>NC_071511.1:14412500-15037500 GCF_027887155.1 Malaclemys terrapin pileata
AAAAACCACACCCCCTACCAGGAACACTGTTTAGTAGGAAAGTATTTTAATACGTTCTGTTCTCTTAACAGTATAATGCATCTGTGACATTGCAGTCTATATGGTTTTATAAAAATATGCTAATGAGTGAATATAATGTAACTGGAATATGCTTCGTGCAAAAGGTCTCTTGTAAGGTATCATTACAAAGCTTATAATCTACTGAATGTGATCATCGTATTTGTATAAATGTACCACTCTTGTATCTGAAACTAGAAATATGAAATATAACTCTGAGGGCCTATTGTAATTATGCAAAGTGTGGGCCATTAATGGTGGTTTGGAATCTTGATGAATCCCATTAACCAGGACAACTGTCTGCAGATGGCTGTGTTTTACCTGTAAGTCTTCCTGTATACCTGTGTGCTGGCAAGTGGGCAATGAAGTCTTGCAGTGACATGTGATCATGTCACCTGAACTGGAAACCATCTTTAACCTGGTGTCCTTCCATTGAGAAGGAGGGGGTGGGAACCCAGAGAGGGACAAAGGATTCCCGCCTTATGCAAACGATACATAAAGGAGTGGAACAGAACAAAGAGAGGGGGAGCCATCATGAAGAACCCCTGAGCTGGAACAAGAGCTGTACCACGGGAAAGAATTGTGCCCAGGCCTAGAAGGTGTCCAGTCTGAGGAAAAAAACTTACTGAAGCATCTCTCAGGGTGAGATTATCTGTATTCAGTTTGCTTAGACATAGATTTGCGCATTTTATTTTATTTTGCTTGGTGACTTACTTTGTTCTGTCGGTTACTACTTGGAACCACTTAAATCCTACTTTCTGTATTTAATAAAATCACCTTTTACTTATTAATTAACTCAGAGTATGTATTAATACTTGGGGGAGCAAACAACTGTGCATATCTCTCTATCAGTGTTATAGAGGGCGAACAATTTATGAGTTTACTCTGTATAAGCTTTATACAGGGTAAAACGGATTTATTTGGGGTTAGACCCCCATTGGGAGTTGGGCATCTGGGTGTTAAAGACAAGAACACTTCTGTTAGCTGCTTTCAGTGAAGCCTGCTGCTTTGGGGCAAGTAATTCAGACCCTGGGGTCTTTGTTGGAGCAGACGGGTGTGTCTGGCTCAGCAAGACAGGATGCTGGAGTCCTGAGCTGGCAGGGAAAGCAGGGGTAGAAGTAGTCTGGGCACATCAGGTAGAAGCTCCCAGGAGGTTTCTGTGATCCAACCCGTCACAGCATCAAGAATGCTAAAATACTAAAATGAATTTGTCAGCTTAAAAGTGTGATTCCACATGTTTCAATTCAACAAGAAAAGCATGAGACTTAGATTTATGCTTTTTCTGGTATATTTAATGTGTACTTTCCCATTGGATATTTTTAGGAGTAACTGCTGTCTTGACTACAAATGCTGATCATATTGTAAAGTGATATTTTAATATTTACTGAAGCTAAATAATAGGATGAAAGTGAGCAATAAAAAAAAAGAATGGCACCCTTTAGTTTTTGATAGTCACTTCATGTGACAAAGAATAGAAAGGTTTAAAAAGGTCCAAGAGAAATATACTTAGGTAACCTTTGATTTTTCACTGTGGTTCAAAGGTCACATTAGGGAAGTTTAATACAGCACACTGGAGTTATTAACTACGTATATGTTGTACAAGGTGTAAGTGCATGGAACAGTTTAAAATATGAGAATGCCTCCCCAACCATGCAATAAAGCTGAACATAAATGTAATCTTTAAAAAGTTAAACAATATCTTGTTTGTAGATAATTTTTAGACCCTATCCTGAGTTAGTTCTAAAAACCTAAAAAACAAATTCCTTAAGATTTCACATTTTCTTGATTCATATTTTGCTGTGGAATAATGAACTTTCTAAATCACATTTAGAATGTAATGGCCATAGTAAAATATTCTAGCAGCAGAACACAACAGCTGTATCTTTGCCACCTCCAGATAGTCAATTTTCATAACAGATGTGATTGCTACTGTGGTTAACTGTGTACTGCCATCTTGTGTTCAAACAACAACTTTCTTGTTTCAAAATTCAAATGATCAGTGACAGATAAGCAAAAAATTAGACAGTTAGGAACAGCAGAGCAGTACTGGTCTTTGTAAATGGCAACACATTATTTAATCTTTTACTTAAGGTTACTGTAAAGTAACAGAATGATTAGCTGATATTCTAATGCTTCTTTTTAAAAAGAATGTTGCTGTACTGAACAATGAATGCAAACATTTACTTTGTTCCTTTTACGTGGATGGACAGGAAATCTCATTTCTAAATGTACATTTTATTTGTATTTTGGTACCACCCATAGTCCTCAGTAGGGACAGTGCAGCGCTCTGTACAAATATATAGCAAAATACAGTCTCTAACCCAGAGTGGTTACATTTTAAATAGAGACAAGATCCAACAAGGTGTAGAAAATAATTGGAGACATAAGTGCTGGAACTAGGGGTGTGGGGGTGCTGACACACCCTCTGGCTTGAAGTGGTTTCCATTGTATACAGGGTTTACAGTTTGGTTCAATGGCTCTGAGCATCCCCACTACACAAATTGTTCCAGCACCCCTGATGGGAGAAGGAGAAAGTGGAATACATGGGTGACAGTACCAGGAATACAAGGTTGCATATATTTTCAACTGAGTGCACAATTTAGAAGTGTCTAATTTGTTTTTTTTTTTTAAATAAGCAGACAAGAGGTCTTAATGAATCACCTACAAGCCACCAACCTAGCCAATATCATTATGTAGTGAACCACAGGCATCATAACAGAGGACAGAGAACTGCCTTGCAAATTGATTAGGGAATAGTATTTAATGCCTAATGGGCAGCATGGAAGAAGGTGAGAAGTGATTATGGGAGAAATGACAAGCTGGTAAAAGAGGCTGACATCATTGATGGAGTGAAGGAGATGAGTCACAAAGCAGTGAGATAAGATAAGAAATTGATTAAGTTATGGGAAAGCTAAACTGTGAACTGGTAAAGTAAAGGAACAGAAGTTAGTGTTTAATGCAGTGGAGAAGGAGGCGCCAAAGGAGTAATTTCACACTGAATGCCCAGAAACAAGACTCTGATGCAGTGGGGATGCAGGTCTCCATCACATCTCCAGTTACAACAAATACCCGTTTTTTCTTCAAGTAGATGCAGCTGTGTATTCCACTTAGGTGACACAAGCAGAAGTGCCATGTCCCTCAGCTGCAGCAGGCGGTGCTCAGAGTCTACCTAAACTCAGACTGCAGGACCTCACTACCAAAGCTTGCATCCGCTGTGGAATATAAGGTTATGGGGTAATGGTTTGTGAACGAATGTATCAATGACCACAAAGCACCCTTGCATATGTCCAATATGGAAATGTCACTGAGGAAAGCTATGGACATTGCTTGAGTCTTCACAGAATGAGCTCGCACCTGCTGAGGAGACTTATGCCATCTTGATGCAGGATATTATCCATTTGGAGACAGCCTGCGAAGAGACTGCTTGAACCCTCATGTGGTCTGCATATGACACAAATAAATGATGCAAAGCACGAAATGGTTTAGTCCTGTCCAGATAAAAAGCTAAACATTGCCTGACATCTAAGGTATGGAGACACTGCTCCTCTGGAGCTGAACGCAGTTTACGGGGAAAAAAAACCCCACACAGGTAAATATACTGACTAGCTCAAAACCACTTTAGACAAAAAAAAAATGGGTGTGGTCATAAAGTCACCTTGTTTTTGGAGAATTGTGCATAAAAAGGATCTGCCATTGGAGCCTGCAACTCTCACAATCTCCTTTGAGGATTTTATTGCTACCAGAAAAATCTTTTCTGACACAAGAATGGAAAGGGACAAGATGCTAGGGGCTCGAAAGAAGGACCCATCAGAGCTGTTAGGACTGTGTTTAGGTCTCATAGGGGAACACGCTCTTGAATCAGAGGATGTAGACAAAGGATCCCTTTTAAGAATCTTGTTCCCATGGCATTGGAGAAGACTGATTTTCCCTGAACAAGGAGATGAAATGCCAATATCACTGCCTGATGCACTTTCAGCGAACTAAGTGCAAGCCCTAATGACTGAAGACATAACAGGTACTCCAAGATGTCCTGGGTAGAAGCCAGTGTTGAACATAAGAGTGGCCATACTGGGTCAGACCAAAGGTCCATCTAGCCCAGTATCCTGTCTTCTGACAGTGGCCAATGCCAGGTGCCTCAGAGAGAATGAACAGAACAGGGTAATCATCAAGTGATCCATCCCCTGTTGCCCATTCCCAGCTTCTGGCAAACAGAGATTAGGGACATCATCCCTGACCATCCTGGCTAATAGCTACTGATGAACCTATCCTCCACGAACCTATCTAGTTCTTTTTTGAACCCTGTTAAGTCTTGCCCTTCACAACATCCACTGGCAAAGAGTTTCACAGGTTGACCGTGCATTGTGTGAAAAAAATACTTTCTTTTGTTTGTTTTAAACATGCTGCCTATTAATTTCATTTGGTAACCCCTCGTTCTTGTGTTATGAGAAGGAGTAAATAAACACTTCCTTATTTACTTTCTCCACACCAGTCATTATTTTATAGACTTCTATCATATCCCCTCTTACTTGTCTCTTTTCCAAGCTGAAAAGTCCCAGTCTTATTAATCCTCCTAATATGGAAGTCATTCCATACCCCTAAGCATTTCTGTTGCCCATTTCTGTACCTTTTCCAATTCCAATAGACCTTTTTTGAGATGGGGTGACCACATCTGCACGTAGTATTCAAGATGTGGGCATACCATGGATTTATATAGAGGCAATGTGATAGTTTCTGTCTTATTATCTATCCCTTTCTTAAGGATTCCCAACATTCTGTTTGCTTTTTTGACTGCCGCTGCAGATTGAGTGGATGTTTTCAGAGGAGGTGTAAATCTTCCTGCCTAAGAGGTCAAATTGTTTAGAGTCCCTAGCCTTGGGGGTGGACTTGAACCTGCCTGGTCAGGCTCTGTCATTTACCAGTTACAGCTAGGGAATTTGGGGTGAGATGAGAGTAAAACCCTCAAATCCCTGCATGGGAATGAATCAGCACTTTTCCATGCACTTAGCTTCAGGTGATAATGAAACCAGCGTCTCCAGAGGGAAATAGCCAGTTCGAGGATCACATTGTTGATAGGGAATCTCCCAGAGGCAGACAGCTATAGGATGTCCACCAATTTGTGGTTTTTTTCCTTGCAAGAACTCTGCCTGTATACTAAAGGAAGCAGCTCCTTGCCACAAAAGGTCTTGGCACTCCTTAAAATCCTCTGGTACCGAAGGTAAGGATAAGTCAGGTAGTACAGCATCATCCGGAGACAAAGACAAGCCAAAGCCAAATCCCATTACAGGGGTGACGGACCCAAACAGGACAACTCTGGAGGTTTCACAGGGAAAAGGACTGTCAGTGCCTAGGCCTGTGGCGGACTGATGGTCACCACCACAGATCTGGCACATAATCTCCCCTTTAAGTGAGATGAAAAGCGGGACCTCCACAACCGAGTTCCCATGGATTCCACAGAGGTCACTGACATGGATAAGGCATTGGTGGCCAGTAGGTGCTGGGCCAGGCACCTCCATCCCAATCGCAATTTGGGCACCAATCCTAGTAGCCATAATGATCCATCAACTGCCCTCGATGCAGGTCGGACGGTGGAGAGAGGGAGGATGATGACCTCGACTCAGATGCAGAGGAGCCTACAGACCCAGAGATAAGGACGAACGGAGACCAGAGGGAGTGAATAGCCTGTCTGACTCATCCGTCACCCAGAACGAAGCGGTACTGTGGTGTCCAGGAAGTTGATGCTAGTGTGGGAGTGTTCCAGAGAGAATTTAATGGGACAGGTAGTGGTTGTGGAAATCTATGTGGGAGTTTAAGCCATGTGTCCCAAACTTAAAGTGTAACTATGGTTTAAAAAAAGATCACTATAAATATTGCACCTTCTTACTCAATCAATCTGAGCCCTGTGAATATGCCAAATACACCTCTACCCCGATATAACGCTATCCTCGGGAGCCAAAAAATCTTACCATGTTATAGGTGAAACCGCGTTATATTGAACTTGCTTTGATCCGCCGGAGCGCACAGCCCTGCCCCCCCCCGGAGCGCTGCTTTATCACGTTATATTGGGTCGGGTTATATCAGGGTAGAGGTGTAATAAGGGCTTCCTTTAATGCTAAAAACAACCTTTTACTATTTTTCACTCCTGTTGGCTGTATTGGCACTGCTATCAGAGTGAAACAAAACTGATCAGTAAATTCTGAATGGAGAATGTTTGTTTTTGATAATGGTATATTAGCCAACATGCCAGAGATGTGATTTTGCAGAGTTACTGGTAAGAAAAATAACCCCACCATTTCAAAAATCATATGTCAGAATTTAAAATTCTCAATTAGAACAGTTAACACAATTTTAAAAAACATTTAAAATGTAAATGAGAAAAAGCAAAAATTATTAGAAACAGTATGTAGATGCATTAAAAACAACATTAAGGTTGCAACGTCAAGCACTCAAAAGTTAGGAAATGCCAGAATGAAGGTTGCCTGTGCAATTTTAATTTCTCTTGTGAATATGTGATACAGTCTTTAATTAAATGACCACATACTACTTTTTCCACAGGACCTCTGCCTAATTCAGTGCACAGGATGGATGTGCTTACTTATTGAGCAGCTATTCAACATTTTATTTTCTCCTCACTGTACAATGAGTAGCCCCAGGCCTTATTTATTGCACACTAATTCCTCCCTGCTCTGAAGACAGAATTAACTTCCTCATTGGCTTTTCTATGGTGCTCATCATTATAGTATCTTAAGTGTTTCATAAACACTAATTAATTTATTTCCTCAATACTTGTGTGAGATGAAGGCATATCATCATTAACATTTTACAGATAGAGAAACTGAGACACAGAGATTAAGGTCAACAGTATCCACTAATTTTGGGGTGCCCCATTTGAGATGCAGAGGACCTGATTTTTTTTCCCCAGAGTATTTACCACTAATACCATTCAATGCATAGCCCCCATTAATATCAGTTGTAGCTAAGATTCCTCAGCACCTTCTGCAAATTCCAGAAACTTAGTCAGGATGACAATGAGGAACTCACAATTAGTAACCAAGTTTCGTTTAAGTGACTCGAGTAGCATCACACATGAACACCACCAGAGGCAGGGATAGAAACCAATTCTCCAGGACAACACTCAGCTGACTTAACCATGACATCATTCTTTTTCTTCCTGCAATCCCCTGCCTCATTCACTACAAACCTTCAAACATTTGCAACAAAGCAGGGGTCGTACAGGCAACAGTCTCCTTCCCTATACAACCCTGATTCACCCTCAACGCAGAAGCCGGGGTCCTGTGGAAAAAATAGTCTATAATTACATTATCACATACTATTTCATAACACATGTGCATAACGGGGATAGGTGCAGAGATGGAATTTAGCTGCTAAAATCTAAGAAATCTCTACTGAACAAGTGAGAACTGCAATTTTTCAAGGGCTTATAACTTGACCAAATCTGGGGGTGTTTTCATGGGGATGGCAAAAAGCACATTCCTGACACAAAGGCCATGCCCTTGGCCAAATTTCAAGTCCCTGTTCCAAAGCAGCGGTGGGTAAATCTTTTAAAAGAAGAAGTTGCCAAAAAAATTTAACACAGCAAATCAATGTATTTTTCCTTAGCCTCACTTCAGGAATGGATGAACCATTTTATGGTAAACATTTTGTAAAGTTCTAGTCTACTGAAAATAGGGTCTTAAACAGGCAGCGTCAGGCAACCTTAAAAATACAGCCTGATCCATAATGACTAATCAGTTCAGTGACCCTGAGAGGCATGATTTCCCAGCACTACAGTTAAAATGTTGCATTGGGAACAGTAAAAATTTTCTTCAGAGGGAAAATTTCTTCAGAGTCAAATTTTACCAACCAATTACAAAAAGTGCTGGAAGTCACTAGTTTTGCTGAACACAGAGATGCATACATTATCTATTTTCTTACCCATCTGACTGAGTTCTTATTTCAAGCACCTTGAACCTCTGTCTTCCTACTGCTTTCACTTTGACTGTTTCAATTCCAAACTCCTGTTCTTCTCGGTAGGCATATATTTCGGCTGTTGTTCCAAAATGTGCTTCCCTTTCACGTATATTGCTAAAAAAGAGTAGAAGATACACATTGTAATCTGTACGGTAGGTAGTGTTCACTCAACTTCTATTAACCCTCCCACCTCCATTTTTCACTCATTCATCACTTTCTTAAAAAGTCTCCTTGAGAGCTGAAATTATCCATGCTTCGTCTAAGCTTAAAATTGTTTTTGTTTTTAAACTTTGAGGAGGAAAATCTCTTCAGCTATCTGAATTACAAAGAGGAAGCAATATTTGTTTTCATTTAAAAAATAAAGTCTAATTTTGTTTATTTTGTGTTTACACTAATCATTCAAAAATTACTTAGCAAAAACCCCTTCAGACTCAGCACACAGCTGATCTGCAAGGAGAATGATTCTGCCATGACATAATCATAACAAAAACAATTCTGTGTTTAAAATTTTGATAATGAACATACTAACAAATTCTTAAGACTGTATGGTTCTGAAAATAGCTTCCCCCAGTATGATCTAGTAACATCTCTAATGGAGGGGGAGGGGAACCTACAAATTCTTAACCAGTCTGGGCAATCCATAGGCAGGACTTGATTCTGAAGTGAGGAACCTTGGTTAACACTCCCAAGATCTGACCAAGATTGCTGGAGTTCGAGAAGGCCTTTAGATATTGAGGGGCTGCAGTGGCTTCTCCCCACATCAGCTACTGTACAGAAAGCAAAACATACTTCTACTCCTTTCTAATCCCTTGTGGAACATCTCTTTGGCTGGTGCAGGTGGGGGGTGAAAAAGGGAAGGAAGGAGGAGCTATTGCGATTTGACTGTTTTAACTAGGACTCATGGGGACTCCCTCAGCTCTTAAATGGAGGTGAGGCACGTGGCAAGGAGAGCACCCTTCCAGGGTACACTGCCTATGACAGGGGAAGGGGGAAACAAGGGAGAAACTGATGAGGAGCCAGTTAGGAGTAAGGGGGAAAAAGACAAGGGACAGCTAAGAACCAAAGCAATGAGAAAGGCCTGACATCTTGGCAGTCACAGTAAGCTTCTCTCTCTCTTTTACACACACACACACACCCATATAGTAGCTCTGATATCTCCTCATTTGCCTTAGCTCTATTTGAATAATATGTCTAAGCATGTTACATATAAGTTATGCAGTCTGTGGTTTTAATTTGGGGAAAAGAGAATCAGAAATACATTCTTTCAATTACACAGGCAAAACACACTTAAATAAATAAAGTTCTAGAAAATAAGAAGCTAACCTCTGGTTTGTGTCCTTATGTTCCAGACCCTGAGACTTTTTATTTTAAGCAAAGAGGGGCACTGCTTTCAAACATTTAATGAAACCAATAAAATAGTCACATAAAAAATCCCCAAATGTATTTCCCTCCATATTTCAAAGGGGTTATGTTTGTGATGATGTCATGAGACAAACCCATTAAATCTTTACATAATTAGGCAAACTTGGTTTTCTAACCAAGAATATTATAATATTCTGCCCAAAGAAATCAGTGATAAAACATAAGCTTCATAGCATCAGTAACTACTGAGTATTTTACCTGTATGCAAGAACAGCAAAGGTTCTGTCTTTCTGAATTAAATTCCGCACCATGCTAACCTCTTGAGGGCGAAAAAGCTGAAGAGGCAAGGTTTGTCCAGGAATCAACATCACCACCACGTGGGGTAACACTGGAATCACTTGACAGCTGTCGTCATCATGCACCGTTCTCCCGTGAAACTCTTCCATATCAGAACCCAAATACTGTAAAGCAAAACATAAATATCACAGCATATTACTTTTGAGAGCTACAAGTAGTTTTGGTGCTTAGTACGTATAAAGCAAGACAAAATGTCTAGCCTGAGGAGATGACAACATATTAGTATTTGCAAAGTTTCTAAAAATATTGAACAACGAAGGAATAAAGATTATAAAAAACTGGTTCCAATGGACTAATACAGGGATTCTTTGTGGACTGCATCTTAATATTAATAGGTCACCTTCCCTCACATTCACAATCATGTGTACCCATCTTACATTTGAGATCACGTAACATTCCTGTGGCAACTATACCAATTCCTTAAATGGAAAAGTAATATTAGGAAAATATATAATGATTTAGCAGCTAGAAATG
Source organism: Malaclemys terrapin pileata (assembly GCF_027887155.1). Taxonomy (NCBI): domain Eukaryota; kingdom Metazoa; phylum Chordata; order Testudines; family Emydidae; genus Malaclemys; species Malaclemys terrapin. The sequence continues at coordinate 14,422,719 of NC_071511.1, forward strand.
AGCAAAAGAACCATTGCCAAATGATCGGTCAGCTCACTGCAGCTCATCAGCAAGCACTCCACAAGGGGCTTCTGGCCTGCAAGCTGCACTTAAGTTACAAAAATGCCCATTATCAGAGGGGGTAGCCCTGTTAGTCTGGATCTGTAAAAAGCAACAAAGATGTATTGGAGCATGAGCTTTCGTGGGTGAATACCCACTTCATCAGCATGCATTCACCCACGAAAGCTTATGCTCCAATATGTCTGTTATTCTATAAGATGTCACAGCACTCTTTGTTGCTTTTTTAAAATGCCCATGGATTTAGTAACACTCTAAGACAAGTGGAAGGGATAGGAATAATATATGTAAACCATGTCAGATGTTATGATTTTAAACTTCACTTAGCACCTAGTGTAGACCTGGTTTAATACCCTTAAAAACTTCACTGGTTTTTGTGAACCCCAGACTATTGTCATCCACAACCAGCTAATATGTTTTAAAGGTATTAAACACGGTCAGCACCGAAATGCTAAGTAACATTTAAAATCAGTTGGCTAACATGTTTCTTTTTTAAAAGTACCTTTTCCCCTAGTCTAAACAAGACCTAAAGGGTACTTAGAGACTATTCATAGTGGTAGTAAAGCCCTAAACTCAGTAATTAACATGTGCATGATCAAGCATCTATAAAGGACAATAGTTCAGGAATCCTGCAACATTTTCATGTCAAAGGAATATTTTACAGGTTGTTCTGCTGGCCTTACAATAAACGTAATTTTGCAAATTGCTATCTAGAGATGGTGCCCATTCAAGTTTTTTTAAAATGCCTTGCCTTTTCAGCATGTCAAAACTTTGAAAAATCTTCAATTTAAATATAATTCAATTAGTTCTGAAACTTTGATATACTTTTGCTGGATGTGTGAAGTCTGTTATTTTCAGACAGAACTGGCACACCAGAGGCTACAGCTGTGAACACTTACTGCTTTGTCAAAATGCCACAACCTTACTCTGGAAGACCCACTTATACATGAGACGGTGGTGGCTTCAAGTAGCCATTCGATTCTATGCTGAAAATAAGGGTGACAACTGCGGCCATTCTTAGGATATAATCCCTGATCCATTAAGTATATGATGGAGATCACCAACTAGAACTGCGCTAAATTAAATACCCATCATTTGTTTCTTGTAGAAGTTCAAGTTAGTTATATGTACCTCTGGTCTCTATTCCATTACTACTATAACTAAAAGGAGGGATTCCTGGGACAATATTTGAAAGAATAGTCTAAGTAACCTGACAACACTAGGAATACCACTGCATTTATTCAAAATCTTTAATTAAATCCAAGCCTGTATATTTACATACAACTGGATCAAAACCTCTTCACAAGGATGCTTAAGATGCTGTGGAAAGCACATAGAAAAACCACATACCATATGTGATGTTGGCAGACTGGTGTCAAAATTAATGTTTGGCTTTTCAGCTTCTTTACTATCTTGATCTTCAACTTCCATTTCAAGGTCATCCTCTTCCTCACTCTCTGCTAGCAAGCAGGAAACAAAATGTCAAGAAGAAACATCATCCAACAAGTGTTAAGCTGCCTTGAAAACGCAAAGCATTAGGAAAAAGAGGATACATAGCATCCCTGGAATATATCCTTCCATAGGCAAATAGTCTTCATATTTATAAATTGGTGAAAAACAAATGAGTTTTACTTTTATGGGAAACTATTTTCCTGCTGTTGCACAGAATCACATTTTCACAGAAACAGTCAAGTGCTGGTAATATGTTTTCAAGGCACCAAACAGAAAAAGGTGCAGCAATTATTACATGAAACAATATTGTCACCAAAGATGTCCAATTATAATACAAAGTAGTACTTCTTAATTCCAAATTTTTACTCACATTATGTAAGGAAATGAACTGAAGGAACCCAGAAAACTAGGCTATATGGCAAGATGTTAAATATTTTATTACATTTATAGTACTTTGAAATTTAGACAATTGCATAATAAAAGTTAGTAGTAGTATCTACACAAAATGAGTTAAAAGAAATACCAAGTTCTACACCCATTTGAGCCCCTCAAACAATATTTCTGGCCAAGTTTTTTGGTGTTGTTGTTAACCTCTCTCGTCATTGTGTGAAACACCCACACAAATCAGCAAGCGAAACTAAGTTACTATGAGGGGAAGCAATTAACTTGATTCTTTAAAAATTGCTGTCAAATACAAAAGTAAATAATATGTAAAACTGGAGGAAAGTAGTAATCTCTTGCATTCCAGTAATTATACGTTACTTCTAAAAATATTTTCAGACAAAAGTGTGATTTTTAAGTTTGCTATGTCCTTTTTAATCCTTTACTTCCATAATCTATATGTAGTAAATACATCTCCTATATAAGAAAAGTATTTAGTGATTCAGTGCTCACAATAGCTACTTCACTTACATATAAAATGTGTTTAAAAATTTAAATATTTTTCTACTGTATTAAATGTAAGAGACTACAGTGGAGAAAAATCAAAGCAATACACGTCTCTATAAATTGCTAACTAGTGATCATTCTAGGCATGACCACTGACTACTCACCAGAAATTGGTGGGGGGAAAGGCGGGGAAATGGTTAATTTCTCCTTGTTTTAAGATCCAAGGGTTTGAATCGGTGTTCACCAGGAAATTGGTGAAAAAGTCTCTCAAGGTTACCGAGGGAAGGGTTATAGTACTTGGGAGGGAGATATTCTGGGGGGGAGGTAGACAGAGTTTCCCAAATGACTCATAAATAATTTGGGTGGTGGCAGGAAAACCAGATCTAAGCTGGTAGTTAAGCTTAGAGGTTCTCATGCAGGTCCCCACATGTGTACCCTAGAGTTCAGAGTGGGGAAGGAAAGCTTATGCTCAAATAAATTTGTTCGTCTCTAAGGTGCCACAAGTACTCCTGTTCTTTTCACTGACTACATAATGGCTACTGTTAGTTTATATCCATATAGTGCAATGAGCTAATTAAACATCACTTCTCCTTTAGTTGCACGACACTCATACTTTTTCTTCAGAAGAGGAATGAAAATGACTGTCACATGATATATTCATGCCTAGCTTTCGTGTAAGCTGTCTAAAATAGATTTGCAGGATTCTAGCAATAAATGCTGAGTAGTGAATCTATTGTAATGGTGCTGAAATACATCACACAGATCTTGAAATACAACACAGAAAGGACCTAATATAAGGGTTGTGACAGATTTCTTGCTCAGCTTTTGTCTTTATAATTAATATGTTCTTTAAAATGAACAAAGAAAACAAAATCAAGTAACAAATACAAACCACAAATATTGACAAAGATCAGCAACTGCATCTTATTTCGAAATCACAATAAGAGAGGTCAGACTTATAAAAGTAAAGTGTCTCAGGAGGAATAATTCTATTCTCAGCAATGGAAGTGCAGGCTACATAAACCTTACCAAGACCCTATTGTGTTCAAAAGTAGAGGTAAAGGGGCACAATTAGAAAGAAACCAACAGCCTTTCCGGGACTCTATGATGATGCATGACAACCTGCATGTCTTTTAAGGTATGATGTGTCTGTAAATGATCTTAAAATAAGGTAAATATTGAATAGATTGCAAAACAGTGAACATGGCATTTCTCAAGTTCTCCTCTTCACCTATCACAAGTGAATGCCACAGATGCAAGCTTTTCCAAGTGCTTGGCTGATAGTTTTCTATATGTTCCAGTGGACAATTACTACTCCTGGGGGAAATCTGTGCTACTGGGTGTGTGCATAATTAATGAGCCACGCATACTTTTAATTTTTTACACAGAAAAAAGCTTCTGCCAAAATGTTGCTGCAGTTCCGCCTGTTGCTTACCACAGGGCACTGTGGCGCAAGAACAGCAGCAGCTCCCAGCAGAAAATAACTTCTGCAGTTCCACCTTTTGCCCACCAGAAGGCACTGTGGCAATAGACCACAATAGAAGCTCCTGGCCAGCTAAGGAAGAGAAAGAACCTGCCTTCTTCACAGCACCGGTCAGGCCAGGTCAGGAGACAGGGGCTATGGAGAGTCTGACAACATGGGGTGCTGGGGGGGACAGGGGCTCATAAGGGCCAGTGGCAGAGGACAGACTGCACGGCAGAGGCTGAATGGGAGTGGAGGAACAGGGCCACAGGGGGGAGAGAGGTCCAGGGCCACATGGTGACAAGGGAGGGGGTACAGAGCTACATAGGGACAGAGGGGTGGTGGAGTGGGGAGAGGGGGAAGAGGTACATTGCCACATGGGGATGGGGGAGTGGGTGTCTGAGTGGGGGTGAAGAGACGCATGTGGACAGGGGGTGTAAGGACACACAGGGGTGCAGGAACACATGGGGACAGGGACAAATGTGCCTGACTGAATGGGAGAGGCTAGGGGTCAGCCAGGGTCTGCATGGGGGAAGCTCCCTACAATCTCTCCCCTCCACCCCCAAAAACCTGTTCCATACTTTTCCCATCCATACCCAACAACCCTCCAAGTTCACACTCAGGCTCCTTTCCAGCAATTTACTTCCCTCTCCCTCAGGTCCTCCGTTACCCCGGACACCCCCAAGCCTTTGCACTACTTCTGAGGGGTGCGGGAAATACAGTTCTGTATTGTAGTTTAAATGAATTATTACTCAGAGTTCTGTATTAATATGCCTAGTAAGGAATCTATTTGTCAAAAAATATTTCCTGAATCTTTTTTGTTGTTTGTATTGTAACAGACACTTGCTGACAAGTATTCTGAAATAAATGACCAAAAATAATTGAAACTGGTATGATTGTATTGTGTTATTTTGAAAAATAAAATATGCATAATTTTAAAATACTGTGTGCAGAATTTTTATTTTTTTGGTGCAGAATTCCCCCAGGAGTAAATTACATTTGAAAATGTTGTGCTAATATATTTTACATAACTTTCCACATAGGAGGACATGATCTGATTTGTCTGTGTTATGAACCTTGCGCATATCATATTTCTCCCACTCATATGAATATTTTAACAAGCTGGCTCAATTCTAGGTGCAGAATGCATATTAATAGGAAATGACTGTATCTGACAACCCCCTAATCTCATTTCCTATATTGTCTTAACTATATTTTGGAGCTCTAAACATAGACATCTTCTCAGTTATTTTTCAAACACATTTAATTTCTACTTAGAGTTGTCTCCCACTGTCTCCAGTGAGAAGTCCTGTGTATATTATAAAATCAATTGTATTCAAATCAGCATTAGGCCCTCCTTTTTTAAAACTTCATACCCAAAAGATTTTTGCTAGTTGATTCCTTCCATCTAAAAATGATATTCTGATTTAAACGAACTCTTATTCAGGTATATCACTAGGTAATGAGTTTTTGTGGTTTTTTTTTTATTTTAAAAAAGAGGTAGGGAAAAAAAGGAGGAGATGCTTTGTTTGTTTGAAACAGAGAGAGTAGAAAGCATCATTTGTAGATTAAAAATCAGTTGTGTCCTGCAAAGTTTTGCATAGCATTGCCAAAATATATATTAACTGTGGTGTGCTGGCCGAATGAGCCTGGAAGCCTGTGAGGAATGATGACTCATTTTACTGCAATGGCACAATGTGAACACTGAAAGAGCATCAGTGTCTTTACTTTTCTACAAAATTTTTATCAGAAAAAAAATGAGAGGGAAGGCAGAAAGAGTACATCTTGCCTTCTCTTACCTAAAAGAAACTATCTGATTTTCAGCTGAAAGTAAAATGTGACCTTTAGTATATTAAAACTATGCCAAAGTCAGGGCAAGCACCCAAGATAACATTCAAACCACATGACAGACCTTACATTTACTTTGTAGAAGGCAGATCACCAATCTAGGTACTCAAACGTATCTCATCAATCACAAATATTAATGAATTTACTCTCAATGCCTTTGTGAGGTAAGAAAGTACCTCATTTTATAGCTGGGAAAAGGAGGTGCAGGGAAAAGATTAAGGCAGGCATTTTCAAAGGAGTCTAAGGGAGTTAGGCAACCCACTCACTGAATTTCAATGGAAATTAAGCACCGAATTCTGTGGGCTTATCCACAATAGGAAATTTACTATCATAACTATATCAGTCTGGCACCCCATGTAGACACCCTTAGTCTGGAATAGGAATGCCTTTTTCTAGATTAATTCTTACCACTTCCAAACCAACATAAACTAACATGGAGAAAGCACTCATTCCAAAATAAGTGTGTCCACAGGGGATGCCAGACTGATATAATTATAGTGGTTTCCTTATGTTGGCAAACTTCCCCATGCAGACAAGCCCTTAGTCTGCTTTAAAATTCCTATCTTGAGTGAGTCAAGGTCACACAGAAAGTCTGTGGCAGGAGGAGGAATTGACTCTAGATCTCTTGAGTTAAGTGCTTTAACCACGGTCCATCCCAGCTTCCCTGCTTATTAGTGGGATTTACAGTGTTCAAACTGAAAGTTTCTCCTTCGACTTCAAACTAACATAGTAACTCTTGAGCTATAGATAAAGGTACCTGCAGTTCTCCTTGAATCAGTGCTCAGCATCCCTGTAAATCATAGATTTACATAAATCATACACCGAATATCCAATTCTCCTTTTACATGGGTATGGACTTGATCTAAAAGATAAAGTTTCCATTCCTAACTTCTAACACACATTCAATATTTAATTATTTTGCCCGTCTATGCTGCGTGGCTGATGTTTAACTCCTGTACATTCCCTGCTGTAAGCAAGCAGCAAGCCAATATTAGACAATTACATGACATATGAAGGCTGAAAGACTGCAGCTTCATTTGTAAAACATTGTTTCCTCTGCATATCTTACCCCCTGCTTAAATACTAATTGCAACTACATAAGCAGCAATAAAAAAAATAATCAGAGAATGCCTCCCCTTTCTGTCTAAGCTTCCTCAATACACACAAACAAAAGTAAAAGTGAAAACAATAGTAGATGCTGCTGCTGCTCCTTCTTCTGACCAAGAAGAGCCCTCTGCCGGGGCAGATTCAGAGCACCCCTGAAAGCAGGAGGGATGACTGTACATAAGCAGTCATAAACACCACATCCTAACACAGCCTGTCTTCCTTCCCTGCCTCCACACCTCACCGTCCGCCAAAGGACCTGTTCTCTCCTACTTTCCCCTAATCTGATCATGCCTGGTCCCGCACTGAAAAACACCTCTTTTAATATCATGTCCCTCTATTGTTATTATTTGTATACTACACTGAGCCCACTATACAGCAATCCCTCCTCCACTGCCAAAGTCCTCAGGTTCCCTTCCTAGTTCTCCCTCCTCTGCTCACCAAGTCCAAGACCTTTCCCTAGACCTCTCACTTGCTTCCCCACCATACCAGTGCTGCAGTATTCCACCACCCAGCCCCACTCCCTATTCCCCAATGATGTCCCAGGCTTCTGGATCCTGGTGACATGTTCAGAGGCCCCAAACACCCCCCTTTGTTCTCCCCCCCACCCCCACACCACAGTCTCCTGCCCCGCTGCTTCTCACTGCAATTCCATACCCCACCATGCCACAGATTCCTGCCCCCCGACCACATCCCCCTTACCCCTGTGCCACAGGCTCCTGACACCCCTGCATCACAGGTCCCTGCCCCCCACTGCAGCCCCCAGCTACCTCGTGCCACAGGCCCCAGCCCCCCACCGCAGCCCTGTCCCCCTATCCCATAGGGCCCTGCCCCCCACCGCAGCCCCTTGCCCCCCATCCCAGAGCCCTGCCCCCCCATCCCACAGGGCCCAGCCCCCCACCGCAGCCCTCTGTCCCCCCCATCCCACAGGGCCCTGCCCCCCACCGCAGCCCCTTCCACTGCAGCCCCTTGCCCCCCACCATATCCCTGTCTCCCCGTCCCACAGGGCCCAGCCCCCCACCGCAGCCCTCTGTCCCCCCATCCCAGAGCCCTGCCCCCACCCCACAGAGCCCTGCCCCCCCACCGCAGCCCCTTGCCCCCCATCCCACAGAGCCCTGCCCCCCCCACCGCAGCCCCTGCCCCCCATCCCACAGGGCCCTGCCCCCCCACCGCAGCCCCTTGCCCCCACCCCACAGGGCCCTGCCCCCCCACCGCAGCCCCCTGCCCCCCATCCCACAGGGCCCTGCCCCCCACCGCAGCCCCCTGCCCCCCATCCCACAGGGCCCTGCCCCCCACCGCAGCCTCTTGCCCCTCGCGCCCCCCAGCCGAGCTCCTTTTCTCCACCCCCTCGCCCAGCCCGTCCCTCGCTCTGCCCCCGCGCAGGGAGCCGGGCCGGGGCGGCGGCAGCGGCCACTACCGGGTAGGAGCTGCAGGTGATTCCCCATGTTGTTGTCGGGCTCTCCGCCTCCTTCCTCGGCAGCCATCGCTGTTTACCCGGAGAGGAGCCTGGGAAGCCGCCGGGCGGGAGGAGGAGGAGCCGCCGGGGGAGCGCTCCGACCCGCAGCCACGGCGAGCCGCGGCACAGCGACCCCTAGCGCCCAGCGGGGCGGGAGCTGCCGGGAGAGCCACGCGCCGGGCCAGGGCCTCGCCCGGGCGCGCTGCAGGCAGCAGCTGATCGCTCCCCCCCAGGGCTGCGGGTTCCCTGTGGCCCCTTCGTCTCCCCGCCCCAGCCTGGACTTGGGAAGAGAGACGGACGGAGGCAGCCTGCAGCTGGCGCCGCTGCTTTTGGCATCAGCTGGTTCCTGTACTTTCCACTAGGGAGATACTTGCTTCAACCCCAGGCAGCCCTTGCCCTCAGTCTCATTATCGTGGCTTCAGTCCATCTGCCCCCTTCCTTCCCTCCCTTCAGTGTCCCTCTTCCTTGCTTTGGCTTTCCACTTAGCTGATCCATTCCTTGCAAAAACACCATCCGCCACCAACCCCTTGGGACACACACACACACACAAATGCGGCTCTAATAAGACTTGGGCAACCCATCACTGTATGTTATATCCCTCTCTCCCACCCTTCCTCGCTCCTGACGCTTTTTATTGTAAATTCCTCAGGGCAGGGACTGTTTGTTATTTTATACGGCCTTTAGCACACTGGCCTCCAGGCATTGTAGTAATACAAATAATAACAAGAAAACTGGTCCAGCTGAGCAGAAGGCCTGAAGTAAACAAAGGGCAGGGAGCAAAGTGAAAGTGCAGTAAGCTATGCTCCCTGCTAATTCTTCCTAACATTCCAAAAAATGCCCTTTTTTCTCTGCACAGCTAAAACTCTCAGCTCCAATCTTGATTTCTATAACTTCCTTCTTTTAGTCCTTCTGGATACCCATCTCCCTGCCACAATTTCAGAGTAACTGAACTTGTATCTAGGGTTACCATATTTCAGCAAGCAAAAAAGAGGACGGGAGGAGCCCCGCCCTAGCCCCGCCCCTGCCCCTCCCACTTCCCGCCCCCCCAGAACCCCCAACCCTCCCCCTGTTCCTTGTCCCCTGACTGCCCCCTCCTGGGACCCCTGCCCCTAACTGCCCCCCAGGACTCCACTCCCTATCTAAGCCTCCTTGCCTCTTGTCCCCTGACTGCCCCAACCCTTATCCACACCCCCACCCCCAGACAGACCCCTGGGACTCCCACGCCCCATCCAACCACTCCCCACCCCCTGACAGCCCCCCCCCCCGAACTCCCAACCCATCTAAACCCCTCTGCTCCCTGTCCCCTGACTGCTCCGATCCCTCTCCCCACTCCTGCCCCTTGACAGCCCCCCCCCAGAACTCCCAGCTCCCCACCCCCCCCGCTCCTTGTCCCCTGACTGCCCCCTCCTGGGACCCCTGCTCCTAACTGCCCTCCAGAACCCCACCCCCTACCTAAGCCTCCCTGTTCCTTGTCCCCTAACTGCCCCCTCCTAAGACCCCCCCCAACTGCCCCCCAGGACCCTACCCCCTACCTGTACCCTGACTGCCCAAAACTTTCTCCACTCCCCCCAAAAAGCCCCCCCCCCGTTTCTTGACTGCCCCCTCCAGAACCTCCCTGGCCCCCTTACCCTGCTGCTCAGAACAGGGTGTTGGGCTCTGTGCAAGCCGAGCCGGACACATGGCTGCGCTCCCCAGCACAACAAAACCCGGTCCCTGGCCCTGCACAGTGCTGCTGGATCGGGCTGCAGGGGAGAGCTGCCGGCTCAGAATGCAGGGCGGATCCGGCTCCTCTACAGCTGCTCCATAGTCCAGCCCGGGACTTTCCTGCAGCCCTCCCAGCTGCTCGCTCTGCTCTGCCGGGGGAGGGGGGGAATCCCGGACATTGTGAGTGCTTTACAAATTCCCCCCGGACGCTATTTTTAGAACAAAAAAGGAGGACATGTCCGGGTAAATCCGGACGAATGGTAACCCTATTGTATCATCCCTCTGCAGTCCACTCCAGGAGTCCCCAGTCAAGTCTCAGGCTTCTAGCTATCAACTGTCTCTGTACATTTGCATTTTATTCCATGCTGACCCTTATGCTTAATGTGCCTTCCCTTCCCCTTAACAGCATATTTATTTACAACACAATGCTTTAATTTTTTTGAAACCAACAGTGAGAATTATCTTCCAAAATATGAGATGGGATTACAGTATCTAATGGCCCATGTTCACAAAATGGTGCTCTCAAGAAATACTCTTGGCTGATATTTGTAATATGGGACTTTTTGATCAAATGCATTTCTGAGTTAATCCATCATGGAACAAACACCACTCTGGTCTTTTACACAAAAAATTGTGCTTTGGATAATGATATTTGTCATTAGGAACAGGATTCATGTACTTTCAAGTAAGAAACTCATTAGGGAGCCCACTGTGTGCTTTGAGGCCAGATCTTACAAAACTAGAGATGGAACTAAACTGAAACCCCAGATAGGAACATGCTAACCCTGCCTGAGGTTGGGGGATATTTGAAAAGTGAACCCAGATTAGTATTTTGTGGGCCAAATTCTCAGATGGTCTAAACATATTAGCTTTAGTGTATCTATATTGATTTACACAAGTCGAATATCTGGTCCTACAAATGGCCCATACTTTATAATGGGCTAACTCCAAAATGCAGATCTTAACACCTCAAAGTTTTGATGCCTTTGAAACCTGTTTTTTTTTTATCCAAATTTTTCAGTACGAGGCTCTCTACTCAGCACTCCTAATGCAGCTCCAGATATGATGTTGATTGCTGTGTGAACATGAACACTGACAAATACTTTAGAAATAATATTCTTCAAACTAGTCAAAACCTAGATCCTCATCCCAGGATATGTGTTTTTGAAGTGGTAGAATCTGATAGGAAGTTTGAATATCTCAGAGAATAGATATTTTCAACTCACTTTTACTTACAAAAGAGTATGATGTAGCCTGAAGTGTTTCCCAGTACTGCTAAAAGATTTTTCAGAATCAATAACAGCAAAAAGGCAGTTTATTTTAATGGGCATCTGTTGGTATCATCAAATTTTCCAGTGATCCATAATGTGGAACAGTTTTGGACCCAGATATATGTTTGTAACATACTACCCAAAAAAAAAAAAAAAAAGTCAAATCAACGTGAGTGTCCTGGTGTTGCCAACCTCAAGCATTCAAAAGTCATGAGTTAGCATCCACAAAAATCATAAGTTTGGCTTAAAAACTCAAGATATTTAAAAAAAATACATGCAGAGTTTTGGTTTTTTTTGCCTTTCGGTTTTTGCATCTTGGGTACATGCATGCTTGGGGTCACATGTTCAGCTTCTCCTCCTCAATCATGAGGGCTAGTGTATAGGAACCAGGTACTATCCCTTTAAACCGTTTGGGAGCCTTTTAGTTAGCATCTTTGTCTTTTGTTTAGAAGCTATTCAGAACCCTGCTGGAGCAGCAGTGTACATAAGTAGCTATGTCTTGTATATTTGTATTTAATTAATAAACATAGTTATTTGAAATCCAACCATGCTATTGCAGTTTTCCAAAAAAAATAATACTGTATAGAAAGCCAAAGACATGCCTAGAATTTTTTTTTTTTTAAATGAAAGCTGAGATCTCAACTCAAAGAGCTGGGATATTAAGAAAAACACTAAATATTATTTGGCTCATGATAAAATTGTGAGCGCTGAGAATGCAGACTGGGAGACAAGAACTCTGGAGTTTTAATCCTGTCTTTGACAGGGACTCCTCCCATGGCCTTGGATAAGTCATTAGACATGCCTCGGACCTATTTACAAAGGGGCTGAGCATCCCATAATTCCAGTTGGTGTCTAAGATTAGAAACCCAGAATTAGACCATTGAAAATGTAGGCCTCAACCTCTGACTCAGTTTCTTGCTGTGTAAAATATGGATGATAATTTCTACCAGCCTTCTGCACAGTGGCTTTGTCTGCAGTTATGTTAATTATATTTCTTATTTATTTTGTTCTAAATTTTGCTAAATGATACTTTATTTCAATTTTTGAACATTGTTAAATATAAATTTCTAACAGGGTTTTTAAATTGATAGATTAATATCGGCTTTTGTACCACATCAGGTAATCACTAGGCTGAAAGGTCTGATATCACAAGGTTTCATTCTTTAATCCATCCCAGCAGAGATCAGTCTTCTCCAGAGTTCATATCAGAGTTAGAAGTCAACTTAACTTGTACACTTGTCGTTGTACTAACCTGGGATCTGATAGAAGAGGGCAAGCAGCAACAAGAGGATGGGTTGTCAGAGACCAGAAAGCTACTATAAAAGTCTCAAACTATTTTAGTTAATCTGGTCTGAGCCAGTGAGTGTGTATGTATATCCCAAGCTATTTTAGTTAATCTGGTTAGTGCCAGTCTGTCTGTGAATAGCTTAAATTATTGTAATTTTAAACTAAGTCAATGCACTTGAAGGGGCCCTTATCTCTCTTCCTTCATTTTTTCCTTTGCACCTGTCTATTGGAGACACACAGAGACAGCTGCAGTGAATTTGCATTTTTATTATTTCAGGAGTACTGTGTTTTAGAACACTGGGATATGAGAATACACTTTACACACTTTTCTCCCTGAGTCTGTGGCAGGTTATCTGCCTGTGTCCTAGAAGACAGTGTTATAGTGGAGGGTTAATGGCCATACATTACTTGCAAGACTACTGATGGCTAATCTCAGAGTGGCTTTGGTGTCATAGGAGGGTAATCACCTTCCCAGAGGAAAACAACAGAAGAGGAGCAGCAATATAAAGGAAGTAAAAAAAATCAGTAAGTTAGGATTCCAATGGTTAGTTTGGCATTGGCAGAGAGTGACACTAGTAATATAGAAAATAAAGACCCTAGGTGTGAGTACACAGAACATACACATTAATTTCATGTGCAGTTTGCAGTATTCCATGGCTGCAAACATATTCCAACACCACACTCATCAGCAAATTATATCCATGAAATAGAATTTACATTCTTTGGCTACTAAAAATAAAGGCCTCTACCCAGAAAGCAAAAGAGAGAATTCCACTTCTGTAACTACGCCAGTAGAGGGAGTTGATATATTCAGTCAGGGCCTTATGATTTAATTATTCGATCACAGAAACTGTTCTATAATTTACCTATTGTTCAAGTTGCTTCTTGCCCCCTGACCCCAACACACAAAGATATTATCTCCCGCTTTGTTCAGCATTTCTCCCACAATGTGGAATGTAGTAGATTTCATGTGCTTGCCCCCAGCCTGTATTCAAGAGGGGAAAATGTGGTTGGTTAGGGGATGGAAGAGTGGCAGCCAGTGTTGCACTGGAGAGAGCTTACTGCCACATCAAACTCCAGTTCTTTTAGAGCTATTTGCCCTCCTCAGCATTGCTTGAGAGAATACAGTCTCCAAAAAGCAGTCTTCAAAAAGTAGCAAATACAAGCTCCCTCTGCCTAACATATATCCCTGAGTGAAGTGTAAACTTCTGTATTTACGATTAATGTACTTTATTGCTATGATTGGAGTCAACAAATGTCGTTGTTACAAAGAGATTTGCAAGTTCTTTTTCATAGCATGTGATCACTGGTTGGTCTTTGAAGAAATGGTTCATTGTTAGTTTTGTGATGTATTTTGGGGGGAGCTGTGGCAAGCAGCAGGAGAGTTTGCTCTCTACCTTAAGCTTTCAAACTGCAACTAATTCTTGGGGCAGTGTTGCTCCTCGGGAACCAGGCATTGCTATCTTGGCTGAGGTTTCTACAATGGGCTTGCCTGCTGTGCCGTTTGTGATCACTTCTGTTCAAGAACTGGTGTGTATAGATAGTGTGAATAGAACAAGTAACATTAAGAAAATACCCAGACGAAGCACTGAACTCTGCTACCACTAGGCAGAAGAGTAACACTATATTTATGTATTTAAATGTAAAAAGTGACTCCCAGGCTCTAGGTGATTTGATACATAATTGAAAATACATTATCTATAGCAAAAACAATGAATCAGGACATGACATATTTATGACTCTCATTTAATATTTGTTGACCAGGCATATGATGGGGCCAGGCTAGTGTGATGAGTGAGCATCTCAGTGGACTTGGAAAAAATGTTTTTTAGACAAAGAGACCATTACTAAACATGCCCAATAAACTCTGGCCAATGCATTCCCATGTAACAAACTATTTGGCTTGTGTGCAAAACTTGTATTCAACTTTAGTGATACACAGCATGGGAGAGAAAGTGAATGTGATTATAAAGTGAAATGTGATAAAGACAGTAGAAAGGGAATATAAAGTCATAAGTTTAGGTAATGTTGGGCTAGTTGGGGGAAAGGAGTACGCAAACCAGCCCAAGAAAAATCCAACTCTAGCCCTTTCCCAAACTGGTTCTATGCTGCCCCATCCACTGCTGTCCTTGAGGCATAGGAAGGGTTCTCTCTTAACTATCTAGTTGTTGCCCATAGCAGATGATTCTGTTGTAATGAGAACAGGGGCAAGGAGCTCCTTCCCATCTAAATCTACGGGTCTAATGCTGCTCTCATGAACACCAGTGTAAATCAGGAGTAACTTAACTGAAGTGGTTTGGGTTACACTGTTGTAAAACTAGTATAAGTAAGAGCAGAATCAGGCCCTAAGATCAAATCCCCAGGTGCACTAGACCAGTTCTTAGTGCACCTATGCAGGTGAGACAGCACAGGTGGGGCTGCTTTAACTTGTACCAAAAGAGAGCAGCTCTCAGGGAGAGCATTACACTCTGGTCCTGTCTCCCCCAACCTTGAAATGTCCCTTTGTTAGAGCCTGGGGTTGGCACAGAGTTGGTGTATCCTCAGCTGCTACCTTAAAGTGCAAAGAGCACATACCAGAAACTGGATCTGGCTCTTAGCAATATTCATTTTATTTGACTGCAAAAATCTATTTTCCTTTATTGTTTGATTATTTTGTATCACGGGCTAATGGTCATATAGGCCAGATACTCAAGCGGGTGTAAACTGGAGTAACTGTTGAATTAAACAGCTACTTTCATTAACACCTGAAATCAGGCCTATACAGGTAGTTTTAAAATGTGATTTTCACTTCTCTCTCTGTCACCACAGCTCTTATTTGACTTGATGGCACCTGTCTCAGCAGAAGGAACAATGCATAATTTTGGACAGTGCTGGTGCTGCAGTGGAGTCTCTGACCAGCTCTGTCTGAATGAAAAGTGAAGTTAATGGAGGGCTCACTTCTGCCATCCCTGCTCACAGTAAAATGAGGGGGAACTATTGGCAAAAGGAGGCACTGCTCCACATTAACTTGGGCAGGAGAGTTGGACCCCTAGTGAGCAAACTGAATGAAATGTGATGTAAACAGTCAATTTACAAAGCTTATCTTGCATGTGTAAATGTTTCCAAACAACAATTCAAGGGAACACAAGATTTAAACAAGGCACAGTAAATCACTGGGTAATGGAGCATTAATGTTAGGTTTACATATGTATATATTAACCAGCAAAGTCAAAGATTACATTATTTCCATACATTATGTAGACTAGTTTAAAATCATTGTTTACACACATTTATAACGAGAACTAATTCATAAATTAGACTCAAGTCTAAAGCATAAATCAGTTGAAAGCACTAGTTTACATGCATGCTTTATACTGTTATCTCCATTTCTCATACAAAGTCATTCAACAGTGAACAAACTTCAAAAAACTTAATGCAAGCACATCGTTTCCAACAGTATTTGGCATTCATTTTAGGAATACTCCCTGGTTTGGTTTAAGGATTGCTTCAGATTTTGCTGGCTTCACAGTGGAAGAGCTAGTTTTTTTTTTTTTTTTAATTAAATTAAATTAAATTAATGGAGATCTCCCATCTCCTAGAACTGGAAGGGACCTTGAAAGGTCATCAAGTCCAGCCCCCTGCCTTCACTAGCAGGGCCAAGTACTGATTTTGCCCCAGATCCCCAAGTGGCCCCCTCAAGGATTGAGCTTGCAACCCTGGGTTTAGCAGGCCAATGCTCAAACCACTGAGCTATCCCTCCCCCCACATTTTAAGGAAAGGGAATATATAAGCTCAGCAGACTACAGAATTTAAAATGTATTACCCAGTCATATTTAACACTGACAAGGGACTGTAAGAGGTGCAGTAACGGTTTTAAAATCAAGACCTTCACTGGTATTTTTCTATGCTAATGCTCAGAAATGTACATGCAAACATTGCAACTTCCCTTTGAAGGACTAGTGGGGACACAACAACATTATATTCAATACATACCACTAGCAAAAAAATCTTTCAAAATGTTAAAACCCACTGGTTTGCTTATGCTATGTTACTGTATATATCTCAATGAAGTACCATTGCACATCCCATGCTAGATAGTACTTGCTTTTTTGAGGGATTATTTTTAGGGGATTAGAAGTATACTTATGAAATATTTCAGAGTAGCAGCCGTGTTAGTCTGTATCCGCAAAAAGAACAGGAGTACTTGTGGCACCTTAGAGACTAACAAATTTATTAGAGCATAAGCTTTCATGGATATGCATCCGAAGAAGTGGGCTGTAGTCCACGAAAGCTTATGCTCTAATAAATTTGTTAGTCTCTAAGGTGCCACAAGTACTCCTGTTCTTTTTGCGGATACAGACTAACACGGCTGCTACTCTGAAATATTTCATAAGTATACTTCTAATCCCCTAAAAATAATCCCTCTGTTCTTTTTACTTATGAAATAGTAGCACATGTGGCCATACAACTTTTGCCATAAAGGGTGAAGCAACTAAAATCCATCCTATATAAGCAATTCAAAGATTTGCTAAGCAAACCATTTGGCCAATCATTTGCCAGCTTGCACTCACACTGGGCTTGCCCTGTCCTGCTCCTTTACCTTAATGCTTTGAAAGATTAAGAACCAAATTCTGCTGTGAGTTTCACGAGTGCAACTTTTTATTATCTTTGTTGTGAGATTGAGCCATGTTGCTGATAGCAGAATTTCTGTTCTGTGCAGGACGAGACGGTTCTATATTTTAATCTTTCTTATGTTCTAGATTTAGGAGATTTGTGATAAGATTATTCTCCCTCCTGCTCTCCCCTGGGGCACAACTAGCTCACAAAGAGTCTTGCCCACAAAGCTCCTGATTGGGAGAGATGTCTAGCCCTACTGTTTGGCTGGGATGCACTTCTTAAGCTCAGGGCTGGCTCCAGGCACCAGCAAAGGAAGCAGGGGCCTGGGGCAGCCAATAGAAAGGGGCAGCAGTCCATCTGTTGTAGGGACGGCAGGTCCAGGGTGGTGGCACTTCGGCGGCAGCTCAATTGGTACACTTCAGTCTTCGGTGGCAATTCGGCGGTTCACTCCCTGGCTTCCTCTTTGGCGGCAGCTCAGTCGGGCTTTTCTTTTTTCTTTCTTTATTTTTTTTTGCCGCTTGGGGCAGCAAAAAAGCTGGAACCAGCCCTGCTTAAGTCAGAAAGAGGCACAGGTGAATCCCTGTCTGAGCAATTATGTGAATACCTGGTTGACTGCTACTATGGACTCGGCCTATTGGCCTGACTCCTGGTTCTTGCCCTTCTCATCCTAGACCCTTGTCTGCTCCTGGTTCCTGCTTTCCTGCCTTACACCAGGTCCCTGCTCCTACACCCTACCTCTGACTCTGACCCTGGCTCCAGTTCCAGGCTCCCGACTCTAACCATTAGGCATGACTGCCTATGTCCCATTCACTACACAGAATTCATGCACACTGCTTCTTCAGTGTCTGGAGGTATATTATATCAAAAAAGAACTATTAGCCAGGATGGGCAGGGATGGTGTCCCTAGCCTCTATTTGCCAGAAACTGGGAATGGGAAACTGGGGATTGATCACTTGATCATTACCTGTACTGTTCATTCCGTCTGGGGCACCTGGCATTGGCCACGGTCGGAAGACAGGATACTGGGCTAGATGGACCTTTGTTCTGACCTAGTATGGCCGTTCTTATATTATGGACATAAGGCAATCAGTCCCTCTGGATTTGGACATGCTATGTACACAACATTCAGGGCTGGCTCCAGGGTTTTTGCTGCCCCAAGTGGCGCAAAAAAAAAAAAAAGCGCCACTATCAGCGGGAGGTCCTTCACTCCGAGCGGGAGTGAGGGACTGTCTGCCGAATTGCCGCCGAATAGCTGGACGTGCTGCCCCTCTCCAGAGTGGCCGCCCCAAGCACCTGCTTGGCAAGCTGGTGCCTGGAGCCGGCCCTGACAACATTCCTGGCTCCTGAGAGCTCAGGGAGTGAAAAAACTGAAAAATGAACTCAGTGCTCCTGGATAACCATCCACAGCCCTATCACTGGGCCAGCAGTGTAGCACAATCTGTAGATTATGTAATAAATTATATTGATTACTTAAGAATTCCCAGTGATCACTTTGAGGGTAGATAGGTTCTTTTCCCAAGATCAGGCCCAGTATTATTAAAATTACTATACAGTTGGAAACCTCAATGTGCACAAGTGGAACACTCACACTATAGGAACTCTATATTCCCAAATAGTTTATTAATACATCTAACAAAGTCACAAACACTAACTCAATAAGGAAGATAGAGAGACTATAGAATGTACATCTCTCCACTCATACTGTCCCTTGCAGGATGACCTGAACTGTTAGCCAATATCTTCCTCATCACCATCACCTTCCTCCTTATCACTAGTGGCCATCATTTTTGGCCCCTTCCAAGAGCTACATCTCTCTCTCCCCTACTGCCCACAGGCTGGGATTCAACTTTTATAATATGTTACACGATGCCACTATATCTAATGCATATTCAGTAGGGGGTTCCCCCCCTTTTCCTTATTTGTATTTCCCCATCTGACTAATGTTGAGGTGTTCTTCTTCTATAAGTTAGTATACTAATACATGTTGTGATGGAAACTCCCTTTGGGAACTGCCAACTGATGTGCCTAGACTACCTCTGAGCCTGTTTTCCCTGGCAGCTTGGGACTTCAGAACCTTGCCTAGTTTGAGCCAGAAACACTAGCCTGCTACAAACATAGACCTTGGTCTGAACCACGTCCCCTAAATGCTGCAGGCTTAATTGAAAACAGCTTAAGAAGTGTTCCCGTCTCCAACACTCAGATACCCAGCTCCCAATGGGGTCCAAACCCCAAATAAATCCGTTTTCCCCTGTATAAAGCTTATACAGGATAAACTCAAATTGTTCACCCTCTATAACACTGATAGAGAGATATGCACAGCTGTTTCCCCCCCCCCCCCCCCGGTATTAATACGTACTCTGGGTTAATTAATACGTAAAAAGTGATTTTATTAAATGCAAAAAGTAGGATTTAAGTGGTTCCAAGTGATAAGACAGAACAAAGTAAATTACCAAACAAAATAAAATAAAACAAGCAAATCTAAACCTAATACAGTAAGAACGTGATTACAGATGAAATCTCACCCTCAGAGATGTTCCAATAAGTTTCTTTTACAGACTAACCTCCTTCTAGTCTGGGTCCAGCAATCACTTACACCCCTGTGGTTACTGTCCTTTGTTCCAGTTTCTTTCAGGTATCCTTTGGGGGTGGAGAGGCTATTTCTTGAGCCAGCTGAAGACAAAATGGAGGCATCTCCCAGGGACTTAAATAGACTCTCTTGTGGGTGGAGCCCCTCTCCTCTCTCCTGTGCAGAATCCAGTTCCAAGATGGAGTTTTGCAATCACATGGGCAAGTCACATGTCCATGCATGACTCAGTCCTTACAAGCCAGGCCACATTCCCAGTAAAGCTCAGATGTGGATTGGCGTCTCAACGTTCATTGTTAACTTAAGCGTTTCTTGATTGGGCACTTAACTTGCAAATTCCTTTCTAAAAAAGCTGACCAAATGCCTTACTAAGGCTACTTAAAAATCAGACAAGTACACAGCCAATATTCATAACTTTGAATAAAAAAATGATACATGTACACCAACAGGATGAATATATTCAGTAGATCATAACCTTTACAGAGATATGTTACATGGCATATGTAGCATAAAACATATTACATTCATAAGCATATTTCAATAAAGCATTATGGGGTGCAATGTCACACATGTAACTACCATTTCAGCTCATGATCATACCCATCACCCCTTGCTTAAGCGGATTTGTGGTTATTACTTCCATCTTCCTTGCGGTAGCACTTACTGAAACATTCTGACTCCTACCATTAAGCAAGTTCTCCTTAGATCCTAAAATCTAAAGGTAACCAACCATTGAGCTATACCTAGGGTTACCATATTTCAGCAAGCAAAAAAAGAGGATGGGAGGAGCCCCGCCCTAGCCCCACCCCGTCCTGCCCTAGCCCCGCCCCATCATGCCCTAGCCCCGTCCCTGCCCCTCCCACTTCCCCCCTCAGAACCCCCAACCCTCCCCCCACTCCTTGTCCCCTGACTGCCCCCTCCTGGGACCCCTGCCCCTACCTGCCCCCCAGGACTCCACCCCCTACCTAAGCCTCCCTGCCTCTTGTCCCCTGACTACCCCCTCCTGCGACCCTCCGCCCCATCCTAACTGGCCCCCTAGGACCCTACCCCCTACCTGTACCCTGACTGCCCCAACCCTTATCCACACCCCTGTTAGGTAAAAAGCAAGTCCTCACTCACCTCTCCAGCACCCGAGTTCGTGCGGAGTTGGTATGGGGCTCACAATCTGTCAGAGACCAGACACCAATTCGTTGATCAACGGGCTCACACTATCCTTAGCTTGAAAAGCTTCAGAGTAAGTGTGGCAAGTTTATTAGGGGTGAGCATCAATATTTATACACAGAAGTAAACAAAGTGATTAACAGATCATAATGGTCATGTATAATCAATCAAGATTCTACAGGATAAAACAGGTTAAAATGTAAATTCAGAAAGAGAAAAGGGGAGATGACTACTTAAGGGGAGGGGGGTGTCATGAGTAGTTCGCAGGTCAGAGCTTTGATTAAAAGTTCAGACAGAGACATCAAGTCTCGGTTAAGTTTAAGCTCATCAAAAGTTCAGACTCAACATTCCTCCATTTGTAGCTTTGGGATAACTATTTACCAAAAGCTACACCCCATTTTAAGGAGCCAAGGGCCGCTTGGCAATTTCAGCCTGGGCCAACTCGAAGAGAGTAAGGCCCTTGGCTGAAGTAGGAAAAGAATAAACTGACCCACATGAGTCTATGAGGGAGGGGACACACTGAATACAGCAACACAGTATTATAAGGATTACTATGGCCCCAACAATACCCACCAAGAGTTTTTTTAACCCACCCAAATCCAGGCAGCCAATTTCATAAGGCTCCCCACCAATTATAAGGTGGCTGGCCAGAGGAGTAGTTCTTAGCCATTTCCCTTAAATGTTTGGTACATTGAAAAGTGTCAGAGTAGGTGTCATTTACAAAAACACAGCATTCTTCATTTATGAGGGCACAAGTTCCTCCCTGGGCTGCTAACATTATGTCTAAAGCCATGTGGTTTTGCAAAGCTAACTGGCGCAGCTGGGACATTTCCCCGGCCTGATTCTCAAATAGGGTCGCAGTTTCATTGGTTAAAGATTCTAGTAGTCCCTGTTCTGCATTTACTGGAAATTGAGTACATACCCAGCAATTACTTCTATTTCCTAAAATACGAGTTTTAACCTCATGGGAATATCTAATAAAAGCATTATCTTCATAAGTAGAAAATAAACTAAAAAGGCATAATAAAAAACATACAGTTGTCAGAATAAAAGGTCCTCTCATTTTTGCCGAGTCAATTTAAGTCTGATGTCTGAAAGAGGTAAGCTGGTCCACTGGTCGGAGGCAGTGTCCTCAGTGGTGGCAAGAGCTGCTGGTCCGTCACTGTGGTCCACTACGGCTGGCTTGACGTGGGAGTGGTGGATCCAGGATTTGCGTCCTTCCAGGAACACTGCAGTCTGGGTTGTTAAAAGAACCTGGTGGGGTCCAGTAAACCTCGGCTGGAGGGTGTCGCCACGAACGAACTTTTTGGCCCAGACGAAGTCCCCTGGTTGGAACGGGTGGATCTGTTCTTCCAGCGGCACGGTCTGGGAAAACTGCGAGGCTTTCCAAAGGGTACGGAGGCGAGCCTGTAGGGAGAGAAACTGGCACGCGGTCATATGATCCCCTCCCAATAGTGAAACATCAGCACGTGGTAGCGCCCCGCCTTTGAAAGAGGGGTGTCCATAGAGCAGTTCAAAGGGGGATAATCCCAATACACGGGTTGGGCGAGTACGAAGGTGAAACAGGACCAAGGGAAGTACCTGAGGCCACTTTAACCCTGTTTCCTGACAGTATTTAGCCAATGTAAACTTAAGCTCCCTATTCATACGCTCAACTTTCCCGCTAGACTGAGGGTGGTAGGGTGTATGAAAGGAGTGTGAAATGCCCAGTCCTTGTTCTAAACGGCCAAGGACATGACCAGTAAAGTGAGGTCCGCGATCTGAGTCAAGCACGAGAGGGATGCCAAAACGGGGTACAATGTCTCTAAGGAGAATCTTCGCCACTGTGGCAGCAGTACAATTAGCAGTAGGAAAAGCTTCGACCCAGGAAGTCAGAGGGCAAACCAAAACAAGGAGGTGCTTTTTCCCAAAAGCCTTTGGCATATCTGCAAAGTCAATTTGAAGATGTTGAAATGGAGCAGCAGGCAGAGGTCTTCCACCCTTAATTTTGTTAAGAGGCGGAGCAGGTCCATTACGCTGACATGTGCTGCATGCTTTCACTATTGACAGGCAGTAGGGTTGAATGCCTGGAGCATACCAAAAGCGAGCGATGGTGTCCACAAGGGCGTGCGTGCCGTAGTGACCCCCCTTATCATGGTGCCAGTGAACTGCCACGGGGTATGTGGAGCGAGGGAGGCAGGCTCAGCCATCCGGCATAAGCCAGGTCCCTTATTTGTAAGATGCTATAAACTACTTCCAAACAGTCGTGCTGATCCTGGAGGACTGGCAGGTCAGGAAGCAAGGTAGCTGGATTAAGGGGCCCACACCTTTCAAAAATTAGGTTAGTGTCTTTTAAGAGTTCGGCCTCTAGCTGTTGCTGACGATGGGCCGAAAAGACTTGGGTTGTGCCCCTATGCAGAAGGGCTGACAAGGCATGAGAGGTCCAAACCATGGTAAAATGACCCAGGGTCAGGCTCTTTGCCTTTGTGATCAGCAGGGCAGCTGCTGCCAGAGTCCGGGTGCAGGATGGGGTTCCCTGAGCGACAGGGTCGATCTGCTGAGAGTAAAAAGCAAGCGGGAAATGGTGGGGCCCGCTCAGCTGGGTAAGGACGCCACTAGCAATTCCGCCCCTCTCGTGGACAAAAAGGTGAAAGGGTTGCTGTAATTGGGGGGGGGGGGGGGGGGGCGGAGAGACATGGAGGAGGCCACACTGTCCTTGAGTAACTGAAAGGCTTGGATTGTGTCCGGGGACCACTGCAAAGGGTCAGGAGCAAGGTTAGCAGTGAGTCGGTGGAGCGGTTTGCTTAACTCCCCGCAGGACGGCAACCAGGGGTGACAGAAGCCAATTAATTCTAAGAAACCTTGAAGTTGTTTCTTGGTGTTTGGCAGAGGGCAGTTTTGGATAGTCTTTATGCGGACTGGGTCCCTTTGTCTCCCCTCTGGGGTTAACAGGAAGCCCAGATATCGGACCTTCTGTGAGACCCACTGAATCTTGTTAGGGTCTATCTTGTGGCCTCTGGTGTGTAGGTATAATAAAAGTGCCTTACCATCGATGCGGAGGGCAGCTTCTTCGCGGTTACCTAATAGGATGTCATCTACGTATAGGACTAACGTGGATCCCTGCGGACTGGTGAAGCCTTCCAAGTAGTGGCGGAGGCATTGGCTGAAAATCATGGGGCTGTCTCTGTAGCCTTGAGGAAGTCGTTGCCAGACATAACTTTGTCCCTCCCAGGTGAAACCAAAGAGATACTGAGAGTCTGGGTGCACAGGAATGCTGAAAAAGGCTGATTTTAAGTCAATAACAGTGAACCACTTAGCATCCCAGGGGATTTGGCTGATGATAGTAGCTGGATCAGGAACTACTGCATGAAGAGGGACCACATACTGATTAACAACCCGTAGATCCTGTACAAAGCGCCAACGAATAGGGTCTCCGTCCTTTTTAGGAGGCTTTTTGACAGGCAGTATAGGGGTGTTACAGGGAGTGCGCTGAGGGCGGACTAGCTTTTGTGCAATGAATCCCTCGATAATGGGGCGGATGCCCTCCCGGGCTTCCAGCGACAGGGGGTATTGAGGGACTGACGGGGGGGTTAAGGAGGGCTTCACTTGAATCCTTACTGGCTCTGCCGAAAGGAGCAGGCCAACATCAGTGTCAGAAATTCCCCAGAGGGTTAAAGGCAAGTCAGTGAGGTCAGGGGAGAGAGGGGGGGGTTCCCAATTACCCTGAGTTGGGGCCGAATCTCCTAACACTGTCATCAATAATCCTACCCCTTCAGGAGTGCAGGTTAAAGTAGCCTCAAGCTTACAGAGTAAATCCCGGCCCATCAAAGGGATCAGACAAGCTGGGGAAAAAAGAAAATGGTGAGAAAAACATTTATCAGCATAAATAACATTTAGAGGCAAAGTGAGTCCCAGAGACTGTGGGTTGCCCTCCACCCCAGTTGCAGTTTTAACCTCAGAGGATAGCCAGGGAGAGGGGGCATGATTTAAAAGAGAGAAAGTAGCTCCAGTATCATTGAGGAAGGAGACAGGCAGTGCCTGGACTGAAAGGGTTAGACGAGGCTCTTTGCTGGGAGGGGAGAAAGTGAGGAAGGAGCCGGCTAAAGACATTAAGGAAATAAGACCATCACATTGTTTGCCTTCGCCCCCGGGGTACCGTCATTGAGGAGGCTGAGTTTGCTGCAGCTGCTGCTGTTGCCCGTAGTTGATCCAGGCCTGGGGAACGGGCTGAGCTGGTGGTGCAGGGGTGTATTCGTCCCTGGTGTAAGTATCTGCGGATGCGACCGGACCCTCTGGGCGTCCCCAGGGGAGGGGTATGCAACCTGCTGCATCTGCTTGATCTTTTGCCTAGTAATTACTCCTCCCGAGGTGTGCCCTTCCATTTCCCCCTTATCCCTCTGCAGAGATTCCGATCTGGAGTCCTGCAGATTCCCCTCTGCGCCCTGGAGAGAGTCCCCCTGCGGAGGAATAGGGGCAGGTGCAGTGGGGACCAACTGACGAGTCAAAACACGCCGTGGTTTACACCCTTCATCGAAATAACATGGAGGGGGTTCACTCTCGGGAGAATACCTGACTGCCATAATTTTTAAAGATTTCCACAGCTCTGCTGCTGTGTCCCAACAAAACCAGTAACATAACTGTCCCGGATGGTCTTTTTCGATCTGGCTCCTTACTCCTCTTAAGGCAGCCTGTTTGAAAGAGCCATACGAAGGCCACCTCATCTCCGGGTCGGCCAATACCGCGGTATTCCCAGTCCAATTCCTTACACACAGTGTGTACAACTTCCTCCTAGACATTCCTGTCTGTACTGGGAGTTTCCCTTCGTTCCATAACTTATTTACAATCCCCAACGGACTCTCAAGAGGCACGTTAGTCCCTTGACCCATGGTGTCTGACAGGAGCCCTCCAACTGGCGTTTACCCTGCTGTCCAGTACACGACCCCTCAATATTGAATTGGCTGGGAGAAATCTCCCGTGGCGCCTGCCAATTCGTATATGAGTGGTCTGACCACTGGACAGAGGCACCGCACCAGAAGGAAATCCCGGACGAGCCCCCAAATTGTTAGGTAAAAAGCAAGTCCTCACTCACCTCTCCAGCACCCGAGTTCGTGCGGAGTTGGTATGGGGCTCACAATCTGTCAGAGACCAGACACCAATTCGTTGATCAACGGGCTCACACTATCCTTAGCTTGAAAAGCTTCAGAGTAAGTGTGGCAAGTTTATTAGGGGTGAGCATCAATATTTATACACAGAAGTAAACAAAGTGATTAACAGATCATAATGGTCATGTATAATCAATCAAGATTCTACAGGATAAAACAGGTTAAAATGTAAATTCAGAAAGAGAAAAGGGGAGATGACTACTTAAGGGGAGGGGGGTGTCATGAGTAGTTCGCAGGTCAGAGCTTTGATTAAAAGTTCAGACAGAGACATCAAGTCTCGGTTAAGTTTAAGCTCATCAAAAGTTCAGACTCAACACCCCCACCCCCAGACAGACCCCTGGGACTCCCACACCCCATCCAACCACTCTCCACCCCCTGACAGCCCCCCCCCCCAGAACTCCTGACCCATCTAAACCCCTCTGCTCCCTGTCCCCTGACTGCTCCAATCCCTCTCCCCACTCCTGCCCCCTGACAGCCCTGCCCCTAGAACTCCCAACCCCCTCCCCCGCTCCTTGTCCCCTAACTGCCCCCTCCTAAGACCCCCCGCTCCTAACTGCCCCCCAGGACCCTACCCCCTATCTGTGCCCTGACTGCCCAAAACCTTATCCACACACCCCCAGAAAGCCCCCCCCAACTCCCGACCCCCCCCCCATCTCTTGACTGCCCCATCCAAAACCTCCCTGCCCCTTCTCTGACCCCCTGGTCCCCTTGTTGTTGGCCTTCGCCTAATGTCTCTGTGAACTTGCTCAGGAACGGCCTGAGCCGTTTGTCCCGGCACGCCGGGCAGCAGGGGAGGAGGAGCGGGGGAGGAGCTCCAGACTGCTGGAGGCGATCTGCGAATGCAGGGAGGGAGGGTGTGATCTCTGCTGCAGGGGAAGCTGAGGAGGGGCTATGACATGTCTGGGGGAATCCGGACGAATGGTAACCCTATCTATACCAAGGGTTACAGCCTACCTAACCACAGTTATGCTAATTTATGCTTCAGCTTTGAGGATACGGGATACTGTAGGTTTCTTCTATTTCAGCAGATTATAATGAAAGCAGCTAAATATAATGAAGACAAGGAAAAACAACAACAAGGGGTCTGGTGGCACCTTAAAGACTAACAGATTTATTTGGGCATAAGCTTTCGTGGGTAAAAACCTCACTTCTTCGGACGCAACATTTGTAGATACAGACTAACACGGCTACCCCCGATACTTGAAGACAAGGAAGTGAATACAGTAAAGGCAAGCTAGCCCTTTGGGCTACAGAAGGCAGCCTCATAAAGTTTTCTGATAAAATAAATTGGATATTGGGCTAATTTTGCTCTTGGTTACACTAGTGTATATTTGGACTAATTCCATAGGTATAAGTGAGATCAGAATCAGGTCCATAACTATTAGATGAAAAGCAGAGCACTCTGGGTGAAAAGCTAGTGTGTTTAAAGTAACTCCTATTATCATCTACCATTTTATTTTAAACTGAAAAGTCCCATGTAGAGAACAAACAAATCTGTGTTGTGCCTCATTCAGAACAGATTATAAAAAAGAGAAAAGAGGCCACAGTAAATATATTGTCCAGCAATTACCTTGTGCCTATGTGTTGCTTTGTAGTAAAAATATTTGTAAAGGTGGTTTTCACAAACTCAGCACTCTTGATCAAGTTCAGAGTAAGAAAAATATAATCACTTTCTATATATTTTTGACTCTGACTTTTGCGCATAAAATGATGTTATTTCAAAACCCTTTTGTTTTTTTCTTTCTTGCCTATGAAGAAACAGATTTATACGTTGCTGAGTAAACTATGCGAGAGGAGAAATGTATTTTAGAAATTGTTTTATAACCCAGGAAAGTTTTTACTGAGTCTAATAAAAACGTGTGCTACATACAGATAAAACCATGAACTAGTCCGTTTATCTTTTAGTTTTAAAGCTCTTACAGTGCCCTGGAAAGGAGCTAAACACATTTATGAAAGTTGTGGCACTATCCTGTTTTGGTGTATCACTTTTCCATGCACTAGCTCTTCCACCTCTGCTCAGTGAGGACAGGAGAAGAGAAGTTGCCTTAACCCATGGAATGGAAAGGCAGAATCCTTCTCTCCCAGGCTTTCTATGGCTGCCTCCCCCCTAATGGAGGCTGATAAGGTGTTCTTGGTACAGCTGATGCACACTTTTGCAGTGAAATTATGGCCTAGTATATGTTTTTATATTATATATATATATATATATATATATATACACACACACACACACGCACACAGAGTGTCACACACGCAATATACACCCACTCCCCACATGCATCCCATCCAATTGCCACTGCAGAAGGTGAGGAAAGACCCTGCCAACAACTGCTAGGGTTAAAAGAAAAGGATCTTTTGTCAGAAAAACTCATATTGGAAACTCTGCAATATTTTTCCTTTACTAAAATATCCTTCACATAAAGAAAATTCCACTATATTTAATAGCCTCCAAATGAAATCCTAACCTAACAGCCTTTAAAGGAACTTGAAACAAAATGACAACCTGTGAAAATCTCTGCAAGTGTGTTGAT
The DNA here is from genome assembly GCF_027887155.1 of Malaclemys terrapin pileata. Taxonomy (NCBI): domain Eukaryota; kingdom Metazoa; phylum Chordata; order Testudines; family Emydidae; genus Malaclemys; species Malaclemys terrapin. The sequence goes on from NC_071511.1 coordinate 14,451,261, forward strand.
TAAAAGGTATCATGTTCCGAGTATTTTCAGTAAATGGAGATTTTTTTTTAAATCTGCAAATTGCATGGCCTGATTTAGAAGTAGTGAGCATTTGAATATCATTAACCCAGGTACCCATACACTATTAACTATTCATCCTTCAATTTTAAACTCCCAAGGGTAGTCATGAAAATTATTTGTGTATTCAACTCAGCTTGTTATTATATTTTTATTATCATAGTGCCTAGGAGCCCTCATCACATACCAAGACCCTATTGTGCTAGGTGCTGTACAAGTGCATGAATAATAAGGAAATAAAAAGACAATCCCTGCCCCGGGGGCTTACAATCTAAGCATAATTCAGACTTTTTTTGTGGATGCAAAATCAGAGGCTGTGGTTGAAAATGTAGTCAGATATAGATAGATTCCCAAACAAGGAAGCAGACAAGGAAAAGCTCATTAAATGGATTTCTCAGTTGAAATATTTCATTGTTGAAATAATGATGCAATATGTCTAAAAGTGTTATACATGTTAACCATCTGATTTGTTCAATCGCTAAAATTCTAGTCTGACAAGGTCCTTTGTACCGGAAAATAAGACATTCTAAAAAAGGACACAATTAAATATAAAACACATTAATTATATATTTTAAAATACTCTTGTACAGATGTTCAGGTCAGTGTGGTCAAGTTTATACTGTCACTTTTTGGGCTGTTCTGCAGAAAAACAAATTCAGTTCTCAGAGGAACCAAGCCGACACCTTTCACCTTGGCTAAGAGTAAATGTAGGCTGATGCTCAAAGGAAACAGATGTTTTGACATAATCACAGCTAATTCATGGGGATAATTACTTGTAAATACTAAGGTTAATAGGATTTAATACCACTATGTACCAGGTACGAAAAATTGACCACAGTTAAAGGCCTATGCATCACTTCAGACCCATTTTAGCTCTATTTTCTTCAACTGCTTTGAGGGCAAAGTGGGTTTGAAGTGATGTAAAGGCAATGTTGTGCTGGCTGTCTGCATGGGGTGAATTTCATTTCATGTTTCAAATGACAACTTTCTAAAATGGTAAATCTGAGAAACTCCTAACATCTTGAAATTTGGCATTGATGTTATACTGCATTTTGGGTGATTTTATTCCCCTTCACCAGTATTTGAAAAGATGTTATTAAAAGCCTGTTAAAGGGCACTTGAAAATAAGCATCACTTCAGTGAAAGGAAACAGAGATCTTCTACAGAGGGACATAAAGACTTTCACAAAGACATGAGAAAAACAGCTGAGGAGCTGTGATGTATCCCAGTGGAACCTTTAGTTTAAAATTGGTAGTGAAACAGAATCCTACAATGGTTCGCAATTGGCTCTGCTCAATTGCTCATATGATTCCTGAACAAATTCTAACCAATGGAACCAATCCAAAAATCTGCCAGATTCATGAAGAAGAATTTTATGGTTCACAAGTTTCAAGGCCATGGAAAAGTCAACAAAAATGCTTCCACAATGAATTGACCTTCCTTTAATGATATAATGTTCTGAAAGGCTTATTTGAATAGCATAACAACACAATGCCAGATTTTCAGGTGTCTCTATGGGTATGTCTAAACTGCAATTAGACACCAACAGCTTGGCTAAGACAGATAACTCAGATTCTCGGGGCTTGGGCTAAGGTGCTATTCAGCTGCTGTGTAGACGTTAGGGCTTGGGCTGCAGCCTGAGCACTGGGACCCTCCCACCTTGCAGGGTCCTAGAGCCTGGGCTCGGACGGGAGCCTGAATGACTGCACTGCAATTAAACAGCCCCTTAGCCCGAGCCTGTAAGCCCAAGTCAGCTGGCATGGGCCAGCCACAGTTTTTTAATTGCAGTGTAGACATTCCTACTCTCTGTCTGTGCAAATTTCTGCTCACAAATAATTGTCTCTCTCTTTTCACAGATGTAGTAAATTGCATGTGCATATAATAGCTATGCATCTAAGTACCTGAGCGGCTAATAACACAAAACAAATAAAACAAACAGGTACTCAAATGTTTAACTACTAACATTTGCAAAGATTCTATTTTGTGGGTGCAGTCATTTTCTAGGCATACACAGAAATGGAGGTAAGTTCTGAAAAGCTTGACCTAAAGTTCTAAAAATTGAATTATTCAATTAATCTTACAATAAAGATAGTTAGTTAAGTATAAAAATGTGCTCTTAGAAAATCAAAGCAGAATAGAAAATCCTATATACTGTCTTTATAAGGATATTGCATCCTTAAACTTAGAGGGGGGTTGTAACAACAATACTATTATAACAAGCATATATAAAGGTTATAAATGAAGGCATTGGGGGAGATTTTTCAAAGGCACAAATAGAGTTAGGCACCCAGGAAGCTAAGGGCAGCGAGGCATCTCACTCCACCCGTGCTTTAAAAATCTTCCCCACAGAGTCTATAATAACATAAAGAAATAAAAAGGGTGGAGGAACAGGGAACTTAGCTTGGGAAAAGTGGTTTAGAAAGGCACAAGATGGTTGTGTAACTGATGCACATTGCAAGGCAAACTAAATTCAGCATCACAGTTGCCAACTTTCACGTGGTAAATAAGCACCCCAACTTTCACAATAAGCCAAAAATCAAGCTAATCCCATTTCAAAACAAGGCCAAAACAAGCCAGTCCCTAAGAACCTCAACACTCTATGTGACTAGATCCCCCCCAGTGTGCAGTCTGGGACTGTGGTGGGCCTGCTGTGCACCCCCAATTCTCTCCCCCCTCTTGCCCCTGCTTGCCCCTTACCCCTGTTTGCCCCTCCTTGCCCCTGCTTGCCAGGAGCCAATCAAAAAAATGGAAGCAACAAGCTACAAGCCAAAAACTAGCCAACAAGAAACTCACAAGCCAGTTAAGCCAAAAAACAAGCCCAATTTCTGCGTGTTATTTTTTTTTGGGGGGGGGGGGAGGGGTTGGCATGTCTGTTCAGAATATGTTTCTATGTTCAGGTAAGAGGTGTTTGAGTGCTGTATTTGCATTTTCATTGGTTTGATTAATAGAGTCAGATAATGAAATGGCAAAAACTGACCATTTTGCAGAATGCAAAACTGATTCATTCTCTTTTTATGTCCTGTTTATAAGCAGCTGTAAAAGAGGAAAAGCTGTTTCCCTTGAGTGCATGGAGCTCATCTAATTATATTCAGTTCAGACTAGCCATGACAGCTAGGGTGAAAGAGCAACAAGAATCAATAAGCCATCTCTGGTAAGGTTGATAGGTTTACCATCCTTGAGACAGAGATATTTTCTGCACAAGTAGTCCACAGATAGAACCGGACTTTTACACTGCCAAGCAAGCATATAGTCTGAGAAAGTGGATTATAACTTATGAGGGTGCTGTCTATTTTGAAGAATCCCAAAGCGCATTGCAAATGGACTTACTATGTATCAAACACCTCACACACTGCAGCAGAAACTGGACTTTTAGGGTAGGATTTTCAAAAGCACTCAGCACTTCTGAAATTCTTAACCTTATTTACTATCTCCAGTCACCTGACCTGAATCAGTGTTTCAAAGATTAATATGTACCCTGTGACATTATCCAGGGTCATGAGGCTCCTTGCTACCACCAATACTTAGCATGAGGAAGTGTTGTCTGTGCCTGCCAGGGGTCATCTGCCCAACTCCAGTGGCCACAGGGGAACACAAGCACTCCCTTCTAGGCCTATGCAGGTCCCACTGTCTCTCTCTAGTTAACTATATGCACACTCCAATCCCCAAACCCTTCAAGTGTCTGCCTGGAATATCCAGTCCCCGTTCCACTGGACACGTGCAGTACTCAGATTTATTGCTTCCAAAAGAGCAGTACACCCCAGCTTACCAGTGTCACCTAAGACCACAGCTCCATTTGACACACACCACTTAGATATTTTTATAGTGGAAACAAGTAAAAGTTTAGTGTTGGGAACAAATGGCTACATATAAAATAAAATCATAAGATGCATTCTAGAATCTAGACTTGCTAAGCTAGACACCTTCATGTCTTACAGAGCAATTCTTACCCAAAAGTCCTTCCAGCATTATACAGCCAGACTTGACTATGATCTACTGTTCATGAGACAAGTCATGCCATCACTTGCATCCTCAGGGAAAGATCCAGGGTGTCTGTTTGCATCCCCAGATATATCAGAACAATCCCTAGTCCTTAATTATAAACAGGACTATCTCCCCATTCCACCCCACCCTGCTGGTTGTTTTTTCCTGTATATTCCTTTTTTGTAGATGTCACAATCTCTTAATTGATATCTGGCTCAGTGTGCAAATAGGCATACATTATGAGACACACAATACACGGTGACCAGACATGGAAATAGATGTCTGAAAGAACCTATCTGAGACATGCCACCTCCTGGTTACCGGCAACAACATAATTTTCAGTATAGACCCATAACTCCTTAACTAGTATCTGTACGTATATTTCACAATTATTCTGATGACCAGTGGGCCATTGGCTCTCAGCACAGATCTCCCATGTCACCCACTACTGAATTAGTATGCAGATATCTGACCCAGGGGACCCCTATAAAACTCTATGCATCTCCTGTGCCCTCCACCAGTTGGTACCAAGTTATACCTGGGTCACATACCATTGCCAAAGTGCAGCTTCCTAGAGACGAAATCTGTGGCCATGTCTGCACTCAGGATTGGACTGTTTGTAACTGAACCTATTGTAGTAAACTAATTTAAGCATAAATGGTTCAGTGTCTTCACTTGAGCCATGCTGAACTTCTTTAAGAACAGCTTCAGCTTCCTTGCACTCATATTCCTGCTATTCCAACCATTTTAGTTGCAGTGCTTTCTGGGTACCTATCCTGCAGTTCCCAATACAGCTTCCAGAAGTAGTGAATCCTGGGAGATTTCTAGAGGGGATTGCTTTAAACTTACAACAGCTTATTATAGTTCCTAAGGGACAGTATACCCACTGTGAACTGACGAAGCAAAGCTGTGTTCCACCCCATGTCTCCCAGTCCCTAAAGTACTTAGGCTGGGGGCCATTGTCATAGATACAAGCTCTGCTGTCTTTACAGCAGCTGAGATCTACCCCCCCCACCACCCCGCCCAACCAAGGGAATTTTCAGCTAGGTAGCTACAGCCAGATTCTGGTCCTCTATACATCTCAGATGGTGCAAAAGGGATGGAAATAAGAGAATCTGGCCCAGTATCTTTTGAATCTAACACTAATAAACGAGTGAATTCAATACATAGCTAAACACGTTCTTTCCTCATTCATTTTAATTTACTTAGAAATCTATCAAATTAACTCTGTACTTAGAAACAATAGTTTGCACAAATCATGTTTGTTCAAACAAGAAGAAAAAAATTGCTATGTTAAACAGACCTGATGCTAACGGATTGTATTTTCAGACATAAGGAATCCCTGATGCTTATTGTCCATAACTACATAACTGATTTGCAAGCCATTCTCTTCTTGACCTGATTACATGGCCATGTTTATGATTTAGTTAATTATAAAAGAACATCATTCAGAGACATTAATTTAAATTATTGCAATGCATTTCCACAGTCAAGTTCTTCCAAGCTGTTAGACAAACTTTACTTTCCATAAAGAAGATAATGTTCATGGAGGGGCGCATTTCAGTCACCCTTGGAAATTAGATTTTTCATTATTCATTCCATCCTCCCATCCCCCCCAGTACCCCCTTTGTACACATTACATGCAACTCTTGATGCGCACGAAACTTAAGGGAGCAATTACAGAGACCAACTTTCAGACTGGCTGAAAATGTGGTCCAGAAGTTTTAATAGCATATAACTTCCCATACCAATGTCACAGTCCCCTTCTGCTTCCATATTACAAAAGGGTCTTTGACTATATGCTCACTCAACATAATTCAAAATGTTGCATCTAGGTAGTAAAGGTTATAGAAATTCAGGTATTTTCCATTAGTTAATATGGTGTAATTTGTCAGATGATGGAACAGCAGCTGCAGTCTGGTGCCCTAATGATACACAAATTCCTTTTTTTCCTGGTAAATTTCCATTTTAAGTACTTACTAGGTCCACCTTGCTTAGTTTGCAAGATTTGGCAAGATCACAGCCAGTGCATGATTGCTCTAGGTTAGTGATTGTTTTGTTGTGGTTGGATTCATTGAAGCTCTTAGATCTGTACAAAATCTACAGTTTCGAGGACTGCAAGACCGGTGATGTTCAAGACCACAGTTCAACGATAAACTCCCTGATATCCAAAGATGAACATTATACTAACAACATTTTTAAACAAGATCCTGCCTGAGAGCTACAGATCTTAACTGGGAGTACAAGATTAGGTCCTGATACAAATCCTGGAACAAATAAGGTCGAAAGTAATCCTTCTCACCCTGGTCTGGGTCAGTGAATGCCCAGCCACTTAGAGCTAGGCCATCTATCTCTCCTAGCAAAAGTATCCAAAATAAATACTAGGCCAAATTCATGAACACAGCATAGAGTTTTGTGGTCTTACACTCCATCATCCTAGAGAGATAAGGTGGTTGAGGTAATATCTTTTATTGAACCAACTTATGTGGGTGAGAGAAACAAGCCTTCAAGCCATCTCCTTTTCTGGTCTGGGAAAGCTACTCTGAGCATTTAGCTGTGATGCTCAGAGTAGCTTTCTCAGACCTGAAGAACTGCTCTCGGTGGCTTGAAAGTTTGTCTCTCTCACCAACAGAAATTGGTCCAATAAAAGATATTACCTCCCCCACCTTATCTCTCTATTATCCTGGTACTGACTCAACTACAGCTACATTGCATACTCCATCATCCTGGCATTTAATGTCACTCTGAGAGTGACATTTGTTCATTCACCAGCCCAGCCAATGGAAAGAATGTACAAAATAGGAACGTGAGGGATCAAAACCAGCTAGCATAAATGGGAAACCAACTGAAACACAATATCAAACACTTTCCCCTCCCCAGAAAAGATTCCAAAATTGTCTGTGTTTTGACAGAATACAGATTAAAGCAAAAGTGTTCAGATGCTTTTGAAGCTTAAGCATGTTCTGTAATTCACCATTATGATCTTCATCCCAGTAATAATAGAAGAGATGGACACACAGGATCACATTCTACTCTGCTTTGTGCTGCTAATGGCAAAACAGCTTCTCAGCTAGTGAAGCCAGCCCTGGAAGCATCTTTCCAGTGGTGGAGAGTTATTGTAGCAGCCCTGTGCCATTCCTTTCCTGGCTGCCAGTGTAGGGAGTGTGGCTGGGGGAAGGCAATGTGGCCTGAGCTTCCCAACGCCCTTGTGATTCTTGGCTGTTGTAACGGGCCCTTGGACCAAATGGCACCCACTGCAAATTAAAGCAACTTCCAAACCTAGGACTGGGGACTAGAAAGGCCTGAAAGTCACCTTTATACTTGCTTCTCTTGAGATGCACTGTGTGCCACTCAGCTGCAGCCCAAAGGGGTTATGCATGGGATCGGACGCCAGACAGCATGCTCTGGGTAGAGGTATATCCCAATCTAGTAATGTTTTCCTGAACCCCGCCCCCACCTTGTCAGCAGGCATTAATCATGCTGAGACTGGGCAAAGTAAGTTCTGCTGACTAAGAGACAGGTGTCTCATTAAATCGCTCAGCTGTGAAGGAGGTGGAATTGGTGGTGGTGGTGAGATGATCAGGAGTGGTCCTGACACAGGAACCCTAGGCCCAAGCAAGAAGGTATGAGCTGAACTTTATGTAACATTACTGTCAATTTGTGTAATAAAACCAGACTCCCAAGGGGAGTATACTTGGGTATATTTGGACTTAATATAGTGTCTACATTGAAGAACAGGTTGATGGGCACACTGCATATCAAAAGTTACTTTCATGCAACTCCAAAAACACTTTATCAGTGAGTAGTGGTGTATTGGATCCACAAAGGTCTATTGAGGTTAGGCTCATGTAAATTCACTTATCATGACATGATGTCAAAAGGGATTGTACATATTTGATAATCAAAGAAATCTGTTTTGTGAGAAATTTCAAAACTTTTCATTCCAATTTGGAACAAAAACAAATTTTGAAATGTCACCTCTGACCACCTCTAATCTTGACTTGCCTGGGTAAGTATTGGACCCAATGACAATATATTTTGTAAGTGTTGCTCCATTTCTCTGATACAGAATCAAAGGCAAAGAATCAGTTCCTTCAACCAAAGAGGGTGAAATTATTTCAGGTAACTCTGAATGTATACTAGTACAGAGCTGATTGATTAAACAGTTAATACCAATTAACTTTAGTTAATGTCTGTACCCTGCTTTTAAATCATAATATACTACATAAATGCTAAGTATTATTTGAAACCATCCTACAAGATTTTACTAAAATGGATATTGTAGTATTATTATCCTGTTTATTCAGAACAAATACCACCATGGGGAATACCACATGCTACCCCAGAGTTTTCAGGGGTAGGAATTTTCCATTTAGAGATGGAAAAATAAAATAATTATTTACTCCAAGTAAACACCATATAAATTAGCTCCAACAAGCCAGTCAATACAGATCAAATGTGTTATTTTTAAATAACTGCATTTTTTCTATATTATTATTGATTCCAGCATAATTGATTAAAGCGAGAGTATGAGTAAGTATAGAGAGGAAAAAGAGACAGATATTAATGTCATCTTCCATCTTATGAGCTAATTTGACTGGAAAGTATTGATTACTTTAAAAGCGCCAAGTAACCCAAGACTTATTGACTTAGTACTTACCTACCATTTGCTCTACTGCTCCATGGAATTTTACAGTAAATCTTGGTGTATTTTCTGTTAAGGGTTTTAGGGTTGAAGTTTATCACATACTTATTTGAAGTGCCAAATCTGCAGCTGGTCCTATACTTGATCACAGCTTTGTTAATCAGAGGTAGGAGCAGTCATAACTCAAAAGGTGCAACTTTATTGGTTTTAGAGCTATTTAGAAGTGGATACGCCTTGCATTTAGTTTATGGATTTATTTAATTCTGTAAACATGTGCTTTTTAAATAATATTTTTATATTTATTAATTATCATGATGATGATTATTGCATAATCTGTTAAAGTTATTTTCAGTGGAAACTTTAGTTCAGTCATAATTATTAACCATGGGGTTAATTTTTATGAACAGCTTCCACATCATAACACATTCAGAGTCCAAAGCTCTTGTTGATAGTCATGGTTGATTGCCCCTGAATGTTTTGTCCATCACACCCAGATAGCATGGACTCTAAACACCTGCAATACTCCAATAACCAGATATTGATCAGAAAACTGCACAATCAAAAGCATAGTGAAAGGAAGCCCACCCAAGGTTCTCAAAGCTGTAGATCCAGGTAAAGAATAAATAATTATTAAAGCACATTGGGAAATGATATTTTCTTTGAAATTTTTAGGGGTTCCCTTTTAAAAAACAACCTTTCCCCCAAAATATCATTTGGGGGATTTTTGATTTTCAGTGAAAACCCCTAAATTGATTTAAATGGATTTTTTTCCTCAAAAATGTCGGTTGAATAAAAAAAAAAAACACTAACTTTCCATCAAGTATTTAGATGACAATTTTCCAACCAGCTGTGGTAATTGTACATTTATGAAATGATAGTACAAACCACAGAAAATATATCGAACAGAAGTGGATAGATTAATTATTGGCAGAGATATGATTGAATGTTTAGAGATGGAAGCAATGAGAAGGAGATTTTCTTGGCTTCCCTGCAACTAATAAATAATTAGATCGTTAGCTTTGATGATATCAGGCAAAACAAAACTGTGATCTGCTCTGAAAGTCTGACATCACTGGCACTATGTTGTATTCTAAGCCAATCCACATACCATTTTTAATTAAGGGAATGTAGTTTTGTTTAAAGGTTTCAGAACAGCAATCACAGAGACTTATGCCTTCTATCTTCTGCACTGGCACATAATAGCAGAGGCTGAAGTTTCCCTATCCAGCCTTACCACTATTAATGCTGAGGGGTTCCAACCAAGGATTAGGGCCCCATTGTGCTTGGCATTGTACAATCAAGTAACAAATGGACAGTCCCCACCTCAGATAGTTCATAGTCGGCTTTGTGACTCAACATAAACACTTGGATCAAACAGAGAAGAAGAAGGGCGGGGAGGGAGGGTTGGAAAAATGCGGTAACAATACAAGTAAGGTTTAGCATAATCAGTCCTAGCCTTAGCTCTCTACCCACTTCAGTCTTTCTGTACAGAGAAAAACACAGGAGGTCAGAGAATCAGTTTTGGAGCCCTGTTAGCCCTTGGTCCCTGCACTAAGACTTTCAACACAAGGCCCAAATACAAGGGCATCCACTGTGAATTGGCTTGAGTCCATAACTCATTTTACACAAGTCACAGAACAACCATGAGCTAGCAATGACTTAGAGTTTGTCTGCACACGAATCGTACCACTTTCCGTATACCAGTATAGTTAAAGTGGCAATTCAAAATCTGCATGGGTGGCCATTTTCCTGTAATCTTGATTTCCACTCTTGCTGGTATTATTACTACTATTTGTATTCCAGTACCTGAAGATGCAACATAAAGAAATAATCCCGATAAAGTCAAAAGGAGAATCAGACCAAGATTTTCAAAATGGTTCAGGGATTCTGGGTGCCCAACTTGAGATGCACAACTTGAGAGACCTTCCAGGGGCCTGATTTTCAGAAAGTGCTGTGCTCCTGCCCTCTGAAAGTTAGGCTGTCTCAAGGCACCTAAAGTCACTAGTCATTTTTGAAAATCTTGGCCACATTTGAGTCTATTATGAAGTAAAGATTTTTAGCCATCATTAACTGGGAAATTTTCATTCTAGTCACAGATGATGCTATATGAATTTAACGCACACAAACATACCATCACATTGCCCCCGGTACTCAACATTGTTGTTTATATTAACATCTCTTTCTTGGAAGCTCCAGAATCATTGAGATCACCGTTGGTCAATTAGTGGATTCTGCAGAGTCTCACTAAAAGCCAGGAGCAGAGGTGAAAGTAAGCCAGTCCGGTCTGGTACAGCGTACTGGCAAAAGCCAGTACACCGCCGACCATACTGGTAGGGGACAGCTTCCCCGGGCTAGCGATTGAAAGGGCCCAGGGCTCCCAGGAGTGGCTGGAGTGCCAGGCCCTTTAAATTGCCGCCAGAGCCCCGGGGCTCCCGACTGCTGCTGCAGCTACCGCTACCATGGGGCTCCAGTGGTGATTTAAAGGGCCCGGGGCTCCCAGCCGCCGCTACCACAGCTGGAGCCCTAGGCCCTTTAAATCTGGATTTAAAGGGCCTGGGGATTTAAAGGCCCTGCTTCTTCTGGTTGAGGCTCCACCTCTTCTGGAAGAGGCCCCGCACCCTGCTCAGGACTCCGGCATACCGGTAAGTCCTTTAAGTTACTTTCACCCCAGCCAGGAGAGAAAGTAGCCCAAATGCTATAAACTGCTTTTTCTAAGAAGTTGTCAGGGTAGCCACCTCTTTGCAGAATAGAGCACAAAAGGCTGCAAAGGGAATAGCGCTTAAACACTGACTTTTAATGGCTCTGCTAACATGTATATTTGAAAATAACACTAGAGTAATAAAAGCACTGTATAATATGGGCCACATTTTCAAAAGTGGCATATACATTTTCAACTGTGCTGTTCCATGTGCTAAAACTCAAATTTATGCCCACAAATCGGGTGGAAATAGACTTGTTTGTGAAGCTCAAATGTAGATTTTTGTGCTTGTGCAAAAAAAGAAAAAGAAAAAAAAGTGACATTTCAGAAAATGTGTTTTGGACCCATGTGACTATAATTAGAGCTGAGCAAATAATTTGCAATGGAAAATTTATTCAAGGAATCTAGTTTTTTTTTTATTTTCTGCTCATGGAATAACTGCAAGCGAATCACACTTTCCTCAGATTTATTCATCATGAATGTATTCAGCAATCATCTTTTCAAATTGTCTGCTCTATGGCGGGATCACAAATATTCAAATTTCAAGTTGCGCTGCTCACCTGTGATTAGTCTGGTAAGTCACATAGTATTGTCTCTCTCCCCTGATTGGATAACTGCTCAAACTCTTCTGGCATGAATACTTGCAAGGCAAAGTTATAGGGACTTGCTTACCATTAAATGAAAACATTGGTCTCTTCCAATCACTTGAAAAACTTTTAAAATCTGCTGGGAGCTGATGGAGCATTCATACTTTCCTATCGAGAAGAATGATGTTCTTGTGGTTAAGGCATTGGACTGAGGCTTAAGAGCAGCGTCCAATGCCTGGCTCTGATGTAGGCTTCCTGGGTGACATGTAGAAACCGAAATGCACAGGACCTTCCCGAAATCAGTGGAGTGATGCCAGCAGAGAATTTGTTCCATACGGGAAACCTTATCAAAGGTATCAATGGGAAACCTTATCAACTTTATAATAAAGACTAAATGAAGCAAAACTTTGCTCAAACATGTTGACTTTTTTCTCTAACTTGATCATTATTTGTATTACAGCAGTACTTACAGGACCCAATCCAGGACAGGGGCCGCATGTTTGCAGCCATTATACTGTTCTCAGACTAAGCATAGTATTATTCATTTGCTTATTATTATGATTACTAAAATTATTATTGTTGAGGTCCTAGCATATTTATTTATTGCTTAAACTTGGATTGGGCAGCACTTTAGGTGTATATACTGTGACAAAGTCAGGCCGGATGGCTGCAGGAAGGTCTGGGAAACAGGTATGTTAGTCCCAGAATGCTAAACGTCCTTTTTCCTACAAGCTGGGAAGAGGTTACTTCAGGTCAATTAGGGACACTTGAGTCCAATTAAAGGCTGCCTGAAATCTGTTAAAATCTCTCTCCTGGTGAAGGAGGGGAGGAGGGAGAGACAAACTCTGCAAGGCTGGAGGCAGCAGGGAGATAGGCTTCTCCACTGTGAGAGACTGCGCTCCTCCCTATAGGGGAGACACCCAGAACTCAGTGCCTGTTTAGGGGAAGGACTGACCCCCCAGGGCCAGTGACAGGACAACAACTGTCCCAGTGAGGGGGGCAGGGAAAGGTATTCCCCTTTTGTTTCAGTGTGTTATAGACTTGTTTCCCTTTGTTTGGCAGAGGAGCGCTCCTCAGGCCTGCCCTGAGGCTTACTGGAAAGGCTCTGAGAAACAAACCCCGAAGAGGGAAGATGGATACGCTCCAGCTTGGGGGCTGATTTACCCCAGGCTCTGTCCTTGCCAGAGGAGGGAGCGCTAAGTCCGGCGAGGCAGAAGGGGTACCTTGCCACAATACATATAGTTAGTTACAACTTCTGCTTGAAGTTGTCCACGAGTGATGTGATATCTCCTTAACATAGATTCATAGATTCTAGGCCTGGAAGGGACCTCGAGAGGTCATAGAGTCCAGTCCCCTGCCCTCATGGCAGGACCCAATACTGTCTAGACCATCCCGGATAGACATTTATCTAACCTTCTCTTAAATATCTCCAGAGATGGAGATTCCACTACCTCCCTAGGCAGTTTATTCCAGAGTTTAACCACCCTGACAGTTAGGAACTTCTTCCTAATGTCCAACCTAAACCGCCTTTGCTGCAGTTTAAGCCCATTGCTTCTTGTTCTATCCTTAGAGACTAAAGTGAACAAGTTCTCCCTCCTCCTTATGACACCCTTTTAGATACCTGAAAACTGCTATCATGCCCCCTCTCAGTCTTCTCTTTTCAAAACTAAGCATGATGCCACCTGGAAGGTAACAATCATGCCTGAGGGTCATGACAGCACTCTGTGATATCCAAGGATGTTGCTAAGCACTGACTCCGACCCCCATTATGCCTTTGCTTAGGCAGACAAAAATTCAGTTTGCAATACTTTAAATTCTTCTAAACTACAAATAATTAAGTCTGTAAGACAGTGAAGATGAGTTAATGTTCTAATTGTGGCCATCGTTCAAACTGTCTCTTTTCTTTAAACTGATAAACCAAGGAGCCAAAATGAATTTCACTCCAGTAATTTTCCTTTTGCCAATAAAACACAACTTCACATTTCTTTGTGTGTCAGAAATAAAGAATTGTTTAGATGTTTAATAAACAGAGTTGAATCAAATTAGTCACATTATATTGTCTGGGGTGTGAGTTAATTGGAAGACACGATGATTTACTAAAGTTTTAAATACCAAATGTGTTTTCAAGTAAGTTAACGACAATTAGAATCAAAATTCCCATTTTCCACAATTACATTCTATTTTAATTCTTACTAAAGTACTTTTGTAAAGGAGTTTGCTTTTGGCTCATTGAAAGACGTTGATCACAACTCAATTTGCTGAGTCTTACATATTTAAATGTCATGTAAATATTTTAAATAAGGTGACCAAATCACATTCATAATAATATACTGAGTTGCGTTTGAACATTTCTAAAACAATACATGAAACAAGTAACTGGAGTAGATTTGAAGACTTATTTCGCAGACAGGAGAAACCAGGAATGTTAACTGCTTATTGGATAGCATGACTATGCAGAGTATGGAGGTGGGAAAATCTAGTTTCGAAGATGGCATTGATATTGGCCTCAGATCAGTGCATCCTACAAGAAACTAACTCCTGCAGTTCTTACACCAGAAAAAACGTACATAGCAAACTTCAGTGTGAACTTTGCTTGGATTATAAGGAATGCAGGATTTGCCCCATTGTGTAGGAGGGTACGTTGCAGCAATTCTAGCCAGCAAACCAAATGGGACAGATGAAAGAAAAAGTATCTGAGTCAGTGCCTGGGTTCCACTGGTTTTTACCATGGAGGAAACTCCATCAGCAGGGGATAACAGTGATACAAGTCACACAACCTCTGCACTGCTGGGTGGGCTTGAAGCCAGTTGGTGCAGTCCAGAATGTGAGAGTGAGATCATTCAGGGGGTGATGAAGGCTGTCATCAGTGCCGGCTCCAGGCACCAGCTGAGCAAGCTGGTGCTTGGGGTGGCAGCTTGTAGGAGGCGGCATTCCGCCCAATCCTAGGGTGGCACGGCCGTTTTTTTTTTTTTGTTTTGTTCCGCTCCGGCTGCCCTGTAGGGGGCAGCGGGTGGAGGACGGGAGCGCCCTGCAGCAAGCCCGGCAGGGCAGCCCGCGTCCTTCCCTCCCAGCCGACTGGAGCGGTGTGGAGCCCACCCGGCAGGGGGGCATGGCGGGAGGGGCTGCGTGGCAGCGCCCCGCTGAAGCCCTGGCCACCCCCTTTTCTCTCTCCCCCCCGCTCCCGCTAGCTGGGGCACATCGGCAGAGCAGGGAGTCCCCCTGCACCCTGGCTCCGGCCACGCCGCAGGTTTTTTTTTTTTTTTTGCTTTGCTGTTCTGGCCGCCGCATTTTTTGTTTGTTTGTTTTGCTTGGGGCGGCCAGAAAGCCAGAGCCGGCCCTGGCTGTCATTGCAGGTTTAGGGGGACTTGCCAGTTTTGCTAGTGTTTGGGGGGCAAACCTGGCCCTGTCAGAACATTTAGGAAGGAACTCCTGTTCACTGGAAAGCCCTTTACTCAGTTAGGTCTGGTTGTTACCCCTACCCACTTGTTGAGAAGTGTCAGGCTCAAAAGTGGGCAATCAGATACATCTCTGCAATTTTCAGTGTCTGATTCTGCCGCTCTTGGACATCTCCCTGCTTTAAATGGTGCCATCTGAGGAAAGCACAACTCTGCATGAGTAAGGGAGGCAGAATTGGGCCCCCAATACTTAGGGCCAGATCACGGTTTGCATTACGTGGGTGTGCAAGAATCAGGAGAGATTGTAAGGAACACACACTGTGCCCTTCCAAAGTGTGATGGAGTGGCCTCGCAGAATACTCTCCCCAAATCCACAGAAAGAATGTCGCCAGCCAGAATCGCTCCTGGGAATTTTGCTGCATCTTCAGTCATATCCACAATGCAGGCCATGGCTCAAAGCCAGCCTAGCCCTTTTTTTCTTTGTACACATTTATATCCATTTGTCAGTGTCATACCTAGCTAAGAGTCCAAGCTTTACTTGTTGAAACATGTACAATATTTATGATGATTTGCATAGGAAACATCAACACCATTATTTCAGAGAATCAGCATGACATTCTTAGAATGTATTTCTTCTTAAATCATTAGTGCAGTCACATTTTGTGTTGTAGAAGCATCTGCAAAACTGTCTGCATATTTGCACCCTAATATACATACAAGAAACAGAAAGGGATCCAAATTCTCTCCATGACGTGAATAGCTCCACTGAACCCAGGGGAGTCCAATGAACACAATGCAAAGCTTAAGATGGAGTTACATTGTGAATAACGGAGCAAAATTTGTGCCATTAAAAATAAAGACTAAAGTCAATGGGAGAAGAATGCATTAATATTCAGCAAGGCTGCAAAGCCTGAGAATACAAATCCAATGCACGTAAAGCATTCAGCCACCAGATGGTGCAGGTGGCACTTGGCCGGGTCGGTGGGGGCCTCTGTACTGATATGGCCAGATGTTTGAGCTTTCTTTTAGAAAAGTAAAGTAAATTAGAATGGTAAACAGGAGAGGAGAAATGAAAGCTGTTAGGGGAAGAAATACTATTTATATTCAATATTTGAGTATATCAAGCAGTGGAGAGTAAGAATAATAAAAAAGCAAAAAAGAAAATACTGTTGCTGTAGAATCACTGCTCTGCCATTGCTTATGATATGTCTTAGTAGCTATGTATTTTAAAACAATGGTGCTAACTACTGTGCTCTGCAGCCATCAGGAATCTGAACTCTCTTCCAGGTACTTCCAAAGACTATATTACATTTTAGTGTGGGGCTAAATTCTCCCGACTTCATTTACTGTGACAGCATCTAATCTCATTTTTGTTGTTATCTAGAGACTATCAGATTCCCCTGTTGCATCACACCAGGAAATATAATCTTCTGTCCTCGGCAGTTCTCCAGCCTTATCCTCCTCTCTAAAGGCAGGGGCCAGCTGGCTGGTAACAGACAAAAAATCCTGCATTTCTTCATCTTCTCCCCACCAGCATGAGCCAATGGACTTATTTTCACTTTTACTTCTGTTTTCTGCAACTAGTTTTGAAAATTCTTTGCTGGTACCTCACTATTCTCTGCAATTTGCTATTCAGGGACAGATTCTCAGCTGGTGTAAACTGACTTCAAGGAAGCAAAGCTAATGCATACCAGCTGAGGACCTGACCCGTCAGTATTTTATTTTCTGCTCCTGTTTTTCTCATCTTTTAATCATTCTCCCCAGAAGGCTGTTTGTTGTTTTTCTAAATGCCTCCGACCTTTTGCCTGTTCTCCTTTATAGCCCAGTTTAAAGATATTGCTTCTGTTGCCCTTTCTTAGTGAAATGGATCAGGATGAAGTTCCATTGAAGTCGTTCCACCCATTTAAGTTAACCCTCCACCCTCTGCCCCCACCCCCCCGCTACACACACTTCCTGTTTTCCCTAGTCCTAGTTGATCCTCCACATAGTATAAAATTCCAGTAAAAATAATTAAGGGCAAAAAGTCTCTCGATTCCAGCATTCTGCTTTCCTTACAAGTGTGGAGCTTCCATTGATAATGGAGATCTAAGCTCTAACTTCTGATGTCCTGAGAGGTTGATGCACCTTTAAAGCAGCACCAGCCAGCTAAACTACTAGAAATTAGAGTTGCTGACATTTTTTTTATATAATTTTTTTTCAGTGAAAAATTGGATATTGTTGAAAGAAAAAAAATTGAAAAATTTCAATTGTAATGGTTTGGGGCGTAAAATAAAAAGCCTGACTTTTTCTGGTATTTTTTAAATGTTTTGTTTTAAATTGTTGTAAAAGTTCAAGCCTTCTCTATTTTTATTTCCCTTTCCTCTTTTTTCCCCCAGGGGAAAGTGTGAAAAAAGGAAGAAAAAAAAAGAGAAAAAGCATTCTTGACAAAGCCCTGGCTGGGATGATTTAGTTGGGAATTGGTCCTGCTTTGAGCAGGGGGTTGGACTAGATGACCTCTTGAGGTCCCTTCCAACTCTGATATTCTATGATTCTATGATTCTCTCACACTTAACTGCATATTTCTCAAGAAAAAAAGTGTAAAAGAATGTTAAAAGTGAGAAAAGTAACACTTTCTCACCTTCTCTTTTTTTTTTAAGAAGAGGAAGGGGAAAAAACCCAGGAAGTTTGAAAAATGGTCTTTTTAATTAAAAATTTATTTATAAGTTATCCACTGGAAAAAACAAAAAGTGAAAAATTTCAAAGGAACCCAAATTGTTTGCTTTCTTTTGAAATTATTCATGATCTCACCTGCTCAAATTTTTCCCAGCCACCACACTCCACCCTCAAATTTCTGCCAGCTATACCGGTAATGCACTTACAGTGTGCAAGAGATTGGTTCAGTCAGTTGTTTTTGGTTACCAGGGTTTGCAAGTGGCTTAATCTGCTGTAGTGCTAATGCCTGCAGCCACTGACAGAAAGAGCATTATCTCACTGAATTATTTAAGTATCCCCTGCAAGTGCCCAATCCAACTCTCATTAAAGACACTGGAAAGAATCTCATTGAATTGGACTGTGTCCCATCTGATCAAGAAGCACCTTATGTGGATTCATGTCCTCTCCAGTAAAAATGATGGGTGTAATTATAGGAACTTAAAGATTGGGAGGAAGTAAAGAGGAATATGGAGGACTCTTGAAATAATATCTAAAGCATTTAAAACTCCATTTACTAACGTTAGTATTTGTGAGCTTTCCTCTAGCACTCACTCCCATTAGCACTACAGATTTAATGATACTGTGAGCTTATTTATTTATGGTTGATTCACTGCCAAGCAGGAAATTTGAAATAGCTTATAACTATGCTAAATGTGTTAACAGACCCTAAGAAAGGTAGCTTTGTTACTATAAACGTCCTCTCATAGCTATTCGAATACTTGTTATCCCAATCAATAGCTGAGGAATTACAAATACCCTCCATACATTCCAACCTTCTTACAGACATCATTTTATCTACAATAACGCTTGTCAATCTGCCTCTTCTAGCTGCCCTGAAAGTATATAGTAAGATCTAAGAATCCTCAGCCACTGCCTTTAGAATCCTTACTTTCTCTTCAAACTGTGTTACTATAAAGCAACCAAAACGTGTGCACTAATGCAAACAATAGCTGGTAGTTGGAATCTGAATGCAAGACACCAAAGGAAACACTTTACACAACTTTGTGGGATGATAATCCACTAGATAGAGCTAAAGAGTCACTTGTTGCCAGGGGGACTGTGTAAGACATTCAAACAGAAACAGTGGTTATCTGTGTGGCGGTCGTGTGCATATGGATTCCTGTCTGGCTATAAACTCCCCAATTCCACCTGGTGGAGCTTGTGGCAGATGCAGAATTGCTATGTAATAATTTTCATGAATCCTGTATGTGAGAAAGTCAGTGAGGTAGTTATGGTATATTAGCCTTTCCTGTAAGAATGTATTGATCTAGGGAGGGGCTGTTGGAAAAAACAAAGCCAGAAGGCAACACAATAACTCTCGATAAGAACACCAAGGCACATGCTTGAAAGACAATGGGGAAACCTTTTATCTTTGGTAATTCTACATGCTGTCTCCATTAAGTCAAAAGACTTGTTGCCAGTACTGGGAATTAACAGAATAAAAGGCTACAAACAGTTAAAAACAGAAGGCGGGTGATCAGAAGGACTAAGTGGCTTTAAAGAACATTCTCTGAAGCAGAGAGGAATGAACTGATTTATGAGTTATGGGGCCACATTGTACCATCTAGACCCTAGCGGTCTTGGTGGGGGGATATATGGGAAGTGTAGTCCTACAAGGATTGCTGTGTGGAAGATGTATAACCTGGTAAGCTAGACATGTGTATAGTCTGTTCATTGTTTTAAGACCTATTTTCTTTTAAATGCTTCTGTTCTAAATAAATACTACTATTTGGTCACTGTACTGACCACTGGTCACTGCTCCCATAGGGAACAGAACTGCAGAGTCTGAGCCTAAGTCTGACCTACTGAGACAATCATAGTTAGTACCTGGGGATTGTAGACCAAGACTCAGTTTGAGAGTGGCAGAACTGTGTGATTACACCTCAAAAAAGGAATGATGGCTTGAGGCCCAACACCTGGGGGGTGCATTGAAAAAGACCCAGAAGGGTCAGAGATGCAGTCAGCCCGTCATTGTGACAGAGTTGTCATCTGGAATTCTCACTGTACAAGCTTCCAGCTGGAATAAATCTGTTCCCCTCTTATTTACCTCAAATAGCACACATGACTCCATTTGTTAGAACCTGCTTTGGGCCTTCATAACCTTTTTACTGATATTGGGAAGCGTAGCTGCTGATCAGCTTACTAACCCTACAATATAGGTCTCTCAATAGTTACATTAGTCATTTGTTTTAATAAAACGAGGAAATAATAAAGTGCTATTTAACATTAACTAAATATTGGCAACCCCTGTATTTGTGCCTTGGAAGAACAGTTTTGCTTGCTTTTTAGGCTACATATTCAAGAAAGGAAATAGGAATGTATACACAAAATATCATTTTTTCAATGACTGCACTTTTTCTATCCTAAAATATAGCACTATATAGAAAATAAAAAGCAGTAAGGCTACTACAAACCCATCTCTATACTTCTAATTAATCCTGTAATACATTTTATCAGTACAGCGCTTAGGGCAAAAGTGTATTTGCCTGTTAAATCATGCCAGTTTTAAGAAATACTGAATGGGAAATTGGGATCTTGCAGGATAGTTTGTCACTCAACCCATTTTGCTTTGTATGAAAGGACAGTTTCTGTATAATCCTGTTTCTGACAGCACGGAAAAGTGTGATGGCTGTTATCCATGAAGTAAGTTCCCTGCAATTTATAGCTCTTTTCTTTTCTATTTGCTCTGCTAAATGATTCTGCTCATGACAGCTCTCGATTGTCCAAGTTGGATTGTTCAGCATAAAAGCAAATGACAGAGTGGTCCCAGTCAATACGTACTCATAGTAAATTGTGAACATGTGTCTCCCAAATTAGGCTGTATAGTGTAAGTCTCTCCTCTACCACATTCAGATGTTTGTGTGTAGTTCCTATGTGACAGCAGGTGGAGACATTGCAAAGGGAAACAGTGTAGTAAGCCATGGTATCCTCATCTAACCTCCGGAGGGTAGTAGGCACTGTGTCCTCATTTAACTTCAAATGCAATTAGGACCCCTTTGAACACAAACAATTGGCATGTTAAACTAGAGACAAAACCATCAAACACATTTGTCTACTGACCTCTCTCTCTCCTCTTTCTGACACTCCGTTCACTCTCAGTCTTCCTTTGTCTCACCTCCCCACGATCTATTCCCTAGAAACAGGCTCTCTTTTGCCCTCCTGTACCCTGTCACAACCCCATGCTTGTGCTGATACCCTAGAAGTGAGGTTTCCAGTTCAGTCTAGATGAGTAGCCCCTGTATCTGTTGGATATGCAGCTCAGCTGACTGTAACCTTGCCACTTATAGCATTGCCTGGAGTAACTCTAACTCCATGTGACTATGTGCAGGCAGAGGCGGTTCCAGGCACCAGCGCTCCAAGTGCGTGCCTGGGGTGGCAAGCCGCGGGGGGCGGCCTGCCGGTTGCTGTGGGGGCAGCAGTCAGGCAGCCTTTGGTGGCATGCCTGCAGGAGGTCCGCTGGTCCCATGGATTCGTTGGTAATTCGGCGGCCGGTCCCGCAGCTTCTGCGTACCCGCTGCCGAATTACCACTGAATCCGCGGGACTGGGGACCTCCCGCAGGCAAGCCGCCGAAGGCAGCCTGCCTGTTGTGCTTGGGGTGGCAAAAAAGCTAGAGCCGCCCCTGTGTGTAGGGTAAGTCTAGCTCAAGGACTCATGCAGAGTTTGCTCACTGGGAGACCTAGAGGGGAAAGGCAAAGTGTATGCATGTGTCAGGCCAGGTGGGGAATGGTCCCTCGGACACACAGGTTCTCAGCCTGTCTGCTGTCATTTGAAACAGTGCAGGTGGCTGGTTGCTCTTTCAGGTAAAGTCCCTAAAGGTAAACAAAAGCCATAACAAACCCAGCAGTATTTGTAAAATCAGACACACCACGACCAGCCCTGAAACCAGAAACATGAAGCTTCACAGCTGTAGGACTCTCGTGCCTACGTACATCAAGACATGTTCTGCCTCATCAGACCAGCATCTACCATTTGAACAAAAGAAGAATCCCCATTAGCTGCAGTAGTATTAGTGCATGCATGTTAGAATCCAGCCACTAGAAGGCAACGTGACGCATTTACATGAGTAGGTCTGATATTCAATCCAGTAGAGGGTAACATCTGCCAGCTCTGCATAATGCCAATTGCTACCAGATGTAGAGAGCCAGATTTTCAAAAGGGAGCTCTGCAGTTGAACATGCAAAGTGCAATTTGCATGCACAAACTACATAACTGCATGCTTAGCCTTTGTGGCCATGCATTTGCCAAATATGTTCATGCAAATTCTAGTTTATGCTGGCATGACAGGCGTATGCATACTCATACAGCCATATCTACTGGGTACTCACAGTGTGGTGTGTTTAACATTGGATAAAAACATTCAAAGAATTGAAGTAAAAGATAGGTTTCAGAGTAGCAGCCGTGTTAGTCTGTATCCGCAAAAAGATATCCTGAGGAAACTACAATCCATCGGTGATCTTCCAGAAAACACCATCCTGGCCACTATGGACGTAGAAGCCCTCTACACCAATATTCCACACAAAGATGGACTACAAGCTATCAGGAACAGTATCCCTGATAATGTCACAGCTAACCTGGTGGCTGAACTTCGTGATTTTGTCCTCACCCACAACTATTTCACATTTGGGGACAATATATACCTTCAAGTCAGCGGCACTGCTATGGGTACCCGCATGGCCCCACAATATGCCAACATTTTTATGGCTGACTTAGAACAACGCTTCCTTAGCTCTCGTCCCCTAACGCCCCTACTCTACTCGCGCTACATTGATGACATCTTCATCATCTGGACCCATGGAAAAGAAGCCCTTGAGGAATTTCACCATGATTTCAATAATTTCCATCCCACCATCAACCTCAGCCTAGATCAATCCACACAAGCGGTCCATTTCCTGGACACTACTGTGCTCATAAGCGAGGGTCACATAAATACCACCCTATACCGGAAACCTACTGACCGCTACACTTACCTACATGCCTCCAGCTTCCATCCAGGACACACCACACGATCCATTGTCTACAGCCAAGCTCTAAGATATAACCGCATTTGCTCCAATCCCTCGGATAGAGACAAGCACCTACAAGATCTCTATCAAGCATTCTTAAAACTACAATACCCACCTGCTGAAGTGAAAAAACAGATTGACAGAGCCAGACGAGTACCCAGAAGTCACCTCCTACAAGACAGGCCCAACAAAGAAAATAACAGAACACCACTAGCTGTCACCTTCAGCCCCCAACTAAAACCTCTCCAGCGCATCATCGGAGATCTACAATCTATCCTGAAAGATGATCCTTTACTCTCACAGATCTTGGGAGACAGACCTGTCCTCGCTTACAGACAACCCCCCAACCTAAAGCAAATACTCACCAGCAACCACACATCACTGAACAAAACCACTAACCCAGGAACCTATCCTTGTAACAAAGCCCGATGCTAACTCTGTCCACATATCTATTCAAATGATATCATCATAGGACCTAATCACATCAGCCATACCATCAGGGGCTCGTTCACCTGCACATCTACCAATGTGATATATGCCATCATGTAGGGTTACCATATTTGAACATTGAAAAAAGAGGACACTCCACAGGGCCCCGGCCCCGCCCCAACTCCGCCCCAACTCCGCCCCTTCCCCTCCCCTGCCCCACCCCTTTCCCCGCCCCTGGCCCCGCCCAACTCCGCCCCTTCCCTGCCCCCATTCCAACCCCTTCCCCAAAGTCTCCGCCCCTTCCCCTGAGCACCCCACATTCCCCCTCCTCCCTCCCAGCCACACGAAACAACTGCACCAATTCTAAAGTCAGGCACTCCACTAGTATAGACTCCCATGACTTTAATGAAGCTGCTCAGTGGAGGATCTGCCCCAGCGCTCCGTTTTTGGGAGCGGTCAGGACACGCAGCTCACACTGTTCTGTTTCCCAGCTCCCCAGATGCCTTGGAGCACCCAGTTCTCCTCCCTGCCGGGTAAAATCCCGGACATTTTGAGCTATTTAATTCTTTAATTCTAAAACGTAATTCTTTATATGTAGTGAGTCCTTTCCTTTCACCAGTTCTTCAGTTTTCTTTCTCCTCATGTGCCCACGCATACTTCTCTGCAGATCGCATTTTTCTCAGCAGTGGTTGATTGCTCTTTAAGAAGGCATGAAAGTCTTTACAAGAAGTTTGTCTGAAGTTGTACTGTACAAGTAGAATTCCTTTCAACGACTCAACATTCAAGTTGGTCCTTTCCTTTGTCCACTGGCTTTGCATCAGTGAAAAAATTCGCTCTACATTTGCATTGTGAGAAGGAATAGCAAAGAAAAACTGTGCAATCTTTAACAGTTCTGAATGACACTCAATGTTTTTGGATTTCTCAAAATATTTGGTCCACTTCTGGTGTGCTAGCAAATTACTGAACTCTTCATCACTGTTGCAACTTTCTGTAAACTTCTTCAGGTTGCTGAACTGATCAAAACACTTCACGTCATCAATTTGCATCCCCTTATCGGTCAGGTACTTGATACAAGGTTCCACATCACTCCAATTCGGTGTCTCACTCAGGGTAATCCACCTGAAACAAGAGAAGTCTTCAAGGGGTCTAAGCCACATCTCCAAATATTCTAAGCATCTGCTGTACATATTATTCACTTCAGCACAGAATTTGTCACACTCTTCATCAATTCGCAGTGATCCACCACACTGCTGTGTCTCATCACAAATGGGGAGCTGAGTGCCATACAGCACACCCCAGCCCCAGGAGCTCTGATCCACTTGCAGGCAAGGCAGCCCGATGCCCATCGCAGCCAGAGCTCTGATCCCTCTGCACACTCCTGCCTTTTTCACACTGCCCTCCCTTCCTCCCCCACCAGTCAGTGCTTTTTGGCGACTCCCCGGAGCAGCTCCCCCAGCGCTGCCCCCCACCTGTGCAATCAGCGGCGCATGGTACTCCCAGCTTTGCTGGCATCCCTGGCTTACCTTAGAGCAGGCTCTGGCGACTGCTGCTGCTCCCTGACTCTTCGGCTCTGTTTAAGAGCCGAGCTGCCCTAGTGCTACCGGCTTCAGGCACTTCTCCTACCTGGGCTCCAGCTGAGCTGCTCCTCCCAGCTCAGACTGTAAGAGCCGAGCTGCTGGCTTCTGGCAGCCCTCCCCTACCTCAGGACCCAGAGCTGGCTGGACACGTCCCTTCCCCAGCTCCAGCCGAGCTGCTCGGCTCCGCCCCCTCAGACTTACAGAGCAGAGCTGCAGGAGCCAGCGTTACTGGCTTCAGGCAGCACCCCCCCTGCCTCTGGACCTTGCACCGTGGGAGCAGCTCAGCTGGAGCCGGGTAGGAGAAGTGCCTGGCTGGGGGCTCGGGGTCCGGAGGCTGCCTGAAGCCAGTAGCGCTTGCTCGGGCAGCTTGGCTCTGTAAATCTGAGAGAGGAGGAGTGGAGCAGAGCCACAGGGGGAGAGGAAGTGCCGGCCATTTTCCCGGACATGTGTGGCTTTTCAGCAATTCCCCCCGGACGGGGGTTTGATTGCTGAAAAGCCGGACATGTCCGGGAAAAAGAGGACGTATGGTAACCCTACATCATGTGCCAGCAATGCCCCTCTGCCATGTACATTGGCCAAACCGGACAGTCTCTATGCAAAAGAATTAATGGACACAAATCTGACATCAGGAATCAAAATACTCAAAAACCAGTGGGAGAACACTTTAACCTGTCTGGTCATTCAGTGACAGACCTGCGGGTGGCTATATTACAACAGAAAAACTTCAAAAACAGACTCCAACGAGAGACTGCTGAGCTGGAATTGATATGCAAACTAGACACAATCAACTCCGGTTTGAATAAGGACTGGGAATGGCTGAGCCATTACAAACATTGAATCTATCTCCCCTTGTAAGTATGCTCACACTTCTTATCAAACTGTCTGTACTGGGCTATCTTGATTATCACTTCAAAAGTTTTTTTTCTCTTAATTAATTGGCCTCTCAGAGTTGGTAAGACAACTCCCACCTGTTTATGCTCTCTGTATGTGTGTATATATATCTCCTCAATATATGTTCCATTCTATATGCATCCGAAGAAGTGGGCTGTAGTCCATGAAAGCTTATGCTCTAATAAATTTATTAGTCTCTAAGGTGCCACAAGTACTCCTGTTCTTCTTTTTGAAGTAAAAGACTATGTAGAAAAACAAACAATTTAAAAATGGATGAAAGAAATACTTATTTTAGCTCAAAGCCTCAAATGAATCATTAACAAATCTAGACATCTAAATACCTGTTTGTTTGACCTATACATTTTGCTATTTTAGCTACATTTCAATCTGGGATGTACTTTGTATTCCTGACAGTTGACTGCAGGCTTGTCCATGATGTGCCCCACTGCAGAGAAACAGTCCCAAGACAGAGGTTATTAAAATGTTTTGATGTATGGAGGTTTCTGTGGGGAAATCAGACCCAAAACACATTCAAAAGGGTATTTTGAAAGTGTCAATCAAACCAAACTACAAATGCTGCAGTTTTCTGGCACAGGCAAATGTTAAAGACAGTGGTAGATTAGGACAGAAACTTGAGGCAGGTGAGACTCTTTAAAAAAAATGATTTCTACTTTTTTAAGTATAGTTTGGTAGCACTCAACTCAGTACAGCTCAGCAGCTTCATGAAGCTCATTGCCAGTTGACACAACTCATTCCTGAACTTAATTTTAGAACATCAGAACAGGCCTTCCTAAAATTATAGCCAGTCCTGAAATGGTTTCACAGAAGAGTGCAGACCCCCTATGACACACAATGTCAGGTTTTCCTTTATCTTACAGACAATAGAGAAAACGTGTAAGTTTCAGACTTCTCCCCTTAGGGCCCTTCAAAGGTCAAGGACCCTGAACAACTCCACCCGCACCTGAACCTCCACTCTCATTTCATCCTATAGCTTTTTTGTTCCTATGTATCCTCTCTCATAAATGCTCTCTTTGCCTCCAGAATGCTTCATATGCTTAGAACAGCCTCCCATGCACCCTGCCAACTCTGCCTCTATCAAACCCCACCTTAAAACCCATTTCTCTTGCAGACCTTTCTTGTTCTGCTCTCGTTAGTTATGGGTTTGACTCTCTTCCCCCTGGTACCTCAGGTTGTCATTCACACCTATGCAATCTGACTGCAGAGTGGTAAATTCTGATCTGGTGGTGTTATACCTGGCACAAGGCAGTGGAGAAGCAGGACTGGTCTCTCCTTTCCACCTCTTGCATCTAAACCAATGCCCCGTAGTTGTATTATACTGTAATGTCCTCATGGACTTGGTCTTTTTATGTGTTTTGTAAGGTGCCCATGAGCAGTTATGGGACTCTAGGTACCACATGAGGGTCAAATAAAATAAGGTAGGAGAAAATGCAGCTAGGCTTAGTATTTTGGCACCTGGCAGAGGGTAAAACTGAACCACAGATTCTGGGATGTATATTTCAGTGAAAGAAACACATACCAATAACATAATATCTTTGAAACTTCTAGGGTGAAACCTGGGGTGAAATCGTGGCCCTATTAAAGGCAATACAAGTTTTGCCATTGAGTTTATTGGGCCTTCATCCCATGGCAAAATTTGTACCTTAATACTACTATACGATCTAGATCTATTCAGAATCGTTTGGAGACCAGTGTAAGCAATATCATAGTGAGCTGCTGTGACACTGTGCACTAGGGTTCACTCACCAGAGCAGCGCCACCTGCTGGTTGTCTCAGGGATTAGTTCTCAGCTGGCATGCCCTCTCCTGGTGGTGCCTCTCTTTCCACCTTCTATGCCTGCAGACCCATCTCAGCCCAGGAACTGAAGTGTCCTTTTCATGACTCGGCCCTCTGGCCATGGCACCATCCGTGTCTTCCCTCTTTCCGGGGGGGTTAAGAATCACCCAGGTCTATAGTCCAGCCACTTCCCCAATGCGAGTGGAGGGGATCCGGGTCCACCCACTAATCTGGGTCCTGGCCCAGCGATACTGTAGATAACAGCCTCCTGCTACCTCTCCTTAACTTCTTCGCCTCTACTGCTTCACTTCCCTGGGCCTCTTTCCCTAATGTCCCAGCACCTTCCTCGCCCTCTTCTCAGAGCCTCCAGCCTGCAAGTCCCAGCAGCCAGTCAGGACCTCCCTCTTGTGCCTCTGGTCCCTGCCAGCAACTGCTCTGTCCAAGGTGCTACCTTCCCACTAAGTACACAATCCTGTCTTCTTGGGTCCCTGCAGCTACTGACTATCTCTGGCCCTGCAGCTTCCTTTTATGTGAACCTGCTGGGCCCTGACTGGATGCTCTGTGTAGCCTCTCTCCAATTGGCTGCTCTCTGCACAGCCTCCCTAGGCTGCTTTCTGGTGTGGGGTGAACACCCCATCACACATTGGAAAAGATTAATGTTTTTTAAAGCCAGAAGGGCTCATTATGGTAATCTAAAGTGACTTTCTGCATAAGACTGGCCAGAGACTTTCACCCAGTATCTCCTGCATCAAACTCATAATTTCTGGTTGGACTAGGGCAGGAGTAAAATTTTCAGAAGCAGCTAAGTAACTAAGCACCATTTCCAAAAGTGACAGGCACTTAGAGTATGTCTACACAGGGATAAAAATAGCACTGCTGGCCTTGGTCAGCTGACTCAGGCTCAAGTTCCAGAGCTGAAAAATTGCTGTGTAGACGTTTGGTCTTGGGCTGGAGCCCAAGCTCTGGGACCCTGTGATGGTGGAGGGTCCCAGACCTTGGGCTTCAGCCTGAACATGAATGTCTACACAGCAATTTGGAGGAAGACAGGCACCTAAAAATGGGATTCACAAGATCATAGATTCTTAGGGTTGAAAGGGACCTTAGGAGGTCATCTAATCTAACCCTCTGCTCAAAGCAGGACCAAGCCCCAACTAAATCCCCACCTCAAGGATGGAGCTCACAACCCTGGGTTTAGCAGGCCAATGCTCAAACCACTGAGCTATCCCTCCCCCCAAAAGTCAGGTGCTGAGTGGAGAGCTGCCTACATTAGCCAGTGGGAAATGCCAAGGAAAGGGATATGTTCTAAGTCCCACCTCGGTCAGGGAGTTTGATGCCTAAGTCCAGGCTGGAGGGAGATGCCTATCCCTGCTTGAGATTCTCAGCTGTGAACCCCCTCCTCAAGGTAGATGCCTAAGGCATTTCTTGCATTAAGCAGAGGAGGAAGGAGTCCTTCAAAACTGCTAGCCCAGTGGTGAGATGCAACAGATTCCTGGTTCAAGTCCCCCCTCCACCTATTGAGGAGAAAGGATTTAAACAGGAATCTACCACCTGAGTGCTTTAACCACTGGGGTATGAGATAGTCTGATGTACAGCTCCCTCATTCTCTCTTGTTAATGCTGTTACACTGTGGATAAAAGTCAGTGGAGGAAGGCGACCGGAGCTTGGTTCTCCTACAGCCTGGGTAAGTACTCTAACCACCAGGCTATAGCATCATTTTCATGCTTTCTCTGACTCTGACCCCCCTCCCACTCAACTGTTTTGTGAGGAGGTAGGCTACTCAGAGAATGCTTACTGTATTGGGCCCTGCAGGTGAATTAGGGTTTATGCATCATACTGGGTCTTAGGCATCCAAACACCTAGTGTGAGACAGCAGTGTGCATACCCAGAGCCAGACACACAAGTGCCTAGGGAACTTTCTCAGCACAAATTTAGGTGCCAAGTGATTTTAGGTGCCTACAGGGTTTGGTGGCAGCTGAGCACAATTCATGGGATGAATACAAGTGGCACCTAAATCTGAGACTGAGGTATCTGAAGTGTCAGGTGCCTAAGTTGCTTTGTGAAGCCAGCCCCAAGTGACTTCCCAAGGTCATATAGGAAGTCTACAAAAGAGCAGGGATTTGAACTCAGGTTTTTCAAGCCACACGCTATCACTGTAATCACTGGATCATCCTTTGTCTCACTGATAAAAATCAGTGTATATTTCTAGCATAGGATTTACTATATAACCCATCCCTTGCACTAATTAAACACTTGGGTATAATTCTTACATTTAACGGTCATAGTATGAGATTTAATAAATGATACTTTGTGAAGCACTTTAAAGTCTTTAATAAACTATGTTATATAAGCTCAAAGATTTGTTACCCAAATTTCAGACTTACAAAACAAGAAATATATATATATATTTAATGGAAATATCCTATCTCCTAGAACTGGAAGGGACCTTGAAAGGTCATTGAGTCCAGCCCCCTGCCTTCACTAGCAGGACCAAGTACTGATTTTGCCCCAGATCCCTAAGTGGCCCCCTTAAGGATTGAACTTACAACCCTGGGTTTAGCAGGCCAATGCTCAAACCACTGAGCTAGCCCTCCCCCTTACAAGTCATCAAGCCCTTACAATTTTGGTTAATGACACTAGGAGAATTTGTATTCAATAAAAAACTAAAACTGAGGTCCTGATCCTCCATCCTTTAAAACCAGTTTTATGCCATAGCAACACCAGTGTAAAACAGGTGTACTAAGGTTGAAAATTGGGACCTAAGCTTCCATTTCATCAGGAGTTGCAGCATATATACCAAGGGAATAATTTGACACACACGTGTGAGTTATGGATTGGAAAAATAGTTCCAGCAACTTTAATTAATGTGAACTTCACAGAAAAAATGTGGACCATTTCCTCCCAATTACTGGCCCTTTACTGAGAATTGCATTTATCTGCCTTTTAAGATAAGAAAAAGAGTGTGTGATAAAATAGTAATTACTTGTTTGTTGGCAGTTTAAGCTCTTTATACAGCAAATTAAGTTAGAAGTAAATTCTGAGTCACTATAGTCGATGTGAAAATTTAGATGTTCTATATTGTACTAGTGGTATGCAGTGAATACCCAGTGCCATCATATATAATCTATGAATTGATTCTATCATCACTCACCCTTACTTTTATGTGAATTGCCCATTGATACCGTCAGTTGTGCATAAGTATGAACTGCTGTAGTTGATTGGAATATTGCTGTAAACAAGAGCACTGGAGACAATGGGAAATATCTTGGACAGAGTCTCCTGGATTATTACTATGTTGCCATAGTGACTTTGCAAGGCCAGATTTCCAAACGCATCAAAGCACTCCGCATTTCCCATTGTTCTTAATGGGAGCTGCTGTTTGCTGAGCACTTTTGAAAATCTGACCACTGCATTTAGGTATCTAAACGAGAGTGGAAGTCTTTTGAAAAATCGGACCCAGTTGCAAGTGAGCACTTTGAATATCTGGCCTGTAATGTTTTTGTTCTTCAGAACATATTAATATGTTCTTTGTTTAGGACCTAGCCCTGCAAGCTCAATGGGTAGCAAAGGTTCTCAGCACCATACAGGAAATGCTCAACAGCCTGCAGGATCGGGACCTTAAACTATTTTCATCACATTGAATGTTAGAGTTGTGCAATTAGAATAGCAAATTCTCTCCTCTTCCATTACAGTGCTTCCTGATGCTGTCACACCGGGGTGATAAGTCTGGTTTAGGGGGACTACCCTTTCTCAATGGGTATGCATCTGCCATTAGCATTAACAGGAGTTGCATACATGCACTGAAAGGAGCATATACCCCTTTGTGGCTAGTTTAGTTTAACTACAAATAGCACAGAAGTAAATGATGTGATCTTTAAAGATCATTAACAAGTCTTTATTCTCATTTTAGTGTAACTGTTAAATCACCCCTGTGGTTAGTCGAAATATTAGCCATGGCTTCATTTTACAGGGCACAGCTAACACTTGATTATGTTCAGCAAATTGTGTAACAATTATCTCAGAAATTAGTATGTACACTAGTGATTGAACTGGCTTAGAAAATTCAAGACCTCCCCCATCAATTCTTGTACCTTTGCCCATTTTTAGATCCAAGTAAGAATCAGTTGTATGTTTGAAAATGTCCATTCACATTTGTACCCCATATTACTTTTCATTTTTGTGTGGTTCCCCATTTCCAGATTCCAAATAGGATAAAAAGCCCCAAAATATTGTGAGAAAGGCTATTCTAATGTGATCAACTGGGCAGATCTGAAGACCCAGCCACTGAATTGAACTATGACACTGTAGACTTTTGTACATCAATACCATGCAGCAACTCAGTAAAATCACCCAGGTGTGCACATGTGGATAGTGCTTTAATTCACGGGGCAGATATAATAAATTACACATTACAATGAAAGCTTGTCTCTCTTACCAACAAAAGCTCGTCCAATAAAAGATATTACCTCACCCACCTTGTCTCTGTAATATCCTGAGACCAACCCGGTTATAACACTACTGCATACACATTACAATGGCTGCATTATAGAATCACAGGACTGGAAGGGACCTCGAGAGGTCATCTAGTCCAGTCCCCTGCACTCATGCCAGGACTAAGTATTATCTAGACCATTCCTGATCAGCTGTTGTCTAGTCGATCGAGCATAAGGTTGGGAATTAGGAGATCTGAGTTGTAATTCCTAAAATGTCCCTGACTGGCTGTGTTAACTTGGGCAAGTCACTTCACCTCCCTGTACCTCAGTTTTCCCATCTATAAAATGGGGATAAGGATGCTTACCCACCTATGGATGAAAGTGCTGAGTATCACTACTTCTGGGGGGCCAGTTTTACAAAAGTGCTCAACATCCAGTGGCGCCCATGGCTTTCAAATCCTATGCTTAAAGTAAAGCACGTGTTTAAGTGCTTTGCTGGATTGGGGCAGAGTGTCAGCACCTTGCAGGTCAAGCCCTGAGCCTTTACAGTATAAAGAGAATCACATATATTGGTCTTAAAGACTAATTGGGTGCCATTAACTTTTCTCAAATCATTCAGGCAATTGGGCATTCTGGAAAAGTACATTGCACATTTCCCCAGCACTTTTCATATCATTGTATACTACCAAGTGCAAGCCTTCAAGCAATTGGGAAAATTGTATGTTCACTGAATACTCTCCTCTTCCACCTTTCTTCTTGGCTGGGGTGGGGTGGGGTGGGATCAGATTGCTACTGGCAGCAATAGAAAGACAGATGATGAAATATTCTGATCAGTCACTTTAAATGGAGGTGTGGGATTGTGCTCAAATAAATGTTTTTGTTAGAAAGGCAGTGAAAGTTTAAATAGTTGCAGGAATTAAACTATAACTTTAACTGGTGCTGAAACTGATTAATGCTTTTGATTCCACAATCATTTTACTTAAGGGAATAAAATCTAATCTTGCAGCTATTGCATGGAAGATATAACCCATTTTGCTTTGGTGAAAAGTGCATTGCATTAACTGCTGATCAAATACAGATCTTCCAAAAGTGGACTTGGAAGGTGCATTAAACACGGATATAAAATTCTCTCACCCAAGAGATATTCCCCTGGACAAAATGAAGCTATAACTATTAGACTTTCACATAGTAAAATTATTTTTAAAACAGAATTTTATTAAAACTAGGCAGATGCTAAAATAAAGCTGTGATTTATTAAAGTCCACATTTTTTAGAAAAATAATGGACTAACGCTACTTTTTTGTGCAATTACAGTATCTTATATGGCCACAATGAGAGTAAATTATAGAACAAACACATCCAAAATACACATATATTATCTGACCCCTGTCAACGGAGGGGTCTCTTGCTATCCATCTCTATACAAAACTATAGTTCATATGTAATATCACATTAATGACAGGTTTTCACTTGCAAACTGCATCTGGGTTGGCTGGCAGCCAGTGTGGGAAGCAGCTTTCTACAATGAGGTTAACTTGTTTATGGATGGAAATTACATATTAAGTTACAAAAAAAGAGGTTCATATTTCAGACTAGAACAAGAGAGTTGTTTGGTGGGGTTTTAACAGGAAACACATAGGATTCATTATAGGCTGCAGTCATTACCAACTTGGCTTGCAGTTTCAGCATTTCTGACAAGCTAAGCTGCATGGGGGCCTGTCTAGAACGTGTATATGTGTATGTACATGTATAACATCCAGCGTAAACTTCTAGCAGGGTTTGATAATTCAGGAGGTGGCCCTCTTCCTTCTGAGCTGTGTACTGAACCAATTCCTAACACTGTGTAAAGGGGCAGCGTTTTCTTGGAAATACCATCTTTCAGATGAGTACCTTGGAGGTCTTGACAACACATAGGGAGTTGGACTTACAATTATAGGGCCAGAAGTCAAATGGAGTTGAGGTCACTAGATTCACAGAACGTTGGCCTACAGTCTTCTTTTTCCCTCGCTCCCAAAATGATCATGTATGCTGCATTCCACTCCAACGGTGGCTGCATTTCAGTGGCGAGTGAAGTGATCTCTCTCCACAGAAGGTTAATTCCTTCCTCTGTGAGAGCCAGAAAAGAGTGAGGCGCACCCTGGGTAGTGATCCTCCTTCCTTTGACCCAGTGGATGTTCTGCAAGTGAAATGAATCGGGGCAGGGAGATGGCTGCTTCTGGTGGCATTGTAGCTCCAGGACCCTGCAGGGAACCATTAAGTATGATGATGCCAATGGTATCTGCATTATCACATGCTCCCTCCTGTTGCAATGAATGAAATCTCACCCCGGGGTACAGTTCAAGGGCAGTAGCAAGATGAACAGCTGTGCAAGATTTCTTCCCAAACCCACTAGCTCATTCCCATCCTGACCCCAACAATGCTGACTTTCCATCTGATCACACCTTTCAGGTAATAAAGCCTTTACTAGTGAAGGATGCCAGCAGCAGGCTTTCTAACTCTGGGCTGAAGCTTTTTGCTAATACCGGAAACATCCTCAGTTGACTTTACATGCTTCCTTCTAAACTCATCTTTTAAATGAAGATATTCTTTTGTAATTCTCAGCTGGGGAAATCCTCTCCTGCCTGGAGCCCGAGAGGGTTTCACACCAAATAGGCTTCTTGCAAACAGGTTTAACTTTTTGACATCCCTCCTCATTTTGATAGATAAACCTGTATCAAACGCTAGGTAATAAATAGATATATTTCATAAGGCAATTGGCTTCTAAGAGTCACCACTTAGAGAATCTTTACTATAGGGGAAAAAAATTATTCTTCAAATATTTCCCCCTCACCTGTGTTAACACCTTGGACTATTAAATTGAATTTAAGAGAATGTAGCTTCCATGCCACCATTTGTGCTATGTGAATCTCATTCAGCTTGGGCAGCATAATGAGACCACTTTGTTCTTGTCAGCAGGGATGTGACAAATGTCCTTTCCTCACCATTTGGGTGTAGGTCAAACAGTAGCAGTTTGCACTGGCTGAATGTGGGACCATGCATGTGAATAATCTGTAATCCCCAGTAGGTCTCTACTGTTTTTTGCTGGAAAATTAGATTTTCAAAACACTGACGTTTTAAAGTGTGCTTTACATAAGAAATGCCACATGTTCATCAAAAACCTTCCAAAGTTTTGGAATTTTTTCAGTTTTTCAATTAAAAGTCAAAATTTTCCCAGGATGTTTTTGATTAAAAAGATTTTTTTTAAATTTTTGTCAAGATTTCCCACATTTTCCCCCCCAACCAACCCTGCTGATGAGCTGCCTTGGCAGGTTCAAGAAATGGCTACCACAGACTGAACTTGGCAGCACCCTCCTCCCCAGGAGTAAGGAGGGAAAGGATGGTACCTGAGAAACTGCAGCCTTTTGCCATTGAAAACACTTGATTTAATTCAGCCACTCTATAAAGGGCAGCCTATGAATTAATACCAGGGGGAAAGTTTCAAAAATGCCCAACAGGATTTAGGCTCCCAAGTGACTTAACTTGCATTGACTTTCAAAGGGATTTAGGCTCCTGAATGATTTAGGCCCTTTTAGAAACATTACCCTTAGGCCCTTTAGAAATTGTATCCTAAGAGATTAAAATAATGTCCACAGCCTTGAAATGGGTGCAGGGCCTGGGAGAGAGATAGGGTACGTGTACACAGGGATAAAAGACCTGGGGCATGGCCACGGCTGGCCCGGGTCAGCCCACTCAGGTGTACGGAGCTTGGGCTGCGGGGATAAAATATGCTGTGTAGCTGTTCAGGCTCAGACTGGAGCCCAAGCTCTGGGACTCTGTGAGCGTGGAGGGTCCCAGAGCTTGGGCTCCGGACGAAACCTGAACATCTACACGGCGTTTTTTTCAACCCCAGAGCCCAACCCTGGCAAGCCCGAGTCAGCTGACCCAAGCCTGCTGCAGGTTGTTTATCCTTGTGCAGACATACCCACAGAGACAAATAAAAGAAGGCCAAGTTAGATGTTCAACTCCCATAGAATTTCAATGGCATTTGGGTGCCTAAACCCCTTAGGGTCTTTTGAACATTCCAACCTATGCCTGTAAATCAGGTGGGGATGGGAGCAAAGGAGGAGTGGGGAAACTAGCCAAATACCTTAACTGTTCATATCCAGACTTCCTAACATTTACTTTATTTTGTAAATGCTTTTTGGATGGTAGTGGGACTCCACTGAAATACGCTTTTAACATTAATTCTTGGTTAAAGGTTTCTGTTTGGGAATAGAATAATAATTTGTGAGAACTATCTATATCCATGGCAGTTATATGGCCCCCATTAGTTTAGTATCTGAGTGCCCCACAATATCCTTCTGTCCTCCGCATTTAAACAGATGGGGAACTGACGCAGAGCAAGAGGAAATGACTTCCCCAGGGTTACACAGGAAGTCTGTAGAATAGCAAGGAATTAAACACAGATTTCCCAAGTCAGCACCCTAACCATTGGATCATCCTTCTGTTTGTGGCCTTACTCTTTAAGCACTCCAGATGCAGAATTCCCATCGACTTCAAGGTGGGGTTTGCATTCTATGACATTTGCAACATTAGCACTCTTTTGTGCAGCACAAATTCAGCATTCAGTTTTAATGGGAATTGCGTTGCAAAAAAATGTTAAAAACTAAAACTAAAAACTCTCCTTTGCACAGCTACAAAATGGAACAAATACTAAGGTGCTCCACATAGATTTAAGCAAATGCTGTGTCATA
Organism: Malaclemys terrapin pileata; assembly: GCF_027887155.1. Taxonomy (NCBI): domain Eukaryota; kingdom Metazoa; phylum Chordata; order Testudines; family Emydidae; genus Malaclemys; species Malaclemys terrapin. Next base: position 14,488,173 of record NC_071511.1, read on the forward strand.
AAGAAATAGTCAGTATTTTGCTTGTTCATGGGAGAATGTATTTCAATGCTTTCAAGATTCTGGAATCGTGTATCAACTGAATATAAATAAAAAATTCCCCTCTTCTCTCCTTGTCAGTTTCTGGTTCTTACATATGAACACAAGGTTCTTGTATTTGGGTTGCAAAACACCAAAGAGGGAATGCTTAAATTCACAAAACAATTATACTGTTGTCACTGAGGTTGTTTTAGAAAAATCCACAAACACTGATTTTAAATTCTGGATTTTGCAAAAAAATATATATTTTAATAAAAGCTAATTTTGGGGCCTAGATGTCTTGATAGTTTCCCTTTCAGTGTCATTCAGTTGTTTAAATCCTTTAAAATCCATAAAGCACTGATTTCAATATTAGATTTTTGTAACTTTTCTTCTTTAAAATAACTCCAATGTTTTGGACCTTGATGATCTCAAAGCTTCCCTTTTAGTGTCTTTCAAACATTAAATCCCCCAAACAGAAAGAATGGAATTTTAATGCCTAAAGCCACACCCATTACACTGAAGAGGATGAGAATAAAAGAATATGTAATAAGAAAGAGAAAACTTCACTCACCAATATTAAGGGAAAACAACATGAAAACATTGCACAAGATGAACCCAGCATATTTCTTTGGCAACTCAGCAGAAAACAAGTAACCTGTTATGTAATAAAAAAGGCAGATTTACTCACTAACCTGATTGTAAAACAACAATGGAATATACAGTGCAACACTTTCAAACCCATTAAGCACAAAGGATATTAGCTGCAACAGTAAATTTGAAGTTTTAGTATATATATTTTTTAATATCGTTCGGCATTTCCACAGTACCTTTCATCTTAGGACCTCAAAGTGTTTTACAAACCTCATTTAAGCCTCATAAAAGCTCCTTTCCAAAGGGAAGCTCACCCAATTTATGGGACTTTTCTACAGTGACACAGATGGGAATAGAACTCAATTCCCTGGGAGCAGTTATTATAGGTAGAGCTCAGACCGATACTCATTCAAGCCTTCACGACTCAGACTGATTTTGATACATTTTTACAAACATGTAGAGAATGTTTATATGATGGGAAACAGCCAAAACCCTTCTGAGAACATCCCCTGCTAACCAGAGTCCCTTTCCACCTCCCCCTTTCTCAGTAAATCCAGTGAGCTTCCGAATGACCATTCCAATATTCTTACTTGGGTATCTTTGTGAGCCAGTCAGTTGGGACCACTACCCACTCCAAATTTGCTGGATTTTCTAGGTGGAGGTCTGGATGTAGTCTCAAGCCCTTTTCTTCTACTTATCCTCCTTCCCTCCCACAAATACAGAAAGCAGAACGAGAGGGTAACACATCCTCTTCCAATGCAGTGACTGCTAAATTAAAACCAATGAGCATCCTAGTGTGCTCACTGGAAACTAAGGATTCTGGGGCTTCTCTTCCAGGAATGTAGCGCTAGAGATGCCTTTGGATTCTTAAGTTACTTTACCTTACAAAGCCTTATGGTGAAAGTGACAGTTCAGGACAACTGCACCTGTATTCCCCCTGTGTGGTCTAGCAAGAGCACCCACTCTTAGGTTCCTGGATCCCTAGCCATCACCTCTCTCAGACAGAGACATGCATCTTTCTTTACCCCCTATCAGGAGTATTTGCAGGCTGCACAGATCCCTGCCTACACTGTGTATTTCCCAGCAAAGTCAGATTGCCTCAGCAGGCTTGTTCACTTTTCGCCTCAGAGAATTGAGCAATGTAATTGCACAGTTAAGTTACCACACAGGTCTTTCTAAACAAGTACATTTATTCTTAAGGTAAAAGCATTACAGCAACAACATATTAAAATGATAGAACCTACACACATACTAATAAGAGATCACTCCAACTCGGGCTCTGGCCAGTCAACAGTCCTTCAAATCCTACCAACCATTTTTTTCCTGTGGTCATAAGTTCATAACAGCTGTTAGTTCAGAACAAGCACATGGACTGGGTCATGTTCATCCAACCTTTACTAAGAAGGCCTGAGGCCATCCTTGGATAGAAGGTCCTGATTGCTGCTCGATCAGAAAGAAGGCCCTAGTCTGTTTTAACTCAGGCTAGTTAACCAAAAGTCCTTTCTTTGTCTATTGGTCCCTGGAGAGTCCAATTTGAACCAGCATATGGGAGCCTCTCTTCAGGTCTTGTTAGCTCTCTGAAGGTATTATAACCTGAGTGAATTTGCCTAACTACCTACTGCTGTTCTTAAAACCTGGAGGGCTATGGTCCCCCTCCCGCATGGAACTTCATACAATCCCTAGCCCACAATGATACATGAACTCAATAAGCTTTGTCCAGGATATTGCAGGAAACTTATCTCTGTGACAGGGAGTTCTCTGCCCTCCAGCTGCAGCACGGTGGGAGCAGTAAGGCCACTACTTGGTCCCCCAGAAAACTGGGGATTTGTAGGTTAGTGTTAGCAATGATCCTGCCTGCCATCCTATCCGAAGATGCAATAAATGGCACCAACCACCTGGCTACCCCCAAAAGACTCAGAAAGGGGCCCATCCCAGCTCAAGAAGCATCACAAGGTACCAGGTGGTTACGGGTTTTCCCAGAGACAGGAAGAGTGGCATGGGTCCTTGCTGGAAGTAAGGTAGAGAACAGCTTGGGGAGAGGGGGAGAGAGAGAGAGAGAGAAGGGGCCCCCAGGGGTAAGGAAGCAGTTGGGTGCTTCTTTGGAGGCTTTGTACAGTTCTTTCCTCCAAGGAAGCATGAAGGCATTGCTTAACTTGCAACCCCTTGTAATCCAAACCCTATAGTTTTCACATAAGTGGATAATTGAAGGTGTCCAAGCTAACTACATAGCAAAGGCCATGGAACTGAGTATTCCACCAGATCAATGAAACTGCATTTGTAAGCATTTGCATTTTCATTTCACACTTCACAGGTCATACCTTAATTAGCAGGAAAAATGTCTGGAAGTCCCAGAACAATTCTTGAGTTTATCTCAACTTTATTTTTTGAGCAAGTGAAAAAAACCTAAAATTCATTTGGAACTCAGTTTTCTTCCCCTGTTCTCGCATCCCTGGTAGAAGCTGTAGTATTTCAGTTTGGCATGTACATATTTTAAAACTGACTGGGGGTATGACAACTATCATGCAGACATTGAGATGGAGAGGATGATTTGGCATTTTGGAGGCATTCGTCGTGTTTGATTAATGTGTCTGGTGATGAAGAGCAATAAAAATGCAAGATATCCAGCTGGTGTGAGAAAAAGGGTGTTTCCTGATGTGTAGAGTAGAAGTGGTATCTACATACATTTTATTTGTTTCTCATTTACAAGTCTAAGGAAAGGTGAGGAAGCAGGACATCCTTGAGTCAGCTCTCCGAGGTATAGATGTAGAGAATATGTAGAAAGTTCTAATGCTTTGACAGTAATACAATGCTTAGGCAGCTGGTGAGCTGACTGATATTGTTTCCTAGTGTCCCCCTGTCTGTCTGTCTCCTGTTGTCTCTTGTCTTATACTTAGGCCAGGTCTACACTACAGAGTTAGGTTGACGTAAGGCAGCTTATGTCGATCTAGCTTGGTAGATGTCTACATACAGTGTTGCTCCCACCAATACAAGTCTCCCACTCCACTGACCTAATAACTCAACTCCACGAGAGGCGTAGTGCCTAGGTCGAAGTAGTTAGGGTGGCGCAGTGTCCGTGTAGATACTGCATTACTTACATAGCCTGGCAGCACTGTGTTTCCCCGGGCCCAGCTGGGAGCTCTGCATGGAGCTGACAACCTGTGCTGTCAGCCCCCCACGCTGCTCCACTTAAGTTGGTGCAAGTGCTCCTGGTGAGGGCGTGCACCACCGGCTGAGGGAGGGTAGTATGGATATGAAAAACCACAGTAAATACTGTGCTGGCTGTACATTGAGCTAACAGAGGTTGACTTAAATGTATAGTGGATACAAGGCCTTTGACTGTAAGCTTTTTGGGTCCAGGATTTTTTTTGTTCTGGTTGTACAGCACAATGGGATCCTGAGCCATGCTTGAGGCTCCGAGATACTACTGAAAAATAATAAACAAGAAGAAGAAGAAGAATGCTGTGCATTTCTACAGTGTCCGAGAAGCCTAAAGCACTTGCTGAACTATATTGCAATAAGTTGTGCAAATATTTTCATTTCTTTCTGTCCCACACATTTTCTTTCCCCTCCATGGAAGACCCAAGTCCTGACAAACCTCATCAATACTACTTGGTCTTCTGAGGCGAAGGGCTTTCAACTCCTCTGGTGACATTGGTGGATAGCAGTCCTCCCTCTCAGTCCAGGATGATGGTCTTAGCTCACCAGCCCCTAGAGTGCTCTCTGCAGGCCGGTGATCCGCCTTGTCATCTGCACTAGCCCTGTGTCCCTCCCAGGGCCCCGGTGCCCCTTGCCCTGGGTGCTGCCCCCTGGCAATACCCAGACACGCTAGGTCTCCCCTCCCAGGGGAACCCCTACCCACTAACCCCACCTCAGGATAAGGCCACTGCCAGTCACCAACTAGCCCCTGCTCCCTGGGGCAGACTGCAGTATAGGCCACTCATCATCGGCAAGGTTGGGTTTGGACCTGCTGCCTTGGCCTAGCCCTGGGCGGCCCTCTGCAACCCCCAGTACCCCTTGGCCTATTACCAGGCCACAGCCTGGGGTTATCCAGGCTGGAGCTCCCCAGCTCCTCAGCCTTTCCCCAGCCCTGCGCCACTGCAGGTACCCTGTCTAGCTCCCTGCAGCGAGGCCCTTCTTTCTCTGAAGGCAGAGAGAAACTACTGGCCTGAGTTCCTGGCTCCCAGCCTTTATAGAGCCTGCTGAGGCTGTTTGGGGCATGGCCCCAGCTGCAGCCACTTCCCCTAATCAGCTCAGCCTTCACACTGCCTACTCCCTGGGCTATCTCAGGCCCTTCCAGGCAGGAGCAGGTGTCCACCCTGCTACAGGCACCAAATGCTGGCCTTCCTTCTGAGAAAACAAGTCAAATTGCTTCTCCTGAGGCAGGCTTGGCCAATCAAGAGACCAGAAGAAATGCCTTGTGACTTCACCTATTCCACTTCTACCAAGTAGTAACCAATCTCCACTGGAAATTCAAAGGGACACTGTCCACATGCTATGCAAATACTCTGTGGAAAGCTGCCTCAGAAGCGTGGTGGACATTCAGACAGCACATGATATTTTATGCCCCCCTTTGATAAAAATTTCACTGATGCCAAAAAAAAATAAAAATAAAAATCAATGAACTTGAAAAACAAAGTATTTTGGAATGTGTTTAGTAATATAGCATGTTATATATTTGCCTCATGATTTGCTCTCATTCATTCTACAGTGAGTAATGGCAATTCAGTAAGTAGCACTCTTCTGCATCCCAGCCTGGTGGGCTTAGCGGGTATCCATCTATTGGTGATGTTATCTTTCCATCTAATCTATCAGTATTCTGATATAGCTTCTATCACAACAGTTGCTGAATAGCTTTCAGAAGAGACCCAAAACTGCAGTTCTGACTACTTGTGGCTATTATAGATGCCATGGCACATTTTCCAAAAATTGGGTTGTAAACCCATGTGTCCTACCCAATTGTCAAGTCAGGTCATTACATTGTGCCTGGCTAAATTGCCCATTGTAGTTTCAACTGTAAGATATTCATCATTTCCAAGCCTAAATAGTTGTCTAGCAGAACCATATGCTTGTCACACAAGAGGAGGCTGTATTCCAGTTTGTCAAATTTGTAAATCCTTTTGGGATCCTCTGGAATGAAAAGCACTATGTAAATGCAAAATATTATCCCACTGAAATCAACACAGCCACTCATGAAGTAAAATGCTCCTCACCATGTGAATAGGAAGCAGAATCTGACCCTTTAACTATAAACATTTATCAATGAAGATTAGTTTAATTGAGCTCCTGCCTCTTCATTATTTTGGACATGAGACAGGAAAAAAATTTCATTTCAGAGTTTGCTGAAATTTCTAGTATGAGCAAGAAAGGCACATATTTATGCCACAATGGAAGGTTTACATCCAGCCATGCATTTGTGGAAAGCTTCTCTAGAAGTATTGTGTGTCCAAGTGTCTCATTTGCTTTTCAGTGGTGCACTTAATACACACTTCAACTTCCATCTATAAGATCGACTGAGAAATAATGTCTACTAAATCCTCTTTTTATCAACTAGGCATGGTTGGTATACTGCCCCAATGTCATCAGTCAAGGAGAGAGTTTTGAAAATTTAATAACTGCATTCAGCTGTCAAAATGAGTTCTTACTTGAAAGAAAGGTCAATATGAGGGTCCCCCCACTTTTCTAAGATTTATTCTACTTTGGATTTCTGTGAGGTTGAATAACATGTGCCTTTCTAGATGCTAATGCACATAATACAGTGCACTGTAATGGATTGATTATTGGCTATTCCTAAAGTCCTTACCCAGGCAAAACTCCCACTGACTTCAAAAGTCCTGGTCCTCAAAGGTATTGAGTACCAGCATCAAAGGAAGAGCGGTCTTGGGCTTTTTGGTAGGTAAAAGTCACCAGCTGTTAGTGCTGTTTTCTTTAATGGGATAATGCAGTGATCCTGCTCATTTACTATATTTTAAAATAACACTGAATTAGAACCAGATTCTGCCAATTTTGCTCCCATTGAATAGTATTTTACTCCACAAATAGCCCCATTGAAAATCAATGGGACAACTGACTCATTGGGACTAAAGGTGGCAGAATCTAGTAAATAAGGAATACAATATTTTGTATATTGGCTTCATCTCAATCAATTTTTGAATGTAAGGTTTTACAGTTTTGCATGTACAAGACTCCAGATGCATGGTTTGCATGCAAAATTGCTGCTATTGTGTGCCATAATCATTACATGCAGAAATAATCAACTCGCTGTCTGTTTATTTCTACAAGAGTTGAGCAAATAATTGGTGGCTGAAATGACCTGAAACAATTTTTTCCCCCCAGTTTGTTTCATTTTCTTAGGTGTTTGGTTGTTTTATTTTTTAACCGTTTACACTTGTTTATTAAAAAAAAAAGTCTAGCTAAATTTCTAAACAAAACATTGTTTCAAAATGAAAAATTGAAATGTTTGAGTTCTGAAAATTTCATAACAAATGGTTTCAACTTTTTTGATTTTTTTAAATTTTATTTTGTATTCAACCAAACCACTTGCTGAATCCAAACCAAATTGGTCACCCTGAAACTGCATTTTGGGGCAAATTTTTTTTTTTACCCAGTTCTGTTGTATATTTACTACAACTTGCATGTAACTGTGGTAGCTACATGCACCGTACTAAACATTTGGCCCTTTAACTCTAAAATATGCCTTCTGTTATTTAATCATTACTGAATATACTTCACCATGGACATTTACTACCTGATATTTATTTCTAGTTATCAATCTTAGGTACTTCTGTGGCTCCCAATAAACTTAGAATTGGAGTGCTTCACATTCTTTAATGTATTTATCCTCACAGCAACCCGGTGAGGTGCAGAAGTGCTATTAACCTCCCTTTACAATGGGGAACTAAGAGACAGAGATTCAGACTTGCCCAAGTTTGCACAGGAAGTCAGTGGTAGAAAAAGGAATCAAATCTGAGAATCCTAAATACCAAATTAGTGCCTTAACCACAGGACACTCTCCCCAATCCCAAATTTTTGGTATCTGCAACAGAAATACATGCCACAGATAAATAAAGTCCCAAGAAGTCAGGTAAGTCAGGTTCAAAGTTTTTCATCAAGGCAGGAGAGAGGAAATCAAGGAAGACATTTAACAAGAGGACTAAATAAATTATAGGAGAGAAAAATAAAGATAAAAACTAACCCACTTACCGTACTGAGACATTTGTAAGTAGAATCTAGATGTAATGAGGCCAAGACCGCGTTTTTTATTTCTTTTGATTCCACATACAATTATCCTGAAACATTCCATGTATTTTGTAATCTTAACTTTGATTGTTTGTGGTTTTAAAATAAAACATTTCATTAGTTTTCAGCTGATGACCAATCACAGAACGCTACCGTCTCTGCACTGAGAAAGGTTTATATGCTGATGCTAGCTGAACCCTAACTGAAATTGAAGTGTTCACTCAACATAGCTAGTTATAGACCCATATTGAAAGTGTCAATACACACAGTAATGCTTATGATGAATAAATTGATTTTCTCACTGTTGTATGTTGGGTGAAAAATGATTTGATTATGTATTTAGCTACTAATGGAAACTCATTAGCAGAATTTCATTTCATGCTTATTTGCACCTGCAATCCATTTTTTCTTGTCCTAAGGACTGTTTCATTTAGTTTGCATGTTATAAATTCTATTTCTTGCATTTAAACAGATATCGGCAGCCAAAAGTCAGTATCTGTAGTCTGAAATAGCTCTGGGCCATATTTCTGAAAACATAATCATTAAAGCATCACATTTCCAGTGATTTGTTGTCATTTACTCTTCCTACACATTTAAAAAAAAAACAACAACTTACCTCTTAGTTTATTGTTTAATTTTCTTTGTGTTTTTATCTTAGCTAGTGACAGGCTCTGATATCTTGCTCTGTCGTTTCCCACAAGTTCCTTCATGGAACACCACAAGTCTTCTCTTCTATCCTCGTTAGCCAGGCAGGCAGGAGACATAATTTCATCTCAGCCACCAATTTCATCTCATCCACCATTAGTGGGATAAAACAGCTTCTTTATGGCACAGGCAACCTAGGAAAACAGAAAGTGATGGGACCTGCACAAGTTCCCCCTGGGGTCTAACTCTTACATTTCAGGAGCAAGTTTCCAACCTCCACTCATGCAAGTCAAAGGGCACAAAGCTGCTTAGCTCCATTGATTTCGCCAATTTACACCAGCTGAGGATCAGGTCCAGTGAGAATATTTGTATGAATACAGGCAGCAAGGGTTATATCACTGTCATTACTATAATAATTAGCCTAGTAAATAACCCCTGTTGCTCAATAAAACACAGCTAAAACATATGTCTGATGGTCAGTTGTTTTCTTTGCAGGGATATATTATTTGCTCTTCAATAATTCTAATACAAACATCATTTAGTTGCAATGCCATCTGCTTCTATTTTTATAACAGTTTTTGTGTGTATGTATTTTATACATACACACATTTTATAGCCCAGAGGAATGAATTATTGGCCTTAAGAGTATTAAAAAAGAAAAACACCTAATGGTCTCAGTTCTACATCTATTGAAGTTAATGCCATTCGCGTCAATGAAAACAGGATCTGGCCTAATACTTGGACTAAGACCAAAGCAAATCACCCATTTGTGTCTTGGTGCACTTCAGTTCCAGTTCAAAGAAGAAGAAGTGGCTGCAGCAGCTCCAACCTCAGGGGGTGACACAATCGAGAGGGGAGTGTTGTGAGGCAGCACATTTGGATTTTGGACCCTGTAGCAGGCTCCAGCAATAGACAAAAAGCCATAATTCTGAAACCATTCTGCAGAGTATGAACAGCACAATGGACAGCTGCATCTATGGAACAGCCATCTAATGGCATGCTTTTTTTGGAAAGATGATGCCTAAGACATCTTAAAGTTTATTTATCATGGTACGGAAAGGAGGGGATGAAAACACCTGTGTAGCACCCTGACTCTCATTTCTAAGAACTCACTGGAATCTAGGAAGACAGGAATTGCCAAACTGGATTAGAGTGATGGTCCAAGTAGTCCCTTCTCCATCTGTGGACAATACCAGATGCTTCAGAGGACGGTGCAAGAAACTTTTGAAATGGACAGTTCTGGAATAATGTGTTCCTAGGGGAAATGTCTTCCTGACCCCTTTGTTTAGTGGTTGGGAGAGACTTTCTTTAATTCATGACTTTCTGAGAGAAGATAATCAGGGTAAAAGCATATTTAACTTTTTTAATGTATACACCCGAGTAGTGGATTTTGATTTCTTTATTGTGCTTTCATCTTAGTATTGTAATAACATTTCTATAGACTTGCACTGATATTTAACATGGGCTACACTAGTATTGAGCCCACTCCTGTTTCCACTGAGGTTAGTGACACTGAGCTTAGTGACAAACTCCTGCTGACTTCAGGAGGGAGAGAATTGGGCCTATTGTCATGCTATTGTAGCATAGTTTCCCCCTGACATACTAGTCATAATATCTTTAACCACATTTTGTTTTCTATTTTAAATATTTTTAAACTATTAATTAAAAAACCCAGCACCTTATTTACAGAAAAAATAACACCAAGCAAAGCAAAATGCCAAGGCATTTTAATGGCAACCTCTCTGTTACCAAATCGCAGCTCAAAGGGAGGCACCATGTAGATATCTACCAGAGGGGCACATCCAGTCTCTGGATGTGGCTGAGTAGGTGGACTAGATGCTGGAATAGGGGGCAGAAGCCCTTCTTTGCAGATAGTCCTGCTGTACAGGGGTCTTCTTTCTGCAGCTGGTGTGAAAGATGATGGATTTGGTCCTTAACTTCTGTTTTTTTTCTTCAGGAGAAGAACCAAACTGACACAGGAAGGGTCCCTGCTGCATTATGAGATCACATCGTATTAGTTACAAGTATGATACCGTGTGCATAGCCAAGAACAATGGCTTTCTCATAATGTCTGAACTAATGTTTCCTGCCAGCACAGCTCCTTGTAGCTCATCTTTTTGATGTGTCTATACCAAAGGGCTCTAAGGCAGATACAGCAGCAGGACGTCTGGTTCTAGGTGAAGTGAACAGTATGCAGTTTATTTTGCAGAGTGCTGCTGGCTCTAGCCACATCTCATCTTTAGTAGCATTACACAGTAAATTCTAGAGATAGCAATGTTTTCCTTCCTATGCTTTCACTTCCCTCTTGTCTTGCATCTGGGAAATGGAAAACTAGGCCCGAAGAACTACAAGGAAAATTTCTGGGAGCATCCAACACTCTTCCAAGCATTTACAGCTTAAGCACAGATTTCCATTGATCTATGTGTCTGAGTCCTGGCTGGTAAGGGACCCTGGGCCCAACTTAGATCCAGCGATTCATTGGTGGGGGGCCCGTAGCTCATAAAAAGTGGAGGTAGGAGGCACAGAGTTTAGACATTCTGGTAGGCACAGTGGATGACCTCAGCTGAACTCTCATGCCTTTTGTGTTTGATTTTAGTTGTTGCATTTATTTATTTATTTGCCAGATTATGAAGCAGTGGGCCAGAATCTGATCTCATTTGGACCCATGTAAATCATGGGAGTTCCTCTGAATTTACTCTGATATAGCAGAGATCTGAATCAGTGACTTGCTGGTGGATTAATAATATCTTTGCTCTACAACTACCTTTCCTATCAACAGGCTGATTCCACTCCCAGTGAAGGCAGAAGCAGATCGTGAATGTGTTTGTTAAATGTTCATGATCAATAAAATGAATTTTTCATTTAAATAGAGGATGTTGGGTGTACTGGTACTGCCTCCAGGCCAGAAAAGATTCAAATGAAACCAGATATTGAAATATACAATTGTGTGATTTTTGCTGTCTCTTAAATCAGATATAGCAGCATGCAATTGCAGTTCTTGTGAATGCTGCGGATTAAATTTCCTTGCTGTAATGACCACTAAGAATTAGTGAAATGTTAATCTTCCTTCCACCTGCTGTGTGTGTGATTATACACAAGTCTAATCAACCTGGTTCTTAAAGAAAGCAATTTCTGTTTTTAGATTATATTTCTTTGTTGCCTGCTTTAGTTCTTTTTTTTTGGACTGTAAAACTCCTTACCCTACATTTTAAAGCAGAAATAATAATTCAATTAAAATGTGTAAAGGGAAGTGATGGAGGCTGATAGTAATTGCTTTATAGCAGATACTATAATTGATGCTCTGAGGATTTATTTCAAAGCACAGAAGTCAAATTAGAAAGCTAGCTTTATCTGGATTTGAGTTGCTTTGATGAAGTCACTATGTCTTTGTGTGTCTTGGTTTTAGCTAAACTGTTTTTAATGAGAATGCTAATAATTACGTTAACACTAAATCATTTTATGGACACAAGAGGATGAAATGCAAATTCTGCCTTTCACTTAAAGATGTACCACAAATGCATCCACCCTTTTGCTACAAACTATTTGCAAAGAGCCCTAAAACACGTTACTAGGGAAAAGAGAATTTATCCGTTGTGATAATAGGGGATAACACACATTACCAAATTCAAAGACAGCCATTTAATATATTAAAGGCAAACTAAGAGGGGGCTAAAAAGACTCTGTTTAATGGTATTTTTCCTGCTGGATGTCTTAATAAGTGTATGGAATTTCCACATGAAACTGAAGGTGAATTGAAGGTTGCAGGCACATAATAGTTATTTGAGTATGTGTTAGTTTGCAAGGCTAGTAGAGTTCCTTTTAAAAATGTATGTTAGAAACCTAGGAAATTCAGAGTTAAGGGCGCAAGAAAGCCAAACCTTTGAAAGTATGGGAAGTCACATTGCCCCCCCACCCCACTAGCAATGCCCTGAAACCACTGGAAAGTCACACTACCTTATCTATCCATAAGGAACGGTTTTATTTTATTAGTGACCACAAAAACTAGAATGTCCTAATCTTAATTACATTGTGGTTGTGTTGCCTTATGACCTGTTTTATGGTTATATACAGTACAAAATCAAGAATTTTACAACCCTCTGATTAAACAATATATTATCAGATCGTCTGATTCTATGTGGCTGCCAATTATTATAGTGTCATGAGACACAGAGCTAATGTTACTCCATATACAAATCTAATAAGCTCAGAGATGTAAGAAGCAAATTATAAAACTAATGTTCTGTGATGCACATTTTCAATACTCTGCATGCAAAGAAGAACAGATGGTATGCTGGGATCTGCAGGGGGCAGAGTTAAGGTAGTTGAGCAACCTGAAGTGTGAATTTCCTTGCTTTCAATAGTCTGGTTTTTTTAAGCTTTAGCCTGAAGTCTGAATTTCCTACATTCCTAATTTTTTTTTTTTAGTTTTTAAGTCTGTTAGTTTTTAAAAGTACACTCTGAGTTCTCGAATATATTTCTGCAACTTTATTTCACTTTAAAATAAAACACAACTTTGTATGGGGATTTCCTTATTGTCTTTTAAATTGTCCTAAATTGAACTGGAACTTGAAGGAGGTGCGGGGGGAAGAAGGGGGATTCCTGATGAATGTGGGAGAGGTACCTCACTAACGAACACCTCCTAAGATCCTTAGAAGGACAGCCTGTTTTCTGTGGACACCAGCTGTGCACACGAATTGAGTTCTGGGTGGGTAAATCCAGCAATCCAATTGGCAATCCTTTCTGGCCCACAGCCCTCCCCGCTTCTCCTCTTTTGGTTTTAGCAGCATAGCAGACCAAATCCAGAGCCTTTGGAGGGTCTCAGAGGCCTCCCAGATCACTGTCCCCTAAGCTGCAGCCCTAGCCCCATTTGGGCTCTAAATCTCAGCTAGGGCATCCAGGAAATGAGGTTTTGTCTCTCTTCTTTCTATTTTCTGTTGGAAAATTAAATGTGTGTTAATACTTAGGGCATCATAATTTGTAAAGCCCTCGTTTAAGTCACATCAAATTTTTTAGACAAATTCTACCTATACCCCAGAAGTAATATATCACTTTTGAGACCATTGATTTCAGACGGGGATGCTGCCGTTGGACTTATAATGAAAAGTCAGCTGTAACCTTAACTCTACCACTGCTCCCTCTCACTGCATTCTTTAAACGAAGAATCCATTAGCAAAGCGGAACATTTTTCATTTTTGTTCATTAAACTCTTTAATCAGATAAACATTCTTGTCTCTCTGCTGCTTGAGGTTCCATGGGAATATCTTTTGAAGAGGAATCACAAATCTGTCAAAGGAATCACAGAGCTTGTGGATTTAACCAATATTCTGGATTTAAGCAGCTTCAGCAGAGCAACGTATTTAAGTAGTCTTAATAGCCTGGGGCCAACTTTGGGCAGGAGAAAGTGCAGGGCTGGCCTTACGAGTGGGCGACCTGGGTGACGATTCAGGGTGTCGTGGTCAGGGGGAACTATAATCAAGAGGCAAGGAGTGGGGTGGGCTTGGGATGCGAGGCTGCAGAAATGAGCGGCAGCAGGGGACAGGGGTGCCAAAATACAAGTTTGCCCAAGGTGCCATTTTCCCTAAGGCTGGCCCTGAGGAAGTGGTATCACCACTACCCACAGGAGCAAACATTCATGCTGCAAAAGCTGCAGTAATGTGTGTTCGGATTTTGGCCAACACCAGTCCCAAACGCTGCTCTTCCTCTTGATAGTTCCTCCTTTCTTCCCTCCAACACATCAGGGCAGATTACTTTTGCCAGATGCCCGAATAAATTCTCTATGAGGCTGTGCACAAGAGTTACTGGCGGGTCAGGGGCCATATCAGCAAACATATGGATTACCTGTTTGTCTCCTTATGCCATACCCACTCCGTTTGCTTAGCTCCCATTGTTTTAAATTGGAGCTCCATGCTCATTAAATGACAAATGATCTTCAGTTGCATTTATAAGGTTTGTAGATGAAGTGCCATAAACTATGCTTCAGCCACACTAAAAACTCCTGCTGAGGTCAATAGGAGTTTAGCACAGAGGTAAAGAGATCTGATGCTGCCATCCTTACTCAGGCAAAACTCCCATGGAAGGATTGAGAGACTGGGCTCCCAAGACTGAAATGGAAATAGCGCTCCTTCTCAGACAGGTCCCAGGGATGAAATACCTGCCCCATTGAAGTCAATGGAAAAACACTCCCACTGACTTCAGTTGGGCCAGGATTTCATTCTGCCAGTAGTTTAATTTTCTTGCTTATTCCCTTCACAGTTTTTGAAAAGTGCAAGGCCTTGTCAGAATTCTCTCATTTCCTCTGCTTGGCGTGGGCAATAAGAAACTTGGTGGCACAGCTGCACGCTATTACTCATGCCTGTCACATTGACAGCATGACGGCTTCCCCTAACTTCAGAGAGCGAGAGAGAGAGAGAGAGAGGCTGATGACAATCGCGGCACAATCATCCAATTAATTTGTACATTTCATTTTTCAATCTCCTTCTGCTTATTGGCAAAATAAACACAAAAGAGCATTAATGACGCTTCTCCTAATGATACACAATCTCCATTTTTCCCTTTAAGGCAATCTATTATTCACTATATAAAGGAGATTTAAAAGGACTGTATTTGTCTAAATTCACACATCAGTGCTAAAAATAGTTTTTAAGGTAATGATTCCTGATCAACCTCTAATAAAAGGGCACATATAGAATCTAAGGGGAACCTTCTCCCCGCATTTGAAACAAATGGGAGTCATTCGAGGACAATATAAGCTATAGGTAGGATTCATAACATTCAACAAACATTGTGGGCAGAGGCCAAGCTGAGCTCAGTGCAGAAAGGTGAGGGGCCAGATTAGATGTGTGCCACCTGAATTCTGGAGGCACACGGGGAATGGAGCAGACCCCAAAGTAAATTAGGATTGCTCTAACTTTTTGCTGTGTTGCAACAGCTCCCTGAGACTGCAAGTGTGTCCCAGTTGGAGGACTGTTTGTGGTTACTGTATATCCACAGAGGTACAGCCACATCATAGGACCTGAATTCTGTGCTGCTTTATGCCCTATTTAACCCCATTGATCTCACAGTAGGCAGCACTGAATTTGGCTTACTGGGCTGTATTGCCGTTGATGTGATTTCAAAGTGTGTCGATTCAGCCCTGCAGGAATAGCATAGACATTGCAGGTCAGGCTTGAGAGGCATGCAGAGGAGTTTGCAATGCCTCTGTCTCCCTCTGTAGCCTGTTTATATAAGCCCCAAAACTAAAGCAACCTTTGAATGTTAAAATGCAGCGAAATATCCTTACTTTCGATCTCAGCCTGCAACTATCACATTGGCAGCATTCTCACCAACATTTCTGTAGATGGGCCCAAAGTACGGGCACATTGTGTGACCAGTAAATCAGAATTGTTTCTTGAGCTACAAATAACTGGCTGCTGAAGACAGCTGTATTAAATATGAGGCTATCTAATCCCCCAAAGCAAATTTCTGGGATTCACTGTAGGCGTCTGTTTGTCTATCTGTAACTGTCCCCCAGAATACTCCGATTCTTAGACAGGACCACAAAAACCGCAGCTCTGCAGCCTTTCCTCATTTAACAGAAATTTCTTTGCTTTGAAGACCTCCTACATCTGCCATCCTTTAATGAGCTAATGTAAAACCTTTAACTGAGTTTCCCTAATTGGATTTCAAGCTTCTTCCAAGTTGCTCCTATATATTCCATCTTCTAAAATAACCTCCACATGTTCTCCCATTCCAATAGTCCTTTAAATTTAGAAAATGCTGATGTGGGCTAAATTCTGCTTTCAAAAACTTGTGTGTCAATCCTGCTGACTTCAATGGTCTTTGGGCACAAGTATCTGAGGACAGAATTTGGCTCTTAATCTTTTAGAAATCCTATGTGGGATTTATAAAAACATAGTGTGACAAGAATACTTTATTTCTGTATTTATGCAAATAGTTAATAGATGAAGTGGCAGTAGCTGGAGCTCAAGAATATGTAACATTGTTCATGGATTTGATAGGTGCAATAAAACTTGGTGTTGTGAACTGCAAAAACTTTCCTCTGTGTAACTCTCTGCACAGAACTCATAACGGTCTTGTATCTTCTCAAGTTTGTCCCTTGAAATGTACAATGACAGCACAGCTCAGTGCAAGCACAGAATCTGTGCATTTTCAAGAACTTTTTCTCTCTCCTTTCCCTGAAGGCTATCAGCTATGCAAGCTGTAGTTCATTAATAACAATTGAAATTACTCCTTAATTTCCCAGGCGTCTGTTTGTCTATCTGTAACTGTAACTGGCTCCGCTCCAGCTCCAGGCAAAAACCTGCAGCTCCACTGCTCCGGAGCTGCTCCACACTCCAGCTCCGGGCTCCGCTCCAAAGCCCTGAATTTCCCAGCTGCTTTACCCATTATCTATAACATTTTAGACAATGAAACAATAATATAGTACAAAAAACAATTTGTAATGATGTCCTTAGGTAATAAATGCACTAAAAGGGTTACAAATGTAATGGGAAAGGGGGGAAGCATGAATATGATTCAAGACCCCCCAGCCTATAATTCTGAAAGCTTTAGCTTTGCCTGTTGGACAATATCTTTTATTTGCCCTTTAGGTGTAAAATATCTTCTCCCCCCACATAATTTCTATGAAACACCTGTATATCTGTGGGCACAGAAAGTGCTCTAATTATGATGATTTATTATTTGTATTGCAGGCACACTTAGAGGATCACATCAGGATTCCAAAACTCAACGGGAGTTTTGCCTGAGTAAGAATTAAGAAAAAACTCCAAGATATGGCCCACTGGGGAGATAAGGGTGTGGACATCCTTAGCAATACTGCATCACTCTTATATAAGAGAACATAACTATATGCACGTTAAGGTTCTCAGCCTTACCTTAGAGTCCACAGGACCTTCAGGGAAGAGGCCATGCCCCCTTCTCTGCAGGCTGGGTGTGTTGTGTCTTCTGCTCTTAGTCTTTACACAAACACAAGAAAGTGAAGAAGCCACATGGTCAGAGCTGGTTGGCAGATAATTATATTTGCTAACTGCACACAAACATGCAAGGCCAAGCTATACACATACTGCTGCTCTGATCAGTTCCTGGCATCTGCTAAAAGAGAAGATGTTGGGTGCCATTAGAGGGCTCAAAACTATTTATACACAATGGGATTCGTTTCACTGCAGTGAAAATCTTCAGAGAACTACACATACTCGCTGGGTTCTCTGCATTGTCCCTTCTACTAGTACAGGTGCACTAGTCATCAGTTTGTCAATACATTATTCATAGTGATGGATTAGAAGTGAGACATAGATGTGGATTTAGATAATCTCACACAAAGAACTGAGATTAAGTTTCACATGGAGGTGCCACAATGCCTTACAAATATATGGATATAGATGAAAAGAAAAAATAAATTATCATGCTGTTGAGAATTTATCATCATGTCACCTCTTCCCTTGCCCCCACCCCACTTCTAAGTAACTGAGAAAGCAGTTGTTGACATATCAGTATATTCAGAAAATGTCAGGCCCTAATTGTCATTCATGTGCTGAATCAATAATGGAGCTTTGTCATACCAGTACAATAGATTGACTTCTTGTGCTATAATCACATTGTCATTTCTATTTTATGCAACTTAGTTCACAGTTGTTAAAATAGACTCAGTGTTGTACCTCATATTAAAATCAGTCAGGATGATGTTAAAACTGACCTCCCACTGGAGTGTCAGCAATATTTTCAAATTTAAAAATTGCGCTGTTGAAGCAATAATAAAATATACTGCAGAGATTATCACCAAGGACAAATGTATAAAGATATTTAAAGTGGCATAGCTAGCTAACACCACAAGCTTGGTATTGATTAGAGAGGAGATGGCTGAAAAAAGGGGCACTTTTTTGTGCAAGTTCCACATTTTACAAATTCAAGATTTAATTTTTCTTTTAACAACATTTGAAAAAGTGGCTCTTTTTCTGAAATTTCAAAATTTGAAATTTTCCAAAATAGCTCTACATTCGACATCAGACAGTCTGGCTCAGGTACTTTAGCTCTTTCTGAACCTTGGTACATCGTATTTATCTCAGTCTTACTTACTCTGCATCAGCTTATGTGACCAAAATAAAAGTGCTTGAAGAAAAAACATGTGAGTAGCCACAAGACTGGTATTTGGATATGGCAAGCACAGATTGGTAGTGAAAGAGAGCCCAGTCCAATTCCCACTGAAGTTAGTAAGAATCTTTCAACTGGCTTCAGTTGGAGTTAGATGGGGTACTAAATACCATCTCGTGGCTTTTTAGCAGCCCCCTAGCTAGCCTGAAAGTAGTAGGGTGATTGTTTGCGTACAGTGAAGAGATGAGGGGGAAAAAATTAGGGCTGTCAATTAATTGCAGTTAACACACACGATTAACTCAAAAAAATTAAAATGAATTGCGATTGAAAAAATTAACCACAATTAATCTCAGTTTTAATCGCATGGTTCAACTATAGAATACCAACAGAAATTTATTAAATATTTTTGGATGTTTTCTACATTTTCTAATATATTGATTTAAATTACAACACTGAATACAAAGTGTACAGTGCTCACTTTATATTATTATTTGTATTACAAATATTTGCACTGTAAAAATGATAAACGAAATAAATTGTATTTTTCAATTCACCTCATACAAGTACGATAATGGAATCTCTTTATCGTGAAAGTGCAACTTGCAAATGTTTTGTTATATAACTACACTCAAAAACAAAATAATGTAAAATTTTAGAGCCTACAAGTCCCACTTCTTATTCAGCGAATCACAAAGACAAACAAGTTTGTTTACATTTGCGGGAGATAATGCTGCCCGCTTCTTATTTACAAAGTCACCTGAAAGTTTGAACAGACATTCGAATGGCACTTTTGTAGCCGGCATTGCAAGGTATTTACGTGCTAGATATGCTAAACATTCATATGCCCATTCATGCTTCGGCCACCATTCCGGAGGATATGCTTCCATGCAGATGATGCTCATTAAAAAAAAAATTAGTTAATTAAATTTTGACTGAACTCCTTGGTAGAGAATTGTATGTCTCCTGCTCTGTTTTACCCGCATTCTGCCACATATTTCATATTATAGCAGTTTCGGATGATGACCCAGCACATATTCATTTTAAGAACACTTTCACTGCAGATTTCAGAAGAAGCAAAGAAGGTACCAATGTGAGATTTCTAAAGATAGCTACAGCACTCAACCCAAGGTTTAAGAATCTGAAGTGCCTTCCAAAATCTGAGTGGGACGAGGTGTGGAGCATGCTTTCAGAAGTCTTAAAAGAGCAACACTCTGATGCAGAAACTATGGAACCCAAACCACTAAAAAAGAAAATCAACCTTCTGCTGGTGGCATCTGACTCAGATGATGAAAATGAACATGCGTCGGTCTGCACTGCTTTGGATCGTTATCAAGCATAACCCGCCATGAGCATGGACATATGTTCTCTGGAATGGTCGTTGAAGATGAAGGGACATATGAATCTTTAGCACATCTGGCAGGTAAATATCTTGCGATGCTAGCTACAACAGTGCCATGCGAACGTCTGTTCTCACTGTCAAGTGACATTGTAAACAAGAAGCGGGCAGCATTATCTTCTGCAAATGTAAACAAACTTGTTTGTCTGAGTGAGTGACTGAACAAGAAGTAGGACTGAATGGACTTGTAGGCTCTAAAGTTTTACATTGTTTTATTGTTAATGAAGTTTATATATATATATATATAAATAAAAAAAATGCTGACAGATCCTGGTTGTCATCGGGCAGAATTGAACCTGGACCTCAGTGCATGAGCCTCTACTGCATGAGCTAAAAGCCAATTAGCTGTTAGCTAAGGCTGTAGAGCAAACTCATAAGCTCTCTCTCTCCCTAAGTGGTCTCAGTGCCACTAGATGGGACAGAACATCACCCCCAGAAAGTGTGTGGGTTACATACATAATTCTACATTTGTATGTTCAACTTTCATGATAAAGTGATTGCATTACTGTACTTGTATGAGGTGAATTGAAAAATACTATTTCTTTTGGTTTTTACAGCACAAATATTGTAATAAAAATAAATATAAAGTGAGCACTGTACACTTTGTGTTCGGTGTTGTAATTGAGATCAATGTATTTTAAAATGTAGAAAACATCCAAAAATAAACGGTATTCTATTATTGTTTAACAGTGCGATTAATTGCACGATTAACTGCGACACATTTTTTTAATTGCTTGACAGCCCTAAAAAAAAAAAAGAAGAAGAATGGGGAGATCTGTGCAGATCCTCCCCAGCACATTTTGAAACAGCATTTTAGACAAAGATTCCATGAGAAAAGCAAATTAACAACCTCCCAGGCCTACCTGCTATTTGTTTAGAATCCCAAAGTAAAAGTAGTCAGTGGTAAAGTATGTTCTATTAAATCACCAGCTAGTAAGCATTTATACCCTTGAGCCTCAAAATGATCCCATGTTTTTCCCATCAGACACCAAAAGTATATTAAAACATCGTAAAAACAAAGTGTTGGCATTGCGTGTGTGTTTTAAAATAAAGCAGGTTACCCTCTTATCGATATGTACTGTTGGACAACTACCTACTCCTGGCTTTCTCTCCTTACCTCTTCCACGTGCAAGGTGGTCCGCCAAGTGCCCTCCTCTGTGGCAATAGGCCTACTGTGTGGTGACCTGCTGGTTGGGCCTGTAGAGAATGAGTTAATGGTTTCAGCTACAGTACACAGATGTCTATGTTACAAGTAGCCCATCTTGACCTCTCAGCCAAAAGGCCAAGGAAGGAATGGCCTCCAAGAGCGGACATATAGCACATAGTTCGTTTCCCAGCTTTTTGTAAATCATTTGTATTTGTTGGAAGTTTATTATACACCTTCAGAACATTTCAGTTGTCTTTGGAACTGAACAGCTTTGTCCAGGTATACACTCTATAGTCTAGGTGTATAGGAAATAGCATGGCAATGTTATCTACTTATCAGTGGCAGCTATATTATTATTAAATTGAATTGCAGGAGTGCCTAGAGATCAGGACCCCATTGTGCTAAGCATTCTACAAACACTTAACAGAAAGATGGTCTCTGCCCAATAGAGTTTATGACCTATAAAGTTTTTATGGGTGACAACAGTCTTGAGATCTTGGTTAAGAATAGTAGTATCTCAATCCTCCTCCCACTGAAACTTAATGGCAAAACCCTCATTCATTTTGATGAGACCAGGAAAAGAAGACAGGCATATGTTTTTATTGAATGTCCTCATACACTGAATACTAACACTATATACTAATGCTAATACTAGACAGATATAGCCTCCTCATGCACTGGGTTGCACTACTCTAAACTGCTGAGGGGGTATCGACTACCCACAGCAGCACAGTCTGCCCTGGCACTCCAACTCTAATCCTCCCCCCCCCCCCCCCCCCGCCACAGCCTGCCCTGCACTCACCCCACAACAGCAGCTCCTGTTCCATGGGGTTGGGCCCAGCTGCCCATTCTAGGAATTGTGACCTGACACATGGGGTCATAATGCCATTCACTCAAATTTGGCCCAGCCACCCCACCATCACAGAATTATAGAAATGTAGGGCTGCATGGGACCTTGAAAAGTCATCAGGTGCAGCCCCCTGCACTGAGGCAGGACCAAGTAAACCTTGACCACCCCTGACAGACCTGAGATAGGGGCCCTGTTCAAGTGCTCCCAGTGCCCACTGGTTAATCCAGCCTGATTTCTGTGTGTGCAGTTGAACCCATGGATCCTGGCTAAAGCTGCATACATATTTATGATTTTTAAACAGATGTCTTCAGTTTATTAGGATGTGGGGACTCAGAGACAAGTGTAGAAGGTTATCTAGCTGCAACAAAAGCCACATGACATTTCTTAGAGGGAAAACCGAGTTTAGGAATTATTCATAGCCTTACACACACTCCTGTGAACAGCCAAGCTGACTTGGCAGAGTGAAGCTAATTGGGTTTACGGTAGAATGAAGCTCTGATTGAAGTGCCTAGATTTATTAAAAATGAGTTTATATCTATACACACACACACACAATATATTACTCATAAGCATGTACAACAACCACCCCATAGATTACAAAAGCACAAGTGTAGGGTTTTTTGAGTGTTTTTACAAACCAGAGCCCCACAACTACTTTGACTGAATAATTTCTAAATGTTTGATGTAGTGCATTGTGATCCATAATTTAGCTGTTTTGAAAGGCTGCGTGTGGCTGACATTTCAGTTTGCTTTTGTAATTCATGAAGCCCCCGCAGTTCCCAGGTGGTGGGACCCTACTCAGGCAAGGGTGGCCAGAGTCTCGAGAGTTAATGCACAAGTTACAAAAACCTGGAGAATGGAAATTAATTTAGTTTGTAAACCTGGGGCAATGTTATTCAAATTCTACTCTGGTGATTTATGAAAATAAAAGAGATTTATTTAGCAAGCCCAGCAAGCAGTAGGTGTTTCCATTTTTGCACATTAACAGCAACAAGAAAAGGGCATGGGATTCTTCTTCGTCTGGGCTATTTTTCCACTTTCCAGTTATAGTTTAAAGAAGAAGTGTTCCAATGTGTTATGGGGCTGTGCGTTGTACAGCAAATTTGCTACTCGGGAGGACATACAAACATTTTCTTCAGTGTTTACCCCCACTGGTTTGGACGTCCATCCCATCAAGTGGAGTTTCACTTATGGCAAAGACCTAGAGAAGCAGAAACGTTTAATAGGGTCCTATGGAAATGACTTTAAAAACCTATGCCTTTTAATAGAAGATGGGATCTGTGCTATAGTCCTGTTCAGCACTTAATCACATGCTCAAAAGTCAAGCATATGCTTAAGTGATTTTCTGAATCAATGCCTATGGGCTTTTTAACCCAGTCTCTAGGATTCTATGCAAGGCTGTAATTCTCTGTTAAATTCTGTGGAAAGATCCAAAACATCTATGCAACAGTTATTTTCTATAAGGAAATGTAGGGGGGGGGGATGGGGGAAGAAAATCATGACAAAAGGGAATGGAAGCTTGACAGAGGACAGGAATGGGAAGTGGGGAGAAGGGATATGGAGAGGATGAGTGGGAGATGGAAAATATATGGGTGAGAGAGGAATGGGAATGGGTAAAAGGAAAAGAACAGAAAAGGGAAATAACAAGTGCAAATGGATCCCATAAGAACATAGGAACGGCCATAGTGGGTCAGACCAAAGGTCCATCTAGCCCAGTATCATGTCTACTGACAGTGGCCAATGCCAGGTGCCCCAGAGGGAATGAACAGAACAGGTAATCATCAAGTGATCCATCTCCTCTCGCCCATTCCCAGCTTCTGGCAAACAGAGGTGAGGGACACCATCCCTGCTCATCCTGGCTAATAGGCTTTGATAACTATCCCAGACAGGAGGAAAGCAAGAGTATAGGGGACAGGGCTCAACAAAGCAATCAGGGATGGGAAATAGGATAGGTTGTGATCTAAGACAAAAATGTCATGGCCTCATATTTTATAGCATTCCCATAGGAAACAGATTTTTTAAAATCAAACAATGGTTATGAATTGACTTTGAAGCCATGTCAGGGAACCATCCAGGAATTGTTCTGCCATGGCAGGAGTTGCAATTGAAATACAGCCACTTTGAGGGTGTAAAGTGGCAGCTGGTGATAGCAAAAACAGGCGTGGAGAATCAAAGAGAAGGGAAACACTGAAGTGGAGTCCCCAATGGCAGGAGCAGCCTTCGGTTATGTAGAGACATGCTGCACTTGGATTTCCCTATTGGGTTCCTTTCCTTATTTGTCTGGTGAGTTTAAAAAAATCTTCCCCTATTAAAAATCCAATCATCTACCCTTCTGCCAATTTTATCAATCAGTAAACACTTAGCTAGTCTGCTGCATGTGATCATCCTGGAAAGACACAAACATTCATCTTCCTAATTGATTCTCATATGGTTCATTGTAGGAAAATGCCTAATTAAGAGAGAAGATGACATTTTTTGAAAGTAAACCTTATGACACTTACTGCTAAATAAACCCTAGTGATGCAAAGGAGAGAGATAGGTATGAGGTACACATCACAAGAGATGGACAAGCACACACAGGAGGAGAACTTTGAATGGAAACTGGTGCCTATGAGCATCGTGAATTAGAAGAAGTTTAGACTTTAATACGACACATTTCATGTGTCATAAGTTGGTGCCTGACAGCAGGATTCCCCGATAGAGGTCGAAGAAAGATCCTTGCAATACTCCCCACAATGCAGTGTCAGATCAAAAAATCTGCTAGACAGTGATTGCAGATCAGAGATGCTCAGAACTATTAAAGCTAACAATTTGCCACTATCCAGATGCAAATCAGGATAACCCACTGCACATGCATTAATGAATGAATGACTTCATTAATGAAGTTTTTGTAATTACATACAAAACAGCATATGAAAAGACTCTTTCACAATTACATAAAGTATTCTGCCTAACAACAATTATAAAAAGTCCCCAGCAGCCCTACATCAGCTAGTTAATACCCAAAACACTCTCAAAAAACTCTGCGTCATCAAGTGAACTAATGAACTAACATCCTAACATTGGGGACATCGCTACTGAAGAAATCCTAGAAACCAGTTGCAATGCTGCCCAAATTCCCACTGCCACAAAATGACAGACTAGGAGTCAGAGCCAGGGGTAGAAGATTAAGGCCCTGATCCACTTAAGCACGTGCTTAACTTTTAAGCCTGTGAGGGGTCCCATGGAAGTTAATATGCTGGACCAGGCCATAACCGAACTCCCCCAAACGGTTGAAAAATGACTGCTTTTGGTTCAGTTCAAGGGATGGGAAAAGGGGTGTCTGGTTTTTACTCAAATTGTTTGCCTTTCCATAAATAATTTACCATAATCTTTGCATTTAATAAGTCCTGCTTTGACAAATACATAGTCCTTTTATGCCTATTTTGTATAACACTGCACACACTAATTACCCTCAATATGTGATAAAATAAATAATAATAAGAAGAAAGGAGCTATTTCCTTTCCTATTGAATTTAACAGACAGTGAAATCCTTTCTATAGAATTTTTAAACTGACCTACGTAATCACATAGGATGGGTTAAAAATTCTATAGAAAGGATCTAAATTCAGTG
The DNA here is from genome assembly GCF_027887155.1 of Malaclemys terrapin pileata. Taxonomy (NCBI): domain Eukaryota; kingdom Metazoa; phylum Chordata; order Testudines; family Emydidae; genus Malaclemys; species Malaclemys terrapin. Next base: position 14,513,756 of record NC_071511.1, read on the forward strand.
GACCAACTTCTCTAGTCGTGTAAATTAACACAGCTCCATTGATTTCACGGGAGCTGTGTCACTTTACATCAGCGGCGAATTTGGCCTGACAGGCTTTTACAGTGATTTCTATCACCCTATTTTGGCTCTAGTTCAGTGGGCCATTCAACAAGACAACTCACATGCTCAATGCTAGACATTCATAGAAGCATCTTGCTTGCAGATTTGGGTCTAAATGTCCATTCCAGATGGGTGTGAAAATAAAATCCTTGTTTAAGGAAATCTCTGCTATCTGTAACTGGGCAGCTGAGTTACCTACGTAAAGAAAAAGATTCCTATCACCAGAACAGCACAATAATATTTGGATACATACTCTAAGCACAGTACACTCCAATGGGGCTTTTACAGAGAGTTTAGTGATAGAATTTCATTCTAATGATCAGCTGCACGGTCACCAACAGATGTTGCTGTGACAATTGGAAATCATTTGGCTAGCACTAAAAATAAAAAATAAAATAGATTTTATTACAAAAAGCATAAAATGCCTGACTGCCGCTGGTGATCTAAATTTGGAATGTTCCGTTAATTTGATTGGATATTATGAGTGAGGGGATGATTTGAAACTACGAGCCATTTTTCTCCCTGGAAGAGTGGATAACTGAGTCTATTAATCTGACAATACATTTAAACTGAGTTATTGTGACAAGGGACTTCCATTATCCATTTCATCTTGTTGCAAACTGTCAGAATAAATCTCAGGGGGTTAGGGGAAAAAAGCTGCCTTCCTTTGTTTGCAGTTTTTATATGCCACAACAGTTTAGATTTGGTTCACTTTAACTCATGATACTATACGAATGTGCAAGATGGAAAAAAGTTTACAGTTATGGGAGAGTTTGCACTGAATAGTTCTGAGATTTTTTTCCTTTAAGATATTTTTTATTATTTGTATTAGAGGAGCACTTACCAGGTACATATATAATACCCAACTTCTAAGTGACAGTTCCTGCTCTGAAGAGCTTACAATTTAATTACACAAGATAGACAAAGGGTGGGAGATAGGTAACAAGTCCACCTAACTGACTGTCCGAGATCACATAGGAAGTCCATGGCAGAGCCAAGAATTTAAGCCCATCTTGAGGTCTTAACCATAACAACATCCTTCCTCTTTTTGGCCTTAATTTGGTTCATTTCTGTTCAGACAAGTTTTAAATGTTTAAACTGACTTGCTGTACAAACCAGATAAAAGTAGAGTAGTGCAGCTTTGGGAAAACACACTTTTTCATTTTGAAATGATTTATTAATTGGTTCCAAGGGGAGAAAAAAAGAAGCCATAGCTGACATGCAGACATATTTTCTAACAAATAGCAACTGAAATCACAGTCCGGATAAACCAACAATAAAGGTTCAAATTCTGTCATCCTTACTCATTTTGAGGACTACCTTACTCCTTGAATTCCCATAGAAATCAGTGGGACTACTTGCAGAGCAAGATACTGCTTCAAGATTTTATTAAAACAGGAGCTTAAAATGAGTCTCCTAAATCCATTTGAAGGCACATGCCTGATTTTCAAAGAGATGAGCTCTCCGTGAAATCAACAAGAAACATAGAAATAAACAAAACATCCAAACAAAGGACCAAATTTTGGCCTCAGATCCACGAGCAGGGCTCTCGGTAAAGTCTGCTGACTAGAATAATGCAATGTTTGATGGGAAGCTACCAAAATACCCTTAGTACAGTACAGACACATACACAGCCCAATCTCTAAGTGCTACTCTAATATGTATGTATGTGCATATACACACACACACACACACACACCAACAAATATCTTGAAAGAGAAATCTCAGAAGTATTTAGAGCAGAGGTGGGCAAACTATGGCCTGTGGGCCACATCCGGCCTGCGGGACCCTCCTGCCCGGCCCCTGAGCTCCTGGCCCGGGAGGTTATTCCCCCCTCCCCTGCAGCCTCAGCTCACTGCGCTGCAGGTGCAATGCTCTAGGTGGCAGGGCTGCAAGCTCTTGCCAGGCAGTGCAGCTATAGAGCCGCGGCCTGACCTGGTGCTCTGTGCTGCGTGGTGCGTGGCTGGCTCCAGCTGGGCAGCACGGCTGCCTGTCCTGGTGCTCTGGGTGGCACAGCTGTAGCGCTGCCAGCCACTGGTGCTTCAGGCAGCACGGTAAAGGGGCCGGGGGGTTGGATAAAGGGCAGAGGAGTTCGAGTGGTGGTCAGGGGGCAGGGATGTGGATAGGGGTCGGGGCGGTCAGAGGGCTGGGAACAGAGAGGTTGAATGGGGGCAAGGATCCTGGGCGGCAGTCAGGAATGAGAGGAGGGGTTGGATGGGGTGGCGGGGGACAGTCAGGGGCGGGGAGTCCAGGGGTGGTCACGGGACAGAGAGCTGGGTGGTGGTGGATGGGACAGGAGTGCCGGTGGGGGCTGTCGGGAGCAAGAAGCAAGAGGGGGTCAGATAGGGGGCGGGGGCCGGGCCACGCCTGGCTGTTTGGGGAGGCACAGCCTCCCTTAACCGGCCCTCCATATGATGTCGGAAACCCAATGTGGCCCTTGGACTAAAAAGTTTGCCCGCCCTGATTTAGAGCAAACTCCCTCATAACTGCAAATTTTTTTGCTCTCCTAGGCTTGCTGCAAAACTCCATTTTGAGACTCTGCAAATTCATCCTCAAAGGAAGAGCACTGGGTGCACTGAGTTAGATTCTCAGCCCTGCTATGACAGCTGCTCCTTACTCTGGCGGCACTCAGCTCTTCTAAAGCTAGTTCACCCATGTCCCCTGGCATGACAGAACCACCTTAGCAATTCCTAGTGTGCCCTTCCAGTCCTTGACACAGGCAGCATGGCTGTGACATCCTAGTGATTTAGCAAATAGAGCCCAACATTTTAGAAAATAAATGAATACATTCACCAACAAGTGCAGTTTGGGGAGCCATTGAATCTATTTGCAAATTTGGGTCAAATTCAGAGTATAGTTTTGGCTAAAAATAAATAGGTGAAAAAGATCAGAATAATCTCAACATGTTTTGACTTATTTTGAAATGTTTTCATTTAGAAAATTGCCATTTTTAAAAAAAAAGGGCAAAAAAGAGTTTATAACCCCAAAAGGTAAGGAAACGTGTTTCAGGTTGAACGAACTTTTAGCTTGACCCATGACAAGCATCCCTGGCTGCTGGAATGGCCCCCTTTTGGCCACCAGCACAGTTTGCAGCAGCCTTTAGGCTGCTTGAACCTAAACCGGTGAATACTTTAGTGCTCAGTGGGCAAACGAGATAGCACTAATGGCTTCTTTATAGCTCCAGCGATGTGCTATGCTGAACGCTCTGTAGCTGCATCTCCACCAGAGGTACAACAGAGGAAGCTGAGGGCACTCAACAGTCAGGTGTTTTTATCAGCACTGTGTTGTCCATGTTTAGAAAACATGATGGGGGTAAAAGCAACTGAGTCCTATCTACACTACAGTTGCCACAGTTGCCACCACCGGTGTAGCGACAGCTGGTGAAGTATGGTTATGATATTTGTAGTGGCGATATACTTTAAGGGCCAGATACTGCCATCTATAGTCATTTAAAAACAGTACTTGGCACCAGGAATGGTCCTACTGATTTCAACATGATTGCTCGCAGAGGAAGGTGCTACTAAGTGTGAGTAAAGGTGGCAGAATCTGGCCTAAAGTACGTCTCCTCCGGGCTACTGCAACAGCAAGCAATTTTTACGCAGATTATGGTTTGCATTTTCAGTATCCTCCTCATATGAACCATAAACCCAATGTTCCTTCTGCCTAGGACTTATAAATGTTCCAGCCAGCACTCCCATGGGATTGTGCTCAGTTTGGGAAGCCCACGTAGGGTTTAGGCTTGCAGTCTGCACATGTAAAACACCCACTGAATTCAAGCAAATCTTCTTTATTAAAAACAAAAAAAAAAGGAGCTGACAGCTTGCAAAGCCCCATGAGCCTGCTTAGAGAGCTTGTTTTTCACCAATCCCGAAGGACTGTCTTACTTGAGCCAGCCCTCGCTGATCCCCTACTGGATTGGAGCTCTGAAGGTTGCTTCTTGTAGTAATGACACTTTCACCCCCACCAGGCACTCAGTTGTCAATTACCCACCTCAAGCTCATTTCAAAGGCTTTGTAGAAAATCCCAGGAATGGCAGATATCAGGGGCTGCAAACCCACTTGTTTCCATTATTTACCGATAAATCTTAATGTTTAACAGCGAACCAGAATGCTTTAAAAGAAATTCTAAAAACTGACTGAGATCTCCACCGAAATACATGCACAGGCTTAGAAGACTGAGTGCATTAGCGAAATATGAAAAAACATCAAGCTTTAGGAGCGTAGATAAACAGATTTAAATAAAAGAGGGGTGGAGTCTTACCAACTATTGTTTGAAATAGGTTAGCCAGGTCTAGGATGTAGTGTATGTGAAACACTGAGAAAGAGGAAGACAGCAGAGGAAAGATATCTGTGGCCATTGTAAAATCTTCTGCATAACGTTATCTTCCAATAGGGAATAAGTATCAAAGAAGACTCCAGTAGGAAATAAACACTATGTGAACTAATTTGAATTCTACCATCTCTGTACAGTTCTTGTGAAACAGTGAAAACTCTAATTCATGACTATCCCCAAAGTCATCATTTGGTCTCGATGGGTGGTCAGAACGCTAAATACAAAACATTATAACTTCACAGCCCCACACTTCTCTTTGATCAGACTTGGGAGCAGAGATAGGATGCAATATGCTCAGTGCTTTACTGCCACTGCAGAGTATTCATTAGATTTAATTTTTTTTTTTTTAAGGTCTAAAGGGAACCATGAAAAAATTAATCATGAATGGAAGGAAAGACAGCATTATGTGACATAAAGAACAAAACATTTTAGGATACACACGCTTTTAATTTATACTCAAAAGAGGATTAAAGTAACATGGCAACTGTCATAAAGTAACATTTACTATAAAAACCACGGCGATTCATTGCAAAGCTCAGCTAAGTTTACGTGTAGGAAGTTCCATTTACTTTCACTCATTCCGTTTTTTGCCATAAGATCAAAATTTTGTCCATTTCTATGGGCCAGGCCCTGATCCAGCTGAGCACTTAAACAGGTGCTTTATTTTAAGCAGGTGTGTAATTTAACTTCAATTGGATTACTCCTGTGCTTAAATTCACACACATACTTAAGTGGCTGGCTGGAACAGGTCCCAAATCCTGCAGTCCGTACTCAGGCAACAGGCCGATTGAATTTTGCCTAAGTAACAGACAGCAGGATTTTATCCTTTTTGGCCTCATTGTAATTAATGGGACTTCTACCATGGAGTAGGGTCAGGCCTATTATCTCATTATTATGCATCACTTAATGAGAATGAAAATGTAAAGAGACAAAGAGTCTGAAGGGTATGGATCTAACCAGACTGACCATCACAGGAGACATGTAATACTAGACTGAACAAAGCACTAGAAAATGTCCTGTAAGAACAATTCTCCCGAGAAGGGGTTTGGGTGAATGACCTAATGGGTGTTTTCTGTTTTTACTTGGAGGATTCTATTGTTCTCATATGTAACTTCAATTAACATTTATATTCCTGCCAAATTTCCAGATGCGAAAGGAACTTTGCCACCGTGCTCCTCATTAGATGGCTTTTTTTTTTAAAAAAAGAAAAAGAATAAACAGATATTTGGCAGCTCTCCATATTGCCAATTTAGAATAAGCATTCGACTCCTCTCTTTGTCAGCTATGGCACTTCTTTTCCTCCAGTATTTGCTTTTACCAAAATGTCCAAGTTCAAGGGCTAGCCAGGCAACCCTTACTCAGAGAAGTGGTCCTTATGGCACATGATATAGGCACAATGTAAGCCTTATTTTGTGCACTTGATTGACACAGGCCTTGCGTGGATAGGGTGATCAGATAGCAAGTGTGAAAAATCGGGACAGGGGGTTGGGGGGTAATAGGAGCCTATATAAGAAAAAGCCCCAAATATCGGGACTGTCCCTATAAAATCGGGACATCTGGTCACCCTATGCGTGGATCATCTGCAAAGGGGCAAATTTCACACTATATAAAGTAGTCCCATTGTCTTCAAGAGGTCTGTAGGCAAGTAAGGACTATTCAACTGAGTGAAGATTTTCAGGATCAGACCTTTGCTGTGGCTTCAGCATCTCAGACCTGATTTCAAAGTTGAATATTTATCATAACTAAACGGAAACAGGATTTAAAGCCAATATCATTTTTAATTTTTATTCACGGATTAAACCTATCCTATGGTGGGGGAGAAACATCAGAAAAAAGCAATGATTTACAAGAGTGAAATCTTTCCAAGAAGGCGGCACTAATATTATGAAGTATTCCTAGTAAAATCTGGAAATCATAAAACTTTAATATAAATTTTATAGCTTTTTTACTGTATGTCTTGAGGACTATGACATGATATACACTGTAATTATGTGAAGAGAGGAAGCAGAGATAGCTCTGTATCCTCTACAGTCTTGTTAGAGGAGATCATATTAACTAAACTGGGTAGTACAAAGCAAACTGGGGCTTCTCCAAATTTCTCCTCCAGGCTTCTCTACCACCATTTGTGATCAAAACCATCATAAATCAGTGGCAATTTGGCCCCTGAAATCAATATGGATAATAGATTATAATCAAGCATGAACATGTAATTATTAAATACACTTAAGGCCTGATTCAAAAGTCCATTAAAGTCAGTGGAAAGATTCCCATTGACTTCAAAGGGTTTTGGTTTAGCTCCCTAATGCATTTTTATTATAGTGCGGGATGAATGGGTTAAATGTCCTAAACTAAGCCATCAAGAACTCTTCCAGGTTACAGAAATGAACATATAAATAGGAGCATAAACTACAGGAGGCAACATTTTAAAATGAAATCCCCTGGAAATGTACAGTGTTGGATTCTTAATTATAATTATTGTTTCTTTGACACCAATATACTTCGTGCTGTACAATGCACAAAAATAAAGACAGTCCCTGCCACAAAGAGTTTAGGGTGGGATTTTAATGCTAATTATTTGCCTAACTCTGTTCTCAGTGAAATTCATGGGAGTTAAGAACATAAGAACAGCCATACTGGGTCAGACTAATGGTCCATCTAGCCCAGTATCCTGTCTTCTGACAGTGGCCGACGCCAGAGGCGTTAGTGGGAATGAACAGAACAGGCAATCATCGAGTGATCCATCCTCTGTCGTCCTCTCCCAGCTTCTAGCAGGCAAAGGCTAGGGACACCCAGAGCGTGGGATTGTATGCCTGACCGTCTTGGCTAATAGCCATTGATGGACCTATCCTTCATGAACTTCTCGAATTCTTTTTGGTACCCCGTTATAATTTTGGCCTTCACAACATTCCCTAGCAATGAGTCCCAGAAGTTGACTGTGCACTGTGTGAAGAAGTACTTCTTTTTGTTTGTTTTAAATCTGCTGCCTAATAATTTCATTGGGTGACTCCTGGTTCTTGTGCATGTAGTATTAAAGGTGTGGGCATACCATGAATTCTGTTAGCTTTTTTGACTGCTGAGTTTTACCTAGTTAATGCCAGTGGGAGCAGAGCGAGGTCATCAGTCTGTATTTTTGAAGACCTTACCATAAGGTTTAGGGGCTCAAGTTTGCAAACACTCATATGTGAGTAACTTTATTTACTGGAGTAGTCCTGTTGACTCAAAACAGAGTTTAGATTGGCATTTAGGGGATTGTAGAGGCCTTGTGCTAGAGGTATTCACACAGGTGATTTTCACCCAAAATAATAAAGATTTTTTTAAAGAATGAAGTTTAAACCGAGGAAGCTAAAATACTATTAATTCCTGCAGTTAATCTTCCTGAGCCAAATCAGTCCCGATGTAAGCTTACTACAGTGAAGATGAATTTAGCCTATTCACTTTGATAGATAATAAACATCTATGACAAATATTGACTTATCACACATTACTATCTGAGGTAAATATTCAAACACATCAGTTGAAAGAAATTAAGGGAAGAAAAAGCCATGCAACCAGCTTGAGTTTATAAACGCTACAAAAGAACAAAGTTTATTTCTGATTTCTGCCCGTTAAAGGACAAAGTCAAGCTTTCTTTACAAATGGTCAGTAGAAATTAACAAATGATGAAATGTTGGATGGTCAAGATTTTTAAACGCCCCAAGAGGTCCCTTTTTCTTCTCCTCATTTATTAAACGTCTAATTCAATATTTTTAATTTCAAAATTCAACTCAACGCAGCATAAACTGACAAACTCTAATGTCAGAGCAAAGCACAAGGAAGTATGTGAGCTGGGCTCCAAGACTTGCCTTCCTCTGGGGGAAGACACTGGCTTTAGAAATGCAAAAATGAGCAGAGCTCAGAGCAGTGACAGTGACAAGGCAGGTGCTTCTCATTTCACAACTCTAAGCAACACAAGAAATAAAGGTCACTGAGTGCACAGGGAAAAAAATGAACATCCACTCAGCTGGGACTGGAAACTGAATATACGTAATGGGCCTTGGGCTTTAAAACTCAGTATGAAGGCCTCATTTCCAACAGTTGAATATTTATAAACAACTTAGTTTTAGACCTCCTTATAGAAAGCTAGCACTGCCTTAAACTACATACTGTACTGACACCATGACGTTAATCATTGCAGATTGTTTTAATTTACACTAAGGCCTGTCTATACCTCTTTGGAAGCATTAAGAGATTTAAAGTGGGTGCAAGTGTAATTTATACCCACTCTATATCCCCATTACACAGACTATGTGGTGCTTATTGTCAATGAGTACTGAGAGAGACAAGGTGGGTGAGGTACATCTTTTATTCGACCAGTTTCCTTTGGTGAGATACAAGTTTTTGAGGTTACACAGAACTTTTTATCAGGCCTGCGTAAGCTTGTCTCTCTCACCAACAGAAGTTGGTCCAATAAGAGATATTACCTCACCCATCTTTTCTCTCTAACATCTTGAGACCAACATGGCTACAACAACACTACATATGAGTTCCAAGGCCTCTAGGCTTTTGAGAAACATAGCTATACGCCATCATGTCTGACACTGATTAAAAATGACCCCAGAACTAAGTGTAGAATGTATACGCTATTCTCTTCTTCCAAAGCAAGCTGATGGTGTTTGAACCCTGGCGTGGGCAAGCGTTCAAAGATTTACAATTCCCATTGGCTCCTTATCAACCTCTCCATGGTGCAGAGCAATTAAAAAGGTGTAATTTAAAGCTATCTAAATGACAGGGAATCATTTAACTCACCAAGAGACAGGACTAAGTCATTGATATACTAAGCCCTTTGCATCTTGGTAAAGGCACTAGTTTCCATTGATCTTGTTTTCACAATTTAAGAGTTGGGAAAAGATGACTAACCTCTTAAGTTTCTTTCTGCTAGATCACGCTTAGATCTGCTGTGAAGGCTTCAAACAAAGTGCTAATGGACCTGGAAAACCAGCTCATTAAGTCACCCAGCATTAAACTCCCCCTTCTCCCCCCCCCCACCCCAAGATATCCCTCCCTTGCAGCTGGCCACGTTTTCATTTCTCTTCAGCATGACACAATACAATTAAGATGGCTCTAAGAACCTATTTCACAAAGAGTGAGAAAGTTAATCAATGTTCCCAGGTTATTCCATACTCCTTTTGAAGAGTGTTGTGCATTTTTTACTCTTCTAGCTGGATGAGCAGCACAGTTGAGGATCTCATTTAAACATTTTGGGCCAGATCCTCAGCTGGTGTAAATCAATATAGTTGGTGTAAATCCAGTGACTTCAATGGAGCGATGGTCGTTTACACTAGCTAAGGATCTGACCTGTCATGTTAAGGATGGCACCTTTAATAGAGCATCAACTTGATTTTACTCCACTGCATTCACACTTTTCCAGGACACAGATTCATCTTAATCAGGTGAGGTTGTAGTTCACCTGCATTTCTTAGTGGTCCGCCTGCTGATTGGCTACAATTGGGATGAACTCATCAATCAGCAAAATAGACTGGGTAGCACATTATGTCATGTCCAAAATGAAAGGAAACATTTACTTTCACACTGAATGAGTCATCTGTAAAAAAATAACACAGTTGGGACTAATTTGATTCAACATACATTGCACTGAATAGATACATTTATTTAGAAGATTTAAATGAAGGCAAGCCCTAAATAGATTTATGTAATGCATGTTAAAAGAAATCTGCTCAGATAAGTGTGTTATTTTTTGCTTATGACATAGTTGTATCTTCAGAAAACGTTGCCATTTCATTCAAAAGGGATTAATTTATTTCAATAAAGTAACATAAAACACCAGATCCATTCGGGCTATAACCAAAGAATCAGGTTATTTATAAGGATTCTATATTAGAATTGCCCAGGATCCTTAGCTCTGTATTGTAGTCAGACATTACATGAAATTAGGCACAATAGGGAGAAAGACTCAATCAGTCCTAGCTAAGGAATTGAGATAATAATGACTCATTTGACTGGATTGCTTTAGAAAATTAATAATGACAGAGGTAATTACTAACCTGGAATAGTGGCAGTGCTCATTAGTCTCCTCTTATTCTAATGAATATTAAGTATTATGAAGACATTTGTTGGAAATGCAGGCCTGTCTCCAGGCTTTGAATCAGTGAAGGGATTCCTTCCACAAGTGGTCTGAAAGCTAGGCTTCTTTTTGCACTTAATAGCACAACATCTTAAATCAATTGCAATGTTTGAAATATACCATGCACAGGGTAACAAAGAACACATTGCTGAAGTATGAAAGCAGGCCAGTGGGGTTCTTGCAGCAGTGTGTTAGAGAGGTATTGGGCCAAATCAGCATAGTGCCATTGTCTTCGATTTACATCAGCTGATAGTTTCTCTCTGGTAGGGGAAGGATCTCTGCATTTCTTGGAAGATCCCATCATTTCATTAACAGTTTTATCCCCTGCACTGCAGCCACCACATCTTTCTAGCTGAACATGACAGAATGTGGCTCCCTTTACAGTCTGTCAACCTGACTCCTTAATCAGCTAGACAAGTCAATGTCAAAGGATAGAAGGCGCTCCCTTGCCCCGGGGGTGGAGTACACTTTCTCTGCAGTGGTCTCAGCCTCTTCCAGCCCAGGAGGCATGAACACCAGGGCTAGGAATCAGACCTAGATTGACTGCCGACTCCTGAACACTCCATCCTTAAGACAGCCTGGTGCACATTTACCGCTGAAAATAGTCTTTAATACAACTATAGAAGGAGATCAGATTATAAAAAGCTGAAGGTGACTAAAAAACCCTGAACATCTAACAGATGTGCTTTCAAACATCTGTTTTATGCAACACTGCATTAAAACTACTTATTTATATCTTAAGTGGATCAGCTGAGTGTTTACCTTATGCTGAACAGCTAGCGTAGAAAGTAAATATCCTCCCATAATCCAAAAATTTGAATCAACTTCTCCTTAACAATTTAAAGCAGAAACAAATTTCTAATTCTATAAAAGATCAGGTATCCAACTTCTTCCCATTATTTCTCTATTTGACCATTTCTTCTTAGAATAATCTATGTCTTAAACACAAATATCTCCCCCCGTCCAGCATCAGTGCTTTCCCCACTAGAGTTAAGAGGGGAGCGCATGTGTGAGTTGCCAGCAGTGAGAAGCAAACCTGTGACCTCTAGATTATCTTCACTTATAAAACCAGAAGGCAGCATTGTGACCACTTCCTCCCTAACACAGGCAATAAGACATCCCTGAATTAATTTCTGTTTGAACTACAGCATATCTTTTAGCAAAACATCTACACATGATTTAGAAGTTTCCTGTGATGGAGACTCCACCCCAAGTCTTGATAAATTGTTCTACTGGTTAATTACCCTGTAATTCTCACTTTGTTTTGTATAGCACAGGGGTCGGCAACCTTTCAGAAGTGGTGTGCCGAGTCTTCATTTATTCACTCTAATTTAAGGTTTTGTGTGCCAGTAATACATTAACGTTTTTAGAAGGTCTTTGTCTATAATATATAACTAAACTATTGTTGTATGTAAAGTAATTAAGGTTTTTAAAATGTTTAAGAAGCTTCAATTAAAATTAAATTAAAATGCAGAGCCCCCCCGACTGGTGGCCAGGACCCAGGCAGTGTGAGTGCCACTGAAAATCAGCTCGCGTGCCGCCTTCGGCATGCGTGCCATAGGTTGCCTACCCCTGGTATAGCATCAGCTTCCAGACACTGGACTTTGTTATGCTTCATCTGCTAGATTGAAAAGCCCTCCATTATCAAATTTCTGCTGCCCATGTAGGTACTTAGACTATGATCAAGCCACATCTTATCCTTTTTGATAAGCTAAATAGACTGAGTTCCTTGAGTCTATCACTGTAAGGCAGGTTTTCCAAATCTTTTATCATTTACATGGCTCTTCTCTAAACCCCATCCAATTTTTTTGACATCCTTCTTCAATTGTGGACACCAGAACTGGATACAGTAGTGGACATGTTTCAGAGTAGCAGCCGTGTTAGTCTGTATCCGCAAAAAGAACAGGAGTACTTGTGGCACCTTAGAGACTAACAAATGTATTTGAGCATAAGCTTTCGTGGGCTACAGCCCACTTCTTCGGATGGTTTAGTGGACATGTAGGTGCCAAATACAAAGCTAACCTCCCTACTCCTACTTCGTATTCCTCTGTTTAGACATTCAAGGATAGCATTAGCCCTTTGACTAGGACCTCATGTTCAGCTGATTATTCACCATGACTCCCAAGAGTTTTTCATAGTCCTCTGGAAATTTCCCAGTATTCCAAGACTTATTGAAAATCAACATTAATGCTCCAGAGAGCTACTTGGCCATTTCTTTTAACTCTCTCAGATGCAAGTTATCGAAGCACACTAATTTTAAAAAGTCTAACTTTAGTAGTTGCTATTTAATATTCTCCTGAGTTACTGTTGGAATGGAAATTATTTTCATCATCATATGATATGAATAGTCATTGATTTTTTCCCCCAAATACAGAACAAAATGATGTAATGAATACTTTTGCCTTTTCTTCATTATTAATAGGCTTGGAAAGATTCGATTTTTATCAGTAAATGTCAGTATATGTTGGTTTCACCATACACACACAAACTGACAAAGAAATATTTCCATTGACAATAATCAAAATGTACAGACTGGCAAAATAAGAAAAATAGTACGTTAGAACTTAATAGAGTTTGATTTAAGGATATTTAATTTGTATATTTTGACATGTGATGTTGACAATTTGTGTTTTAACAGTACAAAGCTCTAACTCTTTGAATTGTCACATGTCCTGTCATTAGTTATTAACTACCCCATAATTTCTTGCAACTGTGAAAATTTGAATCTATAAAAATGGAAAAAAATGCTTAAAATAAACACCAATATTATTTGTCGAAATTACAGATTCTACCAAGCCTAATTATTATTGACTATTCTACTATTACACATAGTAATAGTCTAATACTATTGTTAGCATCCTTTTTGTTCTTAATATACTTTAAAATAACTGATTCTTATTGTCCTTAACTCTGCTAGCCATTTGTTTCTCCTTGTGTCATTTTGCTTCTCTTATCAATATTCTATAATTCCTAGCTTCTAATTTATATTCTTTACTATCAACTTCCCGTTTCGCCATAGAATTTTTAAAAATTTATAGCTGCTTTTGCTATCCCTCTAAGCCAGGTTGTTTTTTAAACCAGAACAGTCTTTTCTCAATTATGAGATTGCGGATTTGGGAACATCTAGTAAAATATTCTTTAGCGATTCCCAATTATCATCTCAGCTGAGTTGGATAATTGTTTTTAGCTTTGTGAAATTGGCCCTTTTAAAAGTATCAAGTATATATATTAGTGGTTTGGACTTTATTCTGTTTGCACAACAAATGTAATCAAGCCACAATCATTTGCACCTAAGCAATCAGTAATTTTTAGTTCTGAGATCAATTCCTCTTTATCTGTCGATATGAGGTCTAATATAGAATCCCCCCATGTTGGATTAAACACTTTTTGCATTAAGAAATTGTAAACTATAACTTTTAGAAATTCAGGGGATGTTTTAGGATTGACAGCATGAGACTCCAGCATGTGTCATTCAGGGTATGTCTACAATAAAAACGTAAGTCAACCTATACTAGCTCGACTTGTACCACTGCAGCAATTACGGCAGTGGTACATGTCCAGGCTACCCTCCTTGGATTGGTGGTACACGTCCTCACCAAGAGCGCTTCCACCAACCTAAGAGGGGCAGTGTGGGCGGCTCAGAGCCTGCTCTCGCAGCTCTACTGGGCCTGGCTGCCCCACAGGCTTCCCGTGGGCTGCCCCCCTTCGACCTCCTCATTCCCTGTTGGAAGCGGGGTCCAGCTGCCCCGGCTTTTCATTCCCTCCCGCTCACCTGCTCCCCACCAGGAGCCGGGCAGCCTTATCAATTTCATGGCTCTAGCATGGAGCTGTGAAATTGACAAGAGAGGCAATGTTCCCCACTGGGAGCAGCCAAACTTCTTGCCCAGGCTCCCTGCCAGGAGTGGGGTTCATTTTCGCACCGGCTTCCCACCGTAAACGGGCTCTCCAAGGGCGATGATGGCAGTGAAACTGACAAGCCGATGTAAGTAACACAGTGTCTATACAGACACTGCGTCACCCCTAACTACACTGACATAAGTCCTACACCTCTTGTGGAGGTGGAGTTATTATGTCAGTGTAGCAGGGCACTTGCATTGATGGCACAAGGCTATAGTGTAGACACTGACATAATTAGCTGCCTTATATTGACCTGTGTAGTGTAGACCAGGCCTCAGTTTGAGGTCCTCCATAACACAGTTCTCCCTTCCTCCCCCCCTCCACATTATAGATATGTGCTTAAGGAACCAGTCGTCCTGTTATCAAGTGTGATTTGATGATCTGTAGCAGACACCAACTAGTACCCCATCTTAAAGCATGAGCCTCTATCTCTTCAGCTAAAAGAACAGCTCCACTAGCCAAGGATGTAGCAGGTTCATCAAATCTGGTTGTAGCCCACCCGCCACTAGAGGATAACAACGCACCCCACCAAATTGGTTGCACATGTATGTCTGATGGCAGCACTTAGGACTTTTCATCTTTTCAACATATGGCTATCACAGGGATTTCCCCACATGCAGAACCAGTACAATAGGCATCCAGTGGGCATTCCCATGTAACTCTTAAATCCCAGAGAGCCACGAATGTGAAGAGTCAAGGCTTTTATATGAACACCGTGGTATCGTTAATATTATTTAAGTTTATGAATTAGCTCCATTATTGTTGAGCTAAATGGTTCTCAAATAAGCCAAGAACATTCCATCTATGTCTTCACTGAGTATGTGGTAATTTCATGAAATGTCAAGAACAGTGACGTGAGTTCTGCTGGGATAAATGAATATTTTAATTTTTAACTACAACCGAAGTTTTAAAGCTTCTTGTTTAGCTGCATGACAAACCCTTATAACAGCTGTTACCCAGTCATACGGGAGACTGGTTGCTACACAATGCACACATCCAATAATTCTGTTGCTGACAGCCTGGCATGAGAAAACTAACAAAACCCTTTCTCTGGGAGTAGGACGAGCAGATTTTCAATTTATATCCAGCTCCTTCTACCTCAAAAGTCAATACTAAAACTCCCATTGGCAGGATCAAATTCTTGGTGACACTATGCTGTTGATTAAAGATTAAGAACGATTTAAGACCATTGCTCTCCCAGTGTTAGAACCAGGTATATGACATGATTGATTTTTGACAGTGATTTGTATGGGATCATAAAATGGACAAATTGGCCAAATGCAGATAAGCAAGCTTGCGTTGCATTGCTGACCCCATAAACAATCCAGCCATTATAAAAACCACATAATATTGATACCTGTCTCTTACATAATGCTTTTCACCAGTAGATCTCAAAGTACTTTATGAAGGAATTATTATTATCCCCATTTTACAGATGGGGAAACTGAGGCAATGAGAGGGGAATTGACTTGGCCCAGATCACCCAGAAGACCACTGGCAAAGCTGAGAATAGAACTCACGTCTTGATATATGTAATCCCTCAAGGGCAGAAAGTAGCCAATGGCCTGATCCAAAAATCGGTTTAAACCAATGGGAGTATTTGTGCTTTAGAGCTCCAAGTGGATTACATAGCAATGAAAAACATTTCAGGGTGCATGAGACACTTCATACAACGATTCTGAAATTCAGAAATTTAGGGCTGGACTATTCAGAAGGGCCTGGCACCCAAAAGATAGAACCAGATTGCTGAGCTCCTTTGAAAATCTGGTCACAAGTGTCCCAGTGGGATCTGCTGAGCACTTCTGAAAATCTGGCCCTTATTTAATTGTCTAAATGGGAACTGAGCTGTTCTGAAAATTTGGTTCTGAATGTGGGTGCTGAGCAGTTGACCATCTGGCCCAGGTATATAGCAAGTCAGCAATTTGGAAGCCTGGGGATCCTGAAGGCAGAATGAACACATTAGTTTTGCAGAACAAGCACCATAGAGCTTATCAGAACTGTAGAAACTTGTCAAGTTCTCCACCTGCAGCTGTCCTTAGCTTACACACATACCTCTTACACACATTGATCTATACAGACAGTTCTGTTTAGGAATATGCCAGTTTCAGGCATATTTCACAAGCAAGCACAAGTTTAGTAAACCCATGATCATAACCGATTATAATATTTTCAATGAGCCATGTCTGTTCTGTGTATTTCCTTTTTCAGCACTGAAAAAAGGCCCAAATTTCTGTTCAAAAGTGCATTCAAACTCAGAGAATTAATTACTGTAATTATCAACTGAACAGAATGCTAATCCATTATAAAGTGGACTGTTAATTGGTGTTAAACTGCCATTTCCCATATTATCAAACCGACCTGGAGCACAGCGGTGTTGGAAAGCCAACCTGCCTATAATTTCTGGCAAACACGGATTACAAACTTTAGGAGAGAAAAATAAAATACACACACACACACACACACACACACACACTTAATTGAGATTATGCTGAGAAAATGCTAAGAATAAACCAGAATATGATCCCATTGGCTTAAACGAGAGTACTTCTATCTGATGCTTATTGTACTGTACTTTCTATTAATGTCTTCTTACAGCAATTAAATGCAATTACAGCAAGATGAAAAAATGAAGTAATTAGAATGCCAGAATCTGATACTCTTAGTCACATTGAAGAGCACTTTGCTCTTCAGGGAGTCTTGTGGATTTCACTGGAAATGCCCACGGACTGCAGAGCTACTAAACATGAAGTTGGGTATTAGAATGGGTACCACAGGACACAGCGTATGTTATACTCAATGCTCTGCTTTGAAAAAAATGAAATGAGTGGTAATTGCTCTAATTTATGCACTGTGCATGGCCATTTTAAAAATTAACACCTGCTGAGGTGTTTCTCAGTGTAATTCTGAGGTAGTTCTCAGTGCAATATCCTTAGTTACTTGAGTAATATCTTGTTCCATGCATATTCCATTGAATAAATACTAATCTTAAAAATATCTAGCAGATCACAAAACCCTGTACATAAGAGGTCAGTATCATTATCCCCATTTTACAGATGAGGAGACTGAGGCACAAAGAGGGGAAGTGACTTGCCCAAGGTCACCCAGCAGTCCAGTGACAGAGTTGGGAAAAGAACTCAGTCTCTTAAGGCCCAGTCCAGAGTGTGACTACTTAAGAAGTAAGGGCCAGATTAACGATATTTAGGCATCTAGTGAGATTTTCAGAAATGTCTAGGTGCCTAACTCCCATTGATTTCAATGGGATTTTATTCCAGCTATTGATTTCAATGGGTGTTAGGTACCTTTGCACTTTTGAAAATCCCCTGAGGCTCCTATCTGCAACTTTAGGCACTTAAAGTGGCCCTAAGACACTAGGTGAGTATCTGACATTAAGCAATTCAGATAGCCTACAAAAACATAGTATTGCCATTTTCTGATGTGCTCTTATGAAAATTGTCCCCCCAAGTTTCACTATACCCAGGGAGATCAAAATCTCCAGAATTTAGTATTACGCCTAACTCTTCTTGCTTTTCCCCAGGCATCTTTCAATGATATAAACATTGCTTTAGCCCATTTATGTTGTATTCTTCTTTAAATCCTTCTATCTTCTGCTTTGTATGTCATAAGTACAAACTCAATCATCTGAATTAAATGAACGCTTGTCTAGGAACTTGGTTTTTCTTATTAATGGAGGATCGTCTAATTGAAATAGGTTGCCATTACTAAAGGCATTCCAGTGGTCCTGGAACCTCACACACCACATCTTCCTATATCACCTGTGCATCTATCAATGGGTCTCCAGTATTACTCTTCTCCTTTCTTCCCTTGTATTCTGCATTGGAAGGGCACTTGAGAGATTACCTATGTGACGTTGTGCAGTTTATATGGTTTTATAAAAACTTGATAATAAGTCAATATAATGTAACTGAGATAGTTTTAGAGAAAATACGGTAATAAGTGAATGTAAGTAACTGGGATATGCTTCATGCAAAAGGTCTCTTGTAAGGTATCATTACAAAGCTTATAATCTACTGAGTGTGATCATCTGATTTGTATAAATGTACCACTCTTGTATCTAAAACTAGAAATATAAAATGTAACTCTGAGGGCCTATTGTAATTGTGTAAAGTGTGGACCATTAATGATGGTTTGGAATCTTGATGACTCCCATTGTCTGCAGATGGCTGTATTTACCTGTGAGTCTTCCTGTATATGTGTGTGCTGGCAAGTGAGTAATGAAGTCTTGCAGTGACATGTGATCATGTCACCTGAACTGGAATCCATCTTTAACCTGGTGCTTTTCCAGTGAGGGGGGGTGGAAACCCAGAGAGACAAAGAGTTCCCGCCTTATGCAAAAGATATATAAAGGGGGGAAGAGAACAGAGAGGGGGAGAAGCCATCATGAAGAATCCCCTAGCTACCACCTGAGCTGCAACAAGAGCTGTACCAGGGGAAAGAATTGTGCCCAGGCCTGGAAGGTATCCAGTCTGAGAAAAACTTACTGAAACATCTCTGAGGGTGAGATTATCTGTATTTAGTTTGATTAGGCATAGATTTGCGCATTTTATTTTATTTTGCTTGGTGACTTACTTTGTTCTGTCTGTTACTACCTTGAACCACTTAAATCCTACTGTCTGTATTTAATAAAATTGCTTTTTATTTAGTAATTTACTCAGAGTATGTATTAATACCTGGGGGAGCAAACAACTGTGCATATCTCTCTATCAGGGTTATAGAGGGCGAACAATTTATGCTTTATTCAGGGTAAAACGGATTTATCTGGGTTTAGACCCCATTGGGAGTTGGGCATCTGAGTGCTAAAGACAAGCACACTACTGCGAGCTGTTTTCAGGTAAACTTGCAGCTTTGGGACAAGTGATTCAGACCCTGGGTCTGTGTCTGGAGCCAGACAGGAGTGTCTGGCTCAGCAAGACAGGGTGCTGGAGTCCTGAGCTGGCAGGGAAAACAGGAGCAGGGGTAGTCTTTGCACATCGGGTGGCAGCTCCCAAGGGGGTTTCTGTGATTCAACCCGTCACAACCTACATCACTACCATCTTCATCTGTCTTCCCAGTTCAATAAAGCTATTCATGGCCATATTGACTCTTTCTTAGTTGGTAACATTTATTTCACATGGATTATCATCATTAGGAACCCCCAGTATATTTTAGGTCATTTTGATATGGCTGATCCACGTGCTGGATGGTAGCATACCATCCTGTTTACTTTTTTTGGGTGCCAGATATATTCAGATATTTCAGTGATTGTTATGCAAAAATGCCTAGATGGGCAGAGAGATATTTTTGCCAGCATACTCCATTACATTTAGATTTCCTGGAAGTCACCAGCTGGCACCATCACAGTCTTATAAGTTATGTTTATCTGACTGTATAGCAGTTTGCTCTTGGAGAAATGCTTGCTGTCAGCTGTGATATAGTTCTTTTGTTTTGTTTTGTTTTTAATAAAGAAGTGGTATCTTTGCTATAGTAAAGGCTTAGTCTCCCAGGACCAAAAGGAAAGCATATTAGTTGTGGAAAACAAAGCAAAGATAAAAAGTCCTGCACCAGGCCTATCTGACCCAAGGAATCTCTGGCATCTAGCAGTCTTTGAACTTCTTTCAGGAGTCTCTGAATATCCCCTGGCCCCAGCCTGGCCTTTCTTTAGGTAGTCTCTAGAAAGACCCTGGCCCAGCCAGGCCATCTTTCAAGGAACTAGCACAAGGGCTCTACTTCCTCTCCCAGTCAGCCATTACTGAGGTGGGCTTTCTCCCTTTTAACTCCTCCCTCCAGGCTTCACACCTCTCACAGGTTTAGTGGGGCAGTGCTGATTGAGCTCACAGGGTGTCATTAATCCCCGCTTGACCAGTATGGAGTCTGTATACCCCTTCATACTTCCTTGATTCTGGTCAGTGGTTAGGATACTATCAGCCCATGCCTTTTCTCAGTCTGCCCGCTCACATTCAGAACATATTGTTGGTGACTAATTTGAGAGACTCATTGGACATTTATCCTCTGCTTATCTTACTAGCCTTTCAAGTGCCACATCCTCCCACCTCTTCTCTTGTTCCTTTACCACTATTCCATTCATTGTTTCTACTTGCAAAGTCTCCAACGGTTCCTTCCTGTGTGTTTCATCAGATCCGGCTGCTTTATTTTCTGCCACTGACTTCAGCTTTCACTCTAGCCACGGCACATCTTCCTTCAGAAAGGAAAACAACTGGTGCATGACACAAACATAGCTCTTTTTTCGTTCAAGAAAATGAGCACTGCAAAATTTCCACCAGAGAGAGAGAGAGAGAGAGAGAACAATCACTTGATAGGTTGGGAAATGCTTGATGATGTCAAAGGCAGCTGGGAGAGTGCTGTCAAAACATGAGATCTACCCATTATATCTTACTTTGTGCTTCAGCTGCTTATATTTGTTTTTAACCTCATTTTGCTCATATAAACTGATACGCTTCAGGCTGGATGTAGGCATTGCGATGGCAAAAAGAAATGGTAAATATCACTATCTGCTATCACTTGTGAGAACAGCAACAAACATAATTAGTGCTGCACATACAAATTATTTTGCAGTATGATAAGACAGCCCTCAAAATACAAAAACCCAAATAGGATAAAACGTTTTAATTTCCCAGGTTTACCTAACATAGATAAGGGTATAAAGGTGGGTGTCTCTCAACAGAGATTGTTCACTCAATACTGCTGCCGTATTTTGTCATTCCTCATCCATTATCGAGTACAATGCCTGGCGGGTTCTGTGGCACACCAGCCATCGAAACAAAATATAGGATGTTTTTTGCATTTTCCCCTTAAGCGCAAATGGTTTAATTTCATGATTTGATTTGGTTTGGTGGTCAGAATAACCAGTTCCACAGTCTCTCTCTCTCATTCTCTGAACAATTTGATTTGATATTGGATCAAATTTCTTGAGCGTTGATGCCTCTAAATTGCCAAACAATAAATGCAATCCAGTGGGTGGGAGTATGTCTACACATTCACACAAGATTGGGTGGCCTATCTTAGGCTACCCACAAAGCTAGGAAATGAAGTTCTAACAGAAAAGTTAACTGGACCACATTGCCCATCTGAGACATCCATTTTCACATTTCACAAGACAAATGTGGAAATATATACAGGTAGAGGGCTGCATTCTGGCACAGGTGCACGAAGGGGTGGGGAACACAGGGTGCAAGATGTACAGTACATCTTCCTGATCCATACTCCCGCACAGAGGCTGTGCAAAATCCTGTTGGGGAACACCATGCCCGCTCCCTGGTAGTGCTCGCTAGTGCCCCCTAGTGTTCACATGCTGGTAGCTGTTTGAAAGGGGAAATGACTAAACAAAGCTGACTGAACATGGTGTACTCTGTGCAAATGTGGTAAAGCTACCACTCTCATATCTGGATCTCTTATCCCCAGAAGCCAGAATTTCTCATGGGGACTCCAGATGCCATCTTCTGTAACCGCCCCCGACCCAGCATGGCTATGGTTGCCTTCCTCAACAACTGCTGATCAGAATGGGAGGAAGGGACAGACAAGTAAACAATTGAGAATGAAAGGAGATAAGGTGGATGGAAACCTTGAGTCTAGACATGATACCCTTATTAAAATCTCCTTCACTTAGAAGTCTCCATTTTACTTGTCAGGTAGGGCAGTGGGGAAGGTCAGGAGCTGGGCAGGGTTAAAGCTGTTTGGGTGATCTTAATTAACAGTGATCAGGTGAATTGATGGTATTTTAGAAAGAAATAAAATGCTCACTTAAGGGTCTTTTCTTCCTAAGTAATACATAACTTTACAACCTTCATGCCAGATTAGCAAAATGGTTTGTTTTGCTTTGTTGAAAACAGACTTTAATCAATACTGCCAACCTCAAGGATTCAAAAATCACCCCCTCAAAAAATCATGAGATTGGCTTCAAAATCATGTAATTATATTACAATAATGTACGTTAGGTTCTTTTTTATTTGTCTTCTGTTTTTGAGCCTGTGGGGTGCACTCAGGTCACATTTTCAGACTTTTCTCTGCAACCATGAGAGCTAGAAACTTATGTTTTAATTTAAATGAAGGTTGAGATTCTCACCTAATCCCATGACTACAGGAACTAAGGCATTAAGAAAAACACCAAATACCATAAAACGCTCAATGAAATTGCAGGAGTTGGTAATACTATTAAATATCTACAAAGTTGCCCACTAGGACTTACATTAGTCATCCTTTAACTTAATACTTATTTTTCCCATTGCAACTTTATGATATTTGTGTAACAGACACTCTACGGGATAAGTTTTCATTTGCGTTCTAATTATTCATTTCCATAACACACCAGTGATTCAGATTTTCTTTGTATTCTGTATATCATTGGCTCACAGCCAGAAGCCCTAGAGAGTGCAGTGAACCCTTCTGCTGTGGATCGAGGTATCCACAGGGTGTAGCAGTGAAATTTGTTTAGCATTTATTAGCACTTCTCATAGACAGGTTTTAAGGCCTTGTGTGCTGTTTAATGGGAATGAAGTAGGATTCAAAATACATAAAGGGAAGTGGCTCTCACATCTAGATATCACTCTTTTAGAGCATGAATAGTCAATAGAAATCTTGTTGAACTGAGCTTTTAATTCATATTTGATCACTTTAATATTGACATTAGAATGAACTGATTTCATTGGGACCCCTCATAGAGGAAGGTGCTATTCCACTGTGAGGAAGGGTATCAAAATCTGGCCTTTTGTGTTTTCGGGCAGGCGGAATTCATTGCAAGTTGCATCTCAGACACTTTGTAACAGATAATATTGAAGGAAAAAAAGAAAATCTGGGAAGCACTAAAAATACAATATTGTAAGATTTCTTCTGTTTCCTAAACCTGCCACTCAAAGATTGGCACTCCTCCTTTAGCAAAGGTCTTGAAAGACTGTTCGGTTCCGTTGAGAAATGGAATACTTAGGCAAAACTTACATTTTAGCAGATGCCTGTGAGAAAAATCATTCTTCAGCAATGGCTGAATATCCTTCTTCACAAGCATTTGTTTCTGATAAGCAGATGGAAAATGTCTGTTCAGAGCTGGGAGGAGGAGAAACTTGGATCACTATATTTTTATTTTTTCCTTTGTCAAGTGATTGGCTATGGCTCTTTTGCCAATTTGAAAATAAAGATTTGTGTGTGTGTGTGTGTGTTCGCACGCACATTGGAATCCTTATGTTCCTAGAGCCCATTTAAACCAATGATTCTTGAGCTCAGTGCACAATTCTCTTTTTCCATCCATGTAAAACGGTGCATAAAAGTTGCCAACTTACGTGTGTGACTCGGGTCTGGCTTCCATTGAAGACGATTGCTAAACCCATATTGGCGGTAATAGGAATAGGCTGCTCTCCATAGCTTTCACAATTCTGATTAATTGGCAATATTATAGTAAACAAAGGAACTGCTGTTGAAGCAGACCAGTCAGGCAAGGATGGGAGTGATCATATGGTTACTTATTTGTGACTGTTCTATTTGCACTCCCATGATTTTAATGGGTGCCATAGCTTTTCTTTGATATATATTGATTAAAATTATGTATTTAATAAATGTTTTGAGAAGCTGAGAGAGCCTCTGAATTTTAAACCATTCCCTTCAACCTCAGTCCCTTTTATTGTGATTCTGCAAATCATACCTCACGTGAGTAAATCCTCTCTCACATAGGACTAAATTGTTACAGTTCCTATTCAAACACACAGTAGGTGCCTGCTTTCTCCGTTGCTCAGATTGGGACTGTTGCTCAAGGAGTGGGGAGAACGGGGCTATTTGCTCGATATGCTCTCCAGTGAGCAAGTGGGCAGGGCAGGCATGAATAGCGGGAAAGTTCCCTCGCTCCGTATCCCCCACATGCCAACTAGAATAGGTGCACTCATCCCCTTAGAGCAAAGAGGGAGGATGTGGGACTCTCTTACTCCCAATTCATTCTTGTGTCCCTTGTGACAGTGAAGCTATGTGCTACTCCCTCACTCAGAGCAGGTTATAAAGTAGCGGCTTCACCCATAAGAGTGAAGGGTTGCCCCCCCCACAATGTATTTTTTCCCCCCATGTAGTAATTTCCTAATTAACACACTCTGCTCTGTGAAGGCTCACACGAGGAAATTGCTTTTGTATTAAAGTGTTTTTCTCCAAGGTAGCAAAATTATTTATCACATTTCCTAAAATGAAGGCTCATGTTATGCTCAATTACATGTTGGTAAAAATGGAGCAATAAAAAGAAATGCACAAAGCTACCCCCTCCCCAGATCAAAGGGATATTTCTTATCTTTGGCACCTGCTGGCAATTAATCCTGTGCATGCCTGAACTTACAATTAGCAGTGCTACTAGAATGTTACTCAATTATACAGTTCCATGTTCTGTTCCCAGCAATGTCTTCTCTTGGCATTTCTGCTCTGTGCTGATCACTGGAGTGCTATGAATTTCTCTAGGCACTTGTTCCAATGAACGTGAACTGAAACAATGTCTGACTTAATGCATGGCATCCTCCTGTGGTAATCAGCAGTTAGAAAATACATCTGACACTTTTGGTTAGATACTGTCTTGAGAATGATAAGTGAGAGACACCTTCGTTTATGAGGTTCAGATATCTGATGAGGGGGCAGAAGATGCCTCCTGTGACGCTTCCCAGGATCCGCAGGGTTGTGAGGCACCTTGCAATGATCTGCCCTTAGAGTGATGAACCCTTGGCTCTGCCTGCCAGGGGTCAGCTCCCAACGCCTCTGGCCATGGGCAATACCAGCACTCCTATGCAGGCCCTGCTGTCCCTCTGCAGGTTAGTGACAGGCACAGTCCAATCTCTGAGCCCTCCACAATCCAATGCGAATTAAGCTAAATCAAATTAAGGCCCATTTAATTCTGAATAAGAGTCCACACCGAGATTTAATGTGATTTAACTATCTCACTTCAAATGTACACCCTTAGTTATTTTGGATTAATCTTCCTGGAGGTCTCCATGCAGACAAGCCCCAAGACATACTAGCCAGGATGTTACTTGAGCAGCTCCCTTATTAATTTTATATACACCTTGGAGTCTTTTCCTTAGCAGCTTAATCATCAGCAAGAACATTAAAGCATACATTTCAAGAAGCTTGTTTCTGATTGTTTTCTGCTAACAGCCTATTGTACCTCTTAATTTCCTCTAGCAACCTTAATTGCTGGCTTATTAATTAACACAATAAACAATAGATCCATATTTGCATGAACAATTCCATGGTAAAGCAAGCCACTAGAGACAAGCTGCATGTTTTCCAATGCTCCCATCTGCAGTATGAACAAAAGTATAAAGCATCTTTGTAATTCTTTATAGAATAAATATACTTTCTACCCACAAGGCTTCTGAAAATACAGGTGTTTCTGCATCCGTGTTTAATCTAGACCTATTCTTCCATTAGTACGATTGTTATGTTTTTGGGGGGAGTTGTACGACATAGATGGGGAAGATAGACCTTTTAATGTTTACAACAACTGCACAAAACTGGCATAATTATAATGTAGTAAGCATCTCACAGATTGCAGGAACATTTGGACTACTGTAGAGTAAAAATATATACCCGATAACACCATTGTCTCAATAAATTTCTTATCATTCTTTTCTCAAGGCAAGTTTCTTTTGTCTGTTGTCAATTATGCTTCATTTGTTTTTATCACAAAATTTAATTTGAAGCAGTTGCTTTGCAGATGGGTTTAAAGCAATTTAGATGATCCAGGCAAAAGGAGACAAAACGATTACTTGTATTGTATATACAATTAAAAGCTATTATAGTGTTAAGAGGGGAAATGAGCATGTTGGGAAAAGTTCAGGTATATGGGGAGTAGCTGTGTGTGCGCGCCTGTATTTTGTACCTGAATAACACTTATCGCCATGCCAGTGGGTCAGGTTCCTGTCTGAATTGTCTGACAAGCCCTAGAGGTATTTCAGCTTGAGTGAAATCTTCCCTTAGCCTTAGAAACTACTCACTTTGATGGGATCTCTTTGTGATTGTCTAAAGTCATCGCAGTTTGCCTCTGACTGTGAGATAGTAACATTTAGCAGCTGTGGCACCAGATTTGGGTGGGAAGAGATGGTCCCAAATTTTGCAATCTTGCTAAAATGGTAAAACTTTGTTTTTAATCACAAAATGTAAACTATTGGCAGGGGAGGGGGAAGCAGATTTGATTGTATGGTTTACAGAGGGAGGATTCTCTCTCCAGCAAACTACATTGAGTTAACTGTCCGGAAGGGGGAGAGGGCCAGGAAGAGAAAAGGAAATCAGTGAGAACCAGTATGGTCTAGGGGATAAGGCACAGGACTGGGACCCAGGTGACCTGACTTCTATTCCTATTTCTTCTACTCACCTGCTGTGTGATCTCAGACAAGTCACTTCACCTCTCAGTGCTTCTGTTTCCCTTTCCATCATTTCTCTGTCTTCTCTGTTTAGAGAGTAAGCTCTTTGGGACCATCCAGAGGTGAAAGTAAGCGGTCGGGTCCGGTACAGCATACCGGCAAGAGCCAGTACGCTGTGCTGGACTGCACCGGCTTCTGCGGCGGTGATTTAAAGGGCCCAGGGCTCCAGCCGCTGCGGGGAGCCCTGGGCCCTTTAAAGCACCACCGGAGCTCCGGCAGCCAGGCTCGGGCGGGGATTTAAAGGGCTGGTGCTCCAGCCGCTGCAGGGATCCCCAGGCCCTTTAAAGCGCTGCTGGAGCTTGGGCAGCCGGGCTCGGGCGGGGATTTAAAGGGCCCGGTGCTCCACAGCGGCCGGAGCCCCGGGCCCTTTAATTTGCCCCTGAGCCCCGGGGCTCCCAGCCGCCTCTGCAGCTGGTAGCTCCGGGGTGATTTAAAGGCCCTGGGGCTCCCAGCCACAACCCGCCTCTTCCGGTTGAGGCCACGCCACCTCTCAGGACTCCGGCGTACCGGTAAGTTGTAAGAGGGCTGGACTCACCCCTGCGGTGCCTCCTGCTCGTTGTCCAGGGAATTAGCTCTCCAGCCTCTGGAGCGCCCTCTGCAGGCCGGTGAGCCACCTGTCCTCTTCCTCAGGCTCCCGTGTCCCTACCAGGACCCCAGTGCCCCTTGCTCTATCCCCACCTTGCCTCAGCACTAGGCCACTGCCAGTCACCAACTAGCCCCCGCTCCCTGGAGCAGACTGCAGTATAAGCCACTCATCACTGGCAAGGAGGGTTTGGACCTGCTGCCTTGGCCTAGCCCTGGGCTGCCCTCTGCAACCCCCAGTACCCCTTGGCCTATTACCAGGCCACAGCCTGGAGCTCCCCAGCTCCTCAGCCTTTCCTCAGCCCTGCTCCACTCAGGTACCCTGTCTAGCTCCCTACAACCAGGCCCTTCTCTCTCTGCACTCAGAGAGAAACTCTTGAGGTCCTGGCTCCCAGCCTTCTTATACAAGCCAGCTGGGGCCTGATTGGGGCATGGCCCAGCTGTGGCTACTTCCCCAATCAGCCCAGTAGCTTTTCCCTTTGCCCCAGCCCTCTGCCAGGGCTGTTTTAAACCCCTCTGCAGGAGCGGGGTAACCACCCCACTACACAAGTCCTTTAAGTTACTTTCACCCCTGGGACCACCTCTTACTGTATGCCAGTACAATGCACAGCAATGTGGGGAACACACATTTGGGGCCCCTAGACACTACCGTAATACAGATTATAAATAGATTCAGCCTCAGGTCTGAAGCAGTCTCCATAGCCTTTGTGGCCCCTCCATGTGTGAACAATGACTAAGAGGTGGATTTGCTGGCTCTACATTTGTCCATTCCCTCAGTCAACTTTGCAAATCTCTAGGCACTGGGATGCACACAGGAATCCCCTAACACTGTCCAGAGGCATGTGCCACAGGTCACAATTTCATTACACCATCACAAGCTCCAACTATTGCAGTGACACATACATTCTGAAACTAGATTCAGAAACAGGCTGCACAAACTGAGTGATGAGCTTCTACGCTCTGAAATTAACATGCAAGAACTGACTGCTCAGTCCTCATTAGGCACATTATCCTCCACTGTATCTTTGGTAAAAGTGCAGAAATATTCAGCCACCAACTCTCTCCCTAGACATTAAATTACTTGTGTATTCACACAAGAAAACCACAACTGTCTGCTGGTGGTGATCATGTGCTATGGTCATCCTGATTGCCATGATATGCCACAAGAGGGCTTGTTTTGTTATATAACAAAAGAGGGATGATACACCACTGTGACGGTCTATACTATAATGGTCACCACTTTTACAAGACTCTGATAAATTTTGTACAAAGTATGCCTTGTGAGGTATCATTTTAAAAGTCATAATCTGATGAATATCATTGTCCTGGTAAAAGATGTGTATCAACATTGTATGTAACGTTATAAGGTTTAACTTTATGGCTGTTACTGAAATATGTTGTAATTC
This sequence comes from Malaclemys terrapin pileata, assembly GCF_027887155.1. Lineage (NCBI taxonomy): Eukaryota > Metazoa > Chordata > Testudines > Emydidae > Malaclemys > Malaclemys terrapin. The sequence goes on from NC_071511.1 coordinate 14,542,582, forward strand.
TAGGTAACACCCACAATCCAGTTTCTCAGACACAGACACACTAGTACCCCAGACAGGTGTTAAAGGGCCATCACCTACTTAAGCGGCCATTCTCCAGCAATGGGAAGTTGTAAATGAGAACTTTACATTACATCACAGGAATGTTTGAAACCTCACATCCACAAGAGAAGGCTTGTTTCCTACACCCCAGCTGGGGTGATTCTCAAAGAAGGGAGAGGGATATAAGTAAGTATAAGTAACCGCCAACTCACCCTGTCCTCCTCCTGTCTTTCTGCTCATGACATCAACAACTCTCAAAGAGCTAAACTAATGGGGGAATGGGTCCCAGGCTGGAAGGAGACCCAGCCTCTGAAATTTATAGCAGTATGGTGAGACAATAATCTTTGCTTTGAAGGCTACGTAGCTTGTTAAGTTAGGTATCAGCTTGTGTATTTCTTTTATTTTGCAACCAATACTGACTTTTATGCATCAATATTTGTAATCACTTAAAATCTATCTTTCTGTAGTTAAATTTATCTTATTGTTTTATCTTAACCAGTGTGTTCAGACTAAAGGGTGTGGGAAACTCCATTTGGGTTAAGCAAGGCTGGTACATACATCATTTTCCCATGATGAAATGACAGACTTTCTATGAGGGTGCATTGTTCAGTAGTGTGCTAGACAGAATGAAACCACATTTCTGGAGGAACTAAGAATTTGCAGGGGTCACCCTGTATGTAATTCAGAGTGCTCATGGTCAAAGTGCTCATGTATTTAGTTGGGAGTGGATTTATATGCCAAAAGTTGTGTGATCAGATCATGGATGGCTGTTCTGATAGCAAAGCAGTGTAAAAGCACCGCAGGTTAGAGAGTTAAGGAGACACCACTGTTCAGTCCAGATTGTACTCTGAGGAATGTCAGAACCACCAATCCACACAGGACTCTGAAACCAGTCTCAGGTAACTACCTCAATGCACCAACCAAAATTGGTTGCTTAACTGAAGTGGATCGCCAAATAAAGATGGAGCAGTTATATATAAGCAGATAAGTAAGTTGGAGAAATGTGGGCTTGGTGGAACTACCATTAAATGGATACATAATTGGTTAAACAACAGCAAACAAACAGTAACTATTAATGGAGTGATATCAGATTGGAGAGAGGTCTCAAGTGGGATTCCACAGGATCTGTTCTGGAATAGAGAACATACTGACCAAGTTTGCAGATGGCACAAAGCTTGGGGCAGGAGGGTTGCCAACACTTTGGAGGATAGAGCTAAAGTTTGGAGGGATCTTGATAAACTGGAGAAATGAGCTATAGACAACAGAATTGAAATTCAACAAAGACAATCATAATGTGCTATTCTTAGGGAAGAAGAACCAATTGCACAAATACAGAGTGGGGGATAACTGTCTTGGCAGCAGCACTGCTGAGAAGGATCTGGGAGTTGTGGTGGATCACAGCATCAACATGAATCAGCAATGTGATGCTTTTGCAAAAAAGGCAAATACAATTTTCAGTTGCATTAACAGAGGCATAGCATGCAAGTTCTGGGAATTGATAGTACCACTTACTTGGCACTGGTTAGGTACTAAATACTGTGTCCAATTTTGGTCACCAACATATAGAAAGGATTTAAAGAAACTGGAAAGGATCCAGAGGTGATCAACAAAGATAATGAAAGGGATGGAATGCAGCCACATGAGCAGAGACTGAAGGAAGTGGGTAGGTTTAGTTTGGAAGAGAGGAGATTGGGGGAGGACATGATAGCAGTCTTCAGATACTTTATATTGAGATATACCTATCTCCTATAACTGGAAGGGACCCTGAAAGGTCATCAAGTCCAGCCCCCTGCCTTCACTAGCAGGACCAAGTACTGATTTTGCCCCAGATCCCTAAGTGGCCCCCTCAAGGACTGAACTCACAACTGTAGGTTTAGCAGGCCAATGCTCAAACCACTGAGCTATCCCTCCCCCCAGAATATCAGGGTTGGAAGGGACCTCAGGAGGTCATCTAGTCCAACCCCTTGCTCAAAGCCACTTGAAAGGCTACATAAAAAAAAGACGGAGAAAAGCCATGGAGGGCAGGACAAGAAGCAATGGGTTCAAATTAGAGCATAGAAGATTTAGATTAAATCTCAGGAAAAACTTCCTAACTAAGAACAGTAGGACAATGGACCGGACTGCCTCGGGAGGTTGTGGAAGCTCCTTTACTGGAGGTTTTCAAAAAGGAGACTGGATAGCCATTTTTCTTGGATGGGTTAAACAACAAACCCTGCATCTTGGCAGAGTGTTAGACTAGATGATCATTGAGGTCCCTTCTAACCCTATGGTTCTATTATTCCATATTCTGTTACATGGAGGGATACATCCCAGTTGGTTGGGTTTCGCTGTATTTACATGGAATTCCAGAACAGAGGCAGGCTGAGAGATTAAACCATATGCCTAAACGGCAGCTAAATCTAAAAAAGAAGAGTGAAACATATGAAAGGAAGAAGAAATTTATTCAAGAGAAAACAAACCCTAGGTAAAAGCTTCATGTACAGTAAAGGACAGTGTCTAAGACTGCTCCAGGGCAAGTCTTCCTAATACATACAGCAATTACTGCACAGTGGAGTTTGCTACAAATAGTTACTATAGTAACCCTAGTTTTGCATAGAATTCAATACCTTAAATTTACTGGTAAATCTTCTCTAATGATAATTAATCCAATCTCTTCATATTGTACTTTGTGACTATCTTCCATTCCCCACTCCAACTCACCCTCCCCAATTCAAACAATTAACATATGGATGGAATCAAATTGCTGAGCTAACAGTTTTCTAAATAATCCTCTAGTTCCTTAAAGAGTTTAAGACAATCTTTCCTGCATAAGAATATCCTAATGTCCAATGTTTCTAGAGAATATTCCAAAACCATCATGCAGCAGATGATGTTGATGGAAAATAAATATTACAACAATAAAGGAAAAATCAATTAATGATTTTTTAATCCTCTTTCCAAAACCTCCTAACTTTGTGCAGAAAAGTATCAAAGTTTTATTGAGCCATCAAACAAGTCATCTGCAATATTCAAAACCTCTTGGCCCTTCTTGCTTTATTAGTCCTAACATTAAAGGAAGAAGAGGTGACTTCTTTGGGAGACTTCAAGGTTTTCTTTTGGTGGTGCAGCAGAGGCAGTGGAGAGGGAAGCAGATATTTTGGTTGACCTCAGTCCAGATTAACCTTAATAAATAAACTATGGTGTTGGCAGTAGAAAGTAACAAACCATATAATTTCTAGCAATCAAAATGCTGATTTTCTGAAATAGGGCTTGTCCCACTCACCCAAATGTTTTGGGGCTTCGGTTGTGGATACAAGATAGTGCAATGCTATCCTCCTGAGTTCTGTCACTTTCTTCCTGCAACACAATTGCCATGAGGAAGATGGGTCAATCCCGGAGAGATCTGCCTGGTCATTTATAACAAGAACAGTTGTAACAAATGAAAGTGAGTTATAGCCATGAAATAATGGTTTGCCATGTATGCGTTTCCCTTTGAAACTAATAGAGGGCAAGGATTAAGGGGAGATTTTTTTGCGGATAAAAAATACCCAATTCACATATTCCTAAGTACAAGACTGGGGAAGGTTGCCCAGTGAGCAACAAGTGTTTTGGCAGTATGTACAGGATGGTGAGCAAGTTGAGGTGATAGTTCACCTCTCTCAAGTGAGCTCATAAGTAAAGAAAAGCTTGCTATGGTTAAGTAGTAATATATAGGGAAATTTTGTTTTCAAGAGGTGCTGAAAGTTTAAACATAGACTTAAGTGACCTGACTTTCAAAAATGTGGAGTACCCAACAGCTCCCTTGTGGGTTTTGAAGACTGATTTTAGGCATTCATTTTCTAAAATCTTGACCATAACAGATACCTCCAGTTGCCATGTAATTAATATTAGGTTACTTAAGTAGGTAATGCATAAGCATTATTTTCCATATATTAAACTTGCAAAGACAGGTTTCACAATGGAACTGGTACTAAGTGAGGTAGTCACAGGAAATGATCAGTTAATACTCCTTGACATTTAATAAGAATGTTAATTGATGTGTAACTTACTGCAGCTAACTTTGCATAAGATAACTAAGAGAACCAGTCATAACCCAAAGATTTATGCAGTTCAGTGACATTAGGTTTGCTGTGTGCTTGCGATACATAAGATAAACATACATATAAAACATGCAATTACTTCAACAGGCACACACTATCTTATTTATGACCAAATGCAGGGGCTTAACATATTTCATTTACTTTAGGTTCTATGGTAAGTAAATCACTATAAGCCCACGAGCCAGATTACAACAAGAGGGTATCAAGGTTTGCTACCATCCTGCCAAGTTAGCAAGATGCATGATTCTTTCTAAGGGATATCCAGCAGCTACTGTTATAAACAGTAAAAGCAATGGCTAGATTTGGTGCTACTTACTGGTCAAAAAGAATAAATACAGCAAGGACACATTGCTCTGCTGCTTAGTGTGAGGCCTGCACTGAGAGATGTCCTCAATAAAGTCCCCACCCCAAAGCCCAGAAGAAGGAGGCAACGGGAATTTTATGCACATGTAGGGGCTACTAGTCCTTCCATTACCCCACTTCCCACCAGACCCGGCCCCACCACCTCTCAAACCCCACCCATCCACACAGCCAGGACTTTGGTCTGTTTGTAGGAATATACAGGCCCTGCCCCCAAAGAGCTTACAGTTTAAAAAGACAACAATGTACAAGCCTGATCCAACACCCACTGAAGTCAATCGGAGTATCTCCTTTCCTTTATGATAGCAGTGACGGGTTAGACCCTTCCCAGTCTGGGGTGTCACCTGATGTGCTGGGGTCTCACTGAGCCCGCCCGTTCCACCAGCCTGGGCTTACTAACCCTGTCTATGCTGTGCCAGGCCGGCAGGCCCTCAAGCCTTCTCTAGCACGCGCGCGCGCGCGCACACACACACACACACACGTAAGGCCACACCCAGCTGCAGACACTGACTGAAGTCAGCTGTGTGTGAGAGAATTCAGCTCGGAGATTCACCCAGCACTCACGTGCACACCCTCTTTGGGGAGTAAACCAAAAAATTATTGTCTTGCACTATATAGAAAAATCTGCACAGTGCAAGCTCATAAAAATCGCCGTCTCCCTCAATGTGGAGAGAGATACGCACAGCTTCTTGCACCTCCCCAGATATGAATAGCACTAACTGGGTTATGTTATAAACAAGAAATAAGTTTAACTACAAAAGGTACATTTTAAGTGATTATAAGGGATAGCAACAGTACAAAGCAGATTATTGAGCAAATAAAACAAAACACGCAAACTAAGCTTAATACACTCAAGAAACAGGTTAAAAATGTAATTTATCACCCTAAATGTTGTTTTAGGCAAGTTGCAGAGTTTCTGTGGCATCTGGTGGATCACAAGGGACGTTTCACCAACATCAGCGTGGGATGGCCGGGAAAGGTACATGAAGCTCGCATCTTCAGGAACTCTGGTCTGTTTCAAAAGCTGCAGGAAGGGACTTTCTTCGCAGACAAGAAAATAACCGTTGGGGATGTTGAAATGCCTATATCTTTGGGGACCCAGCCTACCCCTTAATGCTATGGCTCATGAAGCCATACACAGGCAGCCTGGACAGTAGTCAGGAGCTGTTCAGCTATAGGCTGAGCAAGTGCAGAATGGTGGTAGAATGTGCATTTGGACGTTTAAAAGCGCGCCGGTGCAGTTTACTGACTCAGATAGACCTCAGTGAAACCAATATTCCCATTGTTATTACTGCTTGTTGTGCGCTCCACAATATCTGTGAGAGTAAGGGGGAGACATTTATGGCGGGGTGGGAGGTTGAGGCAAATTGCCTGGCCGCTGATTATGCGCAGCCAGACACCAGGGCGGTTAGAAGAGCACAGCAGGGCGCGGTGCGCATCAGAGAAGCTTTGAAAACCAGTTTCATGACAGGCCAGGCTACGGTGTGAAAGTTCTGTTTCTTTCTCCTTGATTAACCCCCTCCCCCTTGGTCCACTTTACTTCCCTGTAAGCTAGCCACCCTCCCCTCCCCCCTTCGATCACCGCTTGCAGAGGCAATAAAGTCATTATTACTTCATATTCATGCATTCTTTATTAATTAGGGGGATAACTGCCAAGGTAGTCTGAGAGGGGTGGGAGAGGAGGGAAGCGCCGGGTGGGGGAGGAGGGAAGGACAAGGACACACTGCACTTTAAAACTTATTGAAGGCCAGCCTTCTGTTGCTTGGGCAATCCTCTGGGGTGGAGTGGCTGGGTGGCCGGAGGCCCCCCCCACCGGGTTCTTGGGCATCTGGGTGAGGAGGCTATGGAACTTGGGGAGGAGGGCTGTTGGTTACACAGAGGCTGTAGCGGCAGTCTGTGCTCCTGCTGCCTTTTCTGCAGCTCAACCATACACTGGAGCATATCAGTTTGATGCTCCAGCAGCCGGAGCACTGACTCTTGCCTTCTGTCAGCAAGCTGTCGCCACCTATCCTCTTCAGCCCGCCACTTACTCTCTTCAGCCTACCACCTCTCCGCACGTTCATATTATCTGCACTCTGACATTGTCTGCCTCCACTAATTCTGCTGTGCTCTGTCAGTGTGGGAGGACAGCAGGAGCTCTGAGAACATGTCATCCCGAGTGTGTTTTTTTCGCCTTCTAATCTTCGCTAGCCTCTGCGAAGGAGAAACTTTTGCAGCTGATGGGGGAAAAGGGAGATTGGTAGTTAAAAAGACACATTTTAGAGAACAATAGGATCACTCTTTCCTGTTAAACCTTGCTGTTCACATTACACAGCACATGTGCTTTCGTTACAAGGTCACATTTTGCCTCTTATATTGAGGGCCTGCCGGTTTGGTATGAGAGATCATACACGCAGAGCCAGGCAACAGAATTCGGCTTGCAAGCAGCCATGGTAAGCCACAGTCTTTTGGCTTCTTTAACCTTCATAACATGTGGGAATGGTTTCAAACAGCAGCGCCCTCATTTCCCATACCAAGCGGCTGTTGGGTTGGCCATTTAAAATGGGTTGGCAATTTAAAAGGAGGGGCTGCAGTTTGTGGGTTAGTGTGCAGCACAAACCCAAATACCCCCCCCCCCAAACACACACATGCAATTCTCTGGGATGATCACTTCACCCCTCCCCTCACCAAGTGGCTAACAGCGTTGAACATTTCTGTTCAGCCACAGCCAAACAGCCGAGCAGGAACGAGCACCTCTGAATGTCCCCTTAATAAAAGCACCCTATTTCAACCAGCTGACCATGAATGATATCACTTTCCTGAAGATAACACAGAGAGATAAGGAACAGATGTTATTTGAATGCCAGCCAACACCGGGACCATACGCTGCCATGCTTTGTTATGCAATGTTTCCAGACTATGTGCTACTGGCCTGGCATGGTAAAGTGTCCTACCATGGCGGACGGAATGAGGCAGCCCTCCCCAGAAACCTTTTGCAAAGGCTTTGGGAGTACATCCAGGAGAGCTTTATGGAGATGTCCCTGGAGGATTTCCGCTCCATCCCCATACACATTAACAGACATTTCTAGTAGCTGTACTGGCCAGGAGCACGCCTTGGGTGGGTTAGGCGGTTACTAGCTCCAGGTCCAGGGTGAAAAACGTATCTTGGCTGTTGGGGAAACCGGTTTCTCCGCTTCCTTGCTATGAACTATCTTCCTCGTCCCCAAAACCCGCTTCCATGTTGCATGATTCTCCATTGACGGAGTCAAAGCACAGGGTTGGGGTAGTGGTGGCTGCACCCCCTAGCATTGCATGCAGCTCAGCATAGAAGCGGCATGTTTGCGGCTCTGCCCCAGACCTTCCATTTGCCTCTCTGGTTTTGTGGTAGGCTTGCCTTAGCTCCTTAATTTTCACACGGAACTGCTGTGCATCCCTGTTATGGACTCTGTCCTTCATGCCCTTTGAGACTTTTTCTAATGTTTTGGCATTTCGTTTACTGGAACGGAGTTCAACTAGCATGGATTCGTCTCCCCATAGGGCGAGCAGATCCCGTACCTCCTATTCGGTCCATGCTGGAGCTCTTTTGCGATCCTGGGACTCCATCATGGTCACCTCTGCTGATGAGATCTGCACTCACCTGCACCTTGCCATGCTGGCCAAACAGGAAATGAGATTCAAAAGTTTGCGGGCCTTTTCCTGTCTACCTGGCCAGTGCATCTGAGTTGAGAGCACTGTCCAGAGCGGTCACAATGGAGCACTCTGGGATAGCTCCCGGAGGCCAATACCGTCGAATTCCGTCCACACTACCCCAAATTTGACCCGCCAAGGCCTATTTCAGCGCTAATCTCCTCATCGGAGGTGGAGTAAAGAAATCGATTTAAAGAGCCCTTTAAGTTGAAAAAAAGGGCTTCGTCATGTGGACGGGTCCAGGCTTAAATCGAGGTAACGCTTCTAAATTCGACCTAAAATCATAGTGTAGACCAGGCCTTTGTTTCCAGTGGAAAAGTACCAGCAGTGTCCAAGTTGGTATTTTGTGTGAGGTAACATTATCACATCACCTTGCAGTGTCAAGGCAACCATGAGACATGGTTTATTTGCAAGGTCCACAGGAAGGAACTCCTGGGAAGATGAGTGATCCACATCTTCAAAGACTCATTGTCTTTTCCTAATGGCCCATCAAGGCTGATTGTTTACAGTCCGTTTCCCAAGCACATACCAACACAGTTGTAATTGTTACATAGACAATATTCCTAACTTTAGATACAAAAATGATACATGCATACAAATTGGATAAACACATTTGGTAAATCATAAACTTTCCAATGATACCTCACATAACCCATCTTGCACAAAACATATCTTAGTTATGCCATATTCATATTATAGCAATATTTCTATGAAGAATATGAGGTGTAACGTCACAATAACTCCCTGTGTTTGTACAGCATCTTGCGGAATGGGGCCCTGATCCACAATATAAATACTGAATAATGAATAAAGGACAATTAATAAGTTCTCTGCAGGGGAAAAAAGCATTCCATTTTGGTTTTGCAAGTGCCTTATCCAACAGTACATCTAAACAAACATTTGCTTTCCCACACAACTGCTAGCAGCCTATATTTTTAGCTACTCACAACTGAAGAAGTTGTTGCATTTCCTAATACTGGGTCAGATTCTTACTTATACTAAGGCCTCTTTATATGGCCAGAGCAGGAAAAGGGTTAGTTTTAGCTTGAAAGATGAAAATTTTCAGTCCCTTTAAATTGCATCTACTTCCCATGGCAAGCGGCTGTTTGAAACAGATCATAAAAAGCCTATTTACAAGGAACTGTAAATGTATTTATATTAGGGTAAATACAAATGACATGCCAGCACATTTGGCAAGGAAAGGGTTTATATCCAATGCTGAGCACACACTCAGCACTGTTCCAAGTAGTCTGCTTGTGCTCCCAATGATGGGAGCTAAATTCAATATAAATTTGAACATGACCCTTGCAGCGTAAAACGCAAAGGGAACAATGCAAAATATCTGATGCACATTGCTTGGTGCTGTCAATAAAATCCTGCCCAACTAGAAGTGTCCCAGAATCAGCTGCTGAAGGGATGAAAAGAAAATTAGCAATTTGGTGCCCTGAAGATAAGCAGCGATATCTATAACCAAAAGGACCGGGAGAAGTGGAGCAGAGGGGGGTATTCCCTCTTCAGCCAATGCAGACAAAGAAGGCTGAGTTTGTCCCTGAGATGCTGCACAGCTTGGTGAAGTCACAGGAAGGAAGTGCTTTGTTGGAGGCTGCCCAGCAGGCTTTTACCCATCTTCCCAAAGCTCCAATGAGGCATGCAGGACCAAGCCTTTCCCCCTTATCCTTGGCACACCCAGTAATACCAGTAATACCAGTGCTGAGGCTCTTGTGGGGGAGATGTGGCAGACTTGTTGGGACAGCCCTTCTGCTCTAAGGGTTGTCCTCTGGGGTGGGAGGGTTATGATATTTGGGCCTACAAATTTACAGTAATTCTGAGCTCAACTGGGAAAAGTGTGTGAAAATTCACAAGACGTCTATAGTGGGGGCAGACACTTGCCTCTCATGAGCATTTCCTGTCAGCTGGGTGTAATCATGCACTCTTTCCTATTTCTGTTCCTGGCACCCCCTGTTGGTGGTTGCAATCTTTGTGTAGGTCTTCAGTGGCTCAGCCCTCGTGCTAAGTCACAAATAGTCTAAAAACACATGAAACAACCCTTTCTGGGGTAACACAATCCAACAAAGGGTTGGCCATCTCCAGGGTCTTCAGCCCTGGCTCTGGGCCTGTTTACACTCTAGCCCCTTTCTCGGGCTCCAAAATGAAAGTTGTCCTCTTCTCAGGGCTTTGGGCACTCCACCAGTGGAGGGACCCAGGCCTACCCACTACTACAGATCCCAACTCAGGGACCCTACAAGTAGCTTTCTTTACTAGCTGCTATTGCTGCATTCCTTGGGTTTCTTCCAACTCTGTCCCACCACCTTCTTGGCTTCTCCATCTGTTCCCTGTTTAAGCAGGGTCTCTCCCAGGCCTCCTTGCCTGGAGAGCTTCTCAGTCTCTGTCCTGGTTTCTCAGGATCTTATCTCAGGCCTCTTTGCCTGGAGAGCTTATAACAGTCTTTTCTCCCTTTTTGTCAGGGTTCTCTCTCCTAGGCCTCTTTACAGTCCTATCACTGCTTGAGAAAGCTTTACAGTCCTATCACTGCTTGAGCAGGGCTTCTCCCCAGTCTCTTTACCTGTGGAGTCTCACAGCCTTCCACTCCTTCTTCACCCTTCTGGTTCTAGCCAGCAACTACCCTGCTTACGCCCTATAGCTCCTTTTAACTGAGCCTGCTGAGCTCTGATTGGCTGCTTCCCTGCAGCTTTTCTAGGCAGGCCTGGAGGACCCACCTTCACTACTCCTTTTCCTGAGCTGGGATATGGTAGGACCACAGGGCCTTCAGTAGGGGGCCTCAAAGGGCCTGGAACACTCCAGCACAATAACCTATAACAACAAATGTTGATAGGAAAAGGTATGAAGGGGAGACTGAAAGACTGAATTAATCCAAACAAGAAGGCCTACTCATATAACTCAAGAACTGTGTTAAAATCATTCTTGGCCAACAAGAAAATCCAGGTCCAGAAATTAATGAACCAAAATTGGTGTGTTGGATATTAGGCCTGTTTGATAGGCAAAGTAATGAGGGGATGGGCTAGTCTACCCATCACTGCCTTTTTGGGTCCTTAAAAAAAAGACTGGGGGAGAAAAACTGGCTATTGGTGTGAGCTTCACCATCATGTCTGCCACCCCCACCATCTTCTGGGACTCCCGACCTTCAGCCTAACCCTGAGAGACAGTCCTGCTAAACCAAGTGAGAGAGAGGGACCCAGATGACATCATCACTTTTACCAGCTCTAGCTGAATTCCAGATAACACCAGAGATGAAACAGGATCGTACTTCAACAACAGCTCCAACCATCTCAATCAATTTCTTGTCTTTTCCCCAAAAGAACAATTATTACCATCTTTGATACCATCTAAGAGTCTGTCAGACAAGGGTTTTTTCCTTCTAAAACCTGTCTCCAGCAAAAGGGAAAGAGGAACAAAAGATGTTAAAATTAAAGCCTTATTCAATACATTTGAAAAGCTTTGACTGTTTTTCTTTCTTTTCTGCATCTTTAATAAAAGGTTAAAAGGGATTTTTAATGGTGTGTTTCCATGGTACTGAGCAGGCTAAGGTCTCTGTACACCAAACCCCAGGCCTTGTTTAACGCCATTTAATGTTGGACAGTGACTGACTTAAGTTAATGCCTTTGGCCCATTTATTCCATCTAAATTAATACAACGAGCGGCTGTGATGGTTCAAAGGCGCCACTGGGCAACTGTGACTCAGGCCGCAGTAAAGGATCTTTATCATCCTGGTGTCAGAATATAAAGCTGGGAGGTCAGGGTAGAATGTATCATTCAAAAGGTAATGTTTGGACTTTGATCTACAGCCTTGATATCATGTTGATTTGGGCATTCTTAGTAAACCCATTCCTTTAATAGGTAGCTCCACTACATTGAGATAACGTTGGCTGTAGCTTTAAGAATTTTGTGTAGTCTGATTAATCCTGAACATGAATAGTTATTTTGGGAAACAATATCACCTGTAGAGATAAAACTTCCAGAAATTAGTGATAAATAACGTACACAAATATTCTGAAAATGCAAAGAGGAACAATGATAGACCTAGAAGAAACTGAGGTGCAGTTTGGTAAGGCACCATTTAGAGAGGGTAAGGAGAGGTGGGAACTTCAGGGCCTGTATACTCTGTATGTTTCAAAGAGTTTTATTATGGCAGGTCCCACTAGTGCCATTCTACAGCCATGAAGTATAAAATCAATAGTGAAGCATCAACATTTCCATTATAAATCCCATTTTGTTCAGGGGGGGTTATAACTCAGCCCTGAGGTTTTGTGCTGTGCTACAGCTTGGCAAAAAAGGTTATGATTAATCTAGCAGGAAACTTCTCAAAACACACTTTGGAACTTGGTTTTGATTTTTTAGAAAAGTATGATTTAGTAGATAATTAGCCCATGATGTAGTGCTGCTTTGGGAAAGTATTAAACTTTCAGTATATGGAGATTGATTCTGATCTGATTCATGCTAGTGTATTATTAGTCGTATTAATGTAGCATCTAATGGCCAGCTGAGATTTGGACTCCATTTTGCTAGGCACTGTATAAACCAGAATAAGAGACAATTCTTGCCTCGAAGAGTTTACAGTTTAAATAGACAAGACAGACAAAGGATGGGAAGAGAAACAGAAAAAGAGAGAAGTGGAGTGGCTTGTCCAAAGTCACAAAGAAGGTCAGTTGCTGCAGGCTGGGAATGAGAAACCAGGTCTCCTGGGTCACAGTCCAGTGCCCCATCCACTAACCAATGCTGCCTCTGGTGGAAAATAGGTGTAATTCCATTCAAGTCAAGGAAATTTCACTGGTGTTAAACTGGGTTTGAGACCAGAATCATGTCTATTCGCAATATAAATGACTATAAAAATGTGCCAAATTCCATCCTCTAATATATGCCTGGGGTTTCCATAGACTTCCATGTCAACCCAGTTGTCCATCCCAGTACAAAAGTTTACCTACTCAATTTATCACTCAAAAGATGATACTGATGGAGAGAAGTCATTATGGTCTCATTGACTTTAAGTGGCTCCAGTCAAGAGAAGCCAAGTGCGCTAAGCCTACTTTACTACACTGGCCACAATGTTATTTTCTTTCCCTCTTGAAATCCTAAAAAATAGCCTGCAAAACATATTTCCTTTCAGAAGAAAGTAGGATGAATGAATATCGTGTTGCAACACTGCAATTTTTTAAAATAAATCATGCTTCATAAATATGGGCCAAAGTATGCTACTCTGAATGGCATCATCAGCTGAAGAGTATGGCAAATTTATGCACATTTCAGAATGCATATCATGGTTCCTGCACAAAACTGAGGAACTCCGTTTAGCAATTTCACCAACTCTGCACAATGTCCCAGTGGCACCCCAGAAAATGCAATGCAGGGAGCAAAATTGTGAGCTGAATGCCTGTATCTGTCAGTTTTTCTGAGTTCCTGGTTTAACTCCAGGGGCAGACCACCCTAACCATTCCACAGCCTGAAAGGATCAGGAGAATGGATACTCTGAACTAATAAGTGGCCAAGGAGGCATAAACTATACCAGAACTCTCGCATTGTATAACCCCCGAAAGCCTGAACCGAAGGCAAGGGGAAAAAAGAACTCCCATTGACCTCAAATGATTTTGGATCAGTCCTCTAGATCTCACTTCAGGAAAGCATTCAAATATGTACTTTAATTAAGTGGAACTTAAGCACATCCGTTTCCTGATAATCTCTACACAATTTTTTTCAAGAGGTGCAAGGCAAACAAACTGAAGAGCACAACAGGGGGCAGATACCAATTCATAAGAGCTGACAAACTGAGACTGCCGCCAGAAGACAACGTGAGTTAGGAAAGGGAAATGAGTTGGCCCATGCCACCAAACATTCCTCCCCTCCTAACCCTCAAGTGTTCACAGACCTTGTCTTAAGGATATTGGTGGGCTTTGGCAGGAAAGAAAGACAGAACAACAAAGATGAAGAATTTTCCTTCTATGATAGCTGCAGAGTTTCATAATCTTATGTCCTCTGGACCACCTTCAAGATGCTTACAGACTCTGTGGAACTTCTGCACCATTATCATCTGCTACTGCAGACATATTTCATCATACAAGGATGCCGCAGTTGTCTCAAGCTGTTCACCATGGGCGCACATGGACTTTTAAGAAACTTTGACAGCAAATCACTCATTTTGAAGCCACAAATATATGGCCTTCTATAAATTCACAATAACCCACTTTGTTCATGAGCCAGAAGTAATAACTGGCCTGTACTAAGCCCCTGGCTTTAAAGGTGCCTTATAATAAACCTAATGGGGAAGACTTTCTCCCTAAGAGGTGTGAATAAAATTGTTAGTTCAAGTATCCTCCTGTAGAATTTTGAAAGAGTTGGACTTCACCATATAAAATTCTGGCACTTCAGCTGTTAAATGATATGACACTTTTACATTTGCTACGACTGCTAGAATAATATCCTTTGATGCAAGACTTCTCTCCATAATACAATAAGGCTGGAAAAACCAATATTATCTGCACTCCATGCAGTACTGTGGCCTGTTTGGACTCTTCTGACGGTTTCATTGAGTGGTGACCTGACCCTCTCAAACACATGTAAAATATATTGCAAACAAAATGTACTGCTTGCCTAGCGGAGCAACAATTTTGCAACACGAAAGAATCAAGCCGGTTCTGGCCAGTTGAATTACCTGAATCAGGGATAATGAACAGAATTCTAATGTCAAGATGAGCTGAAGAGTTCTGAGTGATTAAAAAAAATAAACACAGAGGAGAAACGCAGTTTATACAGACATTGGAATAAAAGAAACATTTGATTCTTCAATGTGTGCTGTTGTCGCTAGGTGTTATGGGCTAGATTGGAGCTGGCCATTGCATGGGTGCACAAGAGGAGATGGGGTGGTGATGAGAACCACCTCTCTTTGTGCCTCTATGAAAGAGCAGGCACAGTGACTGTCCTGCATTCAGGAGGGCACAGGGACAACTCTATTCTGGTGCCCCAAGGAGTGCAAGCTTCACTAAGGCAAAGGGGAAGGGTAGAAATGTAGCAACTTTCTGTTGTAAAACTGAATATCTCTGGGGTTTCAATAAAAATGTGTCTTTTTCATTTTCATCAACATTTTCTGCAGAAAAATATCCCATTTTACAAACAGCTCTATTCATAAGTATATGTAACACAACAATGATATATACTCTAGGATGTAATAAAAGATAGACATACAAGGTCACCTAAAACTTCACACTATTGTTCTCCCAGAGCCATGAACAACAGCCAAATACCTTTGTTAGAGCTGGACAAAATTTTTTGCCCCAAAAAATTCATATTGGTTTTGGATGGGGTTTTTGTCAATGTGGTTTTGTCAACATTGAATTTTGTGTGTGTGGAAAAGTGTTGATTTTGACTAAATGTTTTACTTTTCCAATTAGAAAACCAGAAATGAAAATTTTCATTTTAAACTGACATTTTGAAACAAAACAAAATTTTTAATTTTATTTCAACTTAAAATGTTGCTGGGCTTCTTGAAAACTGAAAAACTTCAGTTTTCCATTTTTAGAGTTTTGTGTTCCGCCTCTGCCCCCCACTTCCTGCATTACTCCCTTTCCCCCTTTTTCCAAGTAATAAAAAAATAAAGTGTGAATGAAAAGGTATGTTTAGATTAAAAGAAAAAATACCTTCAGGAACCCCAAAATTTTTCGGCTGAAAATTTTCAGAAGAGGAGTTCTCCTACAGAATTTGAGGGGGGGGGTGGAGGGGGAGAGAGGGGTAATTGGTGCAGTTTGTAAAGGGTTAAACAATTTTAATGTAACTTTAGTCTCTGTTCTCACTGCTCCGCTACCAATTTTGTTTCCATATTAGTGATTGATCTAGTTCACAAAGTTTGGGTCCAGTGCCATACTTCTCCCAAATCTGGGAATACACAGACCTAGGGTTTCTAGTCTGGCTCTGACAGAGAGATGGGACAACTGTAAGGTTGAACGTTCCATAGCTGAGGTGCTATATGGATCCTGAGCATGTCCCATATTTTGAAGGTGGGGTTACGTATCCTTGGAATGTCCCACAGTTCAGGAGATGTGCTGATCCAGTGACCAGGTTTTGATTCAGGTCTCTCTCTATTTTGTACCTGGTATGGAATTTAAAATGGCTTTTGTGTGTCCAACACACTGTAAAGGAATCAGCAGACTATGCCATGCCGACATGTTGGGGGCTGCAGAAAGAAAAGGCTTCCACCATTGGGAGCGTATGCATGGCTAATAGACCTATTGGGTGGCAATCAGACTTGTAAATGGGACAGTTCACAACAGGCAGCAAGCTGGAGATAGTAAAAATGAATAGTTCATGTTTCACTGATTTGATGTGGTCAAATCATCTGTAAATTATATACTCAGCTGTTTTACTAGTTAGTCATTATTCTATCACTTGATTGGCTGCCAATTCTATCGTTCCTAACCATATGCATGGTTGTAAACCCTGAAAGCAGCTGTCTCCAAAGCAAGCCAGCGCAGGAAGAATAGGAAAACAAATTATATAAAAGCAGATCAACTTCTGTTTAACATCTTTTAAAATATCCCCCTTCCCTCCCAACAGCCTCTCTAATCCTGCTTTTTAAGTGAATTCTGTCTCTTTATTTGTTATTCTTATCGGTGTGACTTGAATTCAAAGCATTATATTTCACATTGCTGCCTGTGGGCCTATTATAATCATAATCTTCCGTTTGTTAAATTGTGGGAACTGCTTTTTGCACAATCTTCTGCCTTTGAAATTCATGCTTTCTGGCAGCCTGGTGCTAAGTTTATGTACCGCTACTGGCTGTACTGCTCTCCAGTCATCACTACTGACATTCTGTCCATAAACTCAAGATTTTAACCTTGTGACCCTTAGGATGTTGCACTAACGTGTTTTCTGCTTAGAATGGAACTCCCTTTCTTGAGCTAATCAGGAATCAGGAAGTAGCTCTAATTGATTTGTCAGCTTTATATTGTAAATAGCTCCTCCCTCCCCGCCCTGGAAGTCTGTGGTCAGTAGGGCATCTTCATCATTCAAGGCGCAACAGCTAGAAACTTTTGAAAGTTGATGCCCTTGCCTACTATTAGTAACATCAACGTGTGTCCTGAATATATTAAGTGATGCTGCCTAGAGCTCAGCAAAATCTTGTGTGAAAAAGGGTTACATCATTGGGATTCCCTGTTGAACTCTCTAAGGAATGTTGCTACATGCTTCATTTAGATCAAGATAGAAGGGTCATATAGTTGTTTGTTTTTTTAAAATGTATTGGATGCAATTTTGGTAATTCCCATTTTGGGAGTTACCTACTGGTGTTCAGGTAATAAAATAGCTAGCTCTTACATAACACTTTATCAGCAGATATCAAAGTGCTTCACAAAGGAGGTCTGTATTATTAGCCCCATTTTACAAATGGGGAAACTGAGGCAGAGAGGCACAGTGACTTGCCCAAGGCCTTGCGTATTCCTTGAAGGACCTACTCCCAAAGACAATTTTTATGGGAATGACATTTCACAGGGTTTGAAAAGTTATTTGTCCTAATTTCTTCTCAGGAAAGGCAATCATGGAGAAGTGATACTTAAATTATACCAACTTTACAGATACTACTGTGTGCATATTTGCCATCAGTCTCCATTTTCTGGATTAAGCAGAGCATGGGACCTGAATGCAATTCTTCCCCCCAACATCCCACCATAATAACTTTGTCTTTGTGAGTAAGAGGTTAAAATTGGGAGAATATTCTCCTGAGATGTTTAATGCTGCTTAGTATAGTATCTGAAGAACTTTGCCACCAAGGGCTAAATCTTGTCTCTAGCATACAGCCTGAGCAGTCAGTCTCTGGGTGGGTCCATGGGGTTGGGATGCATGCTGAGTAAAGGAATAGGCACCATATGGTCTGTGCCAAGGGCCGTAGCTGCTGGAATTATATACTAGAATCTCAGCTTTCATTTAAAGAAGATAAGCCTCTAGCCCCCCGTAACCGTGAAGAAAAGGTTGAAAACAAATCAAGTGTAACGGAGGCAGCAGTGTCTGCCTGAGTTTGCAGAGTGCCTGGAACAATAGCTCAGATGTGTAGATGGCTTCATGCATCTCAATGGGGTGTTTAGACCAGGCTCTTTCCTTGGGAAGCCCTGCCAACATCACTTCCAGAGGACAGGCTATATGGCAGGAAGAGAAGAGTCAAGTGGGCCTGGCCTATTCACATATATATATAAAACCTGGTTGCTGGGATAAATACTGAGGACTCAATGCTGCCACCCCTGTTTTATGGGGTAGAGAGGATCCCCGCAGCTGCCTTTGCTGCTCCGAAGGAGACGGGGGTCATATGCCACAGACCCTGATTTGCTGCAAAGTGAGGAAGGCACTATACCACCACGGCACCGCGTGGGGTTAGAGCCAGGCAGCTCTGTGTCCTTGTGTGTCCTGGACCCCAGATTGCCTTAACCCAGCCTTGACTGGGAGTGGTCAATGCCTTTCACTAACCCTTCTGCTTGTGGAAAAGGGCCAGTGTATATGTATAGTAGCTGCTCTCCTGAGCCCTGCCTATTCTTCTCCCAGCCTGTTCCTGAAACACCCCTTATCACTGGTCTGCAGTGAGCCACAGTATGATACAGCTCTGTGCAGGACACAACCCATGCAGAAGGACCCAATCCTTTGTTCCTCCTTGCTACACTGGAATCCCACCAGTTTCACTGTGTCAGGTCTTCCTGTCCTTTGAGAATCTGTGTGTAGTGTGGGGGCAGAAGGGAAGGATTGTCTCTTATTAAAGAGCAAGGAGATTTCTGTAATTTTGAGACAAGAAAAAAAAGTGGGAAATTAAGTTAGCTCCTTGTGTCCTTTGCAATTAAAGAAGCCTGAAAAAGCATTACATTTAGCAATATCTTGCTAAATATCCCTCCTGCTGCAGTTCAGAAGAGTCTTTTCCAACTTTTTGATAGAGGATTTGGCTGGAGAAGAGAGCATGGTGATACTAAGAGAAAAAGAAAGGGAGTCATCAGTTCTTTAAAGAACATTCAGGCAAGTTTGACAAACTTTGCATGTAACCAGAAGGAAAGAAATCACACTTTAAAAAATGATAATTAGAGCTTGCTCTTTCCAAACATGACTCAAATACTTGCAAACCTGGTGTTGTTTGATGGGTTACTCACGGTTTGTCACAAACAAGATTTTTAAGTTGCACATCAGCTCTTATCTGGTGCTTTCCTTCAATCTGTAATGAAGCAATGTACTTTGTTACACTGCTTGTGTGGGAAGAGGCAATATATTACAACATAAAATGAAAAGCAAACACAGCAAAGTAATTAATGTTGCATAGCGCATGCAAGCCATGTGAACCAGCCAATACTCTAGTAGGGCCTCATCCTGTGATGTGCTGTGTGCCTCCTGAATACAATTTGAAGCGCAAGTACTCAGCACCTTTCAAGATCAGGCCCTCTGGGCACGCACGACCCTGAGAGAGTCTGCCAAAGAAACTGAAGTAGCATTTTTTCATTAAATGCTTTTTGTTCTGCAAAGTGCTCGTCCATTCTACTGATACTACACCAGAAAAACTTCCACAATGTGTTCTCCCCAAAATAGTTCAGCTCACATAAACTAACCTGTCATTATCCTCTTGCTTCAGTGTAGCAGCGGTGTCTGACACCTCCTTGATAATGCATAGGATAATAAATAAAATAATAAATAATAATAATAATAAAAAGATGACAAAGGGCTCTGAGCCTCTACATAGGCTTTGTAACCTACTGGCTGGTGTAGAATGAGCTTTTCTGGCTCCACTCAGACAATACAAATAAGGCCCTTAGAAGCCCAGGAAAGTTGCTGAGTCTAGCTTGGAATTATCACTTTTCACTGAATCGTAATGGAAAAACTCACAGGAAAGATCCTGAGCCTATAGACATTCCTGGGTGATGTACCCAAAGAGGACACGCAGGAGGACCAACCACTTCTATTCTGAACAAACCGCAATGACAGTTTCATTACCCAGCCGTGCTCTGCATCTTTAATGTCATTTAACCTGCGTCAATCTTTGCAAACAACTCCCATCCCTTTAAAAATAAGAACGTCAGAATTACAGACTACTCTGTGCAACATGGGTGCAAAGAAATTAAGTAGGGGGTGCCTGGGACACATGTGGGACAGCAAGTTGGCTGCACGCCTTAGAGTTGGTGGGCCATGCCAACAGTGACCATCTGGCCTGCCTTTGGGACATGTTGAGGACAGCTCCTCTAAGTATTAATTTTTGTTGAACAAAGCTATTCTAACATACTGTTTGCATCTGTTAGTCTATTTATATGGTACGGTAATTTGAAGGGACCTGACATTTGGCTGCTCTCCTAAAACTTTGCTCAGAGTCACAAATAGGGAATTCTGAGGGAATAGCTAGGAGGAAATAGGACAATAATGTGGGGTTAACAGTCTGAGGCCCCCAGGTCCAGTGAGGAATGGTGAGACAGTGAGGTTATAAGAAAAAAAAAAGCAGAGAAAGAAATTTGGGATGAATAATTGCATGAAAAGAAATATGTAATTGTACATAGTAAATAAGGAAGGCGTAACAAAACAACAAACAGAAAAGGAAGAAGGGATTACCCATTTTCACCCATTGTTCTTTACATAGGAAGACACTAATTCCCTCTACGGAGAATCCTTCACAAACCCATGATACAAGGCTGCGGTATCAGTGGGGATTAATTCCAAGAGAGTTAAATGGCAAAGCTGCACTCCTCTCTCTGAACCCTGACTAGCTGATAGCAGAAATCATTTTGATATTGTGTTCATTGCAGAGAATTTAGCTGGTCTCAAAAGTTGTTTTTCACTCCAACACTTCTGCCATCTTTAAAGTCTTAGGGCCCAATTCTCATTTACACTAAGGCATCTTTACACCCTCTGGCAATAGGAAGGAGCCGTAAGAACAGGGCAAAGAGATGTTATTGTAAATAAGCGTTAGGCCTTTAGGGCTAGATCCACAAAGGGCACTGAGCCGCAGTGTTGCAGGGCTTAACCTCTAGCCACCCAGGCTCCTTTTACAATGTGTGGGAAAGTTAGGTGCCTAAGCATGGGATTTACAGAAGCCAGCACACTGAGCAGGCAGCCACCTGAGGGAGCCACTAGGAAATGCTGAGGGAGAGCAGTTTGGCCTAAGCTCTGCCCCTCAGAGGGACATAGGTGACTAACTCTGGGCTGGAGCAAGCATCTCCCTCCACTCACGATCCAAAGCTATGAATCCTCCTCTGAGGTAGGTGCCTAAGTCAGGCCAGCCCTTTCTCACCAAAAACAGAGGAGGTGGTAGTGGCACCACTCATCTCCACAATCTCACACTCCCACCCTTTATATCCAACAGACCAGTGGTTAGAGCTTTCACCCAAGACATGGAGACCCACATTCAAACCCCAGGTCTCCCACGCTGCAGATGAGTGTGATAACTACTGCGCTATAGGCTCTTCTAGGGTGGGTCTTTCAATCTCTCCTGTTTAAGCTGTTCCACTTTGTATAAAACAGACTTAACTATCTACTGGAGCAGGGACTGGAACCGGGGTTTTGCAGGAGAGTGCTCTAGCCACTGGGCTGTAGAGTGACTCTCTCTCTCAGGCCAAATGATTATTTAAGTATTTCATGGAAAGTGAAACAGATTCAAGAGGAGAGATTGAGAGACCCATCCTAGGATACACTAGTGTCTCATGGCTAGGGCACTCTCCTGGGAGAGCTGGGTTCAAAGACTTTCCCCAAATCAGGCAGAGTCTGGTCTTCTACATTCCAAGTGAGTTTGTTGGGCCTAAAGGGGGAGGTGGGCACCATCACCTCTGCTCCTCTGTTGTCTGTTCCAATAGGTGTGCTCCTGCCTTATAGGTAAGGAGCAGAGAATGTCTAGTTTGAGAATCATGCTGGGACTAAGACAGGATCATGCACAAAGCCACCTAAGTCCTATCCATCAGCAGAAATGTAGGTATGTGGGGACTTCAGGCAAACAGAGGGTTAGATGACAGCTAAGCAGGGGTTTTGAGGATCTAAATATTGTCTTAGGGGCCCCAAGAGAGTGGCAGTTAGGTGCCTAAATCCTTTGTAGATCTAGCCCGTAGAGTTTCAAGCCTGCAATGAGCTCCATGCAAATGGACTTCTACACCTGTACTGAGCCTCACTGAAGTCATTGTAGCACCACAGGGGTACTGGGATCTGCCCAGCGGGAAATCACTGAAACCTTGAGGCCTTGGCTCTTGCTGTCATTAGTACAGTTGGTTTCCATACATTTTTAGATTTGTTCCAAAATTAATCAGGTGCTATGAAAGCCATGAGAAGGGGGGAAAGATCCACATTGACATTTTTCCTCTTCTCTTGTGAAAGTTTCCTCTGTAAATAGCCCTCAATTCTGCAGTACAAATTAGGCAGCTGTTGAGAACATGAAATGTGGTGCACTCATGGCACTTCCTAGCAATGAGGGAGATTGAAAAAGCTCTCAGAATAGTTCCTCCTTCCATTTCTTCTCATATATTGTTTTTAATTTCTTACAGCAAAATGACCATCAAGTGCCTTGCTCATACCATGTTTGTCAGGTGAAACAAAGCAGACGAAAGGGTGCTAGAGACTGCTTCATCTGAGAACACGTGAATGTCCCAGGTGTTCTAAAAGCGGAATGCATTTTAAATCTTCCTGGTGCCACAAGAGAATGAGTTGTGACACTTTACCCAGATTGGCTAGACTAACAGTTTGCTTAGCCTCCTGAGTAGTATGACTATTTAGTGAATAACTTGAAAACAGAAGATAATCATTTTCATCACTTCCCCATATTTGGAAATCAGGATTCAACCACTTAATTCAATGGAGTTACACAAGGGTGAAATTGGTGTAAGGTAAGATTCATGTCTTCCAAGCTTATGGTTGTTTATTAGCAGCATTACATAGAAAAGGAACACAGTTTTGCAGTTTTCAACCATTTCCATTTGAGATAAATTAACTCAAATTTAGGACACACTAAAGTGCTGCAGAATTGGGTCCTAAAGCTTCAACAGTTATAACCCCCCCCCACACACACACACACACCACTGAACTAAATTTGTTTGCATCTTTAGAGAGGTAGCTTTACATTTTTCTGAACATTACACTAAACTTGATATTCTGGTGATTGCAAAGTAGTACATGTCTAAAAATAGCTCCACACTAGACTTCCAATGAGGTATACAATGGACATATGTTCTCGCATCAATTCTTAATGTTTACTTTATTTCGATGTCATGAGATTGAAACTCAGGACTTCTGGGAACAATCCCAACTCTGCAATAGAATTCTAGGTCACATTGCGCCATCTCTGATAAAGCACGGGAGCACCTGGAGCAGCAGATGGCAAGACAATGAAGCTATCACTGGTGGTTTTAATTTTCCTGGATTAACAAGTGAATAGAGTACAAGTGGTCTGATCTGCTAAAGACACAGTAGCAACACTGGCATAAGAAATCCTTTTGGTATACTCATGACTACCTGCTTTATGTCACAGTTTCTGCTAGGAATGTAGATCTATAGTCAGTTTGATCCCATTCCTCTCCAGTTATTTCCATTTTTATCACATAGGGATCTATACTCACACTATTCTGCCAAAAGCGACTATTTCAAATCGAAGTGGCCCAGAGTTAAGGGGTCATGCATTTCTCCATGTGACTGTAAATAGGGGGAAATATAGATCCTTGGTCTGTTTTGTAATTTTGTGCAACTGAACCTATTTCATGCTACGAATCTGAAGTCTTGAGCTCTGTTAGAGGCATGAAAGATAGTTTAGCACTAAAACAGTGGAAAAAAACAATACCATTCCATTCAAAGAACAAACTGCATGCTACTAACTCGAGGGCTGATATTACTCATAGGAGTAGCCCATACTACTTCACATTACTTTACTGTCTAGTACGCTGCAGTCAATGGGGCAACTCACATGGATCAGGACTATTCACGTGAACAACAGTTTTCAGGGCTTGCCCTAGGATGAAGCTTAACTATTAGCTGCTGGATGCTGAACACTTTTGCTGGCCCTTAGAGGAAGTAAAGAAAAACTATTGCGTTGGAAAGATATTTCATGCAAAGAAAATATGAGCTAGCATTAAAATTAGCCTAGTTTGTGCTTTAAGCAAAGGTTAGCAAATGTAGAGTAATGTATTTCATATGCTGGTATAATGGGCCAAATTCATCTCTGGCACAACTCAATTGGCTTCAGTTGGAGTTACACGAAGAATAGATTTGCTCCAGTATATATATAAAAATCTCCACAGGACAATTTTTAAAATAGATAGACAGATGTGAAGATTACCAGTAGGTGCCTAGATTTAGAATGTATAGATGAGTTTCTTGTTTTCCTAGAACAAGGATTATGTAGAGAAAATTACATGCATTCATACTAAATTTTATTTAAAAGTGTCTTCGAGTGTTATATTAATAAAATTAACTGGTCCCACCAAATGCATTACTCTAGCACAGCACTCTTCTTTGATTAGGGGGGAAAAAGAGAAAAATCGTATTATTCGTTTTCACAGCTATCAAATTTAGAAGAAGGAATAGCTTAGACTGTTACTATGTGTATTATCAGGACAGTCAATGAGACATGAAACAAGGACAAACTCCATTTGCCTGGGCATAACGCCCAGTTTGGAAGTAATAGCTGTAGTGGAGTAGCAGCTGCAGAGATAGTCAGATCAAATCCAAAGATCAAATGCTTATTTCATTTTGATAAAAATCATTAAACCACAAATCAACTTACTCTGGACTACGGTCAGGAAATGACTCTGTATGTACCATCTGCACATAACGGTCCCCTAATAAATTACAATGGCAACAGCGGCTTTTCTTATATAAAATCCCAAGATATAGATTTCATCAAAATATAAACATTTATCATTTAGATTTTGTTTAGCAGCCAAAATAATGCATTAAATTTAAAATCAGCAATGAAGATCTCTCCACACACTGCGTGTTCTACAATACTTTGCCATATTTTATGGGCAGAATTGAAACTTCTAAGAATATTTGAAACACTCCTCCTTCCCTTTCTCATTTGACCTCATGGTGATGGCTACAAAGAAACAAATGGGTTTATGATAAATTCATGACATACAAAGCAAGTTTTGACCTTGAGACCGTCTTCGGGAATGGTCTAAAATGGGAGGAATAACACAAGAGAAAGTAAGTTTATATAGCGTAGCAGATATTTGACTAATTTAACTACTAAAGTGCATTTGTCAATTTAAATTTAATTTAACTTAATTCAAAATTTTGTTTTGAAGAGCTTTTTGGTTGTCCATTATGCAGGCTGCTTATGTATACACAGGGCTCTACCCAGCAGATTTAGGATGACACTATACATAAAACCTTCAAAGTTTGCTCAATGAATGGACATTTGCAAATGTGACTACCAGTCCCCAAAAGGGGATCTAAAAATATTTAGCTGACACCCAATTTCTACTCTCTCTGCATCACTTCCAAGATTATCGAAGTCATCACTACTGAAAAGTATGTGATCCTAACAAGGACAGTGAAGCTACTGTGCATTATGACTTCTTTATTGGCTGATCTATGCATCCTAACTAAATCAGATTGAATTACAGTGCATTATGACTTCCACGTTAGCTAATATGCAGGAGATAGCATCAAGGAGAGTTCCTAAAGCCTGAATAAATACACCGAGGCTATGCAAGAATTTGGGATTGTTGTAGCAGGGCCAGATTTGGTTACTCTTACTCCTACTGAGTAGCATCTTACTCCCCCATGTAGTTCCACTGAAGCCAATGGGACCATTTTTGAATCTGGCCCTGAGTTAATTATATCTACAAACAAATCTTAGCCTCCATTATGACTGTATAAATGGATTTCAGACTCCTTCCCTACAAAATTAGCTGGATGTTCTGTACTTTCCCCATCTACACAGCTTCCTAATACCACCAATATTGACAAAAGATCACGGATCTGTCTAATTTTAATCATTTTCTTGGACCAAGAATCAATTTGATTATTTAACTTTATCCCACCTACCAAGAGAGATTATTTCATTGCTGCTTGCATCCTTCAGAAAATCCTTAGACCACTGATTCATGGATACAGAGATAGAGGATCACTTCTAATGCCACCAATAAGGAAATATCAAGGTAATTCCATCTGATCTACCCAGGAGAGCTGTGAAATAGTCGCTTTCTTTGTTTCGCAGAAATGTTTGAGGTTTCATTTTTGCATGGTTTTGCAACCCCTTGATGCTTCATGTTTATGATATAAATGCTATGTTTGTTTGTTTTTTTAAAGTGACACTTTAAGTTCTAATAGTGGCCAGTTCTCCCTGGTAAATGGGTCCATATGTTCTAAAATTTAATCTGAGTGTGCAATGATAGCTGAAGATCCATGAATTTTGAGTACTTCCTCTTTTCATTGTAATGATTTAAAAAAAACCACATCTACTATAGAGTACACAATATAATTACTCATTTTTAATAGTGAGAATATGTATGTGCTTCCCAATAGTAAACTTTTGACCATAATTATAAATATGATGGGCCAGGTCATTACCTATCTGGGACAAACTCATGAGACAGAGCACTCCATAAAGTGCCAGTCACCAACCTTCAGCCTCATTGCTCCTTCAGGGCTGGAGTTTCTCCAGCAACACAGGACTGCTAGGGGATTCAGACCTTTACAATCCATGCATTCCACAAGACCTACATGGCTAAACGTGTCAATGGCCTGTGACTCTGCACTGCTTTGTGGCCCACCACTTCATATTCCACAGAAGTTTGGTTCTCTTTCAGTCGACTCCTTTGGGATGGAGGTGGAAGGGAGTCCATCGTATGCATTGCCTTACACATTTGTTAAAGCATCCTGCACAATACTGGGCGAGGGAACAATGTTGAGGACAGGGCAGTCCCCCACCAATCCTAACCCTAGCCCTCACCATACCACTTCATGTCCCCCATTCCCTGCAGGGAACCCACAGAGGAGCTTCCATGGGGTCAAAGAAAAGGATGCGGGATGCCCCACATTTATCACAGCTTCCTTTCTGCCATTATCACCATATTCCTCCAGTCAGGTTCCCATCCACTTGCATAAACAATGAATGATTTGAGGAAAAGATCTCTGCTGTATATAATTACAATTCTCGCAATCTACATAGAGAGTCCCAAGATAAAAAGCAAAGTCTAAAATGAATTTTGAAGTGATATTCTCTAAACTAATGTAATAGTATAACTATTGGGTGGTTCTTTTTTAAACCAAACTCCACCAATGTATTTTGTCTATGCTAAGCCTGAAGCTATTCTTACTCCAGGCCACACTTTTTAAATATCAACCAGAAAGAAAGGTGGTTATTCTGTAGTTATCATCAGGAGGCTGAAGGAGGTTGGTCTTCTAAATGTATTATTAATAATGACATTTATGCTGCAGGAATTAAATTAGACTGAAAAAGAATTTGGAGTGAAGTGATCACAATAACTCAAGATAATGTGAAGTCAGTGCAAAGGCATTCAGTCTTTAATCTACACTAATTAAAGACAAACCTGGAAGAATTGGCAGAGTGACTGGAAATTAGGAATCACTAGAATGCATGCTGTCAGATAAGATTTTCCACTTTTCGATGCTTTGTTTAGATAAAGCTAAGTGTAAATTACTTTCAAAACATGGGCGGGTGTATTTTTAAAAAATATAAAACATGCTTGCTTTTAATAGAACAAATAACCGTCACAAGGCTTGGCTGTTGACAGTGATCTGTTTTTTCTAAGCACCATGGAAGAGTGACTTGTAGGACACCTCAACTGCAGTAAATTGCAGCTACTTGTAAGGAGGACATCCAATTTATTTGTACTGTCTTTTGAAAATGAGAAATTTTACTCTAATGGGAAAAAAATCCAGTGTATTTCTGTTTCTCCATGATAAGTTCCATTCCAGATATTGGCTTTCACTGTGTGCAACCCATGTACATAAATAAAAATTAAACAGGATCCTTCTGAACTAAAGCTTAGTTAACTGCACTCCATGTAATTATACTCAGCAAGCAGGTAAGGAGCCCCATGCAAAATATTTCAAGATGGTCAGTAAAAAGATCTTTAAAGACTTATTTGTAAGTCCTTTTTTCAGTGGAGCACTTAAGCTCATGCTTAACTCCAAGCACAAGGAAAGGCACCATTTTATATTCTCACTATGGGCGGAAACCTTTAGAAAGCTGGTTCAACTGTTCGCATAGTGACTTACGATAAGAAATTCAACAAGACTTCTTCACATTTTGATGGCCAGATGTGGCTCTTTCCTCACTTGTTTCTAACAATCTTCATCTATAGTAAGTTACCATATACATAGCACTTGGATGCAGGCATTGATACATTCAAGCTTCCCTGAAGTGCCCAAATTCATCAAGAAATAAATAGAAATGGTGACTACTTATACACTTCACTCCCTCTAAACCTCTTGCTAGACTCCTTAATCTAGGGCAGGAGCCCAAGGTTTACTCTCCCACTAAACCACCTCCTTGTTCCTGGAGGCCTCCCTCCTCCCAGGGAGCAACTGCACAAACCTTCCCCTGTAGCT
This sequence comes from Malaclemys terrapin pileata, assembly GCF_027887155.1. Classification (NCBI taxonomy): domain Eukaryota; kingdom Metazoa; phylum Chordata; order Testudines; family Emydidae; genus Malaclemys; species Malaclemys terrapin. The sequence goes on from NC_071511.1 coordinate 14,571,228, forward strand.
TCTTCCAGCTCTCACTTCCTGGCTTATAATCTTAGCCCAGCTCCCTTTCTTATAGCAACCAGACAGTATTAATGTTCATCATGAGGCCTTTTAACATCTGAGTGCTGGATTTCCTACCTAAGTAACTCACTGCATACCAACAATCATATTATCTTCACTAGGCATGTTAACTGGGAGATTATGGACATTTTATGAGCAAGGAAGGCAATGCATCAGCTGCCCTCTGTGTGCAAATTCCAAACTGCAACTTCCAGCGTTGATCCCATATAAACAGCAGTATTTTTGTTTTTCAGCTTTCACTCGCACGAGGCTTAGAGGACTCTGGGGATTTTAAAAGTTAGGGGAGGAAAATACATTTACTAATGCCATTTACTAGTGACACATTTAAAACATTCCAATAACTGTGATTGTGGAGTTTGTTTTGAGAATATTATTCATTCATTTAGATTTCAGGCTTACGCAAACTCCACACCAAAGGTGCCTATCCAAAACACAAGAATATAGGAGATAAACATAGGAGTTTGTAAGTTGCTGGATTGATTTATGGCCAAATTTTCATTGTTAGGTGCATGCCACCATCTACATGCATGTACATCTACCTCATATTAGCAAATATCTAATATATGTACACAACTCACTACTTACATGTGCATGCGTGTGCGTGCACACACACACACAGAGTTGATTGCCAAACTGGTCACATGCAAATACAGTACCTGACTTTCCTATATCGATTGGATATTTATATGCATAAATTAGGCAAACAACGGCATGTGCCAACCTTCACAACTTCATCTATTCCTCTCTATTCTTGTCCTTATTCAAGGTCACAAGTTTTTTTTCACAGCATTAAAATGCTGTTTTCAGCTTTTCAGTGTTCAGTGCATATGGTACTCCCCATGCCCATTTCCTATTGCAATCTTTCTGCCACCTACCACTCTGGCCTCAGGCTTTCTACACAGGTGCTGTACCACACTCATTCTTTATTGCTGCTGTGGGTGTTGCTGGTACTGCTGCAGTTAGCTCTCTGTTCTTCTCCTTGGTTCTATACATTCTGTTTTCATCTGCACTAACTTGTCACACAAAATATGTATCGCAAAAATTTGAATAAAAGGCAATGCTGAGTCAGTCAGCTTTTTTACCCCCAAATGAGTGGACTGAAGGTCTTTTCACCAATGTCATATTACTTTATAAGAGCATACAGTGTTATTCTTGCCAAGATATCACACTTTCAGAATCTAGTGGGGATCAGAAAATCTACCATAATATCAAAAATCAAATCAATTTACACACTAGGATCTAATGATCCAGTTACTGTAAGTATAACAGTGAAAACATGAGCTCTGCCAATTGGTTTGATTTGGATAACTGGATAGTAGTAACCCAAGTTGCTTCTAACACTTCTAATAACAGTACAAGGGATCTCATTGATTTTAACCAAGAATTTGATATAACAATATATTTCACCATGGGACAGTACTACCAGAAGCTGGGACTAGATGACAGAGGATGGATCACTCAATAATTGTCCTGTTATGTTCACTCTCTCTGATGCATCTGGCACTGGGCACTGTCAGAAGACAGGATATTGGGCTAGCTAGATCACTGGTCTGACCCAGTATGGCCATTCTTATGTAAGGCCATTATGTGTAAGTTCAAAAGTTTCTCTCTTTCACCAACAGAAGTTGGTCCAATAAAAGCTATTACCTCACCCACCTTACCTCTCTAGTATCCTGGGACGAACACAGCTACAACAACACTGCAATACGATATACAATTAATCGCAGTTAACTCACATGATTAGCCCAAAAATTAATTGCTATTAAAAAAATTAATTGCAATTAATCGCAGTTTAATCTCACTGTTAAACAATAGAATACCAATTGAAATTTATTAAATATTTTGGATTTTTTTCTACATTTTCATCTATATTGTATTATGTATTGTTATCAAAAATAATATACACTTTGATTTCGATTACAAATATTTGCACTGTAAAAATGGTGAACAAAAATAGTATTTTTCAATTTACCTCATACAAGTATTGTAGTGCAAACTTTGTCGTGAAAGTGCAACTTACAAATGTAGATTTTTTTTGTTGCATAACTGCAAAACAATGTAAAACTTCAGAGCCTACAAGTCCACTCAGTCCTACTTCTTGTTCAGCCAATCGCTAAGAGAAACAAGTTTGTTTACATTTACAGGAGATAATGCTGCCCTCTTCTTATTTACAAAGACACCAGAAAGTGAGAACAGGTATTTACATGGCACTTTTGTAGCCGGCATTGCAAGGTATTGATGTGCCAGATATGCTAAATATTCCTATGCCCCTTCATGCTTCGGCCACCATTCCAGAGGACATGCTTCCATGCTGATGATGCTTGGTAAAAACATAATGGGTTAATTAAATTTGTCACTGAACTCCTTGGGGGAAGAATTCTATGTCCCCTGCTCTGTTTTACTCACATTCTGCCATATATTTCATGTTATAGCAGTCACGGATGATGACCCAGCACATGTTGTTTATTTTAAGAACACTTTCACAAGACACAAAGAAGGTACCAATGTGAAATTTCTAAAGATAGCTACAGCACTCGACCCAAGGTTTAAGAATCTGAAGTGCCTTCTAAAATCTGAGGGACAAGGTATGGAACATGTTTTCAGAAGTCTTAGAAGAGCAACACTCTGACGCAGTAACTACAGAACCCGAACCACCAAAAAAGAAAATCAACCTTCTGCTTGTGGCACCTGACTCAGATAATGAAAATGAACATGCATCCGTCTGCACTGCTTTGGATTGTTGTTGAGCAGAACCTGTCATCAGCATGGACGCATGTCCCCTGGATTGGTGGTTGAAGCATGAAGGGACATATGAATCTTTAGCGCATCTGTCACATAAATATCTTGCTATGCCGGCTACAACAGTGCCATGAGAATGCCTCTTCTCACTTTCAGGTGACATTGTAAACAAGAAGCAGGCAGCATTATCTCCTGCAAATGTAAACAAACTTGTTTATCTGAGCGACTCGCTGAACAAGAAGTAGGACTGAGGATACTCTAAAATTTTACATTGTTTTATTTGTGAATGCTTTTTTTGTACATAACTCTACATTTGTAAGTTCAACTTTCATGATAAAGAGATTGCACTACAGTACTTGTATTGGGTGAACTGAAAAATACTATTTCTTTTGTTTTTTTACAGTGCAAATACTTGTAATCAAAAATAAATATAAAGTGAGCACTGTACACTTTGTATTCGGTGTTGTTATTGAAATCAATATATTTGAAAATGTAGAAAACATCCAGAAATATTAATTTGATACCATTTATTATTGTTTAACAGTGCGATTAATCGCATGATTAATCGAGGTAAATTTTTTTAATCGCTTGACAGCCCTAATAAATACTATTATGGCAAATAACTTATTTCCAGTGTTAGAACTCCCAAGAGTTGGTAGCTTTTTTAAATTAAACTACACATTTTGTTTTTTGTCTTTACCATCTCTTTATTAGACCATTTAAACAACACTGTTCTTCTCTTAAACGTGCTGAATATAAGTATGGACCCTAACGCTTATGTTCATGACATATACACAGAAAAGTTAGATTAAAAGCAATGTGACGGGTTGGATCACAGAAACCCCCTTGGGAGCTGCCACCCGATGTGCAAAGACTACCCCTGCTTCTGTTTTCCCTGCCAGCTCAGGACTCCAGCACCCTGTCTTGCTGAGCCAGACACTCCCATCTGGCTCCAGACACAGACCCAGGGTCTGAATCACTTGTCCCAAAGCTGCAAAAGTTTACCTGAAAACAGCTCGCAGTAGCGTGCTTGTCTTTAGCACTCAGATGCCCAACTCCCAATGGGGTCTAAACCCAGATAAATCCGTTTTGCCCTGCATAAAGTTTATGCAGGGCAAACTCATAAATTGTTCGCCCTCTATAACACTGATAGAGAGATATGCACAGTTGTTTGCTCCCCCAGGTATTAATACATACTCTGAGTGAATTACTAAATAGAAAGTGATTTTATTAAATACAGACAGTAGGATTTAAGTGGTTCAAAGTAGTAACAGACAGAACAAAGTAAGTCACAAGCAAAATAAAATAAAATGCGCAAATCTATGCCTAATCAAACTGAATACAGATAATCTCACCCTCAGAGATGCTTCAGTAAGTTTTTCTCAGACTGGACACCTTCCAGGCCTGGGCACAATTCTTTCCCCTGGTGCAGCTCTTGTTGCAGCTCAGGTGATAGCTAGGGGATTCTTCATGATGGCTCCTCTCCCTCTCTGTTCTCTTCCCCCCTTTATATCTCTTTTGCATAAGGCGGGAACTCTTTGTCTCTCTGGGTTTCCACTCCCCCTCACTGGAAAAGCACCAGGTTAAAGATGGATTCCAGTTCAGGTGACATGATCACATGTCACTGCAAGACTTCATTACTCACTTGCCAGCACACACATATACAGGAAGACTCACAGGTAAATACAGCCATCTGCAGACAATGGGAGTCATCAAGATTCCAAACCATCATTAATGGTCCACACTTTACACAATTACAATAGGCCCTCAGAGTTACATTTTATATTTCTAGTTTTAGATACAAGAGTGGTACATTTATACAAATCAGATGATCACACTCAGTAGATTATAAGCTTTGTAATGATACCTTACAAGAGACCTTTTGCATGAGGCATATCCCAGTTACTTACATTCACTTATTACCGTATTTTCTCTAAAACTATCTCAGTTACATTATATTGACTTATTATCAAGTTTTTATAAAACCATATAGACTGCACAACGTCACAAGCAAATACTCTTGCTGGAAGATTGCAATGTAACAATACACACAATAATTAAAAAACACAGAGTGATAAAGCAGGCTTCTCCCTAAAACTTACTCCACCTTATTATAGATTGGCTGACTGCACACCTGACTGCTGTTCCCAGATTACATGGTTTGCTACAAAGACCCCAGTTTAAAGCAGGACCAAGAACCACCTCTGCCCCCACTTTCAATTCCAACACAGTGCACAATACACCACTCAAACTTTGCAAAGTAGTTGTAACAGTGTGGGTTGGTAGAAACCCATGTTAGCCTTGAACTTGAAAGTCACTGAATGCTACACAGCAGAGTGTGCAAAATTGTTGCATCATCCTAGTGGGGTACTTCCTTCTTCGACCTCCCTCCCACTATTACGCCAGGAGCATCTTGGTGCTCCGACAGCAGAGTTCTCATTAATACAGAATCAAGTTCCTGCCAAACCTCTTTTTGTTTTTTTGTTTTTTTTTCAATTCACTATGGGAAGGCTGAGACCTTCAAACAGCTATTGATGATAGGATGTTTTGTTTTACCACTCTGACTCCAGCATCTATGTAGTGTTGAGCATATACTATATTCAGATGCTTAGTAACTCCTGGTACAAATATGTCATGATCAAGACGACAGTAATCATATAGAATCCCAGAAGCCTACCAAGCTAATTATTTAATATCTAATTAATGATACAATTTAGTTCTTGACCTTCTAATCATACTATGCGAAGTTCTAATTAACTGATAAAAATTGAAATTACCAAGCGTGTTCTTAAGTTTTGTTGAACCAGTAAGTCAACTTTGATTTGAACCTGCTACAAGAAATGATCTCCAGTTTATCTGTAACGTTTAGTGGTGCAGACTGACAGGGACCAGGTAATGAACTGTTGTTAATATAATTTTTGCTACATTATAGTAGTCAGGTAGCATGACCTGCAGCCCCAGCACCTTATGCTGATATAACGTCAAATCTCACAAGTCAACCTACACAAGATCGAGTAATTACTTGGATTGGAGGCCTTCAAGGAACACCTAGATGCTCCAGGAAATGGTACCCATTATTCAGTAGGTGGCATGCTATCTTCAGAATCAATAGGAAGCCAATGTCCCAACCTGGGAGCACTGATTTGTTTAATCTGCTATCTTTTAGACTGATTTTTACCATTAAAGTCATAACTATAATAATTAGAGATCCTATTGCATGTTTCCCCTTCAAAAGTAGGAGATATTCCTTACCTTCCGGACAAAATAACAACTCTGGTTAATGACACAGACTGAATTTTAGAAGCCCAGATTTCATGGAGTTTGAAAGTCTCAGCCACAATTCCTGCCTAAGTCCACAGTGCTGTTTCAACTAAATACAGAACTCTATACGTTCTGCTTTAAAGTGGTGCACAGTGTTGCTGTGAGGTGGGTTTTTTTTTGTTTGTTTGTTTTTACAACCTGTTATTTTTACACGTGTGCATTTCCTAGGTGTGTGAAATGATCTCAATATAAAGCTAAGAATTTTTATAGCACTTTGGGATCCTCAGAGATGAAAAATACCTTGTGAGTGTACGCCACCTTATACTTTAAGGTAAAAGCTTTATAAAAAGTAGTATGGTTATTATTTTGAAGCAAATCCCCCATCCTGTCCTGTGCTGTGTGAGTACCTTACAGGGATACATGGGAAGCTTCTTTCTGTCAAAGCAACAGTACGGGAGCTCCACTTAACCCTCAGGAGAATGCTGGAGGGGACCTGGAGTGAAATTCTCACCCCACTGGTGTCAACTGAAAAACTATGGAGCATGGATTCCTAGCCATGTCTCAAAGGGATGTTTTTATCCAGCTAAAGTACTGAACCAGGACCCCATTACCTAGAACGTATGCTGTCATTTGTAGCACACGTAAGCCAGGGATGTAAAATGCACAGGGCAGAGCTCTTCCTCCTTGCCCTCCTGGAGCCATCCTGGCTCTAGACCAGCAGAATGTCTCTTGTGTTACTATAAAAGGCAATAGCCCCATCCCTTCCTGCCCCTCCATCAAATGGAAGGCAAGATCCTGTTTTTCCTGTCCTGTCATGTGCATAAAGTTATTCACATACATGTTTGCAGGGTTGGAGTCTCATTCCATACTAAAGGAAGCAGATGTAACTGAACAGACACAAGATGTTGGGTTAGTAAATATGACACCACCTTAGTTACTTATGAAGAGTTGAACTGCACTTTGAGATGCTAGTTTTCACATCAACTGGACCAGCTGATTTGCACATATTCAGATCTTCCATGGATTCCCCTACTTGATCTTTAAACAATTACTATTTTAACAAGGTTTTCATTACTACCCAGTTGTCTAAATTTTTCCTTTATTTTAATTGTTAAAAAATATCAAATTTGAAAGTGAGATCAGTAACTTGGTAGTTTTTAATCAATTTCATTCCCTTGCTTATTTATTAGTAGGCCTGCTTTCTCTCTAGTACTACTTTCCTCCCTGTAAAATAAATAAATAAATAAATAAATCCGTCATATGCAACTCATTCCCTTCGGCAAGGATGATTATAAAAGACAGCATTTCAAAAATTATTTCTGGCCTCAATCATGCAAGAGCTGTGCTTGGGCAAAGCCCCACTGAGCCCTGGAAGAACCCCACTGACTTCAATAGGGCTCCATGAGACACTCTCTGCAGGATCAGGGCCAACATCTGTATTATAATCATATCATGGGTTCTAAAAGTAAAAGGGGAGGACTAAGAAGCAAAGCAATGATTTGAAAGATGTCTGCTTCCCAATATGAATTTTGCTTACTTTTTTCCTGGGGCGCTCTCTCTCTCTCTCTCTCAATTGCTCCATTTATTGACAGATGCAAAGCAAGACTAATGAACTATTGATGACCCCAGCACAAAGGATTATGAATCAAAGCATTTTTATTCTGTGTGTATTGATTTAAATGTCGTAACTGCTGTGCAAATGAAAATGGTAGTTTAAATAAATGAACTGAAATACTAAATAGGTTGTGTCCAGTTGATTGCTTGTCACTGGAGAATTCTCTGCATGTTTATTACATTTTTGGAAAGTTAATAATTTGAGATATTTTAATGTTAAAATGGAGACTTAGGGCAACATGAACATTATAGCACAGAAGGTCATGGCAGTGGGCAGGCCACAGTAATAGAGCTGCTACCCTTTCTGAAGAAACATGATGGATTAAGATACACCACATTGCCATCCTGAGGCCATCGGTTTCAGTCTGGCCTTCTGGCCTTTCTAACAGGAAACGAGGAGGGAGGATGTTTCCAGCCCCAAGTGGAGACCAGTGGTCTACAGATATAAGTATGTAAACGGGATTGTCTTCCCTAGAATTGGTCACTCAGAGCAGCCACATTAAGAAAGAAATCTGCTGGCCTGAGAAGGAGAGTGGGCTGGAGGTAAGAGCTTCGGAGTAGATGCATATTACATCAGGCTGTGATGGTCATCCCCCTGAAGTGACATTTGCAGCCTCCAGCTGTCATTCTTTGGAATCCTGAAGGTTGTCCAGGGTAAAACTGCTAACTGGCATCCCTGTACGTAGGAACTAGGTACTGTGTCTTGAGAGTCAGCACTGGAATTTATAGTTCTCATCACCCATAGTATTCATAGGACTTTTACTTTGGGAGAAGAACAGCCTAGATTGAATTAAGATAATCTACAGTGATGAGATCTGTTCCTTTAAAGTGGTGAGCCTGGGGAAAATTTTTAGAGGCACAGATGGCAGTTAGGCACCAAGCTCAAATTGAAAGTCAATGGGAATATGATTATTTCCCTTTGAAAATCTCCCCCTACGTTCTTTCCTAGTGTTTTCCTCCTACCTCTCCTGGTTTGATAAACAAGAGTCCCTTAATCAAACCTGCAGGTTGCCTTTCCACCTTCATACTTAATAATCAAATCCCCTTAGTTCATGACAAGTTCAGGCACAATCATATGAAGTGTATGTACACAAAGGAACCAAGGTTGCACTTTTTAATTAAGTCAAGGAGCCCATCTTTGTTGAATTAGCTCAACTAACGCAATAACAATCCTCAAGGACAATGAAGGAAAGCCTGTGCCATGAACAGTGTTAGTCTGGAGAACTAATATGCAGCTCTATTTTAATAATCTATTCAGGGGAGGGGATTTTTAAAATATAGTTCAAGTCAAAAGAGCAAGATAGTCTTTGAGCCTCATAACAGTGCCGGAGGGGAACTATCTCTAACATTGCAAAGATAGGATTATCTCATGAGAAATGCTTCCTCGCTATCATTATTGCTGGTGTAAAGCTGTAAGTTTGTCAGTTTTTTTTTTTTTTTAATGCTAGTAAAAGATTAAGCTGGTACGTCAGGATGCTGAACTACAGTTTCAGCGGAGTTTTGTGGTTCACAAAGACTGATAAAAAATTAGACAATTCAGCATCCAGGAGATATCACGTAGCACATAAGGTCTCGGACAAGATGCAGTAGTCACAGCAAAGGGCAGCCAAGAATATGGGAAGCATTAGGAAAGGAAAGATTTACCGCCTGAAAATAAAGAGACCAAAACAAAATTAAATTATCCATCCTCATCTGAGCTGGCCTTCGGTAGGTAAGCGGGGTCAACCCTTGGCCTCCTCAAAATGAAAAGGCAGGTAGAAGTAGCTGTAAATTTCAGGTGCAGTGGTTGTCATAAAGTCAACATTTACCAGCAGTTACTGTACCATAGTCTCCAAAATGCAGAAGTTATTTCCTGTTTGTTCTATAGGGAAATACCCCAGCATGTTGTGGTAATGGCTAGTGAATGATGACTTTTTATTGGTGACAACTCTGCTTGTTTCCATGTTTTTAATATTACTGAAATAATAACGGTCTCTGTTCTCATTGCTTCTCTGAAGTTCTCTGTGTCACACACATATATAAAGCAAATTAATCATTGTGAAGTATTTGGAAGATTCTAGGATATGAGCCACTGATATATTCCTGATCTTGGAGCAGCAAATATTTATGAACCACAAAATCTTCATTTCTATTTACATGCTACCTTCACTATGCTAATCCACGCTGTCTACACAGATACTCACTGCTGAGAATCATGCCACCAGTTCTGCTAAAATGAGCACATTGCAGCATACAGTGGCACACATGTACCAGACAGGGTTAGGGACTCATTCTGAAGTCAATGCCAAACCTGTCATTGACTGCAGTGGGAGCAGCATCAAGCCTCATGTTACGTATGGTGAGACTCCATTTTACGGGGAAGTCGAGTGAAGGAAGTCTGTGATTGTTTCAAGTGACGTGTTTGATTTGTGATTCCGCTTTGAGGGATTAGATTCCCTTTTCCTCTCAATTCATATTCCTAAAGTAAACATGTTTTCAGTATTTAATCTGAATAGCTGGTTACCTTCATGGTATTGGATGTTTCGAGCTACCACCTTTCTGCCCAACTACTTTATATTTAGGGACGGAGGACTCTTGTACATAGATTGAGGCAATCCAGATTGTCTCTCTCGATTTAGCTGTCTTTACTTTCCTCCTGGAAGGCTGCCTCTGAGCACATTAAAAAGCACCTCCTACTTGTTTCCCCTTTGCTAGCAAGGGAACTGTTCTTTTTCTTCCCACCTTTTATTTAGATTTATTTAAAAATCACTTATCCCAAGGCTGAACATGACAAAAAAAGATACAACACTTAGAAAATCAATGTCATAGTACGTCACCTTAGCTGTGCTCCCCAAGACCACCCCATTATGCCATTGCAGCTAGAGTTGGGGACAGGGACAGTAAATACATTGAAAGAAAGAAGTTATATTATTATTGTGACACAGGGCCAGAAAGGGTTACACAGATAGCAGGCTAATTGACCCAGATTAAGCCTTTAGGGACATATTAGTAGATAATGATTGTGTTTGGTGTGTGTGTAGTACGGGAGCAGCCATCACCCTGCCTCAGTACATCACCAGGCCCCCGGCCTACTGTTGGGGGAATTAGCAGTGTAGGTGCAGCGTCCCAGCCTTTGTACCAGGATTAATTCCCAATGGTCAAGAGGCCTTAGGCGGCTAGGCAGGGTAGAGTCAGTAAGCAGTCTATAGCGCTAACCCGTGGGCAGGGGAGTGCTGGCAAGCAGTGGCCACATGGCCTGTGGTGTGCAGGCTGCCACCCGAGGAGTGAGGTGGCAGGGATAGGGGAACACAGGCCCGCCCCACTCCACTGCGTTCCAGCCCAGGGCCAACAGCGGTGGGGTATCCTGCCGCTGGGTCAGCGGGGATCCTCCCGTAATATGCTGACTAGCTCTTAAGCCACAACACCATTGAATTAAACCCCGGGGCTACTTCCTACCTGAGTTCCAGATCCGGCTCCGGTTTCTCAGGCTTGTCAGAGTATTCGGCTGCTGGCAATCCCACCAGCTCCTCCTCGGCCTCGGACCTCTTAAGGTCTGGGCTGCTGCCTGGCTCGGCAGCAGGGTCGGTGGGCAGCAGTAAGCATCTGTCTCCTTCCTTGGCCCGGCCTTCACTGGGCTAGGGGCTCTGCCTTTTGCCCCGCCTCTCAACTTCCGGTGGGAGGGCCAGGCCTCGCTGGACTCCACCCAGCTGGGCGGAGAGAGTGGTCCCTCCCTCTCTGGCTGGGAGGGAGGCCACACCACCTCACTATAGTGTGTTTACATATATATTGTTAGACGTTGACAATGTAACCAAATGGTTCCTGTGTATCACTGTATTCTGTTAATTCAGAGATCAAAAGGAGATGTTAACATTTAGATGAACTGTGAATGTAGTAATATCATTGTCTTGATTTCTCTTTGAAGTTTATAGTAAACTACCTAGCAGCTAATTACCGGTGGTGCTTAGGAAATAGAAGTTTTTATTTCAAAGCCACAATGTTTCACCCAAGGAACACCTAATCTCAAGAGGCTATCAATAGCCTATCAGGAATCTGTAAAAAGAACTCTAGGACCCTGATCCTGTATCTCAGATCTACTTAAGCTTCATCAGGGGAAGTTTGAGTCACAAGACTGAGGTCTCCAGTTCCATTCTAGTTATATCATTCCATTTATAGTCCTATCATTTATAAACTAATTTCACATTGGCAAAAAATATATATAAACCACCATCTGACAATCCTGAAAATGTCTCTTATCAAGGTTAAGATATCTGATGTTGGAATGATGACTATGCAGTTAAATTATGCTGACCTTTCAAAAGAAGTTAATTTTCCTTTAGGATACACAGATGTTTTCTTTCCTTATCTTGGCTGTACTGCTAATGATTAAACATGAAAAGCAAATACATAATAATATAATGTAGACCATAACTGACACCATTAGTGAAGGGTATCTTCTTTCCTTCTGTGTTATCTCACTTAAAACCCCCCACAACCCTCAGTTTCACTTAGGGTCAAATTAAGCCCAATGATCTGCTTATGCATCCCCTATTGGAATCAGTGGGAGTGACACATGCCTCTCTGAGGGTAGAATGGCTTTTAATTGATAAAAGTGGTGCTGAAGGAGTTTCATGAAATGCAAGTATGAAGGAGTCAACTCATCTCAGGGGTCAACTCACCACCTCCTTATGGCCGGGCATGGCATAGCAGCTCTCTCTTCACTGGAGGTCTCCTGCCAAAAGTGGCCTGTCTCTTCCTGTGACTTGGCTCTCCAGCCAGGTCACTCCAAAGTCTCTCTTTCTCCAGGGTAGCCCATGATCAAAAAGCAAGGGTAATTATCACAAATAAACTGAATTAGTAAGAGATTCAGGGGGATGACTCCTCCTCAGGGTGCATCAGGATTTAGCCCTCCCTTCCCTCAGGGAGGGGCCTTCAAGCAGTGGCTGTCTGAGAAGCCTTCCCTCTGCCCTTTCCTCAGGAGCTGAAAGTTGAATGTCTGCTCTCCTTCCTAATCTGCTCACAAGTGAGCTGTTCTGGTCCCCTTTTAAGCTCCTCCTCCAGCCTGTGCTTGCCTTGCAGGTGTGATGGGGCAGAGTCTGCTGAGCCCAGAGCAGCTCCTTAACCTCTTGTTGTCCAGTGTGGGGTTTGTATACCCATCACAGTAAGCAATAAGCATAACATGTTGGAAACACAATCATCCCTAAGCAATAACAAAAGGTTGTCTAAAGTGAGGATAAACTTGCAAAAGTGGTTCTGTGGGGTAGGGATGGCCTTTCGATTTTGTGCGGTACAGCACCTAATGCAGTGGGGTCCTGATTGGGGTCTCTAGGTGCTACTTTAATACACATTAATAAATACTAATAATAATGCTGGGTAAAACCTACTGCATTTGGCAAAATTCACAAGTATGTCATAACTGTTTCTAGTTTCATAATGAGAATTTTCATGAAACAAAACATACAAGGTTAGCTTTGCACTAGCAGAAAAATCGGGTATTAACTTGGTATATAAACCTTGGTTGACTGAAAAAATGCTTTCTCCCCACGTGAGAAGAGTGTGCACATCCATGGCAATTCTAAAAGATACCGATGTAGAAAAGGACATGTATTGGCGGCTTGCAAAGTCTCTAGCAAAACCACAATTTTTATAGTATGATGTGCTGAGATAAGTTACACAATCAAGTATTCAGTAAGCCTCCTTACTAATTTAGGACCCTTCTGTTTCTTATTATATTTTATATGAAACAATTATTATTCTGAACAATAGAATGTCTTCTACAGAAATTTGGTCTAATCTAAAAAAGAAATGATCTTTGCAAACTTCAGGACTCAGGGGATCCTATGGTTGTAATATTTTAGCACTAAGTCAAAAGATTTCAAATTATGTGCTATGAGCCTTGGTACAGCATTTCTTAAAGGATAAAAAAGGCTGAACTTGAATATTGGTTATGATATTATATTACTAATATTGAAATATAAGCCATCTGGATTCAGAAATTGCTGTTCATATCCGCTACATCGGTCTCTCAGAATAAAAACCAATGGGCCAGAGTTTCCACTCCCAGCATCTTGTGTGGTCGTTTAAAGCAGTGGTTCTCAAACTTGGGCCGCTGCTTGTTCAGGGAAAGCCCCGGCAGGCCTGGCCAGTTTGTTTACATGCTGCGTCCGCAGGTTCGGCCAATCGCGGCTCCCACTGGCCGTGGTTCACCGCTCCAGGCCAATGGGGGCTGCAGAAAGCGGCGTGGGCTGAAGGAGATGCTGGCCGCCCTTCTTCCACGAACCTATCTAGTTCTTTTTTGAACCCTGTTATAGTCTTGGCCTTCACAGCATCCTCTGGCAAAGTGACTGTGCATTGTGTGAAGAAATACTTCCTTTTATTTGTTTTAAATCTGCTGCCTATTAATTTCATTTGGTGACCCCTATGTGTTATGAGAAGGAGTAAATAACACTTCCTTATTAACTTTCTCCACACCAGTCATGATTTTATAGACCTCTATCACCTCTCCCCATAATCATCTCTTTTCCAAGCTGAACAGTCTCAGTTTTAGTAATCTCTCTTCATATCGAAGCTCTTCCATACCCTAATCATTTTTTTTGCCCTTTTCTGTACCTTTTCCAATTCCAATATATATTTTTGAGATGGAGTGATCGATGTGCATTCAGTATTCAAGATGTGGGCATACAATGGATTTATATAGAGGCACTAAGATATTTTCTGTCTTATTATCTATCCCTTTTGTAATGATTCCCAACATTCTGTTAGCTTTTTTGACTGACGCCGGACATTGAATGGATGTTTTCAGAGAACAAACCACAAGGACTTTGAGATCTCTTTCTTAAGTGATAACAGCTAACTTAGATCCCATAATTTTATATGTATAGTGGGGATTATGTTTCCCAATGTGCATTACTTTGCATTTACCAACATTGAATTTCATCTGCCATTTTGTTGCCCAGTCACCCAGTTTTGAGAGATCCCTTTGTAACTCTTCACAATCTGCTTTGGACTTACCTATCCTGAGTTGTTTTGTATCATCTGCAAATTTTGCCACCTCACTGTTTACCCCTTTTTCCAGATCACTTATGAATATGTTGAACACTACTGGTCCGAGTACAGAACGCTGGGGGAAATTCACATCTGTCTCCATTCTGAAAACTGACCGTTTATTCCTACCCTTTGTTTCCTATCCTTTAACCAGTTACTGATCCAGGAGAGGACCTTCCCTCTTATCCCATGACAGCTTACTTTGCTTAAGAGCCTTCACAAACATTAACTCTGATTTGGAATTATTTTGAATTAGGCCATGTTTGCACTTTTCCATGAGCATTTGTGTGGATGGATATTTGTTCACCTGAGAGTTGGGAAAAGAGCTGTTCTTTATGCAAACACCTTTATGCACACACACACGTACATGTACACTACTTGCATTGCAAGTGCTTGCCTCATTACAATCACTCAATAAAGCAGCAGAAGCAATACCAGGTGCCTTAACTAACTAATCACATACAAAGAATAATGAATCAGCAAAGATATGCTCCAAGTTTATAGATTGCAAACAACCTATCAGCTAACATATATTAACATAAATATACTAGCTGAAAAAATTGCACACAATGAATACATTTGTAGAGATCAATGTCTGTTTTGCAGATAACACAAACTACTTCACTGCTGATCATTTTAGCCAAGAATCCCACAATCTCAAACCACTTCCCAGGCCTCCAGAGGTGCCAAAACCTACAGCATCTCCCCTGACAACTTCCATGAGTCAGTGATGCATGATCAATGCAATCTTCTGCAGCACACTGAAAAGGAAAATGCTGAACAGCCTCAAATAAATTGAATTTATTAACAAAATACATACAGAGGTGACTATACTGACTACATTGCTAATTTTCATAGTTAATCCATATATACACACACACACACACCCTCTATTTTTTTAAATTTAAATGATGCTGCCATAGAATTTCCATTGCTAGAAAAACTAGGGATTTTACTATAGAGTTTAGGTCCAACTTGCCCCTGAGTATACCAGGTCTTGGTAACAAGCCATCGAGACTAACAACTGGAAGATATGGACATATACATTGGTGTTTATGGGGGACCAGTTATGGGAATGGGAATTATACAGTATGGGGAAACTCAGCTGAGTTTCAGCTGTAATGCTGCTTAGGTTCGTTGAAATTTACATTACCTCAGTGAACATTTTGGTCCATTTGCCAGTTATAGGTTAGTAAGAAAATCCTAAACAATGGAGAGTTTAGCCTTGTGAATTTATTGGTTTTTTAATCAGGTTTTGTTGCAAAATCCTTTGTACAGATTAAGACTGCAAGAAGGTATTTAACTCTGGTATGACACAATCATGTACAAAAATGGGAAAGAGGGAAAAATTGTGTCAACTTCTTCAAACATCAGCTTGGGGTCAGTTCTTATTTTAACGAGACCAAGCTGGTCAGCCTTATTCTTAAATCACACTTCCTCTCTAGTGCTTAGAGTATTCAGGCCATGATTTTCAAATGTGATTAGTGCTTTGGGGATAACAATTTTTCGGTGCTCAATTTGAGAGGTTTAAAGGACCTCATTTCAGAGGGTAGTTACTCAGCACTGTTTGAAAATTAGACCTCTTTTAAGGTATCTGAAGTTGGGCACTGAAACACTAAACAATTTTAATAATCTTGGCTTTTCGCTCCCTTCTTTTTTCAACCTAAGGATATTTTGCTGTTCTGCACAGAACACATTATTATTTCTCATAATTGCAATACTAAATTTGTGGAGTCTACCATTTTGCTCCTTTAGGAGTGAGTTGCTCTATTTTCTCAGTGCAGATGAATGAATAGTGAATAGTGAAACTTTCCACTGGATTTCAGTTCCACTAGAACTCATAGAATCCGGGGGTCATGGACATAATTGTGCAGTAAACAAAATAAGCCATTGTTGAGGATTCCTGATGATGAAGCAGCTAACAAATTACTCATTTTTAAAGGAAGGTTGTTGTTTCAAGGTCTGATGTCCTCAAAGCAGAACCAAGATAGTTAATTTGATGTTCTCCCATCCTTCAATACCAAAATAAGGGATATATAAATAGTAAAGCAAACGGATTCTGCTAAATGTATTTTATTTATTTATATATATGCTAAAACATTGCACTGTGACCCTTAACACTGTTATTTCCTTAACTGTAAAAAAATACACGTTTATTCCCCTTATAACACAGAAGAACTGGATTAAAGTGGGTCAATTTAAAAATTTTCTGCTGGTTTGAAAGCTATTACCACTAATACTGGTAGTTACCATTTGGGGCCTGAATTGAACTCCCATTCAGGTAAATGAGGTATCTTCTTTCCATTGATCCAAATGAGAGTTGCATTAGGCCCTTTGAAGTATTGCATCAAATCTTTCAAACAGGAAGAGGCTTTTTAATTGAGACCCATGTAAGCCATTGCAAACATGCACATTATTCTACCAATACAATTTTTAACATCCACAAAAGAATTTTCTGTAAGTAGGTTCAGAACTAGATAAGGTTTGAAAGGGCCTATGTCAACCATTCGTACTGTAGCTCTTTGAGATGCAAACAAATTATTGCACCATTTCAAACAGTCTGCAGCAGCAGAAAGACATGAGTTAGAGTTGGAGGTGCTTGTGCAATCTGGAATTGTAGCAAAGAGCGGAGAGGACATTTCAAAGGAGAGGAGAGATGCATATACTTTTTCTATGAGAAAACAAAGGCAAGCTTCTGCTTTACAGGAAGAAAAGCACATTGTGTGTAAAAATAATACAGTTTGACGGATTTGGCTGATTGCTATGCAGCCCACTCTCAGTATAAGCAGAATTCATCTATTCTACTGTTCTGTCAAGCAAGCAGACAGTCTGTGCCATTCTGAAAGTTGATAGGATGGAACTTCTTCCATCTGCCAATTACAGTGACCTTGGGAATCCACTGGACTGTAACATTCACTCTTTTGAGATAACTGCTTAATCACCAGGTACACTGAGAAAAATTACACAACCCAACGATAATCAATGTAGGAACTCTCTCTTTTCCCAGTTACTACATGGGAGATAAAAACATTTCTTCTTTTTCTTTATTCCCTCATGATTTGTTTTAAATGTTGTCAGCATGTGTCTTACATTTTTTCAAATGTATTCCAAATAAGCTATCAGGTAAGAAACAGTGTTTGCCAGTCCTGAGATGAAGCAATCTTTGCTGATATGAAACATTATCATATATCAGTAGGGGGAAAATGTTTAAATAAAGTGTATGAGGAAATTTCCACATAAGTGCAGTAGTAAGATTTGGCACCTTGAAGAGCCAATGACAGTTAAATTACAAATAAAGAAAACAGGTTAGTGCTGTTCACTGAGCAGAGTGAATACTTTTCCCAAGTATTTGTTTCAATTTGAAAATGAATTTTGTTTTGACTGCATCTCTAACTCTTCCCTAGGACTTGTCTACATAGTACCTTGGTCCAGACTAGCTGGCGTGTAAATTCTAATGTACACCAGTGTGTTGTGCACTAACTGGTCTGTTGGCACCCAGCTGGTGTGCACTAAAAGTTCCCTAGTACATGTTAATGTAGTCCTGTTTCAAAAGGTACTATGTTAATGTGCACTAGGGAACTTTTTGTGTGTGTGACAGAAGGATCCACATGGCTCAGTTAGCGTGCAACACACAGGTGCACATTAGCATTTACACCTCAGCTAATGCGACTTTAAGGCCTTGTCTACACTACGGAGGGAGATCGATCTAAGTTACGCAACTTAGATCTACTTTACGCAACTTAGATGCACTTAGATCTACTTACCGCGGGGTCCACACTACGCGATGTCGACTGGAAATGCTCTCCCACCGACTCACCTTGCGCTTCTCATACAGGTGGAGTACAGGAGTCGACAGAGCAATCGGCGGTCGATTTAGTGGGTCTTCACTAGACCCACTAAAATTGACTGCCAACGCATTGATCGCCGCACGTTGAACGCCTGGTAAGTGTAGACAAACTCATAGTTGCTTTCCTCTAACGTCCCAAGGGCTGAGTTTTGCCAGTGCAAACAAACACTGTTGAAAAGTGAATTTTAAGCTCAGCTATTCATCAATGGGGAGATTTTCAAAGGAACAAAATATAGGTTAGTTGCCCAACTCCCACTGACTTTCAGTAGAAGTCAGGAATCTAAACTGTCCTTTGTGCCTTTGAAAATCTCCCTCAAAACTGAATTTTGGTTTGTATATTTATTTTAATATTCATTATGAATGCTCTGTTGGTAAATTATTCAAATCATTCAATCAAGTTACAAAGACAATGCCAAGTGATTTATGTAACTACTCAAGGCCCTGTTCTTGCAATTGGGTTTGCTCAGGCCAAGTCTTGCACTTATATGCTGTCCCAAGTCATTGGATCAGTGTATGGGTGGAAAGGTCAGTCCTGGAGGATTCAATTATGTGATTGATGCCAAGAAAGCAAACATTTTAAATATTGAGTATTCCCAACAAACTATTTATGAACTCTTCATACATGCGATAACAACAACAACAAAAATCACAGATACATTTGTGAATAATTTCAAAATAAATCACCTGAGGATTTCAGTCTTCTTGGTTTGCAGCGAAAAGAATTTGAAACGTGTTTAAGAAGTTATTTGTTAAACATTATTTGCTTTTATTTAACACATACATAAATTTGCTTTCTTAGATGGCAGGGATCCTTTGCATTGTGTATTCACATATTAAACTGACAGCAGACCAATGGGTGACATCTCTTATTCTATGCACTCACATGAAATGTTTTGAGAACAGGTAACTATTCAGTGCCATGTGTCCAACATGTCCCATACATTGCTTGGCAAGTTCTCTGATAATCCAAAATACCATCCAATTTTTCATGTCAAGGTGACTGTCTGGTTTAGGAGATTTTTATTGGGATTTGGGAACTAAAATAGCTGTCAGATGCCAAATTTTGGTCCATGTTGGCCTGGGCTAAATTACAAATTAGTGAACTACACCTGAAAGCAGTGTGCCTTAGCAAACGGAGCAAACATCCAGACACTAGGAACATTTTAAAATAATCCCTTCTCCACCACTGACTCACTGTGTTCTTAATTAATTTATCTATTATGTGTGTCAATTTTCCCTATCAGTAAAATGGGGATTACAATACTCACTTTACCGGAGAGGGGTATTGTAGGGATTAGCTAAAAAATATATAGTGCTTAGAACATAGATAGCACTTTGCTTTGCCAAAGTGAGACAAAACAATATAGAAACGTGTTTCATAGTTTTTCCTACGTACTGTTTTGTGATGATAATAAAATGAATTGCTGTTTTCCACCCTAAAACAGACATAGCTATATACACATAAGTAGACATGGGTGAATATTATAAAGAATTTTCATGAATATTAATTCACGTTTGCAAATTAATACACTTTACCTGTGTTTGCATCCCCTGTGTGTTTACTTTCCATGAATATTCTAGTGAAGAACTTCACTGGCAGGAACATTCATCAAAACAGAAAGTTTTAGGCAAGTATATTCATTATATTAGCTATTCATTTCCAATAATAGTAGACGTTAGGAAATATTCATGGGAAGTGAATTTTGAATTCATGACTATTCACACCAGAAATCCGATTCTTAGAATTATGCTCAGTCAATCAGGGAGCAAAAACCTTTCATGTTGGCTGCCTAAAAATGAACTACTGAGCAGGTATTATTTACAAGAATTATTCAGCAAATAATTTGAAAAAGCAAATAAATCTGAGAAAATCATGCTATCTGTACGGACATAAACACAAGGGAGGAGAAGTTCATCAAAATGAATTAGTCGTTATGAGTTATCCACACAGCAATATACATAAATTAGGAAAAAGGAAGGAAGATACCAGCAGAACGAAACCCTAGCTAGATTCTCCACTTACAAGTTAAGCACCTGCACTGTTGCAGGATCAGGCACACATTAGAGCACATGGTTTCCTAGTGAGTGCAAAACTAGGAAAACCAACTATATTACCTAATCTTTTATTTGTACACCCGTCTGTACATAGATGTGGCATTGTGGTAAAGGCCCTGGAGTGGGGCTTAGAAGTTCTGGGTACAGTTCTGTCATAAACAGAGAGTTAAGGGTTAATGCCTCTTTTACCTGTAAAGGGTTAAGAAGTTCACCTAACCTAGCTGACACCTGACCAGAAGAACCAATGGGGGGATAAGATGTTTGAAAAGGAAGGAGGGAAGTTTCCTTTGTTTAGTTTCCGTTTAAGTTTTGACCGGAGTGGGAAAGCTCCAGAATTCAGCCTCTTATCAAGTAGTGAGTATCAGTGAAGGAAATAAATAGGTTTATGTTTATTTTCTTTGTAACTTGTCTTGGGCATTAGGGAATAATCAAATTAGGTATTTTTTGTGTAACTAAGTTTTTGCCCAGGGGAACATCCTCTGTGTTTTGAATCTGTTGTCTGGGAGAGTAGCTGGTATGCTAATCTCTCCCAGAGGGTTTTCTTTTACCTTTCTTTTTTTTTTTTTTAAATTAAAAGTCTTCTTTTTAAGAACCTGATTGATTTTTCCTTGTTTTAAGATCCAAGGGGGTTGGATCTGGACTCACCAGGAATTGGTGGAGGAAAGGAGGGGGGATGGTTAATTTCTCCTTGTTTTAAGATCCAAGGGTTTGGATCGGTGTTCACCAGGGAATTGGTGGAGGAGTCTCTCAAGGCTACCCAGGGAGGGAAAGGTTTTTTGGGGGAAGACAGAGTTTCCCAAATGATTCAAACTATTTGAGTGGTGGCAGCAAAACCAGATCTAAGATGGTAATTCAGTTTAAGAGTTCACATGCAGGTCCCCATATCTGTAATCTAAAGTCCAGAGTGGGGGTGAAACCTATGACAAGTTCCCATTCAGTACAGCCTTCTTATGTGTCCTTGGACAAGTCAGTTAGGAACAGTGACTTCCTCAGTATTTGACTCAGGCCCTTAATCGCTTTGTGCCTCCATTCCTATCCATAAAACGGAGATGATATTTCCTTTCTCCCACCCTTTGTTTGTTTTATCTATTTACATCATAATCTCCTTGGGGGGTTGGGGAGCACTGTCTCTTACAATGTGAATTTACAACAGTGCCTAACACAATGAGGCTCCAAGTGTTGTATAAGACAAAAAACAACAATAAGAATAAAAACAACAATTTATTTGACCTTGCAATTTAATCACAGAAGTGGTAGGGCATTTAGTGGTGATTTAGTTCAGCCTTCAGCCTTTGTGTGTGCATGGGTGCGCTTGTGCAGTACTCTGATTTTCCATCTCAAATTGATGTCTATCAAACTGTCACAAAAAAATTCTAGAGCTTCTGACTCAACTGCTTCTATTAAGGGAGATAATGGAGATAACTAGGGCTGTCAAGCAATTAAAAAAATTAATCACGATTAATTGCACGATTAATTGCACTGTTAAACAATAATAGAATACCATTTATTTAAATATTTCTATTGGAATACTAAATTAATGGAAAATGAATAATATTTTTATCTGTTTAAATAGTATATAGATGCACTAAGTGGGAGGTAACAATCCAAAGCGTGAATATGAGGAAGATGTGTTTACTTGTTTTCAAGAGCAATTTCCTTATATTCAAGTAGTCAGGCTTTTCCTTTTTATTACTTTATCAAGTTGCACTATGATGGTTGCAATGTAAGTAACTGCTATTATTATAGATGTCTTTGTCAAGCATGCAGCCTAATGCAGTGGTTCTCAAACTTTTGTACTGGTGACCCCTTTCACATAGCAAGCCTCTGAGTGCGACCACCCCTTAAATATATAAAAAAGTGGTTTTAATTTATAACACCATTATAAATGCTGGAGGCAAAGCGGGGTTTAGGGTGGAGGCTGACAGCTCGCAACCCCCCCATGTAATAACCTCGCGACCCCCTGAAGGGTCCCGACCCCTAGTTTGAGAACACCTGGTCTAATACCATTTAATTCTTTATTTTTTTCAAATAGATACACTTTTGTTGGAAGCAGCAAGGGGGTGGCTAATTTTCTTCCTCACGTTTTCCCATTAATCAAACACTATAGAAAAGTTGAAGGAAATTAAGCAGCCCCCAAGGTTATGGATGGGAGGAAAGACAGTATGTCTTCCAAGTAACACTTTGATTATTCACATTTGCGTTGCTTTATACTGCTACTGTATGAGCAAAAATGGAAGACTAACAGTATAACTCAGCACGATCAGCAAATAAATATTTTAAACAGAAATACCCCTGCTCGTAAATATTTCCTAACATGAGGCCTGCTCCAAAACCCACTCAAGTCAAAAGAAAGAGGCCCATTGATTTCAGTGAACCTTTCATTGGGCCCATGAGTAGTAACAACAATGTCACTTACTCATAGGCCTCAGCATGGGTGGCGTGTGCAGTGCTGGCTGAGGGAGGCTAGCCACAGCCCCGCCCCTTCCACCTGAGGCCACGCCCCTGGAACCCAGAACCAACCCACTCCCCCCCCCAGCTGCCGGCTCCCACCCCAGGCTAGCTAGTGCCCGCAGCTCCCCCAGCCCTGGAGTACCAAGAGGCAGAGCGCACGGCGCTGCTGGAGTTCCGACAAGGCGAACAGCGTGGCCCCAGCCCCTAGATCCCAGCAACACCGCCGAAGTGGGGCCCTGCCTGGCTGTTTGGGGAGGCACGGCCTGCCCCAGCCTCCCCCACCCACGGGCCTCAGTGTTGTGTAAACCACTGGTCCGTGTATTTTGTGTGTCCTCTCGGTGTGCAATACACAGAGGGTGCATAATAGCAAACTCTAGGGCATGGTCTCACTCCTACTGAAGTCAGTGACACTACCCCATTTACTTCATGGGGGGACGGTTCAGGCCTCTAGAGTGTGACTAAGAAAAGGGAGTGGAAGCACGCGGGAGAGTTAAACACTGCTTGCAGATTCTGATTCTTACATTTAAATACCACAGATGAGCTTCATCATACACCAAATATACCATTTAAACATAAGAAAAACTTTTTAAGCAAATGAAAGTGAAAATGTTAACAAAAATCTAAAGGTTGCCATGACCAATATAGGGAGTTCTAGCTAGAAAAAGGAAAAGAGGTATCTGTTGTGGGAAGCATATAAACAGCATCAAGCAATTTTAAAAATATGTAATAGATAATGGCTTCTTCTGAAAGATTTGCAGTGGGATCCAGAGATGCAGCACAGAACTTGCAGCTCGGTGGTGGGGGATTTGGTGAATTTAAGTGGATTTTGTGCCCTCAATCCTTTGCTGTTCTGGCTCTGACACAATTTAGACAGCCATGTGGATCTGTCTAAGTTATAGCAGCGTCTTGGACTGCCGAATGGGCAGCAACGCTGTTCAGAAACTCCACAGCACCTTATGCTGCCTCCTAGCCTACCCCTGACAAGCCTCTCCCACTCCTGGCAACCCCCTGATGCCAGGGCTTGCAAGGAGATCCTTAGTGCTGTGCCTGCAATTGTGCTCTGCAGTTCCTGTGCCAAGGGAATTCTCTCCTACCTAGAACTGGGGCTTATAGGGCAGGGGTGGGCAAACATTTTGGCCAGAGGGCCACATCTGGGTATGGAAATTGTATGGAGGGCTATGAATGCTTACAAAATTGGGGTTGGGGTGCAGGAGGGGGCTCCAGGCTGGGGCAGGGGGTTGGAGTGCGTGGGGGGTGAGGGCTCCAGCTGGGAATGCAGGCTCTGGGGTGGGGCTGGGATCGAGGGGTTTGGAGGGGGATCAGGGCTGGGGCAGGGAGTTGGGGCATAGGAGGGGCTCAGGGGTGCAGGCTCCAGGCGGCACTTACCTCAAGTAGCTCCCGGAAGCAGCGGCATGTCCCCCTTTGGCTCCTGCATGGAGGCGCGGCCAGGTGGCTCTGCGTGCTGCCCCATCCGCAGGCGCCGCCCCTGCAGCTCCCATTGGCCTCAGTTCCTGGCTGGCGCGTAGGAGCGGGGTAAGCCCCAGACCCTGTGCCCCAGCAGAAGCTTGAGGGCTGGATTAAATTGGCTGGAGGGCTGGATGTGGCCCGTGGGCCGTAGTCTGAGCACCCCTGTTTTAGGGTCTCTTTCACCACTCTGATGCCTTTATCCTGGCTCAAATGGGCCAGAGCCGGGATGAGAATCTCACCCTTAGATCTAATCAGAAGAGAGTAAAAATATTGCTTCTAACAATCAGCTCACTACTGTTCTGTAATATTTAATGCAATCCAACTTTTTAAATCATGAACCACATAACATACTGCTGAGTTGCTTTAACATTTTATCTGTAACGAGGACGGGTGAGATCCTTCATCCCTTTCATTGCACGTACTCACATTTCCGTTGATATTAACGAGGACTACAATTTAATTCTTATTTCATGGGCTTCTCTGCGTTTTTTGCTTTTCCAAACAACCCCATCTTACGACCCTAATCGTGAGGCTGGCATTGCAATTTTCCCAGTACAATTACCTCATATCTAATTAAACTGAACAGTGTCAAATCCAGAGTAGGTGGCACAATGAGGTAATTCAGTGTGTTTTTAAACCAAAGACAGCTGACTTGAGTCATCAGCTAGCTTAGGTAAACAGGTGAGAATAAGCTCAATGATCTCACCCTACTCCCCAGAGCACATTGCATAACCACCACATAATTCAGCGCAACTGACCACATCTACTCAAAGGCGCAGCGGCAGCGGGGTAAGAAGATCATTATGGATCCTGTCCACCATTAAGGTGGCTAGGAAGAACTTTGTTCGCTTATATTGGGCCTGATTCATTGGTGTGCAGTGGTCCCTTCATGGCACCACAAAGTAGTTAAGAATCCCTCGGTGCAGCTCTCAGCTCTGCACTCCCTCCCATAGCAGGAACCCTTGGTGCAGGACATGTGTCAAAGGTGGAAGGGAACAGGCAGTGGGAGGGAGGAGTCACATCTGCTGTAATCTTAAATGCCGGTGTGACGGGTTGGATCACAGAAACCCCCTTGGGAGCTGCCACCCGATGTGCAAAGACTACCTCTGCTCCTGTTTTCCCTGCCAGCTCAGGACTCCAGCACCCTGTCTTGCTGAGCCAGACACTCCCATCTGGCTCCAGACACAGACCCAGGGTCTGAATCACTTGTCCCAAAGCTGCAAGTTTACCTGAAAACAGCTCGCAGTAGCGTGCTTGTCTTTAGCACTCAGATGCCCAACTCCCAATGGGGTCTAAACCCAGATAAATCCGTTTTACCCTGTATAAAGCTTATGCAGGGCAAACTCATAAATTGTTCGCCCTCTATAACACTGATAGAGAGATATGCACAGTTGTTTGCTCCCCCAGGTATTAATACATACTCTGAGTAAATTACTAAATGAAAAGTGATTTTATTAAATACAGACAGTAGGATTTAAGTGGTTCAAAGTAGTAACAGACAGAACAAAGTAAGTCACCAAGCAAAATAAAATAAAATGCGCAAATCTATGCCTAATCAAACTAAATACAGATAATCTCACCCTCAGAGATGTTTCAGTAAGTTTTTCTCAGACTGGATACCTTCCAGGCCTGGGCACAATTCTTTCCCCTGGTACAGCTCTTGTTGCAGCTCAGGTGGTAGCTAGGGGATTCTTCATGATGGCTCCTCCCCCTCTCTCTTCTCTTCCCCCCTTTATATATCTTTTGCATAAGGCGGGAACTCTTTGTCTCTCTGGGTTTCCATCCCCCCTCACTGGAAAAGCACCAGGTTAAAGATGGATTCCAGTTCAGGTGACATGATCACATGTCACTGCAAGACTTCATTACTCACTTGCCAGCACACACATATACAGGAAGACTCACAGGTAAATACAGCCATCTGCAGACAATGGGAGTCATCAAGATTCCAAACCATCATTAATGGTCCACACTTTACACAATTACAATAGGCCCTCAGAGTTACATTTTATATTTCTAGTTTTAGATACAAGAGTGGTACATTTATACAAATCAGATGATCATACTCAGTAGATTATAAGCTTTGTAATGATACCTTACAAGAGACCTTTTGCATGAAGCATATCCCAGTTACGTTACATTCACTTATTACCGTATTTTCTCTAAAACCAGCTCAGTTACATTATATTGACTTATTATCAAGTTTTTATAAAACCATATAGACTGCACAACGTCACAGCCGGCAATTGCCTAGCTATCATAGGTCCATAGAAGCCAGGCAATGTTGTTGTAACCACATTGGTCCCAAGATATGAAAGAGAAAAGGGGGTGAGGTAATATCTTTTAGTGAACCAACTTCTGTTGGTGGAAGGGACAAGCTTTTCAGGTTCACAGAGTTCTTTGTGAGGTCTGGAGAAGGTAAACAGAGCATCTAAGCTAAATACAAGGTGGGTCCATTGTTAAGCATAAGGGGTTGACATGATAGCACAGGGGTGAAGCAGAGGGGCCATGCTAGCCAGGGTGCAAGTTAAAGCGCCTTCAAAGCAAGCCACACCAAGTCCCCAGAATTTGGCCCACTCTGCCTGATTCAAACCTCAGCCTCAGACGTATTAATTCATTCATAGCACATGCACAATTCTCCCAAAGCTTAAGCAACCCCCCTCCCTTTAGGCCTGTTCATTACCGTGCCACGCTTAGATCACAGCCTGCAGCACGGTGTCAGTTTGTCATATGGCTTAGTAAAAAGAAAAAGATTAATGTCTCTCTTAGTTTCAGGTGCCACCACAGGCGCTGCAGCATGTGGGGAATGAGAGAAAACAATCCTCAGCATTCTGCTTTCAATACCCAACTGAACTCATCAGAACCGAGCAGAGCTTCCTTGCTAAGCTCTGATTTACTTGGTTTTAAGGATTTCCAAAGTGAAGGGAAGCTTAGATTTTTCACAGAAGTGATTCGCACATACCTCAGCTCGAATGCAATTAATAGCCAACTCAACAGCAGATTCATTTTGAAAAGTAATTATGAAAATATGGATCTAAGGAACTCTTTAATGAAGACACTCATGCCCATTTTAGTATACTGTGAGATTTCATGGTAATTTGTTGATTATCTCTTCCACATTATTCATTCTACACTAGTATTAACAAGGAAGAGAACACAGACATAATTTCACAAAGTATACTTATGCCATAATTCATACTTATTCTGCTGCTCAATATTGAGAAGCACACTGCATAGAGATTAAACGTAATTTGTGCCAGTGAATGGCCATAGACATGATACATCTGATTTTTTTAATATTAGAGTCATGGCTGGTTATAAAAGCCTGAAAATGCCAGACACAGATACTAAGGGGTTTTTAATCCTTTTTTCTTTAAGACATTAAGTTCAAGATCAAAATCAAGATTTCCAATATGCAGACACCAAAGGGAAAAAAAATGCATCTATAGTGAGAATGGCAAAGCATCCAGCTGACGACGCCTATCTAGTAGCTAAAAGCATAGTGCTGGCAGTCAGAAGAGATGGTTTCTTTTTCTGGCTTTGCCCCCAATATATTGTGTGACCTTGGGCACCTCTGTAAAAGAGCTTAACTTTCAGAAGGGGTAAGCTCCCACATCTCCCCTTTACATCATCTGGGGTTTTAGGAGCTCAGCACCTGAGCAGGCAGGCACCTGACCTCTCAGGCTCTCAGTTTCCTTGTCAGTAAAATGGGGATAATAACCCACTTCAAAGGGGTACCATGAGGCTTAATCATTATTGTTTGTAAAGTACTTTGAAGTTCTCAGATGGAAGGGCTACAGAATTCCAAATTGGTGCTCGTATTAGAGTCTTGAGACCTATCTATCTTAGGCCTGGTCTACACTACAGGGGAAATTTGATCTAAGCTATGCAATTTGAGTTATATGAATAGCATAACTCAAATCGACACAGCTTAGATCTACTTACCGTGGGGTGCATACTATGCGATGTCGATGGGAGACGCTCCCCCGTCGATTCCCCCTACTCATCTCGATCCGGTGGAGTACAGGAGTCGACAAGAGAGCAATCTGCAGTTGATTTAGCAGGTCTTCACTAGACTCGCTAAATCGACCGCTGCTGCATCGATCGCCGATCCCCCAGTAAGTGTAGAGAAGCCCTTAGGCACATTAGAGATACTTACTTCCTTGGTTCAAGGCAATAGTTGAGAAGATAGAATGGAATGTCCAACAAGAGGTTTTCTCCTCTTCTGGGGTTCCAGTGCTCATTTACAATAGCTTTGTTTTCATTTCATTTTTGGATAGTATGTATGTGGAATGGCTTTATCCAGACAGAACAGTTTGCTACTCAGCTTTAGACCAAAAATGCTTTTATCCCTAAAGCGGTTAGGTGGTTGGTTTTCCAGACGTCAGATGCTGCAACCAGTTGACAGAATAGAAGAAACCAAGTTTGGTTAAAACCATTCAAGGGGCAAGTAAAATCTGCAAACAACTTGTTGAACCCTATTGTTTTAGCTCAGAGCATAAACAGTTCAGAATACCCACATGCCCAATCAGATAGAAACAGAGGTGGGATGAGCTAGAATCAGTTTTATGTGAAGAAAAAGGTTCCCTTGCTTCAGACTCTGAACAAAATGGAACAATAGGAAAGGTTTTTTTTTCCCCTCATTGGTCCCCCAAAATAAAATGAAGTTAGCAAAAGCCACGGTACAGTAGGACAGAGACTGACTTTAGTCTGTAATGTAATTGGCAGGAAGCATGGGTCAGCTCTCTAGTTTTGATAGTTTAATTTACATGTAAGTATTAAAAGCACATGTTCAGGAGATCTGTATGTCTTTTTTGCCATATGTTGTGGGGGCACTGCACACCTTAATACAGGAACTAAACTTCTAACCAATCAAAAAGCAGACTGCTGAAGACCACTGTGTCATGGAGAAGGTGTGTGGGATGTTCAGAGGAAACGTAACAGGCAATGAGAGAGCAGGTTGTGACAGGGTCTGCTGCATAAACACTGTCTCAGGTTCCTCCAGCAAATCGAATTTACCAATTTGGGTCTGTCCAATGGATGAAGAGAGAGAACGCTGCTGGAAACTCTGAAGGAGGAAATTCTATTAGGAGAAAGAGAGAGTAATTGTTTTCAGGGAAAACTGACATACTGCAGTAAGTTATTGTTTTGTCTCATAGCTGGACTCAGAAGCCTATCCATGAGCACTTTCAGGATCTTGGGTAAGAAAAACTGTTACCAAATTATTACTGAAATAGTGTATTCAGTTAGATTTGCAGAAACATTAAAAAGTGCCTTTCCAGGGCAGTAGGTGCCTTTATCATTAAAAATACAGCAACGAATACAACCAAATTAAATGCAAAAGCCTCCCTGAAATCAACTCCCCCTTTCAAAAAACACCATTAAAAAAACAACCCACTCCAGACACAGATCTACCTGACATGTATATGATAACAGACACCTAGGCTCACACAGACTCGCTAGTCATTCCATAGACTTCCTAATTATTCAGAACCAAATCTTTTGCTGGTGTAACTCTACTCAAGCCAATGGAGTTGCACCAGCAGGCAGTTTGACCTGGAGATTAATTTTTAATAATCCCGAATTAGGCACTGAAATCACTTAAGAATGGATATTGGACTAAATTTTGCTCTCAGTTTCATCCATACATGTTCCCTGAAGCTAGCCGTTACTGAGAGCAGAATGTCCTGTTAACTAGTGGTCAGATGGTGATGCCTTTACTTGCACTGAGTGGTATCTTACTCCACTAATAGTTCCATTGACTTCAGTGGGACTATTTGTGGAGTAAAGTAAAGTCAGAGCATCACAAGCTATTCTTAGACGCCTTACGAGTTATCTTTGATTGCCTTAATCAGGAGAATGGTAGCACCAAGGCTATTATCAGATGCTGGAAACATTCTTTCCCCAAAAGGCTAAAATTTTTCTCAGATTTGAGCAGTCATGATTAGGACCCTACCAAATTCACAGCCATGAAAAACGCGTCATGGACCATGAAGTCTGGTCTCCCCCCGCCCCACCCCCGTGAAATCTGGTCTTTTGTGTGCTTTTACTCTGTAAGGATTTCACAGGGGAGACCAACCTTTCTCAAATTGGGGGTCCTATCTGAAAAGGGAGTTGTAGGGGGATTGCAAGGTTATTTTAGGGAGGTCGTGGTATTGCCACCCTTACTTCTGTGCTGCCTTCAGAGCTGGGTGGCTAGAGAGTGGCGTCTGTTGGCCAGGTGCCCAGCTCTGAAGGTGGTGCCCTACCAGCAGCAGCACAGAAGTAAAAGTAGCAGTCCCGCAACCCCCTCTTCCACAATAACCTTGCTACCTCTCCACATCTCCTTTTTGGGGTCAGGACTGAATCCCTTGGAAGCCACCATGGGATGGCAGGTCTGCGCCACATCTTTGCCAGACCAGGTACAGCAGTGGGTCACTAGACTTTAATGGACAATGGGGGCTGCGGGAACCGGCACGGGCTGAGGGATGTGCTGGCCGCAGCTTCTCGCAGCCCCCATTGGCCTGGAGCAGTGAACCGTGGCCAGTGGGAGCCGCGATCGGCTGAACCTGCAGATGCGGCAAGTAAACAAAGCGGCCAAACACTGCCGATCCCTGGACAATAGGGATGTGAAAGAACTTGCCTGTACAGGGAAACCAGTTCTCTCCAACTTCCCTCAGTTTGAAGATTAGAAAGTTACCGGTAGCAGACCAAAGATATTACAGTGATGATGCTAGCTTTTCTAGAGGACTAAGAGGGGAAGACTCAGGAAGCCATATTTGAAGTTTTGGGCAGAAGGAGGAAAAGAGGACAGGCTAGCCAAGGTCAGAGGTGAACTGGGGAAGGAGAGCTCCATTTTTCAGAACATAAGCAACGCATACTGCCGAAGAACTCTGGATATCCCCAGATAATTCTGACCCCATCCCAAAGAATGCTCAGGAGTAGTGAGGAAACCGAGGCAGGAAAATGCATGTAAAGCTTTATTATTTTTGTATAGATTTGTGCATTTCTTGTGTGATTAAGTAAAGAGCAATGATTTTAGAATCCTATGCAAAAAGTGTCTGTGTGTTACATTATTCATTTGCCCCGTAAAAAAGTAAAACTGTGGACCAGAACACCAAATGGCTGGAGCTCTGGGAGAGGGTGTATTTAAGATACATTGAGAGTTTGAGGGGTCAGTACTGATTCCAGGGGCTGGGCAGCTGGATCACATGGTTGCAAAGTGCAGGAGATGGTGCTGGACAGAGAATCTGCACCTTAAGAGTGTGCCTAGAACTCCAATACAAGGACAATGCCTCAGCCCAGTTCAAACACATTTTTCCATTTCAAGCACTGCCAGTCAGAGCACTGCACGATTAGTCTCTCACTTCCATCTCATCTGTCCTTGTGCATCTCATTATAAGTGATCCATTGACCAGGATCTTTTTTGATCATACAATGCAAGTCCTGCGGGCTTGATGTCCTTGTCCTTCTTTTGGCCTGTGATAGTAAACTGAATCAATAAATCACCATAGCTTACGAGCATCACTAGGCTTACTAGCCAATTTTCCAAAAGGTAATTCCACGTACTAAGATACGGCGCTTTTTATCTACAAGGTAAAGTGACTTTGCATGTTCACAAACACAATTTGTCACTGCATTTTGAACAGCTGGTCATTCCAAGAATACCAGCATTCTTGCAGTGTTAGATAGGCCTGACCTTCCCAGGCAGCATCACAGGTATTCTATTAAAATGATGGGGGGGGAAAAAACACTCTTTTTCTTTTGCTTTGATTCAGTTCTCTCAAGATTAGATCATGACTTTAAGGAACAGCCATGGTAATGGATAATGCAGTACAGCAGCACCACAGAGGAAGCACTGGGAGCAGGTCTGAATTCTGCCTCTGAAAAGCAGAATGCCCTTAAAGTGCTTCCTCTTCAAGTCCAGGAACACATTAGTACAACTACCTTGATGGGGGCACAGCTTACTCCATCACTGCGCTACTCCCATTCTGCAGCGCAAAGAGGGCAGAGGTAGAGCCCTACATCCTCCCTATCCTCTTTGGGGTACCATGCATTCCCAGGGGAGTAGAGAAGGGGCAGTCCCTGTGCTCCCTAGAGAGTAGGGATTACAATTCTACCTGGATCATAAGTGAATTTGCAAGTGTCGGCAGCGGAGAAGGCCTCTCCACTACACAGATCTCACCCTTACTGCAGATAACCCACAACAGCCCAACTGTTTCTGCTCACTCCTCTGTAACTACAGCACCTACAAATAGCTTCTGATGCACCTTCCTTCCCCAGCACCCATTTATTCCACATAGAGGTTGCCTCAAGTCAAAATATTCAGATCCCAAAATTCAGGTTTTTCTTCGCAGGGGCAGGTACGGTTGGTTCGACTCATTATAAATATTGACTCCCTGGGTAATGTTCTTCCAAACTATGGAGATGACTCGAAGCAGCTTTAAGCAGAGGATACTCTGAGCCTGAATCAGGATATGGACTTTAAAATACACTAACAATTCTTTGAAACTCCTTCTGGCTCCACCCTCCACCCTCCCTAGACCAATTTCGGGGTATATAGTGTGAGAAACAGAGCGCTAAGGGGGCTAGAAGAACCTCTAAATTTGCCTATTGCCTCATAGCGACTGAAGAGGATGGAGGAGTTGAGAAATAGGAAATTCACTCTCAAATGTAGCTGTGAAATGGAATGCTCTTGCCATGATGAAACCAGAGCAGGGCTTTACAACGAAAGTCTGTCCGTTTTTCACTTATTTTGGGGGGATCATTCCTACTCTTTAACTTGACCATTTAACCAATTTTCTCATATGGCTTCTTTTCTAGACCTCACATGCTAAATTCAAGTCTGGTTTAAGTGGATAAAGGATGTATTGATTTCCGTGACATTTGCCCGTGCTTCAGAGATAAGGTTGGCCCTACGTTTTCATGAAGCTGAAATGATCTTTTCCTAATTTGGCACACATGAACTATTTTGGATCAGACTGTATAAAACGGTAAAGAACTAGAAAGTTGGGGTCAGTGAAGCACTATGCCTACATCTGTTGGCAGCCGTTTTACTGTGGATCAATAGCAGATTATACACAAGACATAAAAACTAAACTTCTCTTCGTTTCCAGTTCGCAAAGAATGACATAAATATCCAGAGTGACTTTGGGGGGGATTTTATGTGATTGTTCACTTGCCCTCGTTCTAAAAGAAGATGAAAACAATGTCATCATTGTAGCAGACACACTGGATTTTGTCTATGAGGCATTAAACATTTTTTTTTTAATCGCTTTACAAGGTCTCCCTTAGACAGAAAGAAAAGTGAACACAGTAATCTCAGCTGGTGTCCTATTAGATGGTAAGGCCAGGAATACATGTCATACAGAATCAACTATTGCAAACGCTATTGCACTTTCAACACAACAGCGTGTAAAATGATAGTGTAAAATGATAGCGTGTAAAATGATGACTAAAATAGCTGAACTTGTGAAAGAAACGCTTTAATGTAGGGCCCTATTACAGGCTTATGAGGTGTGAGCATTTTCCAACCAAATACATTGCAAACACTAATGCATTTTCAAGACAACAGTGTGTGAAATGATAGAGCCTCTTAAAAGAGATGAACTAATGAAGCAAATGCTTTAATGCAAAAGCGTGCAGATTTATGGGCCTTGAGCTTCTTACTCCATGCAAAGGGAACTGCAAGTAGCCACGAGTACTTCAGTTTTTAATGCTACTGAGGTATAGTCTCTGATTCAGCAGTTTACCTAAATCAGTCACAACTTTGTAACTGGATAAGCAATGGCACTAGAAGGAAGCACCACTCAAAAATGCCAGTACTGAGCGTCTCCAAGTATAACACATCTACAGTGGACAGAGGTATCAGTCACCTTATATTTTACAAAAGACACTGTAAGAGCGTTATGAGAAATTAAAAGGTACTTTTGTAAAGCGGCCATAATGGGAATGGACAAAATGGAACGATTAAGGTTTCGTTATTCTTAATAGAGCAAGAAACAGGACCATTCAACCTTAAAAAAAGAAAAAGAGTCAAATACATCTGTAATGTTACTGCTTTACCTTCTGATGTACATGGATGTTCCATATTGCAGTTTATTTTTGTGACATAAAAGTGACCTCTTCTAAATGAAGGGCTCAGACAATGATAGTCAGAATTTAGCCCATTTACCAAGAAAGATGATCTTTTCTGAAGAAATATTAATGACTGCCCACTGGCTGTTTCTTCAATTTTTCATCACTGGGGAGTGAAGGTTATTTTCATCTCTTAATTGCTTAAAGATTTGGCTACAGAGTTGTGAAACAATAAATTATGTCTCACCTTAATCAACAGTCACTAGGGTATTCCAGCCATATGGGCAATGCCCAAGGATAAGTGAAGATAGAATTTGGGCCTTATATTTACAACACTTTGATTTCATAATTTTTCTTTGAATATGTCATCACAACAGAATGAAAGAGTGTTATATTCACAGCACTCACCTATATAAAAGATGAAGTTCCACCAGGAATCAATACAAATTTCCAAGAAATCTCTCCAATTTGTCACAATAAATATCACATGTTAAGAACCTGGGTGTAGGCAGTCGGATCAGAGCAAGACCCAGAGTCTGGAGGTTAGCCAAGGGTCAGAGCCAGCAATTGAGCTAGAAGCCAAAAGATGAACAGGGGTTGGCACCAGGACAGGTAGTCAATAGTCACGAGTGGAGCATAGAGTGGGAGCCAGAGATGAGGTACAGGTCAGGCATGGAGCAAGAGCAAGGTAGGGAGAGAGGCAAGACCAGGAACAGAATAGGAGTGGAGCAGGAGCTGGGAACAGGAATTAGATGCAGATTGCAGGAGACTGGCAAGAGTGGGGTCTGATGTGGCAGCAACAGAGTCTGTGCAGTTGCTCAGACATCCCAGTTGGGTCACTTCCTGGCTTAAGTAATGGGTGTGACCCAATCAAATGTCCACACGCCTTGGACATTCTGTTAAGACTGCCTGTGGGACCTGACCTCCCAGAATTGATAAGGTGCTGTTTTGTCTGTCTCTCTTGTGGCAATAAGGGAGTGTCCGAGACCCAGGTCCCCCACAGCTGCAGATTCTAGACACCAAAACCAAGGACCCACACCCTGGGATCCTTACACCACCCCCTTCAGGTGTGCTCCGCTCCAGGGAGATTCAGGGCCTGGTTTATCAGAATGATCCAGGTGACATTTTTTCACATGCTCAGGGGTGTGGACAGGTTCCCAGGATTATTTCTTGGGACTGTAACCTTCCCAGTCTATGAAGTATTAGAAGCCACCTTGCCAAATATGGGAGTTATGGAATTTGTGCACTATATAATTAAGCCCCTGAATTTCAACTGGTGGAGGGGGCTGTTTAGACCAACCCAGAAAAAAGATTCCCTATGTAGGGCTTGCAAAGTGATGTGTGGAATTCAGGGTGGATGTGGAGGTTACTGGGGAAATTTTGCAACTTAAATTCACCTGGGCTGACCTGTTTGCAGATATGGAAGGGACCAAGGAACTGACAGTCTAACTTTTGAGAAGCCCTGCTCCTGCTGCAATGTTTTATGGTGAGTCAGACCTTCTGTCCCACCATAAACACCAGACATTCTTGGCATCGCCGGTCCTCAAACTGCATATAGGCTTTTTTAGACTCTCCAGGTGACGTCAGAACTGTTCTTGGATATGGTGAATTCACTGGACCTAGTCAACAGCCACCAGGTTTGGGAAGTATGTGGGTAACACAGGGTGGAAATGGGGATAATATCCACAATTCAAAAAGAGGCTCTGCCTAGTAGAGACATGATTTGTATTATTGTAGATAATCCGGCCTATGGTAACAGGGAAACCAAGTTGTCCTGATGGAAGTTAATAAAGCACAGCAAACAATATTCCCATACCTGATTAATCCTCTCAAACGGCCCATGGGTCTGGGGATGATATGCTGTGGAGGTGGATGCATGAACATCCATTAGGTGGAGTGTCTCCTGCCAGAAGCGAGACAAATTGAGGCCTTCTGTCACAGATTATTTGGTCTGGGAGCATGGGGGCAGCCAACGTGCATCACCAGCAGCTGGACTATCATTTCAGCTAAAGGCAGATGGTCAGAGGGAATGAATTAGGCCATTTTAGTCAGTCAGTCTGTGACAGTTAGAACTATGGTGTGGCCCTCAGAGTTTGGGAGCTCCACAATGAAGTCCAGAGTGATTGAGATCCAGGATCTGGTCAGAGTCTCCAGGGATATTAGGGTAGCAAAGAGTCTTGTGCAAGGCATCTTAGTACAGGCACATGTGGTGCAGGAGACTACATAGGCCTAGACTTCCACGCGCAGAAGAAATGAGCAAAGGTGCAAAAAGTCTGGAGGCAACCAAAGTGGCCCATGATCATGGTGTTGTGGTGTAAGTGTAGTGCCTCTAATACGGGAGTACCCCGGCAGAATGTATATGCACCCGTTGACATATGTCACCCCATCCTATATGGAATTCCTTTGTCAGGCGGAGCTTCACGGCAGAAGGTTTTCCTGAGCAGCTGTCTGAAGGAGGGTCATCAAGGCAGATTGCAGCGTTAACTAAGTTATGGGGCTTCAGGAGATAAGATGGTTCCAGGGTGGGCTTCTTGTTTCCTTAGTAATATTCCCCATTATGTGACAGGGTGTCTGCTTTCCCATTTCTGGTTCCCAGATGTTATGAAATGGTGAAGTTAAATCAGGAGAAGAATGCCCACTGGAGCCATCTTTGGGCCTGAGCATTCAAGGAATACTCAAGATTTTTATGGTTGTCGAAGACTTGCACTGGGTGTCAAGCCCCCATCACAGAGCGTCACCACTCCTTGAAAGTAGATTGAATAGTGAGTAGCTCTCTGTCCATTATTTCTTAGTTTCTTCTGGCAGGTGTAAGACTGAGTGAATAATACGTGCAAGGGCACAGTACTGATGTGTGTGTGTGTGTGTGTGTGTGTGTGTGTGTCTCCCTGTGTTTTATGTCTGGACATTTATGTGCATGTGTCACTATCATACTTGGAGAATTACCAAGACAATCAATGTGAAATGGATTCTAAACTGGTATTGCACACAGTACGGTCAGTCAAGTTCTTTTGTTCAATTTCATATGCATTTTTCCTTCTTTTTAGTGAATTCTGGTTTTCAGTGGAAACCATCAAACCACCAAGCATAATAACCATATCAACTCTTGTTTTATCTTTTTTTAAATCTAAAGAAAAGATATGAGTAGAAGTTTGGAGACACCAGTTTCCTGCATGATGTAGTACAAGAGACATCAGGTTTCTCATTCCACAAGCTGTGGGTCTTCTGACGCACAATGAAAGTAATAGGAGGAGATCCAGGGACAGTGAGGACTGTTGCTCTTGCCAATTAATACACAGAGAGCTATCGGTCTAAAGTGTTGTTCTGCAGTGCACAGGAAAAAGTGAAGAGAAGCTAAAATCATTATTCGCAGAATTATTAGGTAGGAATCCTTGGACCTTCATTTGATTCTGAACTAACCGGAATTGGGATGGAGACAGCTCCTCATTTGAATGTACTTGGTTTCAATGATGATGACAGCAAACAAACAGACATAAACCATCATTAGAAGCAGTCCACTAACTTTATCTTCTTCCCAATGAAATCATTAACGGGGATGTACATCTTGTCCTTATACATCTATTTCTCAAATGGACAGCCTAAGATGTTTTCTTAGGGTCTGTTTGAATTACTAATAATCTCCTACTCCTTTCTCTGTGAGAGATAACACAAAGGCTTGGTCTACACTACCCCCCTAATTCGAACTAAGGTACGCAACTTCAGCTACGTGAATAACGTAGCTGAAGTCGAAGTACCTTAGTTCGAACTTACCTTGGTCCACACGCGGCAGGCAGGCTCCCCCGTCGACTCCGCGGTACTCCTCTCGCCGAGCTGGAGTACCGCAGTCGACGGCAAGCACTTCCGGGTTCGACTTATCGCGTCCAGACTAGACGCGATAAGTCGAACCCAGAACTTCGATTTCCAGCCGTCGAACTAGCTGGTAAGTGTAGCCAAGGCCAAAGAGAGGAGGAAGAGCTCTTAAACCGTTCACCCTAGCAGGAGCATTTGTATATTGAGAACGACAAATCCCCAGTCCTTAGTTACTTCTAGGAAACTGTATAGCTAAGTTCACTGAGGCTGTTGCTTCTAACAAGTTGTTACTCAATATTAGAAGAATGAGCTATTGTAACAGAAATTGGTTCAGAGGATTAGCCGGCTGTGTTCACTGTGGGAGCATCCATAAAGAAATGGACTTTTAAAAACCTTTAAGTCACATATGCAACCTCAGCTATCTATCGGATCCTGACTTAGCACTAAGTCCAGTTCCTGGGTTAAATACAGATGTGAGAGAATCAAACACAGGATGTATAGTCTCTAGTTTGGGAGCACAGCCAGTGTATCTACTCTTACCAGCTTCTCCAGGCAACAAAAAAGCTCTGGCACTTGTTTTTCCACTTCTACTTTCTCCTTGTTTTATGGCTCTTGAGTTAAAGGTAATGGTAATTAACTGTTATTTCTCACCAGTTATAGCTTTGCATGTTAGAAATCATTTCTAACTTGCCCAGTTATTTGGTTCTGAGAATGGGGAAACAGCTTTATAGATCGGGAACCCTTAGTTTACCAACTTCCCCCATTCTGGGTGTTAGAACACACCTAAAAATATCATTTCTTTCGAAAAATAAAAATACCACAGAGCAGCAGGCTGAATGTTGTACTCCCTCCTCAGGGTTCACTGATTCTTAGAATAATAGACACATGGTCTCATTACTGTGCCAGTCAGACAATGAGTGAACAACCAGTAAGTGTTCGCAGCAGTTTTAACTCAATCTCCGTTTATTAACAAATTGACTTAGCACTGGATTGAGAAACAGTGTTTCCATTTCAGAGGGAGGGAATGCAGGTTTGAATTAATTCTATGTGGTTGTGACAGCAGGGTGGAACAAGTTTCTGGTCAGGGTTCTGTGGTCAAGGTATGCCAATGTTTTTAAGCAAGCATAACTAGATGGAATTTAACAAATTAAAAGGTTAATCGTCATTTCTGTGCTTGGGAGTGGCTAACAGCAGGGAATTATTAATTATTATTATGAAGTATAAAAAGGAGAAAGCTACTGTCTAAAATTTATCCCCATGAGTCATCAATAAATCCCAACCACAAATTGACCCCGTGGGTTTGGATAGTCAGGAGTTTTGTTAAACCCTCCGCAGAATTCCTGCATTTTAGGAGCTCAAATGCATTCACTCTCCTTTGACTG
Organism: Malaclemys terrapin pileata; assembly: GCF_027887155.1. NCBI lineage: Eukaryota > Metazoa > Chordata > Testudines > Emydidae > Malaclemys > Malaclemys terrapin. The sequence continues at coordinate 14,610,984 of NC_071511.1, forward strand.
TCCTTAAAATTCTCACGCCTAAGAATGCTGTCTTCTGGCAGTCACGGATTGTGATGTCCTGCACTTCTAATGTGTTCCTGAGCTGCTCATTCATACCCTTAGGGATTATTATTGTTATTAGGGTTGCCAGGTGTCTGGTTTTCAACCGGAACACCCAGTCGAAAAGGGACCCTGGTGGCTCCTGTCAGCACTGCTGACTGGACCGTTAAAAGTCTGGTCGGTGGTGCACCAGGGCTAAGGCAAGCTCGCTTCCTGCTGTGGCTCCGTGCGGCTCCCGGAAGCAGTGGCATGGTCCCCCTCCGGCTCTTAAGCATAAGGGCAGCCAGAGGGCTCCACACACTGCCAGTTCCCAAGCGCCAGTTCTGCAGCTCCCATTGGCCAGGAACCCTGGCCAATAGGAGCTGCGGGGGCGGCGCCTGCAGATGGGACAGCGCACGGAGCTGCCTAGATGAGCCTCCATGTAGGAGCCAGAAGGGGGACATGCCGCTGCTTTTAGGAGCTGCTTGAGGTAAGCACCACCTGGAGCCTGCACCCCAGACCCCCTCCTGGGCCCCAATCCCCTTACACAGCCCTGATCTCCCTCCCGCCCTCCGAACCTCTTGATCACAGCCTGAAGCCCCTTTCCGGCACCCCAAACCCCTCATCCCCAGCCCACCCCAGAGCCTGCACCGCCAGTCGGAGCCCTCACCCCCCAACACCCCAACCCTGATCCCCTTATCACACCGTGAACCCCTTGGTCCCAGCCCAGAGCACCCCCCACCCTCCGAACCCCTCATCCCCAGCCCAGAGTCTGCAGCCCCAGCCAGAGCCCTCACACCTCCCCACACCCCAACCCCTGACCCCAGCCCAGAGCTCCCCCTGCACTCCAAACCCCTCAGCCCCAGCCTGGTGAAAATGAGCGGGTGAGAGTGGGGAGAGTGAGCAACAGAGAAAGGGGGGATGGAGTGAGTAGGGGCGGGGCCTTGGAGACGATGCAGGGCAGGGGAGGAGCAACGATGTTCGGTTTTGTGGGAGTAGAAAGCTGGCAACCCTAGCTGTTATTGCCGATCATACTTTTCATCTCACATTGGATGTGGAGGGGAGGGGTTTGTGGCTTGGTACAGAAATGTTTCTGCTTTCACCTGGTACAGTAAGCCAGAGAGCAGGAAGACATTAAAACATTACAGACATGATGGGCCTATGGTCTGTGCCTGTTCCTACATGACTATGTAATTGTAGGTCCCTCCTCTAGACCATACCAAAGATGGGGGTGGGGGAAGAGATGTAATCAGCACCTAAAAAGTATGTGAAGAGACAAAGATCTGCACTGAAAGCCAAGAATCTCACCGTTCCCCTGAGTCAGATGAGGGGAGTGACAACATTGGCTCTAGCTCCAGCACTGAGTCGTTACTGCAGATGATTATACCGGCAGTTAGTGCCTGTTGTTGAGGACAACTCTGTGAATTTGTTGACAATGGTGTGTGACACCTCCATCCCCCTCTCTCATCACCTGGCTAGCTGGCAAATTAAACACCGTGCTACATATCTGCAGCTGCACATTAGAGCACTGTGGTACGGAATCACCTGCTGCACATGCCACATCCAGTTGCTTTATTCAAAGTAGATTAGGACTAGCAAACAGGTTTATTAAAGAGAGTGTGTGTGCAAAACACAATCGAGTCACTTCCTTGTAACTGTTTTTGATAGGAGCGGTTTTCAAAACAGACTCAAGAGCAGGTCCTCAAGGAATCCATTTTGAAGCACTTGGAGGAGAGGAAGCTGATCAGGAGCAGTCAACATGGATTCACCAAGGGCAAGTCATGCCTGACCAACCCGATTGCCTTCTATGATGAGATAACTGGCTCTGTGGATATGGGGAAAGCGGTGGACGTGATATACCTTGACTTGAGCAAACCTTTTGATACAGTCTCCCACAGTATTCTTGCCAGCAAGTTAAAGAAGTATGGATTGGATGAATGGACTACAAGGTGAATAGAAAGCTGGCTAGATCATTGGGCTCAACGGGTAATGATCAACGGCTCGATGTCTAGTTGGCAGCCGGTATCAAGCAGGAGTGCCCCAAGGGTCAGTCCTGGGGCTGGTTTTGTTCAATATCTTCATTAATGATCTGGATGATGGGATGGATTGCACCCTCAGTAAGTTTGCAGATGACACTAAGCTGGGGGGAGAGGTAGATAAGCTAGAGGGTAGGGATAGGGTCCAGAGTGACCTAGACAAATTGGAGGATTGGGCCAAAAGAAATCTGACGAGGTTCAACAAGGACAAGTGCAGAGTCCTGGACTTAGGACAGAAGAATCCCATGCACTGCTACAGGCTGGGGACTGACTGGCTAAGCACCAGTTCTGAAGAAAAGGACCAGGGGATTACAGCGGATGAGAAGCTGGATATGAGTCAGCAGTGTGCCCTTGTTGCCAAGAAGGCTAACGGCATATTGGGCTGCATTAGTAGGAGCATTGCCAGCAGATTGAGGGAAGTAATTATTCCCCTCTATTCGGCACTGGTGAGGCCACATCTGGAGTATTGCGTCCAGTTTTGCTCCCCCCACCCACCCACAGAAAAGATGTGGACAAATTGGAGAGAGTCCAGCAGAGGGCAATGAAAATTATTAGGGGGCTGGGGCACATGATTTATGAGGAGAGGCTGAGGGAATTGGGCTTATTTAGTCTGCAGAAGAGAAGAGTGAGGGGGAATTTGATAGCAGCCTTCAACTACCTGAAGGGAGGGTCCAAAGAGGATGGAGCTTGGTTGTTCTCAGTGGTGGCAGATGACAGAACAAGGAGAAATGGTCTCAAGTTGCAGTGGGGGGAGTCTAGGTTCGATATTATGAAAAACTATTTCACTAGGAAGGTAGTGAAGCATTGGCATGTGTTATGTAGGGAGGTGGTGGAATCTCTATCCTTAGAGGTTTTTAAGGTCAGGCTTGACAAAGCCCTGGCTGGGATGATTTAGTTGGGATTGGTCCTGCTTTGAGCAGGGGGTTTGACTAGATGACCTCCTGAGCTCTCTTCCAACCCTAATCTTCTATGATTCAGGAGGACACTAATGATGTTGTTTTTAATAGATAAATATATTCTTCAGGGCTTGGGTTTCTAACAAAACTGCAGAAATCTATGTTGCTTTAATGGTGAATGTTAGTTAAGAGCGGTTTGTTCTACACGGCGTCAATAGCACAGGGGACCATCCATTCACAGTTGAAAGGCTGCTCTATCCTTGAACTGCAAGCACTTACTGGGCCAGAATTTAAAGTGGTCAGCACCTGAAAGAGGCCAGATTTTCGAAAGAGGTTATGTGAGGGCCACTATTTTAGCTGACACATTGGGAATTGAACCAAGTTAACACATCTTGGGCTAAAAAGTCCAGGGTGTCTGACTGGGAGCTGCAAGAACCTTATATCCTTTGCAAGCACACATCAGTAGGTTACACTCCACAGGCCCTAAATAAACAGCCTGATCTGCTGAGCTCTTGTGAAAAATCTAGGTCATAATGACTTAGTTAGAACTGGGTGAGCTTTAAAAACAAAAGGCAAATTTTGCTCCACATGTAGGTTATTTTAAATACTCCCAGAACTAAGACATGCAGATTTTATTAAAAAACTACACAGAGCTCACTATAAATAATAGCTATGTAGTTTCATGGAAGAGTGTTTCCAAGGAGAAAGTGCCGAGTAGCAAGGTTGAAGTTTTAAAAGTCACAGTGGAAGTGTTTGAACATAGACATTTTAAGCTACCAGATCTATATAGTCCATGTAAACTTTCGATGTCTATAAAATGTCTCTAGCTTTTGATTTGGAACTTGTAAACAATAAAGATGAAGGAAGGTACTGCACAGCCATTAACAAAGGGAAGTGGACAGAGCAACACTTGAGAGCATGTGCTTGGGAAGAAATCTTTGGAGGTGGGTACACTAAGGAGACATAGCAGGAATTCACAAAGCATCAAAGGGACTCTGGAAACATAAAAATCAGGTCACTCCTGTCTTAAATCATATCTGTACATTTGTATTAAAAATTAAGGATACTGTTGAGAGCTGAGTAAAACATACAGTATTAACCTGCTGAAAAAAAGTTATATAAGATATATCCACCTCTTATCAGGTCTTTTATTTAGTGCATTGAGAATCAACTGTTTAAGTAACTGGAACATTGTTATATGATACTACAAAGGTATTGCTGGCAGGTGGTCCTGCTTGAGTTTTTGCAGCATACTGCAATGCAGCTGTTGTATAACTATCCTCTGTCCAGGTTTTTAAGAGTAAGAAACTCTCACAGCTGAAAAAAAAATACAGAAACACACATCTATTGTACATGAATATATACTGATGTGTATGCATGAGAACATATACATACATTCACAGAGATATATTGTCTTCTGGATAGGCATGACTGACAATATTGGCAACTGGATTTGCTCTGTCCTCACTTGCTAGGGATGAATACACCACACAAAATATTGATAAGGACAAATGCCATTACTTACTAAGTTGCTAGTTTGATCTAACCAATGCAGTGTAACTTTGCCAGATAGCCAGCCCAAAACAGATACTGGCTGCTGACTTCTGACCAGTCAATGTATAATGTAGCTAAAAGTTCAAAAATCCGCAGTAAACTGCTTTAGGACAAAATTCAGACTTAGACCCTTATTCTGAAAGTGAATCTGCACATATGGCTTGCTGCATAGATATATAGTGCCCAAGAGCCAGTCACAGGCAATCGTCTAGGAATATTGTCAAATTAAAAAATCCACTGGAGAAAACTGACATGTTCTCAAGCACAATGCACAAAAAGAGAAGCAAAATTTATCAAACAAATTAATTAGTCTCTAAAAACCATTTGCCCCCACTCAAATCTTCAGTCATTTCAATAGTCTAATAGCCCATTGTTTCCAGATCTTAGTTCCTTAAATCATTATACTCACGTCTACACTTACAGCACATGTAGAGTACAGATACTGCATGTCCAACTAGTGTGGATATAAATAGCAGCGTAGATGGTGAGGCACTGCTTAGGCAAGTAGAATACAAACACACCAGAACCTTAGGGTCTATAACTTACATGGCTCTCTACTTGCCCAAGCCAGGCTTCCATTGTTCACATTGCTATTTTTAGCAGCGTAATAGCCCACGGCTTCTCCACTGCCACAGCCTTTCCCCACCACAGTAAAGGCTCTGACAGTGGGGAAAACGCCCAGGGAAAGGTTCTTGCAGCCCCGCTTTGCTGGAGACTTTCCCTGTCACCACCCCACTGCCAGAGCCTTTCACTGGCACTCGTAGGTAGATCTTACCATGGACGTAGCCTGTTTTTCACAGTGACGTGTAGCTACATGTACCCAACATGCCAGCACAAGTGTAGACAAGACCTAACAGTGGCTGCAAACTCCTGTTACACTCAACAGCTCTACAGGAGGAACAGATGGAGACTATAGCTTACAATTCATGTTCAGACTTTCCCCAGTGCTGACAAATCAGTTTGGACTTTGCCTCAGTATACACCAGTGATGATAGTAATACCATCTACCTCTTATATAGTGCTTTTTCAGCAGAAGATCTCAAAGCTCGTTGCAAAGGAGGTAAGCATCATTATCCCCAATGCACTTCAATGACAATCACGTGACAAGGGCAAATCTACCTTTTCTTGATGTGGCTAATGAAAGAATGCCAAAGAACGTTAGGTATTCAGGGCCTCATCCTAAGCCAATTGCAGTCAATGGAAAAATTCCTTTTCACTTTAGGGACATAGTTTGAAAACAAATGTAAATAGCAACCATGTGACTAACTGGAGGACTATATTGTCTGTACATCATCTCTACAGGTTGAACCTCTCTAGTCCGGCACCCTCGGGACTGTCCGGTGCTGAACCAGAGAATTTGCCTAACCATGGGAGGTCAATGCAGAGTGCCAGTAGGTCTCCATAGGCGTGGGAAGTAGAGGTGCAAGGGGCTGCTGCAACACCCCCAGGCTTTGCGCCCAGAGTGACCTCCCACCCAGGGGCCCCCGCTACCATCCGGGGTCCCAGGAGCCGGCCCCCTGCCCAGGGGCTCCGATGCCAGCCCCACATCCCAGCTGCCAGTCCCAGGTCCTCCCCCTCTCTCCCAGAGCTTGAATGCCATGAATCGGCTGTTTGCAGCACTCTGGAAGTGCTGGGAAGGCGGAGAAGAAGTTGGTAAGATGGGGCCACTGGCGCGCGAGAGGCCTGGGGGTAGGGGGAGCAGAAGGGGGAGCTTGGTGTCAGTGGATGCTCCGCACCCACTAATTTTTCCCCATGGGTGCTCCAGCCCCGGAGCATCCACGGAGTCGGTGCCTATGCTAGACCACGGATGTTGCCGGACCAGGAAGTGCCGGATTAGAGAGGTTCAACCTGTATAATAAGAAAAGTTAGAGTAGAAAGTAGTCTATGAAATGAGCAGAAGGAGACCTTTCACATTTCAAGTTTCATTTTCTGCTCAGTGTAGGGAAAGAGCTGTAAAATTCATCTCCTGTATGGTATTTATAATAATCCTTATATTGTCTCCATTTTAATATCTTTTGTGAATTTCATCAAAGGATAGTATTAACAACTGTAATTTAAAGAAAGATATAGTGTGCCTGGGTGCTGTGAAAATCTCTGTACATTGCATCATAATTCTGATCTATCTATGCACCACCCCTGAGATTTCAGTCCTGAGCAGACAAGCAAAATTGAGTCATGGTTTAATGATATGGATAAATGAGCAAGGAGTTGGATTAGTCTATCCAACTCATTTTCATGTTTTAAATCAAATCTCTACTTATGAAAATTTAGTACATCAGCTATGATATCAACATGTATGCCAGATCCCATACAATACATTAAAGAGCAAGACATAATTTTTTTCTCAATTTAAGATTATGAAAAAAGAAGAAAGACCATTCTGTAATATAAGATAAATACATTTAGAACAAATAAATAGAACAAGTTGCATAAAATATGTTATCATTATGAGGAACTGACTGCTATGGGAAGTCATTGAATCTCTATATTGTGGCTGGATATCTGAAAGGGCTCAACAATTTTTGAAACAAATAATATTTTTGGTTATGCAAGCTAAGAGAAGCCTATCCTTTTGAAAAAAAAAAGTATGACTTAACACCTACATATTTTTGGAATTCACCTGTCTATTGGACTATTCTGCAATCCCCTCCTATATGGTGATTAATCTTCATTAAGATTTGTTAAATATTTTTCCAAAACAAAATAATAAAATATGGTAGTAAAAAGGTCACAGATAGAAAATTCAGTACTTGAGATGTTACACAGAATGTCATTTAAAATATTTCATTCTCTTTCATTTTATTGATTGCCAATACAACATGCTATGCCAAGGAATGAAATTAATGGAATTCTGAGCTGTCACCACTACATAAAACTTTATGAACTGCATTAGTCATGGTAAGCTATGTGTTCTTACAGGGCCTGATCCAATGCCCCTTCAAATCAATGGAAGTCTTTGGATGAAGTTCACAGAACACCAACTATTGAAGCAAAATAATCCATTATTTCAATCTGATACTTAGAGCCTGATTCAGAAGAGTCTGTACAGGTGGTGGAGGTTACATATCAGCAAGTTGGTATGAGAAGGAACCTGCGTTCCCTTACATCATTTTACACTTTATTGGTAGTCGTTGAGTGAAGGCACTTGGATAGTATGGTGACAAAGCGAGGTACAAGAACCTGAATAGAATAGTATAGAGAATAGTTTTTCTTGATACACCCGCCTCCCCTTTTGCCCCTTCAGATTGTGAGTTACTCCTGTTGACACCCATTCACACACATATAACGTACACCAACATTGTATCACATGTGACCCGATTCTCTTCTCATTCAAACAAAAGTAAATAAGGAGTAACTCCGTTAAATTATGTGGAGTTACACCAGTATACAAGTGGGGTAAATAAGATAAGGATCAGGCCCCATGTTTCCAAAGGCACATTCGTTGGCACCATTCTTAACGCAGAAATTGCATATTTTAATAACAGTTTCTAATGATGTCTCATGTATTGGTATTGTTGCATGCATGCCTGAGTTACATGGAAAGGACCACAAGAACAAATTGAGTATCATGCTCAGACCGAGCAAGTGATGCTCCTCTAAGATGTTATTCTCACAATGTCTGCAGGATCACACCGTTCAAGTCAATAGGGTTGAGTGGCTCCTTAACACCTCTACCACAAATCCCAATCCTACGAGTCTATGGGACAGGAGACTGCTCAGCATCTTGCATAATCCACCCCCTATCGTGCAATGGGCACTACACTCTATTTTATAAAGCACCACTTTTTAAATAATGCACAATTTCATAATCAGACCTGAATAAAGTATTAATAGAATTTAGTAACCACATGAAAATGAATTTGCATCCCTGTGTTATACTTTTCAAATAAGAATAGTTCGCAGGTACTATAAAATTCTCAGGCTGCAGTAGGATTAATTATTACACAGCTCGCTGGCTTCATTTTGCTTACTTAGCAATTTACTATATATGGGATCTCTGGGGAATGATCAAAATATTTTCTGTAGTTTCCCCCCCCCCCCCCCCCCCAAGTTCAGCATCAAGTTTTACAAATAAGCCTGTAGTTTCTGATTTTACTTGTTGAGATTTAGGACCAACTATCTCTCCTCTGATCCATATGGTAAATCACAACTCAGTTTTCTGCTATCCCAACCAGAGTTCTCGTGTCAAAGGTAGCTCAAAATGTCCCATCATACATCTCTGGAAGCAAAAATTTGGTCATATGGACTGACCACATTAGAAGGAAAGATGGTTACTTGTAATAAGAGATGGACAGGCCCTGTTTTTCTGTAAGTCACTCCCCTGAATTTATAAAACTCTATTAGCTATGCTAGGATCTTGCTTTTAGCAATATCATCCTGCTATATAACTAGAGAAGCAGCAGCTACATGAACGAGGGAGAGGATTACAAAAAACACAATGAAAAGTTACCAAGAGAATGCAGCAAAGCTTTAAACAGTGCCAAATTACAGGCCATTAAATTAAGCAGCAATGAGCAGAGGGCATTCAGTGACCCACAAATACAATTGGTAATCTGCCACCACTCTGGTTTAGTATGGCACAAACATCTCATTAGTTAGCTGCATAAAATGGGCATGAAGCAGCTAGGAATAGTAGGCTGGGATTTCAAAGGAGTTAGGATTTCATTCAAGATGCCCATTCTTATTTAGCTGGACACCTTTCTCCACTGAAGTCAATGGGAGCTCTGCCCATTGACTTCAGCAGAGCCAGACTTTCACCCTACCTCTCTTGGGCGTCTTTTAAAAAAAGAAAGTGTACGTAGAAAAAGTAGATGTACCAGCACTGCCACATCTGCGTGTAAATAGGCAGGAAGGATTCAAATGACTAATGGTTCTCTCAATGCAGATTGAACGCCACCCAATATGAACTATTCAGATATCTGCAAGTGATAGCAAGTGTCATTAAGATGAAGCTTCAAGAAGCCATATTCTTGTAGTAGCTCTTCGAGATCATCTATATAGAATGAGCCTAATCGTGCTTGCCTTACTCGTGTGGGTAGCCCCACTGAAGTCAGTAATGAAGAATTCAGCTAAAGCGGAAAACACTCCGTAATGCTTAAATACATTGTTTGGTAACATAAGGAATCAGAGCAAATGCAAGCATAATTTAGACAATCAATATGTAAATGAATAGGATGGCTAGCACGAGTACAGGATTTGGTGCAATACGTTTTACTATCTATTCAATTTTCGTTGAGTTAATACCCCATATAAATCCAAATCCCTAGCTGCCTTATACATAAATTCATATAGAAATAGATAATAGATCTAGTTGTATAGTATAATAAATATGAAGTATATATGTAAAATCTGCTGTTAGTTCCTTCATTCTGCTTTTCACCCTTCTGCTTTCTCCTTTTCTACTTCAGATCATCTTGCTCTTCATGCATCACTTCTATTGTATTTCGGTTTTAATTTAAAGTGTCTGTAACTTAATTTTTAAGATTGAGATGTTCTTGGGAGCAGTGGGTGTATAAACCTTTCAGTACAAAATTAATTTTAATAATTAATAATGGGTGAAGTTTTCAGAGGGAGGGTTTTTTGTATGTTCTAAATTAAAATTTGCCTGATTAATGGTGTCACCTGGCAATAGATTTCAAGGTTTATTATTTTTGCTTTTCGTATTCCTATAAACCAGTGACATACCTAATCTATTAAATAATCATCTACTTTTTCATTTTGGCATAGGTGGCTGTGTGACAAGATAGTTCCATCAGAATAATGTAAATGGAAATACATAGGTGATATACTCCATAACACTGTATAAAACTTCCAAGTCCACCTTGCACTCAGGAAGTAGCAAATATAAATACCCTACTTGCATTTGTTCTCTAGTTTACTTTAAAATTTATTTTTAAGTTAGTGATGTATTTTGAGGTATGATTAATGGATTTACAAATACTTTTTTTCAGCCTGCACATACCAACAAAGGATTTAAAATTAATTCACAACTTCTAACTTCTTCCTTAATGGATTTTTAAGGTCCATTGCAAAGAATCAATCAATATGAGGGTGAAAGCTCTGGCATGTAATACATTCTGTAGAGTCAGTAGGGGTCTGCATGAAGTAGGGTGAATTACGATACTCCGAATTAACTGGAATTATTTGCAATTATTAAGAAGACTATAACCATTTACATTACTTTAATTTTTAGGATGCAAAAACAGCAGCTCAGTCTGGCTTTAAATAAATACAGCAACTTGGGATATTTGTGGATTTTGTAAAATCTCTTCAAAACATGGATACAAATAATTTACCATATTCAATATTTACTTCTTGGCAAACATTTTATTTGCTTGAAAGTGACTTTGGTCTGACACTTTTGTGTTTATTGTGGCTACACCTAACATCTAAGGTGACTAGTAACTAAAATAAGTTCACCAAAAATCTATACATTTTAAACTTTGTGTATATAGTGCATTCAATAGCTCTTTATATTTAGTCAGTTTCACTGTTTCCTCTATACAGCAAGTCAGGGTGAGACTTTCAAAAGTGCTCAGCATTGGCTTAACTCTGCTCACACTGAAGTCAATAGTTTTACTATTCATTTTAACTGGAGTTGAGTTATGTTAACGCTGAGAAATTTTAAAACCACACCCTCAGTTTCTCTCTTGATTAAAAAGATCCCCCGTGTAAACATCAACAGAAAAAACACTCATAGATGTTTTAATGATTTTTAAAAAAAATTAGGACACACTGTTTAAGGAATATTCTATCATAAATGGAAAATTATTTATTTAAAAATTAATCAATTACTAAGATAAAAACAGGTTGGCAGTGTCCTTTTAAATCATGCTCTATCTGGTAGGAGTAAGTACATCTCAACTAAATCTGCGAAGTACTGAATAATAATTACGGTATGGCATAGAAGAGGCCAGATCTGCAGAAATCTTGGGGAAAACAGGCAAGATCAGTTGTTCCATTCTGAGGGCTCAGTTTTCTCTAATGGAAATCCATAGAACAACTCTTATTGACTTCAATGATAATCGCATCAAGCTCTAAAGCTATTGAATAAAATTTTCAAAAGTGCCCAAGTCCCATTTTCAAAAGTGCATAAAAGTCTTATTGACTTCAACGAGATGTAGGTTCTCAAAGTGCCTACCTCACCTTTGAAAATAGGAGTTTGGTTACATTTTCAAAAATGCCTATTACTTAATATCTCAGCTCTAGCAGAAAATCGGTTTGAAATGGACAGTTTGAGCAACTCAAAGCAAGTTTTGTACTTCTTGTTACTGATCCCACATTTGATAACTGACTGTAATTTTAGGATTACTGGCTGTGTCCTTCAATAATTAGCGTACTCATGTAAAGTTATAGGTGTTTACATTTCTGGTAGGCATTTGAACAGTAGTTACTATTAAAGACTCTGTATTTATCAGCAACTATCACACAATGGTATCCTACATTTTGACTGAACTATAGTATCTCGGTTACTGCTGTTAAATATTTTACAAATAGTGACTTTGTAATGGTGATCACTATGTCAAGCCACTAGCATGTTCATGTCAACATATAAAAGCAGCTCTCAAGGTAGCGTTTCATACATTGAGATGAGCCAACCTATACATGCATCCATAAAGCCAATACACCAGTACTTTTTTGGATCAGGTAAAGGCAAGGAGGTAGAATAATGTCAGTGAAAAGAGTAGCTCGGCAATATGTTTGGAAGTGAATACATCCCACAGAAATGTCTTTGTAATGACAGAAATATTAAGTTACTGCTCTTGAAAGTCCTGGAAAGGGAAAAGATCAAGTACACCATAGCCAAAGTCATTAAAAAGAAATCAATTTTTTTTTTTGTAACGGAAGTACTCAGACTTTGACTTTTTATACAACAATAAAATAATTTGAAATGTTAGCGGGTAGGATCAAGCTAAAGCTCTGAAAAGAACTACTCAAAAACAGAGAGCTTTAGAAGAAAGACGCCTAGAAGATGAAAAGTCGGAAAAAAATGTCTTCAAGTGCATTCATGTTCTTAAACGTGGTTCTGTAATAATGGAAGCTTGGGGTGCTATGTTTATTATTATTTCTCAATGATTTCCAGGCCAAATTTACTCAGTTTACAAGGATATATCCATTTTTTCCCTGTCAGCCTTGAAATATTACCCTAGGATCTGAAAATCATGCCAGGTTCTTTCTCACTTATGCATCAGTATAAGTAAAGATTTTGCAGGCCAAATTCTCAGTTTCTTCATTATGGTTGTTGAGGTATCAGTGAGGACAGGATTTGGCCCTGAAATTGGAATTTAAGGCCAGATTGTGATACCCCTATTCATATTACAGAGTCCCTTATTCTATGACCAGTCACACTTATTTTAATGGGACTAATTTCGGAGTAAGGTACACCTCTACCTCGATATAACGCTGTCCTCGGGAGCCAGAAAACCTTACCACGTTATAGGTGAAACCGCGTTATATTGAACTTGCTTTGATCCCCCGGAGTGCGCAGCCCCGCCGCCCCCCGGAGCACTGCTTTACCGCATTATATCCGAATTCGTGTTATATCAGGTCGCGTTATATCGGGGTAGAGGTGTACTATTTATGTTCAGGAAGAATTTATTTTCTCTTCTTGTCGGAACTTGACCACCTCATGTCAAAATAAAACTCAAGGGTGCAAACGTAATGGGATCAAACCCACAGAAAATATTTTTTCAAACCCAGTGTCACGGGGGTCACTCACCACACTGGCGTCTCCTGCTGGGCGTTTTGGGAATTAGCTCAGTCCCAGCAGGTGGTGGTGGCTCTCCTGTCCTCGCCTCCGCCTGCAGACCCATTACGACTCCTTTCACTCAGTGTCTGCTTCGTGGCACAGCCCTCCCGCCGTCACCATCTGGTTTCCCCCCTGTCCGGGGGACTCCTCCAACAAGAGTCCAGCCTCTCCTCACAGCGGCTTGGCAGTCCACAGCCAGGCGGCTCCTTCAGCGGGTAGTGGGGGGGCAGGCCCACCCTCTACTCCAGGCCCCAGCCCAGGGACCCTGAAAACAGCAGCTTCCTGCTGCCTCTTCCTTCCAGCTCACTGTCTCTATTCCCTGGGCCACTTCCCCGCAGCCTCAGTTCCTTCTGCTCCTGCCTCTGGCTCCAGCTCCTTTGCCCTCTTCCCAGGGCTTCAAGCCTGCAAGTCCTGGTAGCCCATCAGGAGCTCACCCTAGCTCCTCCAGTCCCTTCTAGCACCTGCCCTTCTCCAGGTGCCGGTCTCTCTGTAGCCCTCAAGGAAGCCAGTCTTCTCCCTAGGACTCCCTGCAGCAGACTCACTAGCTCCGGTTTGCAGCTTCCTTTAATTTGGGCCAGATGAGGCCTGATTGGCTGGTCCAGAGGCCACTTAACTTTAAGCACTATTTTTCAATGAGACTTAAGCACAGGCTTGGTACAGACATATTAGGCTAGAAGACCAAAGAATTACAAAGTGTGTTTATCAAGGGATGCTGCTACACGTTGTCCATCACAGTCACCAAAAGCTTCAGTGGTATAAGAAGGTAGCCAGTGAGGGACATAGTCTGGCTAGATATTCAGTTTATCTGAAGTACCTAGCTAGAAACTGATCTAGGTGGCGCTCAATCTGCTGCAAGGAAGCTGTGTCCCTTTGGGATCTGCCATGATGATTATAATAATTATAAGCGGGTTGAAGTACTTTGCAGAATGGAGACAACTTCTGCTGAGATTCAACAATATTATCACAATGAGTGTTTCTTGCATTACTTGATGGTAACCAAAGGACATGGGGTATTAAAAAGATCTTAGGCCTACATCATTTACTTGATTTTTTGTTTTGTTTTGTTTTGCATAGGAGGTTGGCACATTATGTACAATCTGTTCACAATAGATGTAAAACTGACATGGAACTACAATTAATGTGGGGTTTGGTCACTTTAAGAATTAAGACATTTAGGAATAAGAAAAAGGCCTTTCTGCTGCATTTTAAACTAGGCATGCGCAAAAATGGGAGTGATTGATCTGAACTCCTACAAATTTTGCTGACTCGGTTAAAATAGGATCCAGACTCAAACAACTGCTAGCTTTGGTTTTACAGAAAAAAAAAAAAAAAAAAAAAAAAATCAGACCAACAAGGTTTGCAAACCCCAAACTAATACTACTCCAGTGATGGTCATCCTACCTTCCTGTTTTGTTTTAACTTTAAAACAAACCTCTGCTTTCTTCTTTAAACACCATTTCTAGATATTTGTTGGTTTTCTTTGTGTCAGTTGTTTTCCTCAGTAAGTTATTGCATGTAATTCTTTTATTTGGAGTGAAGCAATTCCACCTGAGTTCCTTATTAACTGCTCATTACTGGACAGGGAATAAGCCAGACAGCTGATTTTACTTGGTCAGTCATGGGGAAAAAGGAAAGGGAGAAGGATCTGGTGATGTGGAAAGAGGCAAGAAAAGGAGGAACAAAGAGGATGCAGAGAGAAGAGGAGAGAGGAAGAAAATCTTAAAACAATTAAGAAAAATCAGATCAGACTTGGAGGCCTTCTCTAGCTTGACTGTAAACCTTTTTGAGATTTTTCCATCTCTATTTTCTAGCACTTTCAATAAGATTTATATTTGACAGGAATCCAATGTAGTAAATTTAGAATTGGTAATTATAATCATGTCTTTTGGGGTGGAATCTTTAGTTTAGTTTAACAGCTGAGTTCCAAACCACAGGAAACCTTACTGATGAATTTGAAACTGGTACCTTTCAATTAAAGCACAGAGCTATATTACAACAGAGGTCGCAAACCAGCTGCTTTGACTGATGCATGCAGTATGGCTACCTTGCTGCTGTGAGCTTTCACCATACAGTGACAGTTCTGTTTGCTCTGTGCTGTTCCTATGCGTTAAATCCCTAAGGAAAATGAACAGTGGTGACACTGGTTAGGTGAGATTTTATTTCCATTGGAAATAAGAGCCTGTAATATGCAACATCCTCAATTTGAAATCTAATTTAAGAATGAAAGGAAATGCCATTCCACTTTCTCTCTCTGTTATGTTACAAACACACACGTATATGAGGTATGTAAAAATGTACCTCATTAAAAGCACTCAGGATCATAGGAGTTAGGGCCTAGTGGGATTTTCAAAACCACCTATGCACTTACCTGCAGTTTTAGCTGCCTACATACCTTTAATAATCTGGCCCTCGGGCACTATGGTGCTTACTATCATAGAAATAAATATATGCATAGGATGGGCATGATGACATTTCTTTAAGGAAGAGACTTTTTCTTCTCTCACTTAGTAGCTGTACTTTGAATCTCTTTGCATAGTCTAAACTCATTCCAGGTAAGTGGAATATAAACGCTAATATCAATGGGAGTTCCATTTGTAGACCGTGCAGCAGGCTGTGTAGAAAGCAGAATTTTGTGATTGGAATTTACCGAAAAAGGTAATTAGCCAAATCAGGGAGGCAGTTTTGTTAAGTAATTAGAGCAAGAGAATAATGTCAAAACTGTTGGATTCTATTCCTGGTTCTGCCACTATCATGCTATGCAACTTCAGACAAGTTACTTAACCCTTTGTTTCTCAGTTTGCCTATCTGTAAAACGAACACTTACTGCAGTACAGCAGGGGATGTTGTGAGACTTAGTATTTATAAAGCACTCTGAGAATCAATAGGCATTATAGAATTCCACACTTCAGTTTTAGTTGAAGAGATCACAAAGCATAAAATTAGGTAAAAAAGAATACCGTCTATTTATCTTCTGTTTATACTTGTATCTGTGTAATAGATCACTATTAAAAACACACCGTGATGTAAAAGCCCTATAGGCATTTTGGAATGTGCTTCAGAAGTAGTCAATATTTTCCAAATACTGCTCTACTTACTTTACAGAAGATTAATGATCTATCATGTTTATGTAAATAGAAGAGCTAAGATTCCTGTGCATCTACATTCATAAATTAAAAACAATGCTTTTCTACAGTTATCACTATAAAAGGCAAATAGACCTTGACTAGACATAATGAGGCATTTGTGTTCACCATAACTATAATTTACTATTACTGCTTGAAGAGCCATCAGTTCTTGTTTAGTCTGTTAAGTGATAATAAGAGAGGCTAAAATAAATTCTAATGAACACTCATGGGTCACCTTACTGAATTTATGGAGCATGATACAACAGTATATTAAACAACTATAATTTTGGATGCTATATGTGATAGTAATAACCATTTGTTTGATTTTTCAAGTCATATCTGCTGATACTTAAAGTGCACAACTTTCAGAAGGATGACCTCTGATTTAACTACGATTCTCAGTGTGCAAGGTTATTCAACTGTTCACAATGGATGTCAAATGAATCATGAAGCAGCAGTTACTTCCTGTCTTGGGGAACTATATTCAGCAATAATTGAGTTCTATTGGAATTGTACATAGTCCCAGAGCACATAGGCACAATTACTAGGAAAGATCAAAGGGAACCTGCCATCCCCCCCAATTCCTTTTTTAAAGAACATTATGGCATCTACTAAGAAAAGTACCAGTGGCCTTGTTTACCCTCACCACTTTTTTTTTTAATGTGATTCTTTTTCAGTCATCTGGACAAATGCAGAAGCAATAGACCACTGTAAAAAAATGGATCAAGAGGACAAAAAGTAAAGACAGTTAAACAAATGAAATTGTTTATAAACAGAACATATATTGAGCCAGCCACCAGGCATCAACTTGGTGATACAATAAAATAGAACAATATCAAACCACATATATTCTAGAGCTTGTCAGAGTTTTTGTTTTTGTTTTTGTTCACAAATGTTTAACTGAAATTTTTTTTTTGGGGGGGGGGGTATTTTTTCAAAAGTTTTCATTATTTAAAAAACGAACCCTGAAAGCAAAAAGTTTTCTGATTTTTTTCTAATTTTTTCTCTGCCCCCTCCCATTTTTGGTGGTATAAAGAGTTAATAAATACAATTAAATTATAATAAAGGAAAAGCCAGGAAAGAAAGAAAGGCAAAATGGAAAAAAACAAAAACATTCTGATAAACATTTTTACAAAAAGTGTCTGAACTAAAAAGATATGTGCTTTTTGAAATCTGTAGAACAAAAATTATTTCAATACTTTCAAATATTTTCTCAGAAACTCTTTCCCATTTGCAGGCCAGCTCTAACTAACTATCTTTCTCTCTCTCTCTCTCTCTCTCTCACACACACACACACACACACCACATGAACTCTTTATTCTTCATCATGTCTAATAATCATATGCAAGATCAGACTGCAATCAGTAGCTACAGCATTCATTGTCAGAGATACTGCATTTCAGCAGATACATACAAAAAAATCAATTTTTGTTTAGTCTAATGGCTGCATCACCCAGGAGTAGCCATGAGAGGCATTGTCACTCAGACTCACAAGTCCCCTTCCTGGTGTGCACCTCGCTCACTTGCTCCAAGAAAGAAATAAACTGCCAAGGGTAGATTACTCTCCCCACCCCTCATTGGCTCAGTGGTGGAGAATGGAGCCACTCCCCACCCACTTGCTTCAGGGAGGGAGGGAGTAGGTGGATATGTAGCCCCCAATTACTCCAATATGTCCAGACCCAAGGGATGAAATGGTGGCTCCACTAAAGTCAGTGGTAGAGGGAAAAGTGGCTTTTTTACACCCTCTTAATCCCCTCACAGGTATGTAGTCCAGGTCACAATCAAGACTTAAGAAATTTAACTACATTATAGTTTTCAATTAAAACAGCAGCCTGGGATTATTTAAACGTTTACCTATTTTCACTCTTGTGACTAGTCTTTGTTTCACAGGTTTATCTCTGTAATCCAGATTTCTTTATCCACCTTTGTATCTTATTCTAAGGGACTCTGACAGAATTTCAATAAAATGACAGAGCAGTTGTTTGGACATGCTTCCAGCCCCATCATATATCTGAGACAAAGGTATTTGATGGATATTATTGACATCTTGGCCTTCCTCATCTTCCTGAAAAATAAGGTTTAAAAATGGTTGTATATGATTTTTTAACCTAATTTTTCGGGGAGATAAACATGTGAACTACTGACAGCACCCAAAGATTAATCTGGAAATGAAAGCAAAGATCACTGAGTCGGTCTTTTGTTTAGGAGACTTGGAAAATAATCCGCAATGAAACAAATTGCGTTGTGTTGGCTTTTATTATGGATCATGCTTTTCACATTTATGAAATATTATATTAATACTATTTGTTTTTCCTCTTCAGATCACTTTGCAGACATTAACTAATTCATTTAACCACTCCTGATATTTCAAGGGTCTCCTGTTCAGTACTCCAACTAAAGCTTTACCCAATGTAAGGAAGCAAGGAAGAGAGAAACTACAAGTGCTTGGCACAAGAGCCAGGCATAACTGCAGTCCTTGGAGCACACGGATTGCTTCACGCAAGCACCTACAGCAGCAGCAGCCTCCTCAACGAGGCAGGGCAATACTGGGGCTATGTCTTTAGCCCTTCATCTGCCGCAGTTGCAGCAGGGAGGAGTAGCTGCTGTTCCCTTTCAAAGGATGGTGCAGTGTTGTGCTCCCTCTGTTGTCCTTGAGACACAATGATCCCAAGAACTCCCAGTGCAGAGATGTTTCTCAGCATTGCACCTAAAGCCAGATCCAAACCCCAGTGGAGTCCGTGTGGATGCCTTTCCATTGACTTCCCTTAGTTTTGGTTTAGGCCTGTACTGTGAACTGGGCCTCGATGACTTGATTCTCCTGCCAATGCATTCAATGTGAGCTTTGCCACTGACTTTAATGGAAGCCAGAGCAAGCCCTGGATGCACAGACTAACCTTCAAGACTATTTCCTCAACCTCTGACATCACTGATATTATGTTGCTAACATCACAGTTAAATAATCTATTTAATTGTTCCAGGCTCACCTCTGCCTTATAATACAGTTGTATTTCAATCCCTTACATTCAAATTCCATCTGCATATAAAACATACCAGTACGAAAATCCTCAAACTTTTCTACAGTATGGACATCTGAATGCAGAAATTGCACCACCACCTCCCTGCCAACTTGCAATTATGTGACATCCTTGTGTTAACTACAGAAATCCTTTATCTTTCATGGAGAAGTATAAGAATATGTAATGTGTTTTCATCTATACTTTAATGCCACACAGCAGCTGGAAATATAGAGGGGAAACCGGCACCAAATGACCAGCCAGCTATCCATATACCACCAATAAGCACTCCACTCACCACTGTTAGAGAACTACAGCAATAATATATTGCCTCATGCCTTCATACTGTAGGAGTAATTTAAGAATGCATCAGATTAAAAAGAGCATTTCTAAATATACTAGTCAGCCAATGCAGTATTTCATTGCCCATATGATAATGGAATCTCTAGTAAAATTACCTTTACCTGTGTTGTTAATAACAAGGTGACATTTATGAAACTAAACTAACAAACTTCATCAACATGAACCTTGTAATGTATTCATTTACAGAAACTATTTGAGTCATTTAAATATTATTAAACCATAGCAGAATTGAAATTAGTTTTCCTCCTGTGGTCTCAGATGTACAAGAGTAAAGTTATTATTTTCGTAGGGCTTAGTCATCACGTTATTTGCTTATTTTATTAAAGCTGTGTGTGATTATTCATAGCACATATTGTGCTAATCCTGTCAGCATAGAGCAACACTATACAGTTTCACTATGAAAAGCATCATACCTCACACTCACCTCTCTATGACCAATAGAAAAGTGAGCGATCTGGGCCTAAAGAAACCTTACAAAATAGGTCCTTCTTCTGGGTAGTCTTCTAATCCTAGTTTCAATCTTAGCTATTTGGCAAGATTAATCTTTTGCTGAGACAGTGGGGTTCACATGTGACAATCCCACCAGGTGATGGCCTACAAGCCACATCAATCTACTCTTGTGTCAGGTCTGGTTATGAACTGTGTTAGGTAGGGTGACATAACACCTTTTGAGGTGCATGAAGTCCTCCAGAGAAGTTTTAATTTGAATTTATTTTCAGACTTGGACCCAGGTCTTCTGGTTCATACGCTGTCATGCTTTGAAAGGCATATGTGTGCACAATATTATAAGGGCAAGGGGCAAAAATCATTTTTCTGAAATTGCCTTCAATACTGTGAAAAGCTTGAATGAAATGTCCCAAATCTCATGACAGTGAAGCTCGCCATAGGCCAATACTTTTCTAGATTCACCTTAGGGTGGGGAGGGATAGCTCAGTGGTTTGAGTATTGGCCTGCTAAACCCAGAGTTGTGAATTCAGTCCTTGAGGGGGCCACTTGGGGATCTGGGGCAAAATCAGTACTTGGTATGGGAGGTGGGTGGGCTCAGTACTTGGTGCTGCTAGTGAAGGCAGGGGGCTGGACTTTCAAGGTCCCTTCCAGTTCTAGGAGATGGGATATCTCCATTAATAATTATTATTAGGGTACAAATATGTTCATATATTTCTAATGATGTTTCAGAGCACATACAACATCACAGTGTGTTTGTGGCTTTCTGGTCCACTGAGAGGCCCTTGGTGTTATTTATCATTTAATCAATAAAATAATAATAAATATAGAGGACATACATTTTTGACCTTGAAATCTATCAAATGCTATTTCACCCTGGCCCGTCTGCTTTATAAGGGTGGCACAATGCAATTAGTATTTTTTTTTTACAGAACATGAATGGAAGCATACTCAAATATTCAGCATTGTAATCATAAAAGGAAGAGAGGGTGTTATACATGGTAAGTCCTATGACAGAGGCTTTTTATTGCAATATACTGGACAATGCTGTGCCTAGAATCTGCAGACAATAGGTGCAGCCTTCTCTCTCTGCTTCTGATGATGTTGCTGCAGTTCTTTACAGATTACCTGCTACCACAGGAGCTCTCAAAATGCTCCTGACACTCATTTGTGCTTGCAAAAGACCATCTAACATTAGAACACTGAGTGGGGAATTCTGACAGCGTACAGGATGTAATATGTACTTGTTTCCTATGAAACCACAAGCTGTTCTCAGTACCTTGCTCAAAGAACATATTTCCATGCTTCTGCTTCTTTTAAAAATATATCTGGATAACCTAATCTGCAAATTTACAACTTCTTATAATTAAATATTGGCCAAGAATCCACACATATTCATCTAAACTTATTTACATACTGCAGATTCCATTTAAGCTAAAACGAATTTGAAAATGAGACCCAGAGGTGGCAGGGGATAAATAGAAAATAGCACCCTCTGAAAGCCACATTATATCTATATCTATATATATACACGCACATATATACACACACACACACCATACTGTACTTTTCTGTTCATTAGAAGGCTGCCTGCAGATCTGTCACAGCTTCCTAAACACATCCTTTACATGACAAAAGTGCTTTCCTGTGACATGTTCTGGGCCTACAGTGTGGTACACTGCACTATTACATTCTGCAGCAAGGAAAACGGAGCCAAGGAAAGGTCAATCTGAGTGAGAAGTTACTGGGATATTTATGATCACCAAAAATCCAAAAGTACAACTGAGCAAATTGAATGTTCTACCGTCTGTATAGTTTCCAAACTGGTGTGCATGTGGGCACTTTCATTGAAGCCAGTGGGACTGCTCAGGTGAGCAAAGTTATGCATGTGCTAAGTGCTTTCAAGGAGAATGGCCCTATGTTTCCTATCCAAACAACCTTTGGAATGTACTAACTAATTATGAAGGGATAGTACATTACCAGAACTGTAATCATCATGAAGACTGAAATCTGGCTTGGTATTGATGGAATACTGCTTACAAATGACTTCACATTCAGGAAAACTACATCCAATTCTTCAGACTTGCATCTGAAGAAGTGAGGTTCTTACCCACGAAAGCTTATGCTCCCAATACTTCTGTTAGTCTTAAAGGTGCCACAGGACCCCCTGTTGCTTTTTAGCCAATTCTTCAGTTCATCAGTGTCAAAGTGCACGAGTTAAAACCCCTCTCTAACCATGAAGGTCTTGAGAAATGTTCTTTTGCCCACATAAAAAAAAAATGCATACAGCCATTTTGGTGAGAAGCTCTAGCAACTGTTTTGGCGTGAATACTTGAATCTGGCAAAGGGGTCACCACATTGTCCAGGATGTGCCTTTTCCCATCCCTGTGAAAGACTGCCCAAATTTATCAAACATACAACCTTCTGAAAAATCTCATTTTGTACACGCTCTGTAAAGATTTATTAGAGGCAAGAAGTTAAATTGTCTGACTATTCTATCTGCACTGAGCATGCTCTATACCCACACGGAGCATAGATTCATAGATTCATAGATTCTAGGACTGGAAGGGACCTCGAGAGGTCATTGAGTCCAGTCCCCTGCCCGCATGGCAGGACCAAATACTGTCTAGACCATCCCTGATAGACATTTATCTAACCTACTCTTAAATATCTCCAGAGATGGAGATTCCATAACCTCCCTAGGCAATTTATTCCAGTGTTTAACCACCCTGACAGTTAGGAACTTTTTCCTAATGTCCAACCTAGACCTCCCTTGCTGCAGTTTAAGCCCATTGCTTCTTGTTCTATCCTTAGAGGCTAAAGTGAACAAGTTTTCTCCCTCCTCCTTATGACACCCTTTTAGATACCTGAAAACTGCTATCATGTCCCCTCTCAGTCTTCTCTTTTCCAAACTAAACAAACCCAAGCATGCTCTTGGCACTCTATTAAAAAGACGTCAATTATCTCAAGATCAAACCCAATATGCTTGGAACAACATAAATATAACAAAAAATAAAACTTCCCCACACAATTGCCACCAGAGTCCCACCCTGCCACTACCCAGCCCTCTCCAACACCCATATCCTCCCAGACAAGTGAGAAACAATGGGCCATGCCACATGCCCCAAAGGCTAACAAGCTCATGCTGATATGCACCATGCTGGGGAAGTGAATTCCAAAGGCCCAGGGTCCTAACAGATAATGCCCTGCCAGCTGCCCTTCCTTTCTTATACTTACAGGACTCCAGCATAGGCTCCTCTGCTGACAACAACTGTGGCAAATAGCATGGGGAGAGAGGTGGTCTGGTAGATAAGCAGCTCCCAGATCACTTGTCTTTGCAGATAAAAGCCAATATCTTAATATCAACCCCAGAGCCTGTAACCAAGGATCTGACCCCCAATCCTAGGAGCATCAACAGATGGCTTATAGGAGGCTTTCCATCAACTAAAATGGGCTCAGATCAGGTCCTAAATTAACAGTGTTTGTGTTCCTAAATAAGCCCTGAGCTGGATTTAGTATTATGTATGTGCAGACTTTTAGCATGATCCCTTGTGCTTAAACTAGGTCTGATCCAAAGTCCCCTGAAATAGGTGTAATAACTCCCACTGACGACAGTGGACTTTGGTTCAAGCCCTTTTTGCATCGGGAGGGGACAATACAGGTCACTCTCCAGAAGATGGCATGTTCATGTCAATGCAGAAGGAAATCGCGCCCTCCCCCACCCCTCTTGAACGTAGGCCTTGGTTTGAGGTTCTTATGTTCTCAGCAAAAGGCCCTTCAGTTCAGGAAACGTAAGCAGAAAAGGAAAATCAGCAGGATTCAGTGGTGAAATCCTCTATCCAAGGAGCTGCCATTGCGCATGCCAGATACTCTGCAACCAGTCCCCTGAATAGATTGCCCCTTTGTCTATTTACTTGGTTGCCTGGGAAAGCCTCGCTCCCTCTGTGATGTCAAGTTGATGAGGGCTCTGAAGCTGGAATCAGTTGAGCAGCATAGGGAGAAAGAAACTGTAGAAGCAGGTGAGGCTTGAGGTTAAGTGATACTTTGAAAAATTGTTTTCCATAGATCTGGGCAGTAAGCTTTTATCCTTGGGAAATTAGCTTAGGAAATCCATAGTAGAAGAATGGATGGAGTGTCAATGGATAGACATATGGACAAGACATATGGTAAGGGAGAGATTTTTTTTGTTTGCATCTGCGGCAGATTTAAGGGGAAATAAATAGATGTTACTCATCAATATTAAGAACATCAGGACTCTAGAGAGATTAGAACTAGAGTTTGGTACTAGAAGACATTCAGAGAAGTGGGGAGGAGTGAAATAGAAAAAGAAAGTCATGTGGACAATAGGGCTTGCCCTCAGGGGTATGGGAGGGGAAAGAAATCTGTAACTTCTTCCTGTTAATTTAATTTGCTTTTCTTGTTATTCTGCCTTATAATAAAACCCAGGATGGAGGTGGTTAAACCTCTCCCCTGAGACAATGGGTTTTAGTCATTTTCCTTTGCTTCCTTCCACCTTTGTTGCCATTGCTAGGAGGGATGAGCATAAACCAAAACTCTGATTCCAAACACCCTGAACTTTGGGGAAGTTGAATCTGTATCCCAACTTCACAGCCCAGCACTATTTGATAGTAGGACAGATTTTTTTCTTCTGCCCTTCCCGTACTGCTAAGCAGGAGAGGCGTCCTTGCTAGATGAGAAGGAGATTCTGGGTGAGAGGTTCCAATGTGGAAAACAGAGAGAGCACCACCAATTTAAATGTTACAGTTCAGTTACATTTGTAGCAGGTGAGGGAGGAGGGACAAAGAATGACCTCAACAGCTCTCCCAAAAATCCTAACTCAAGCACTGATACCACCTCCACTATCCTTTTATACTTTACCATCACTCTCTGTTGACCTCAACTCCTGACAGTTTCTGTAATATTACACACAGGTGACTGACTATCTGAAAGTCTTTTTTGTGTGTGTGCAGTCTTTGTTTGTTTGTTCAGTTTATGTATCTAGAACAGAGGTCGGCAATCTTTCAGAAGTGGTGTGCCGAATCTTTATTTATTCACTCTAATTTAAGGTTTCGCATGCCAGTCATACATTTTAACGTTTTATATAAGTCTATAATATATAACTAAACATAATGTTGTATGTAAATTAAATAAGGTTTTTAAAATGTTTAAGAAGCTTCATTTAAAATTAAATTAAAATGCAGAGCCCCCCAGACCGGTGGCTGCGACCCATGCAGTGTGAGTGCAGCTGAAAATCAGCTTGCTTGACACCTTTGGCACACATGCCATAGGTTGCCTAACCCTGATCTAGAACATATATTACTTGGGGGGTAGGGGAATCACTGCAATACACAGCATTTTCCAGTGTATTTGGAAGACGTGTAATAAATCAAATTAGAGCCCAAGGGCCTGATTCAAAACCCTTTGAAGTTAATGGGAAGGTCTTAACTGATTTCCAGAGGAGCTAAGGGAGAGCTAAGGAGAAATGTACCAGGGCATCATAATAGAAATAGCGTGCAACTAAACTGTTTTAATCTTACCCAATGGCAGGAAATGCTGCTGATTGATTAAATCCACAATGGTATCCAGCCATTAGTTGGCAGAGACAATAGGAAGGAATTTTTCTCTCATCCTCCAGGTGAGCGTGCACACACACACACACACACACACACCATCTTTTAAACAAATTCACTTGTTCTTACTGTACTGCACTTGGGAACACGTGTAATAGCTTTTAACTAAATAAAAGCAATTGCAAGAAGAATAATTTTCAGGTTATCCGCATTTAAGTGAATCATTTGTTGAGAAAGACAGCACAATTAAATTCCAATTTCACAGCTTGCTAATATTTTTCATTGCAAAACATGACAACTCTAGTAGTGCAGAAAGGTAGTGAAGCAGATCGCCTGTTTACTGCTTCTATGCATTTACATTCCCCTGAGTAAAACAGGCTAGGTTTTAATATACGTGGTTTGAAGGATTTGAACTGCCTTTTGTGAAATAGTTTTAGTCCCTTACAAATACTGTTCTCTGAATAAGGAAACAATTAAAGTGGTTCCCACTATGTCATCATTGAAGGTTTGTCTGTTTTTTTCCTTAATAAATGCCACTGTTCAGGTGATTGTCAACTCATCATTTTTAAACAACAGGCTGAAAATTAGAATTTGTCAGTCTAGATGCAATCTGCAAAAAGTATCAATATTTGTTCAGTCAGTCTTACATATAGTTTGGCTCTAAAAGTAGATTGCAATAACTGCATGTGGACTGTAAGCTCTTCGAGATGGATAATGCCACACACTATATTTGTACCATGCCTTGTTTAATAGGGTCCTAAACCCAAGTAGGCCCTACAGGTGCTACCATATTATAAATAAATAATTACTGAACTGAACACAGTATGGATCATACACTTTCTCCGTAACTACAGCTAAAATGGACTTGGGTCACCTCAAATTCACCACTGCTTTCTCCTCTAGGTTCCCTGATTCTGTCCGCTTCTCAAGTCTGGCCAATATGCTGTAGCCAGCTCCTTTCTTTCAGTAACATCACTCTCATTCTTTGCATCAGCTTTTGATGTTTTTGCATGTCAAATGACAGCTCCTCATCCTCACCTTCAAGGCTTTTCACAGCTCTTCTATATCTCTTTCCTTCGCTGTTCCCCTGCTTGTACTCCCACTCACTGCCAAATCAACATTGTTCCCCTAGTATCTTTTTCCATCAATAATTACATGCCTCTTCTCATGAAGCCCTCAGCCTGCAGTATCTTTCCAGATTCTGTGCTCCATTCATCCACCTTCCTTCAAGTCACTGCTCAGTTATCTTGCAGCACTGGCCTCCACTTCACCACTCCTACCCTCGTATCATACAGGCTAAGGAAGTTAATTTAAAAACAAAACAAAAAACAAAACAAAACAAAAAACACTTTGTCTAAAAACTACTCTCCTGCTTCTGATTACATTTACAGCAGTAAATCAGGAATTACATCGCTGAAGTTGCACAAGAGGTTAGAATCAGGGCCTGTATGTACGCATGCAAGCACCCACACCCGAATGAAAACAACAACACACATGTATCATATGTACCAAAAGCGTCTCTCATTGAGCTCTCAAACTGTCAGTACCATTCTGAGCGATATCTATACATATGTAAATAATTAATAGATGGTACTGAAGAATATGTAGCACAGTCCCTGGGTTTTGTAGGACCACTAAAACTTCTTGTTGTTGTGCACAGCAAATGGCTTCTTCATGCAGTTTTTTACATGGATTTTTTATATAGCACTCTTAGTTCCGTGTATTATATGTCATCCTTTATGTGCTTATACTCAATTTAGGTTGTAAGGCCCTTGAAGCAGGACTCCACTCTTTCATCCTGTTAAGTTATGTACATATCTATGCAACTGTGCAAATAAACAGTAATGAAATACCGGTATATCAGTAAATTTTAAACTCGTGATCTAATATTGACACTATTTGTTGAAAGAATCATCTTTGTTAACAGTGTTTTTTAGTACATCTATCAATAATCATCTTTGTTAACAGTGTTTTTTAGTACAACTATCAATATCAGTGTGGAAAAATACAAGTGATAAGCAGTGTATTGTTTACACACTATAGATGTTTCCTTATCACATCTGATTTTTTAACCTCAGACAAAGAATATTATCCAGTGGACTGTTAGCAAGTATGATAAACTTTTTTAGACCTAATGGAAATAAAGGTTTATGAGGCACTGTATTATCTTTCATATGGGAAAGATTAATTTTGAGCATTTTAAAAGAAATGTGTAACCTAACACATAATTTATGCCATAAACTGGATGAACCTTGACTATAGTTCATCTGTGTTGTGTCCAAATCATAAAACCAGTTTTTAAAAAAAGACCGATGTTTTAAATGTTCTGTGCAATTTGATTTTATATATTAGCAAGTTCGTGTTTAGATATATTTGGCTAATCCTCAAGAGCTATATTTTGGATCATTTAGTTATAAAGATGTAGAGAATACAGAATGCATTTTATGATATTTCCCACTTGGAAAATATCTCCGCTCACAGGCTGCCTGAAGCCTCAATTATCTTTATTTAAACACAATTTTCAAAAGTCTTACTAAGGATGCAATAGACACTGGTTTATGCCAGGCATTACAATGCTGTCTTAGACAGTCTACAATCTGCAAGGATACCCTGGCACATTCCAGTAGGCTAGGGCACCGGTGGATTTGGGACCTTCCAAGGGCCCAGGCATAACTAGAGGGCTAAAGTTTGGATTCGTTGCATTTTTTTTCAGCCACCTCAAGGAAGTCCATATTTTGGGCTTGTCTTCACTACCGGGGTAAGTCCACCTATGGTACGCTTAGGTCGACTTACTCCGGTGTCGTCACTGCACTGCATCGACAGGAGATGCTCTCCGATCGACTTACTTTACTCTTGAGAACCGGAAAGCGCTCTGCCATCGATTTAGCAGGTCTTTCTTCACTAGACCTGCTAAATCAACACCCGCTGCATCAACTGCAGCAGTGTCGATCTCCCCAGTAGTGAAGACAAGCCCTTTGTCTGTTCACCCCTACCTCCCCAAATCTGCAGGGTTAACATACCATGTTTTTAAATGATTGTTTAATTATATGTACTTCTGTAGCCCCAGCTGACATCAGGGCATCATCCTGCTACCACTATAGCATCACATAGCAAGAGACAGTCCCTTACCACAAAGAGTTTACAGTCTAAAATCCCAATCCTGCACACTTACATATGTTTAATGTTATGTGTGTGAGCAATCCCATTCTAGTCAATGGGACTACTCACATGTATAAAGGTAAGCAAGTGTGTAAATGTTTGCAGAGTAGGAGACAAAGAGTATGATCCCCATTTTACAGAGGGGAAACTGAGTCACAGAGCTCTTAAAGTATTAGTCCAAGGTTACACAAGAAATTTATTGCAGAGCTACTCTGAGACTGCTAATCAACAGAACAAACAAACAAACAAACAAAAAAGCTGCTGATGCTGCCATCTCTTGATGTGTGACCTCACTCTATTTGACATTTAAAATAACACTAACCCTACTTTAAAATTAGTAGCAAATACAACACTGGGATAGTAAAGTAACTGAATTATCCAGTTTGTCTATACAATTGTGTTACAGTTTCTTGGAGAAAAACTTTAGGAATTTCAGACAATGGAGCAGCACCCCAGACAAGTTAATGGCAGAGATAGCATTCCACAACACTGAAAGGAAATATTAAAACAACAGCTAAAAGGGAGTGCCTGAAAGCAGCCATACAACATAGCATGTTCTATAGACGGGCACTTGATAGGATAACTAAGGCTGTGATAAAATGGCACACAGGCGTCTTAGCTTGTATAGTAAAACAGCCAACACCCGCAGCTGTTGAGTACAAAGCAAGTTGACCATTGGCAGTAGATTTAGCTATAATTTTTTTTCACGTAACAGGCTTAGTGCTTGTACTGGAGCCAATATTCTTTCTCCTTTCCCAGTTTCCATCCTCCACGCTTTCTTTTTACGTTTTGCACTTCAATTTACTGTTTGTGAAAGGCCTGGGATTAACTGTAGGGGAAACTGAAGCCCCTGATGTATTCACAGGGCACATATGGTATAGACAGCACCAGCAGAGCCATGCAAGCTTCTGCACATTGCCTTGATCCTGAGTTACAAGGGCTACCTCTGGCTGGGTGCTCTCTGTGAAATCTCAGTCGTTGTCCTCTCTAGATACAGTCAATCGGAGCACCAATTTCATCAGTTGTGATAATGAAGTGGATACCGACATCTGTGTACTAGAAACTAGACTTATCGCACCAAGAGATCATCATCACATAAGGCATTGAACAGCCACCGGACAGTAACCATTTTTTGGTCATTGCCCATGTGCTTTAAATTTGAAACAATGTCCAGGTGGTGAAAAGCTGCTTTCTGTTCCCAGTTGCATTAATTGTTCCCTGACCTATCTAGTGTCTTCTCATTCTCTAACCCTGGCCTTCGATCAAGTGCTTCCTCAGCAGAGCAGACGACAAAATGGTAAGCCTTGTCTGTGAGAAAACTGAAAATTTCTAAATTTTCATTCTGCAGTTTTAGGGAAAAAATGATTTTTCATTTATTCAAAATATATAAGAAAAAATGTAGAGAACATTTGAGTTTGGGGTTTTTTTGTACCCTTATTTTCATGCTTTTAAAAAATTTATCACTGAAACCAGGGGAAAAGGAAAAATTAGAAACAAAATTCCCATTTTGGTTAAAATAAAAACACAAACATTTGAAAAAAAATAAGTGTTTTCATTTTTCCCCATATTTTGAAGAGGTCATTTTTCAATAACAAAATTTTGTTCCAAAGTTTTAGACCAGCTCTACTCCACAGTCAGAACAATGGCTGTTTTAGAATCTCTGGGTTCCACAGACTAGCTATGAATCTATTCCCTGTTATACTGCAGTGAGTGCATTTTTTGTAATTGTTACTGAGTTTGTATATGTGCCAATAAGAATTCCAATCTTATTACTGCCGAAAGTTGCTTTACAAAATAACTAAGTAGGCTTTAGCCATACCGGCATGACTAGTTAATTCCATGGGTGCCCAACTTGATACCCTATAAAGGACCCCAAATTCTTAAGTGCTAAGCACCTGCCCCACTGTAAATTCGTCTCATTAATGAGCATCCAGATTCACTAGTCACTGTTGAAAAGCCTGACTCAAAGTCCACAACTTAGATTCTATTACATTTTTTGTGTAGAGTTTACTACTACTAGGTGCAAGTGATCTTTCAGGCACACATCAATTTTCTCTCAGTGGTAAGCTCTCAGTATATGGGTTTATACACCATATCTACTGTTGAGGGGCCAAACTATACGTGCTTCCATTACTAAGAACCTGAACCTGAGGCCAGACTATATTGGTCAGCAACATGTATAACGCTTAGCTTGGTTTTTTTTTTATTCCAAAGCTCTGATCTCTACAGCTGCTCTTCTTATCTTTTAACAGCTTGTTCAGTGGAAGAGGGGCTGCAGTCCACTGCATCCAATGGTGTTCAGCAGTATGACTCATTTCATCAGGTTGGCAGCTGGTACTCCCACACTCCTGTTGTTCAGCAGGTGTTTGTTATCAGGCTTGGTACACTCTTCCATGAAAACTTTCAGACTGGATTGATGAACCGAAAGTCCCGCAGGAGTGACTGTGGCCAGCAGGCTCTTTTGAAATGTTTCCTCTTTCCTTCAGCTTGAGACACAATTTTAGATGGAACCTATTTAATAATCTGTGGCATTTGGCTGCAGGACTGGGATGATGGCTGTGCAGTGTTACTTTCTGTGCCACGTACACACACAACATTCAGCTCAGTTAGATATGCAGCCAGGAAAGCCAAGAAAGCTCAAAAGACCAGATAATAAACCACAAATACATTACTTGGCTGCAGCTTTTCAGTATTTTAGTTAATGCTGCCCTCAGTTGCTGCTTCAAAGATTGTGGGAAAGTCTCTGATGTAAGTCTGAAATAGCTCTTGCTTTGGAAATCTCATCTTGCTCATGCACTATTGACTAGACATGTAAAACATTTCTGAGAATATTCATATTTTAACACTTCTGATTTGGCTTTTCTTTCTGTAGCACACCTAGAATTTCTATCCAATTCAATGGCATAAAAGCCCCTTTCATAATGTTTTTGGCTTCTTTCATCAATTGATCATATTGATCTTTCAAAGAACCCTATTTGGTTTTATAATAGTACCCATTAAGAATCATTTTTATAGATTTTAGATGTTAGCCTTTTATGACTCGTCAAGGGCCTTTTATTTCCCCTTCTCTTGTCCCAGAAGCACATTTGCTAGGCAGAAGGAGCAAAATCATTAGACTGTACAGCTGCAATCACAGCTTCATATCTTATTTTTACTGCAAAGAGGCAAAAGAAGGAGGAAGACGAGGAAATATTTTTATTATAATAACCCCCTTCAACATATTGCAGCCATTTGGTATCAGCATCGCCTCCATACATGGGCAAGGAACAAATTCACAAAGAATAGTGAGGATTCAGGCACCTGGGGAATTGTGATGCCTTTGACAGATCCCTGTACCTTTATTTAACTTAGTTTTACAATTGTTCATTTGGGTACAGACATTGAAAATCCTTGTGCTTTATAAACACCTGTCTAGGAATTAATCTTTTATTTTTAACTAAAAGACAACCACTGTATTAAACTGCTGGTGTAGGCTGCTTACTTAGTACTAAATTTAGCTATACAGCGCATGTACAAATTCAGTATAGAGTCATCAGTTTAGATCAAAATCCAGAAGATAATTATTACCCAGTCTGTGATGGCAAGGTCTGTAGAAGCGTGTTTTCATTAACGCATCCTTTTTGGACAGATATTTCTCACATATAAAATGAGGGTAATACGTCCCCTCACCCACCCTTTGTCTGTCCTGTCTGTTTACACCAGTGATGGGCAACCTGCGGCCTGCATGCGGCCCATCAGGATAATTTGATTGCGGGCCGTGAGACATTTTGCTGACATCGACCATCCACAGGCACGGCCCCCCGCAACTCCCAGTGGCTGTGGTTTGCTGTT
Organism: Malaclemys terrapin pileata; assembly: GCF_027887155.1. NCBI lineage: Eukaryota > Metazoa > Chordata > Testudines > Emydidae > Malaclemys > Malaclemys terrapin. The sequence continues at coordinate 14,643,743 of NC_071511.1, forward strand.
CCCGGCCAACGGGAGCTGCATGAAGTAGCAGGCCACAGGGACGTGCTGGCTGCCACTTCCCGCAACTCCCATTGGCCGGGAATGGCGAACCACAGCAACTGGAAGCTGAGGGGCGCCGTGCCTGCGGCCGTTCAACGTCAGCAAAATGTCTCACAGCCTGCAATCAGATTATCCTGATGGGCCACATGTAGCCCACAGGTTGCCCATCACTGGTTTACACTGTAAACTCTTTGGAGTAGGGAAAGCTCTTACTGCATCTGTATAAGGCCTAACACATTGCAATCCTAATCTCTGTCAGGGCATCTACACACTACTGAAATACAAACAACAGCCACCACCAAAGTTATTACCAACTAAGGCCAAGACCCAGATCGTCAAAGGCATTTAGGTGCCTAACTCCCATTGAAATAAATAGAAGTTAGGCACCTAAATACCTTTGAGGATCTGGGCCCAAAAGAGCTGTGAAGTCTGGATTATCACTAGTTCCCTTTCCAGGATAAGAAGATTAATATTCCTTAAAGGACCCTAGACAGAAAATCTTTGGCTTTCTTCCAAAAAAGTTCAAATCACAATTATGAGTGGCTACTTACGTTAGATAACAATGTGCTTTTTTGTTTCTTTTAGCGAAAGTATTACAGTTTACAATACTTGTTCCAATGAACTACTCTTATGTCTCAAAATTATCTCATCATTCAGCTCCCTAAATAAAATTATTCTACAGCAAAATCAAATGATCAGATTCCTTTAAACAAGTAGAAATATTGACTTCTTTGGTTTTTTTTTTCTTTTCTTTTCTTTTCAGAATTAATGAATTTAGTACAACAGGAGTATCTTAAACTGGTCCTGGGACTTTAACAACTTTCACTAATACATGGGGTACAAATTCCAAAAGCATCTGAGTGTTTTAGGAGCTTTCCCATTGACTTCCAATGAGACTAAGGCCTGGTCTACACTGGGGGGGGGGGAAGATCGACCTAAGAGACACGAGAATAGTGTAGCTGAAGTCGACGTATCTTAGTTTGATTTACCTCACGTCCTCACGGCGCAGGGTCGATTGCCGCCACTCCCCCATCGACTTTGCTTCTGCCTCTCGCCAAGCTGGAGTTCAGCAGTCGATGGGAGAGCAATCGGGGAGCGATTTATCGCGTCTACACTACACGCGATAAATCGATCCCCGATAGATCGATCGCTACCCGCCGATCCGGCGGGTAGTATAGACATACCCTTAGGCTAAGTCCCATATCCTCAAAGGCACCTAAATACCTTTGAGTGTCTGGGCCTCAGTCATTTTTAAAATCAAAAATATAAAAATCAGCAGACATTTAGCCATCCTGCAATTCAGATTTGACTCTAAAGTTGGTATCAAGGAATAAGAACACAACAAACATCGAGCGTGTTATTTTGGATATGAGCATTGGTCCGGTATCCCTGGCAGTGACCAGTATTACACACAAAAGTCAGAACATAGAAATGGAATAGGAGGCTAACTTGAGAGAGTCTGTTTTATGGGCCCCAAGATTTCAGTCTCCAGGATTATTAACCTTTATCGTTTCAAATGCTTTTGGGTTTCTTCTTCTTTTCTTTTTCCCCGCCATCAGATGTGAAATATGACAAAATCCAACAGCTATTAATTTAAACTGCTTGGGGTAGGGACTGCCATTTTGTTCTGTCTCTGTACAATGGAGTCCTGGCCTATGACTGGGGTTCCTAGATGATACCACAACACGAATAGAAGTAATCAATAACACCTTATAACCAAGGTAAAGAACCTCCTCCAACACATGTCAACTAGAAAACCCATAACCAGGTACCTTAATCTCCACTGCTAAACAGATGAAATATAAAAGTGGTGACAAAAGAAAACCAAAATTGAATCTCAATGGTATGGGGTACAAAAAAAAAAAATCACCCAAATGCTAACTTGCACCATGCTGCAAAGCTCTGCAAAGTCAGGCTGCAGTGGACCACCAAGGACAGTGAGCTTCAGAGACAAGGGCCTTCAAATGAAGAGGCTTTCCCCTCAGTCCCAGAGGCGCCAGCTCTAAGGACCACCAGCAACAGTATCCCTGCTGATCTCACAGGTTGTGCCAAGGTCTTGTGTCCCCCTCCCCCACACCCCATAGAGCTGACTCCTGGGCAGAGTCTCTAGATCCACAGAGGTCCAGGAATCCACACAATGGAAAGAGGTAGAACCGGGTACGGGGCAGAGACAGATACACATCATCCCCCAGGGCCCTGTGACAAGTCTGTTAAGAAGTAGATCAGCCTTAGACTGGAGACAGTTTTGATTGGAGCCCCTAACTGTTACATAACTTTATTCTAAGTGGGACCCTGGGGGCAGCTACTGGTTGTGGAAACCTAACAGAGAACCAAGGAAAGTATCATCAAGAGCTAATAGGGAGATATAAGGTCTGCATTATGATATTTCTCTCCTTTTCATGAGTCCGGAGAGCCACATAGCTCTTGGGAGCTTTGACGACTGAATCTGCCTGCTTCTTTGGGAGAAGCAACAGCTGCTCCCATGGAAGAATTTAGGGAAAATCTCTGAGGGGCCTTCCTTCTTTGAGGTATTTCTGTGTGCGGAATCATTCTAGAGCTCTGTTTGAAAATGGGATCACATTGCAAATAAATTTGGGTAATGGCAGCATGGGGTGAGGAATGCCAGCTACTCTCTGAGTGAGGATATCTAAGAGAACAGCAGCAGCACAACAGAAGACTGGCCTCAAATCCTTAGCAAAATAAGTAACCACTGAAGTTTAGCTATTTATATCTTGAGATATATGAATATAACTGCAACCAGTGATGTACTCATCTAACTACAGGCAGGCCAAAAGCACTGACCAAAGTCAGAATTGTTACTGAATTGATTATTTTCCCCCTCCCCCGTTATTAGATTACAGTGAAAAGATGAGAACTGTGGAATATATTTCACACTCGTACCCTGTGAGACCCCATTGCAGCCAATGAGATTGCAGAGGGTCTGAGGGCAGAGCTTGGCAATTAACTTTGTTTTGGTAACAAAACAGAAGCATATTGAGTAGATTCTGTGGCCCAGCTATAGGAGACATAGGAGGTGTATAAAATGGCACCTCTGATTGGCACAATATAATTTCCTTAACCTACTTCTCTAAGACAAAAACCAGACACACAGGCTGCTGGACGCCGTACCCTTCTTCCACCAAGGTCCAAGGAATGGTGTGACACCAAAGCCTGGAGAAATAAGCATTGAGAACCTGGTTTTCCACTCTTTTATGGCATTGTTTATGTCTATGCAAAGAGTGTGTTAAATGTTAGCAAGTCAAAATGGCAGCATTTGACACCCATTTTGTACAGGAGTAGATGACTACACAAGGTGCAAGGCATGAGGAAATCCTGAATTCTAATCCCAGTTTTACCACTGATTTGCTGCATGAAGTCTTTGGGGAAGTCATTTAATCTCTCTGCTCAAGTATCCCCATTTAAAGAAAAATAGAGATAATATTTACTTATCTCACAAAGGTCAGTCTTACCAACCCCAAGCATTCATAAGTTCAAGTGAAGACTCAAAAAAAAATTCACAAGAATGGCTGAAAAATGTAAGATTACAATAGTACAGGGGTCTCAAGCTCCCGGCCTGTGGGCCATCTGCAGACTGAGAAGCTCCCCACTGCAGCCCGCGGAGGAGAGACAGAGGCAGATGCTGTCGGCAATGTCCGCTGTAGGCACCGCCCTCTGTAGCTCCCATTGGCTGGGGAAGATATCATCATTAGTTGCCGGGCAGAGTCAGCCATGGAGGCAGCATCACTTTTTTCCACAATGAATACAAACAAGTCAAAATACCGAACACAGCTATCTGATGCACACCTTGCTGCCATCCTGAAGGTTTCAACTGCTCAATCACGGAGGCCAAACATCAACAAACTGACAGAACTGAAGTGTTGCCAGGTGTCTGGCAAACACTAAAAACTCTCTGGCAGGCAAAAAATTGTATAAAGTTGTATGACAGCTTTATTATTTCTAAGAAATTTAAAATAAAAAATATAATATAAACGTTTTCTTTTCTGAACACCATCTTCAGTGACATTACTGTCCCGCTGGGAGGATTTGAGGACTGGCACTGGCCCTAAGGCAAACCGAGTAGCTGCATTCTTTTTATAGGTCTTCTGCAGTTAGAGATTTTAGGGCTCGTGTTTTCATGCTTTTCTGTGCATCCAAGAGAGCTAAAAACTTAGTGTTTTATTTTAAATGAAAGCTGAGATTCTCAGGTAATAACACAATCCCAGAAATTGGAGGCTTCAAGATAACCACCAAATCGCATGCATATCTGTTGTGAGGGTTAATTACCAAATGTTTGTACAGTGTATTGATCATATAAAAAGGCCTATTTAAGTGCCAATTCTTCCTCTAAGTGGGGTCACACAAGTGTAACAAGACGACAGAATTGCTTTATGTCTTTTTAAAGCATATTTTCCTCAGCTATCTGGAAATACATGGGAAACAACAGAGTAAAAGAAAAGGCCTGAGATTTTGAAGTCAGATTATTTTGAATTGATTGTGACTTGCTTTGAAATCTTGCAGCTGCATTTTCTTTTCTTAACTTTTCAAGGAAGTTCTAGATGTCAGAGACCTTGGCTGCAGACATTAAAAAGCCAGGAAAGAAAGCAAAAGGATTTGATTGATTTTACTTTCCTCTGAAAAATCCTCTTTTTGTTGAACAAAAGACATATCACCAGGATCTTTTTGTTACACTTGTGAGGCCATAATAGATTTTTTTCAGAACACAAAAATATTAAGCACCATCTTTCCAAAATAAACTAAGATTTATCACTTTTTCCTCCGGGGGATATATAGCTCAGTGGTTTGAGCATTGGCCTGCTAAACCCAGGGTTGTGAGTTACCTCCTTGAGGGGGCCACTTAGGGATCTGGGGCAAAAAAAAAAAAAAAACATCAGTACTTGGTCCTGCTAGTGAAGGCAGGGGGCTGGACTCAATGACCTTTCAAGGTCCCTTCCAGTTCTAGGAGATAGGATACCTCCATTGATTTTTTATTTTAATCTATAGGATGCCATCGAATGCAGAATTATATGACCTCTGTATTATCTCTGACCCCCAGGAGAACAAATCTATACAACTTTCCCCCACCTGTGTCTTCCAAATATCATAGGGATTTTCATACTTCTAAAATGCCACCATTTTCATTTCTTTCTAGTCAAGTCAGCTTGAAACAGAAAATGCAACACTTCAAATAAGAGTACCAGAAAATTGCTTTCCTTAATTTTTCCTGTTAAAGCAGTACAGAATTTTGTTTATGTTTTTGGGGGAATGTTCTCTTATCACAGTCTGAGTTTCTCTGCCTGTAAAATGGTAATAATATGCTACTGCAGAGAGACATTGTGAGGAGTAATTAATGCTTTATATTAAGCTTAGATGACATAAAGCTCTGTACACTAGCAATCCAGGAATTATCAAGCTGATCAGACACCATCTAGTCTCCAAGAGTGGGAAGGGCAAGAAGTTCAGAGGAAGGTGCCAGAAACCCTAACACGAGTAATTATTGAATAACCAGAGGGAAAGTTTCTTTTACCCCCTAGTAGTTAGAGGTTGGTTCATGCCATGAAGCATGAAGGTTTACATCCTTTCCAAACTTTTGGATACTGTGCAGTATATGTTTAATATTATTATGATGGCTAAAGAGGTTATCTGTAGCTCACAAGAATAACAAAGTTGGATGTTCCTTTTCATTTAATGAATGGCATTAAAACTAATATATATAAAGCACTGAAAAATATGAAAATTAACAAAGGTTTCAGTGCTTTGTATATATCTTAGTTTTAATGCTATTCATTGAAATGAAAAAGAACATAGACCCCCACATGCTCAAGAGCTACCAAGAGTCAGGATGATTGCTTAGCAGGCACATTTCTGCTTCTGTTGTGATATGCTAATTGGGATGATCCAATTATACTGCATCATTAAAAACTTTATTACTCCATCAATGGTCACTTGGAAAGTTCTTTTAACACCAAGGTTAGCTATTAGGGTTCGCAACTCACAAAACCGAACACCCTTGCTCTGACCCCTGCCCCGCCTCTCCTCCGAGGCCCAACCCCTGCTCTGCCCCTTCTCTGAGGCCCCACCCCCACTCACTCCATCCCCCCTCCCTCTGTCGCTTGCTCTCCCCACCCTCACTCACTCATTTTCACCAGGCTGGGGCAGCGGATGAGGGATTTGGGGTGCAGGAGGGGGCTCCAGGATGGGGCTGAGGGGTTTGGAGGGTGGAAGTGGGCTCTGGGCTGGGGCAGGGAGTTGGGGTGCAGGGGGTGTGAGGGCTCTGGCTGGGGGGTACAGACTCTGGGATTGGGGTGCAGCAGGTGAGGGGGGATGAGGGCTCCAACTGGGGTTGCGGGCTCTGGTGTGGGGCCACGGATGAGGGATTTGGGGTACAGGAGGGGCCTCCGGGCTGAGGCTTTTGGAATGCGGGAAGGGTCTCTGGGCTGAGGCAGAGGCTTGGGGTGTGGGGGTGTGTGTGAGGGCTCTGGCTGGGGGGCTAGAGATGAGCAGTTAGGGCTGTAAGAGGGTTGGAGGGTCAGAACGGGATCAGGGCTGGGGCAGGGGGTTGGGGCACAAGAGGGCGTCAGGATTGCAGGTTCCAGGCAATGCTTACCTCAAGCAGCTCCTGGAAGCAGCGGCATGTCCCCACTCTGGCTTCTATGCGGAGGTGCGGCCAGGTGGCTCTGCATGCTGCCCCATCCGCAGGTGCCACCCCCGCAGCTCCCATTGGCCACAATTCCCGGCCAATAGGAGCTGTCGACCCAGAGCTTGTGGCGGGGGTAGCGTGTGGAGCCCTCTGGCTGCCCCTACACATAAAAGCCAGAGGGGGGACATGCTGCTGCTTCCGAGAGCTGCACGAAGCCACGGCAGGCAAGGAGCCTGCCTTGTCCCGCTATGCCGCCAACTGTGGTGCAGACTGGGGCCTAGGGCCGCCCAGAGGGGGGGGCAAGTGGGGCAATTTGCCCAAGGCCCCGGGCCCTGCAGGGGCCCTGTGAGCCCTGGCCCGTCGGCGGTCCGGGTCTTCGGCGGCATTTCGGCAGCAGGGGGTCCTTCAGTGCTGCCGAAGATGAGGAGCGATTGAAGGGCCCACTGCCACCGAAATGCCGCCGAAGACCCGGACCGCCACCAGGTGAGTACAAGCGCCGCGACTCCCCCGCTTTGCCCCAGGCTCCTTGAATCCTCTGGGCGGCCCTGACGGGACCACCACGGTCCCTTTTCAACTGGGCGTTCCGGTCGAAAACCAGACACCTGGCAACCCTATTAACTATGTTCTAGGTAGGTAACATTTCCTTTCAAATCAAAATAACTTAAGGGGTGTGTGTATCAATGATGGACAGGGTCTGTGTGCTAATAATCTAAAGACAGACAGTTTTACAGGGGTGTGGCGGGGGGCGTGGAGAAGAGTTGATGCTTTGTGCACACTGACCTGACCAATCTAAACGAGGATCTCTATCTCCAAAACACAAAATAAAATGTCCACTTTAAAAAAAAACCCTGATTTATAAGGACACAGCACAGGCTAGCAGCTTGAAAGACAAGCTTTGCTGGCTCATTACAGAGATTCTGTTCTGTATTAGGAAAAAAAATGTCAGGCAGTTTTTTTTCCACCTTTTCTGTTTACAGCGAATTTTAGCAAGTGCTTATCTTTTAAGTTTGAAAGTAGCTCCACTGGAATCAGTGGGATTACTCGCATGCTTAAACTTTAGTACATGCGTAAGTGCTTTTTCTGGAACACAGCCATTCTGCTGTATCTCGGAAGGTATAAAGACTGTATGAAATTAAATTCCCTACATACCTTCTCATATCCAAGATGTTCCTTATGTGTGAAGGGGAAATCCTGTCAGAAATTTAAACAATGAAAAGAGGATCCATATAAAACTTGATTTATTGCCTAATTTTTGCCTTTCCTTTGTGTATCTGCCTACTGAGCTTTCTTCACCATGGCTTCCTGTTACCAGTATCCATTGGTGTTCGTGTAAGGTGAGAAAGCATAAGATATCAGTTACATGTAATTGGGAAAGGGAGCAAGAAAACTGCATTTATCATTGCTAACCTTGAATATGCCTGTCCCATCTAATGGAAAAATGATTGAAGGAACCTATTTTCGCATACTATCCCCAAAGCCCCCATAAAAGCCGAATTGTAATTTAATTAGTTTTCTTTCTGGTGATTAACTGAGAACTTCTAATCATTCAATCTGAATGTGTTTTGATTCATTAAGTATCCTGTTCCAATTTTATTTTTTTTTAAACTTGGCAATTAAATATTCCTGTACAGGCAACTATATTCATTGACACACAGGTTTTGCAAGTGTTTTTGTGTGAACCACACAGAAAATAAGCATGATGAGAATTAGGTTATCAAACCTTTCCAGCAATCCCTGATTGGATGATAAATTAGCAGTGCATTAATTGAGTTGCACCTGAAACTCAGTACGTGATTGATGAGTTTATGATGGTTTCCCATGTTGTGTAAAGCTTCTAGTTACATTCAAACAAAGATATACATTCAAAACTATGAGCCAGATCCTCACCTGGGGTAAATCATCATAGATCTTTCACTTCAAAGGAGCAATACCAATTTACACCAGTTGAAGATCTGGCCCACAGTGTGATTAAAACCAATGTCACTAAAATAATGCTGGAAACTCTATTTTTGCACCAGATTTAAAGATACAGTTTGGGTTTTCCATGATGTGAAAGTATATTGTAAAAATGAGCACTGGAAAATATTTCCAATACTGAGACTGTAGGAATTAATCTTTGCATGGAATGAGGAACAGAACTAGGTAGACCTTGAATAAATGCATCATTCTTTGGACATGTCAAGGACAAACCTTAAAGAGAGAATTTGGGGTTTTATTTCCCCTCAACAAAGCAAACCAAGCCACATTTGTTCCCTGTTATGGAGTGATTCAAAGCCGACTGAAGGCAGTGGGAATCTTTTCACTGACTTCAGAGGGATCTGGATCAGGCCAGTAAGGAGGACTGTTGTGGAAAAAGGAAGATTATTTACTGGAGAAGAATTATGACAAGTGTGGAAGACAGTTTACTGCAAAGCTAGGGGTGTGACCATGGGACTGGAAACTTCAATTTTCTAACAACGGACCTTTGTATGGACCTTTGAAAGTCATTCAGTCTCTTTGTATATCATTCTCCCAATCCCAGATGGAGGTAATTGCTTACCTAGCTCATAGGGGATTATTGATTAAAACTTTTCAAAGTCTACAAAGATTTAAAGTGCCATACAAGTGCCTATTCTTTAAAAAAATACCGATTAGATACAACATATGTTGAAAAGCCTATACACAAACTCCAGGCACCCTAGCAACAAGTAAACTTACACTCACTTAAACTCAGTAGTGTAATACAATGAGAAGAGGTAATATATCAGCTAGCATATATTGCAGCAAAATATATCCCATCCTGCTCCAGCCCTATCAAATACATGGCAAGCTCCATGCTTGTGTGTGTTCATGATGTGGAAATATTCATATTACACAGTAGGTATTGGGCCAGATTCTTGGCTCACTTCAGCAGTGAAACTCCAGAGTAACTCACTGGACTTCATGGATTTCTGCCAGTGAGGTTTAAGGACAGAATTTGGTCCAGTGCATAGAAAGAGTAAGATGTATTTATTTCTAGTCACAGATAAAGAAAAAAAAAAGATTTCCTCGCCCATTGTTATAGATGCCCTTGACAACTTATACAATATACAAAGAACATACAAACATATTGTTTATGCAACTCACACCTTCCGCAACCTTCAACAGGCAAAGCAAAGACTATATCAACATTAATCCATCCATCCTCCCATTACAACCCTCACAATTCTCCCTCACTCCAAACAGGAATAATATACAGGCCTTGCATCTTGCCCTGATGACTATCAGATGTAGGCTAGTTCTGTTTCTGGTTTTCAGTATCTAAAGCCTTAAGTACCCCTTGATAACCCAAAGTGTTTTAGAAGGCTTTGTCAGCCCAACAATACATTCAACGTTTTTGCACATGAAGTGGGCTCTTCAGTACAACCTTGAAGTGAGCTTGATTCATTTCCTTGTGACTGAAATTATTAACAGTTCATGAACCTGTGTTTTCTAAGGAAAGGTATATTCAAAGTCAGGGTTCAAATGCATAAGACATGCTACATATTCTCATTTGCAGTGAAAAAAAAAACATTCAGGTTGTAAGTACAGTGGAAGATTTTTAAATGTCCAACATTTGCAAACAGATACATCAGGTCCCTTGTTAATCAAAATGTATCCAGGAAATACTAAAGTCTAAAATACTACTATGTAGAAACACATGGCAAGTGATGACTTTTTAATAGTGACCAGTGTACGTTCCATTTGAAAAGGCTTTTCAGTGCTGCAAAAAGTGGAGTCAAACTTGTTTTTATAAAGACAAAGATAAACGTATAAAATATAAAGAAATAGATACTGGTATGCCAACCCCCTTTACACAGTGGCAAATAATATGACTTCCACAAAAGGGAGCCCAAATAGCTACATACAATTGCACCCGCAATGTATACTGAAAAATATACAGAGTGCTCAGACCCCTCTTTTAAAAATAAGTCCCAAAAGCAGTATTGCCAACCCCAAGCATTCAAAAATCAGGAGTCACCCCCTCACCCAAAATCATGAGATTTCCTTAATCACCCTAAGATTCTTTTTTTTTTTTAAAGGGATGGGGGAAGGTATTTGCCTTCCGAGCCTGCAGGGTGCACTCTCATTTCTCTGCAACCATGAGGGCCAGAACAACTTTTTAATTTTTTTGAAGTTGAGATTCTCATGGAATAAATTGATTTCAGTAGCTGGGACTTGAAGAAAAACACTAAATATCACAAGATTCAAGATAAAATCGTGAGAGTTGGCAACACAGCAAAGGGACATTGCCAAGTTTAGGACTAATATTTTACTTTTGGTTGCTTAATCATTCCACACACGATCAACATGACATTGCAATACAAACAAAACCTAGCTTCAGGCGGTGAATAAAAAAAAAAATGCAACATTTTATTGGCCAGATTTTGCTACCCTTACTCACACTGAGTAGTACCGTCCTCTATTTGAAGTTTTATTAAAGTCAATGGAGAAACTCAGAGTACCATAACAATCAGTGAGAGTCAGGGTGGCAGAATCCGGCCCTAATAAAATAGAAACGTGCTCATGAATTGTTTTATTTAAATTAAAATATGTATTTTGTTTGAAAATCAACACTTCCCTCTACAGTACTGGAAACTCAAGCCAAATCTTCATGAGACCAGAAAGTGAAACGGTCTATAAACATCCACTGTCTGTGAGCAAGGTACCAAAACACAGCCAGCCAGCATACATGATGGAATTTACATTTGCTTTTAGAAAATGATTTCATTTTTGATAGCATAAGATGTTATCAGGGATAAGGGTATTAAATATATATATATATATATATATAATTTTTTATCTTAATGTCCCTTTTAAAAAAGAAAGTGACACTGTCACAATTAGAGTTACAAAGTAGTCGTCACGCTATTCCAAAGCAGAATTTATTACTTTGTATCAACAGAAACAATACAGGGCCTGGAAGCACAAAGGAAATACTGCAATCATATAAGTTAGGATAGTTAGTCATTGTGTTGGATTTTACTCAAACCCAATGCATGTGTTCTATAGCAAATTACTGCATATCATATTTGTAATTTACCATTTTGCAGTAAGTGTATAACAAATCGCTATCATTCTCTGAATAAATGAAGTAAAAAACCCCACAGAAACATTGAAGCCAAATATTAGTAAATTATCATCCAAGCCTGAAAAGAAAGAGCACTGGAAGTGAACTGATATGTACTGATGGCTTTTACTGTTCACAGCGTGCGTGCTGATACAATGATGAGTAGGCAAGAGGATAATATTCACAGTTTCACAGAGTACATTATTTTATAAATTGCAGAGAAATAAGTGCAGAGCCAGCTGTTCTCCTTGACTGCTGCTTTTTGGCATGTTTCTAGTTTCAGCACCTATCTGTGTGAAAAAAGATAGTTTGGCAATAGCTCTTGCTACATTGGGAGACTTAGAAACATGATATGGCTTTTAGGTATAGGTAGCCCATATTGGCTCTGAGGTGGTATCAAATTAGGCAGAAGAGAGTGGCGGATAGAATGTGGACATCACCGGCAGAATAGCAATAACCTATTAAACATATGTACTTAATGCAAGAGGCCCAGGATTGATCCATGTAGTTACAACAGATCAGGAGGCAAACTATTTCTAGTGTCGAGAAAATTAAGTTAGAAAGGAACTTATAAGACCCGCAGAATGCTATAAGTAGTTGCATATCACATGGTGGCTGAAGCAATTCAGTGCTGCTGATAGATCAAGCAAAATCAAAGCTCCCTGAGTCCCTGAATCAGCGTGAAGGGGCATATCATTACAGTTCTTACTGAGTGCACTCAGGGTCTACAACCAGGACTGTATAGCCCAGGGGTGGGTAAACTACAGCCCGTGGGCCACATCCAGCCCATCCGACCTTTTGATCCGGCCCTCAGCTCCCACTGAGGAGCGGGGTGGGGGACTCTGGCACTCCAGCGCGGGAGCGGGGTCGGGGGCTTGCCCCACTCCTTGCAGCTCCCAAGAAGCAGTCAGCATGACCCCCCTCTAGCTCCTACGTAGTACACGGAGGCATGGCCAGGTGGCTCTGCATGCTGCCCTGTCCGCAGGCGCCGCCCCCGCAGCTCCCATTGTCGTTCCTGGCCAATGGGAGCTGTGGGGGTGGTGCCTTGCGGACAGGGCAGTGCACACAGCCATCTGGCTGTGCCTCCACATACTATGTAGGAGCCAGAGGGGAGACATGCTTCCAGGAGCTGCTTGTGGTAAGTGCCACCTGGAGCCTGCACCCCGAGCCCCAATCCCCTGCCATAGCTCTGATCCCCCTCCCACCCTCCGAACCCCTCAATCTGAACCCAGAGCCCCCTCTTGTACCCCAAATCCCTCATCCCCAGCCCCAACCCAGCACCTGCACCCCCAGCAAGAGCCCTCAACCACCCCATGCCCCAACAGCCTGCCCCATCCCTGATCCCCTCCCACCCTCTGAATCCATTGGTCCCAGCCTGGAGCACCCTCCTGCACCCTAAGCCCCTCATCCTCAGCCCCACCCCAAATCCCGCACCTCCAGCCGGAGCCCTCACTCCTCCCCCCCCGCACCCCTACTCCCAATTTTGTGAGCATTCATGGCCCGCCATACAATTTTCATACCCCGATGTGGCCCTCGGGCCAAAAAGTTTGACCACTCCTCATGTAGCCAGAATTTGTAAAGTAATCTTCTACGGACGTGGAATTTTTTGTCCAAAGTGGAGCTCCTGAACTTATGGATTAACCTGCATAGAGGATCATCTGTCCAAATCACTGCACAAGCACTTAGAGTCTCTCTGTCCCTTTAATGACATGAACTCATTGCATGAGAAGTTCAGTTGGATAGGTATCCAAAGAACAGGTCACAAGAACACAGGCTTTGTCAATACGGGATCATACCATTAATCCTTTCTGTCTGGTAGATGCGCCAGGAAAATTCAAGGTCATTACATACATTGTGTTCATCCCCACCAAGACATTAGTTTGTCACCCAGATGAAATATTAAAGTAAAGTACCGGTAGATGAACGTAGAACCAGATCTCAATAAAGGCTACAGAGGACAATGAAAATTCACTTCATTTCATCTTGTAATATTTTAGCAAAGAGATTACTCCACACAACATTTCTCCAAGTGTGTATCATTTCATGAGCCATTTGTTGCCTTAATTGCACAAAGCTGAGAAAGGGGGTTTGTTTCAGATTTCATGCTTCAAATCCGATATGTGCATGCAGGGTGACCAGATGTCCCGATAAAATCGGGACCGTCCTGATATTTTGGTGTCTGTTCCGCATCCCGACATCCGCCGGCAGCACTGGGGTTTTTTTGCTCTGCCGGCGGGCACTCCCCCATGTGTCCCGATATTTTCTTCCCCTCATCTGGTCACCCTATGTGCATGATGGAGACAAAATATTCCTAAAAAACCTGCAGCTCAGTAGGTTGTGCAACCTATTCCAAACAACTGCAGAGCAAAGTAGCTCCTATTTTATCTTTCTTTGGTTTGTTTGAAAAATCTGTGCATGATTAATATGCCATGCAGACTTTAGGGGGAAAAAAAGTGAAATCCATGTGCATCTGCAGGCATGCAACTGCATGCTTATTTTTCACAGCTCTCTAGTATTATGCATGTACAATTTGGGAGGGAGCAGGACAGGCATATGACTACCTAAGCACCTATCTAGCCACGTGCTCATGCACCACCTGATTTTCCAGCACCCACACAGTGAGGAGTTTGTAAAAAGAGTAGGTGTATAATTGCACAGGTACCCAATTATCCATGTATCTGTTGGCTAAAATCAGGTTCTTTGCTGCCTGCTATAATCAAAGGATATTCTCCACATACATGTCTAAAATCCTTGTCAGGATGCACTTTTCTGCTCATTTATAAGCTCATAGTACTTTAAGGAATTAATTGCTAATGGTTGGCTCCCAATATCAGGGACTGATTTTGTTCTCCGACTGGTTTTGCACCGGTGTAACTCCATTGACTTTAATGGCGTTAATCCCAATTTACATCCACATTGCTGGCACATGATGGCCTCACTCTCACAGACCTTGGGAGGCAGGCCAGTCCTCGCTTACAGACAACCCCCCAACCTGAAGCAAATATTCACCATCAACTACACACCACACCACAGAAACACCAACCCAGAAACCAATCCCTGTAGCAAACCTCGTTGCATACTCTGTCCCCATATCTACTCTGGCGACACCATCAGAGGACCCAACCACATCAGCCACACCATCAAGGGCTCATTCACCTGCACATCCACTAATGTTATCTATGCCATCATGTGCCAGCAATGCCCCTCTGCCATGTACATTGGCCAAACCGGACAGTCCCTCCACAAAAGAATAAATGGACACAAATCGGACATCAGGAATGGTAACATACATAAGCCAAGTATCAGAGGGGTAGCCGTGTTAGTCTGAATCTGTAAAAAGCAACAGAGGGTCCTGTGGCACCTTTGAGACTAACAGAAGTATTGGGAGCATAAGCTTTCGTGGGTAAGAACCTCACTTCTTCAGATGCAAGTAATGGAAATCTCCAGAGGCAGGTATAAATCAGTGTGGAGATAACGAGGTTAGTTCAATCAGGGAGGGTGAGGAAAGAGAAACTGCTGAGCTCCAGTTCATTTGCAAATTTGACACCATCAGATCAGGATTAAACAAAGACTGTGAATGGCTATCCAACTACAGAAGCAGTTTCTCCTCCCTTGGTGTTCACACCTCAACTGCTAGCAGAGCACCTCACCCTCCCTGATTGAACTAACCTCATTATCTCCACACTGATTTATACCTGCCTCTGGAGATTTCCATTACTTGCATCTGAAGAAGTGAGGTTCTTACCCATGAAAGCTTATGCTCCCAATACTTCTGTTAGTTTCAAAGGTGCCACAGGACCCTCTGATACATAAGCCAGTAAGTGAACACTTCAATCTCCCTGGTCATTCTATTACTGATTTAAAAGTCACTATCATTGAACAAAAAAACTTCAGAAACAGACTTCAAAGTGAAACAGCAGAACTAAAATTCGTTTGCAAATTTAACATCATTAATCTGGGCTTGAATAGGGACTGGGAGTGGCTGGCTCATTACAGAAGCAGCTTTTCCTCTCCTGGAATTAACACCTCCTCATCTATTATTGGGAGTGGACTACATCCACCCTGATTGAATTGGCCCTGTCAACACTGGTTCTCCACTTGTGAAGTAACTCCCTGCTCTCCATGTGTCAGTATATAATGCCTGCATCTGTAACTTTCACTCTATGCATCTGAAGAAATGAGGTTTTTACCCACAAAAGCTTATGTCCAAATAAATCTGTTAGTCTTTAAGGTACCACCAGACTCCTTGTTGTTTTTGCAGATTTTATAGGGACAATCCCAATTTTGGGGTCTTTTTCTTATATAGGCTCCTATTACACCCCGCCCCGATTTTTCACATTTGCTGTCTGGTCACCCTATTCTGGACTTCCTTAACATTACTTTCCATGAGTTTCTAAAGAATTCTGAAGTCTCTTATGTGCTAATTTGTAAAACCCTACAGGGGTGCCCTCAGGCCTCATGCATAGCTGAAGTCTTAGAACACCCTTTCCCTACATGGATGGACTCAGCTATCCTCAACTATCTTGTTTCTATTGTTTGCCAGTCAATTAAAGAGAGTGCTAAACTAACTAAAAAGCAACCCTTGGGATATCAGCCACTAGGTAGCATCACTGCATCTGCTCACTGATGTGCTGGGATAAAACAACAAGGAATCCGAGTCCAATGTAACCATTACATTTTGTGTTCACAACAGTATAAATATAGGAGAAAGAAAAGAGAAATTGATGAATGTTAAATGGATTGAATTCAGTACTCCAAAAAGATTAGAATCCAAAGTCACACTGAATATCATTGCTCACGTTTTGTTATTATATCTGCAGCAACTGCAAACACTTTCGCATGGTATCGGGTTGGAAGTGAACACGTCGAAGGCTAAGTGGGTACAGAATAAGCATTGTGCAGAAGGAATCATCACTGTAAACGGGGAAGGAAACAGGGAGGTCGACAAATATATTTACCTAGGTCAGCAGCTGTGCAGAGACAACTCATTCAAAGGGGAATGCAGGAGGTGGCAAAAGGCGGGGTGGGCAAGTTTCAACAAAATAAAGACGTCTCTAGTGGATGATGAGCTGCCCACGAAGAAAAGGAAAGAACTGTTTAACTCCACTGTTCTGCCAGCAATGATATACAGAGCAGAAAGCTGGTCAATGACAAAAGCGGAGGAAGAAAAATTCGCTGTCACCCAGGGAGCAATGGAAAAGCGAATGTGCAAGACATCACTCCGTGATCATATACCGAATGAGGAGATCAGAAGGCATACAGAGGTGACCGATGTAGTGCAGGCAAAGTACAACGCAAAGCGAAGATGGGCGGGTCATGTAATCCACAGACAAGACAATAGGTGGACAACCCACATCAGTGACTGGATCCCCAGAGACCACAAGCGACCACTGGGCAGACCGAAAACACACTAGGCCGATCCCATGACAAAGAACACACTCACAACAAAAGAGAATGGTGTGGCATCGACTTGGTTCATGGTGAGACGGACAAGGACAAGCTGGACAAAGGTGGCAAAGGTGAATAAAGAAGATTCAGACAGCAGGCATAAAATAATGATCGCCTTATACAATGTCCTTAAAAGGGACAGTGCAATGCTGGAAGGTAGACAGAAAGCAAAGAAGCACAATACATTGCTAATGTCTTCATCAGCAAGCAGGCAAAATATAATTTCAGCAACATAGCACCAGTTACAAAGTGAAATTAACGAATGAAATTATTCTGGGAAATGGGAAAACTTCAGAAGGTCTGTGACTAGACTGTACCATTTCTACGAATCCCGATGTAAAGAACTCATGTGACCAGAGGGATGCACCATATATTAGGGTGGAGGAGAATGCTCCTACTATGTTGAGTCATTCCATTCCCCACCTTCTCACTGCCCTTTCTTTCTACTCCTATGAGCCAGACTAGAATGCCCATACACAAGGCCTAGCGATCCGGTATTTGGAAACAGATAATCCAAAACTGGGGCAGACAACTTCCATACTATACTGTCCCTAATGGATATAGACATGCATCTACTTGCAGGGCTCTGCCAAGGTTTGGCCCATAGGATCTTGAAAAATCCTTTCTGATCGAAGATAATCTCTTATCTTCTTTATAAAGTACTTTTTGCTTAAACACAATGTAACAGAAAAACTGGAATAAAGGAAAAATGAACCATAATAGAACAAAGTACTTCGGATTTGCTTTATAACAGCACAAATAAGAGGAAAAAATACTGTAAAAGTCACTCATATGTACAAATATAAATTTAATAGGTCAATGATCTAGTATCAGTGAGAGAGACAGTTTTAAAATGTAAGTGCTCACATAATTCCTTCAATAAGCTTATCATAAAAGCTCCAGATTTTATCATGCATTTTCCTGTTATTTCTCCCATTAAATGAGAGTTTTTCCACTAAGGCAGTATTAATCAGCTCAGACAACCATTCTGCATGAGTCAGGCAAGCAGAGCTTTTCCACAGTTTTAATGTAACCCTCTTATCAACAATGAAATCACACAAGCAAATAATTTATAAGTATGACAGTGTCTTTTACCTGATACCACTTTGATCCTTAGATCAAGAAAGCTTAAACTGGAAAGAATGTAGGATTCATCATGTTAGAACAGGCCAAGTCTCCATCTAGTCTGGTATCCTGATTCTGGCAGGCAAACATTTCACAAAAATCCACTGCATGCCTTAGTTCCTTGTATAATACCTCCAACTGTGTATGCAAATTTGATATTTGCATGTTTAAATGCTAGTTAGATGTATAACTGACCATTTCCTCTTTGAAATGTACACAGGCAATTAGAGAAATGGCATGCACAAATTAGCTGCCCAATCATGCATACCTAATTTTGAAATTTACATCCCAGCCATTAAAGTCAAAACTAGAAGATAAAGTTCAGATAAGATGCCATAGCACTAACCTTCATGCTTTTAATTTTTGTATGCCTGAAAAACATCTCCCTCCTGCAATCCAACCCACTAATAGGATGCTTGTTTGCATTTCTTGGCTGGGTATTGCTTTGACACCAAAGCCAGACCACAACCCCACCCATAATGGGCTATAGCAATGCAGAGGTCAGAGCTGACCAGGAAACGGTTTGCCCATAAGAGTTTAAGATTGATATATTTTTCCTGTCCCAAAGTCAAAATCTTAAACATTTTCCCAAACTGATGACAAAAAAATAATAGAGAGGATCTGTTGAAATATTTTGTTTCAATAATTTTGAAATGTCTCGCTTTTTTTTTTTTAGAATAAATTAAATAAAAATTAGGAACAAAAAGTTCTTTTGAATCAAAAAACTAAACATTTTGTTTCAAAAATATCACAAAGGGATGTTTTAACAATTTCAAAACTCCCCCCCCCACAGAAAAAAAAAATTGAATTGGGAGAATTGTTGAAACCAACCCTCTCACCCAAACAGTTTCAGTTTTGATGAATCAACATTTGTCAATGAAAACATGTTTTGTCAGAAAATTCCCAACCTGCTCTAATCAGATCTCTGAAAGGGTTATAGAGTGTTGTTTCTATTGCCCCCTCCTACTTGCACACACTTGACGTCATACCAGGTCATGGAAAGTATAGCAAAGGGGAGTGAAAAAAAGATTGCAAGTCATTTATATATTCTAGCTCTCCAGTGTCTAAAATAAGTTATAAAATAAGCCTTTTAATGAAAAGGAGCCGTCTTTCCATTTCAGTAGTTTATTTTCTAACATGTTCTCCCACTCCTACTTCAAGCAAAATACTTGAAAAATTATGTGAGTGGTCCCGTTATTTGATACTGGTCTGGAATGAATTATAAAATAGGATTCTGACTCCTGGATCATTTAATTAGACAACCCACAAACACACATGCATGCTATTATTTCACCAGTGTTTGTTCTATATTCATACAGCACCTAGCACCATGAGGTTCTGGTCCAGGACTGGGGTTCTGAGGCACTAATGCAATACAAAAATAGAATCAATTGAAATTGTATTTAGCCTTGCTGTTAATGGGGTTGAATTTGAGAGACCAGGTTTTTATCATTCTGAGAGCAAAGGCATGCATGTATCATTACACTCGAATTCTCTTCCAGTAAAATCATTTTTTCCCCACAGAACTTTAAGATTGGGCTATTAAGCCTGCTCTAGTTGATATCATTAGCAAAAATCCCATTGAATTTGACAGAAACTGATTCAGGTCCCTTTTTAACCAGCACCTAACAAAGTAACCGGAAAATGAAGACGTGAAGCAAGGAACCTCGTTTTCCAGACTATAGAGCAGCACCAAAGCTATTCCATGGCTACTACACCAGCTCTGAGGCCTGGACTCCTTGGTACCTATGTTTGTGGTCCACCACATCCTCTCCATGTGGGGTAGCACAAAGAACTCCTGCAGTTCCTGCCAACCTCCCCTATTGCAACAGAACTGCACCAGATCTGTGCACGTGGAGCCTTCCACACACATGAAGGAAGGGGCAAGGTTTGTCCCTATGGTAAGAGGGTCACTGAAACAGGAATTGCACCTTCCAGCACATTAAAACATTTCTGGGATGTCCCTTCCACTTCTCCATCAGTGAAGTGTGTCCTATGTCACTACCTGATTGCACCTACGTTCTAGAGACCTTTATATCTCAGCCTTAGGATACCTCCTAGACGCAGATTTTGTGTTATTATATGATTAACAGCAGCATCTACAAAGTGCCCAATGGTGTTTTATTTCATTCCTATCCTAAATGAGGGCAACATACACTAATGCTGCTATTGTAAGTGCAATTTAAATCTGCCAGCAGCAATTCCCTCATTTTTCATAAACTGTTTACCCACCTGAGCAGAAGCACCAGGATCTTTCAGGCACAACAGTGTCTCCACTAGAGCTGTGAAGCTGCAGAGTCCTCTAGTTAGAAAATTTAACTGAATTGTTATGAGAAATGTATATGTTTGACAGTGCTCCATAAAAATCCCCCTTCAGCTGTGGCATGAAATGTGTGGGTAAAGTTAAACACAGCTGGATTACCAAAAGGCAATTTAATTTGAAGAGTAAAAAAAGTGAGTGTGTGAGATTAAAAGTTCCTTCAGAAATTTTTCTACTGATAGTTCCTGCAGAAGGGTAAGTGCCACAACTGAGAAATTTTAGCTACATCCATTATTTTCATTTTATTTGCCAGAACATAATCTCTCTACATTTGTGTTTACTGCCTTTCCAATAAACTCTGATTGATAGACACACATTAAAAAAAGGTATTTGGCTTTTTTGTACTTTTATATTCTTTCTGAGTCATTGCTTTTTTTCCTTAAAATTTATCATCCTTTAAATGAGGTTCTGACAATGATAGTGTACTCTTGTCTTCATTATGCCAGAATTGCAATGACTGGGGTAATGAAACCAGCACTAAGATATTCCCATGTCTCACCATCTATATAGCATCAATTAATAGTTTTGCTTTAAAACTTTTTACTGACCTGAAGATTATCTTCATCAGTTTGCTAGCTTACTGTGATTGCTTCCTGGAATGAGGAGAATCTGAGTTTATCGATGGAGATTCTTGTTTTCAAATTTGTAATTCTTGCATTTATATACTTCTCTTCTGAGGACCCTAGGGTACTTCATGAACAATTAGTTAAGCCTCACAACAACATTTCCAATAAATGCATAAGCCTACTTTCTAGGTATCAGGAAGGACACCAAAACCAACAAAATGGAAGACAGGCAAGCACAGCACAAAACTCTTCCTCTCAGATATATGTAGTGAATCTTTACAGCAAAACTCAGTTCCCTCTAGGGCAATGGTGGACAACCTATGCCCCCCTGGGCCGCACATGGCCCGTGAAGGTAATCCACTGGTGGGCCAACAGACAGTTTGTTTTCATTTGCATGGCTGTCTGCAGCTCCCACTGGCCGGGAATGGCAAACCGCAGCCACTGGGAGCTATGGGCGGCCGTGCAAATGTAAACAAACTGTCTGCCCACCAGCTAGGGTGACCAGATGTCACGATTTTATAGGGACAGTGCCAATTTTTGGGTCTTTTTCTCACATAGGCACCTATTACTCCCCACCTCCCGTCCTGATTTTTGACACTTGCTATCTGGTCAGCCTACCACCAGCGGATTACCCTGATGGGCCGCATGCAGCCCACAGGTTGCCCACCCCTGCTCTAGGGCCTCATTTGCAACATCAATTTAAGTCAATGAAAGTCTTTTAATTGATTCTAGTGGTATTGGATCAGGCCTTAAGTGAGAAAAATTTTAATTGATAGGAGTATTTTAATGCTGGTGGGATACCCAGGTATTATCTTTAGCAATGGTTAGCTCTTACATTTGAATGCCTCAAATATCTACAGGACAATGGACAACACTAAGATATCCACTCCAAACATCACCAAACTCATTCATTTCATCCTTACCCATAACAACTTTACATTCAACAACAAGCATTTGTTCCAAACCATGGGAACAGCCAAGGTACTAGGCTTGTTCCCTCTTATGCCGGTTCCTCATTATACCAACTTTTTCAGGGGCCACCACAAGGAAGAATTTCTGGACAAATGCACCATGAAATCAATGATATACCTGAGAAACAATGATATTTTCATTCTCTGGACATCAGACTTAAACTCCCTGATATTTCCACCACAACTTCAACCACCACCTATCAATCAAACTCTATAACAGTCCCACACTAGCAGCAGTTTCCTGGACACCATGATCAACTTCAGCAATGGAACTCTACAGAAAACTATATATAAAGAAACCCATGGATCGCCACACTTTCTTTCACGGATCCAGTAATCACCCCAAACACACCAAGAAATCTTATCTATAGCCAGTCACTCAGATACCACAGAATATGCACCAAGAAGAAAGTCCAGGATATACACCTTAACATGCTCAAAACTACCTTCACCAAACAAGGACACCTACCAGAGAAGTAGATCGCATCATCGAACGGGCCACCCAAATACCCCAAGAAAACCTGCTTCAATACGGGGAAAAAACCCTCTGACCACACACCTTTAATTGTCACCTACCACCCCACACTGGAACCCATAAGGGTTACCACTACACATTACAACCCATACTCAGTGGGGACCCCATCCTGAAAGAAATCTTGCCTGAACCCCTTGTTTTGGCCTTCAAACAACCTCCACCCCCTAACCTCATCATAAGAAGCAAGCTCCCAACAGACCAGGACCCACCAACTCAAAGTAGCATCAGATCACATCATAACAGATGCAAAACTTGCAGACATATCTCCACTGCTACAATGATCAATACCCCCCACAACACACCTTTCAAGGTCCAAGAGTCTTACACATGCTTATCACAATATGTAGTATACCTCAGCCAGTGCACTAAATACCCCAACACCACTATGTAGGTGAAACCACACAATCACTACCATCTTGAATGAACTCACACAGGGAAATGATAAAAGACAAAAACACTATATCACCCATGGGTGAACACTTTTCACAAAATAATCACTCCATATCTTCTCTCTCAGTCCTCCTCCTCAAAGGAAACTACCACAATACCTTCAAGAGATGAGCCTGGGAGCTTAAATTCATAATTTTGTTAGACATTAAAAATCATAGTCTTAAAACACTGGATTTATGGCTCATTACAATAATCTGTAACCTACTAACCCTCCTTTATCCTGTGGCTGCAAAAGTGTTAACTGCACACTTCACTTTGAATTGTGTCTTACAATGTGTTAAAACACTTATGCTAAACAATTTGTTTCATCTTGTATTTAGCTGTGAGACTCCGAGTACATTTCCCAGACCTGAAAGTGTGATATCGTCCTACATTTAAGCGACACCATAGTGTCACAATATCTAAGGAGAGACAAATGTTGAGTTTTTAGTGGCACCTGCTAACTTTAAGAATGGGCATTAAATGGAACAGAACCATTTTCTAATAATCTGGAGATGAAATAATAAAAGTGAGCAAAAGACTTGCTGTCTTGCATTCTGTTTGGTCTATTCTTTTTGAGACATGCTTTTGTTTCTTTTACTACAAATGTACACTATTCACTTTTTGCAAAAGCTATAAAAGGTAACTGCTCACCCAAAACAGCACTTTAGGCTCATTACTAGATCAGATTTGAAGTAGAGAGAGTTGCCTTCATATTTTATAACAACATCTGAGAGAAGGATGCAGCTGCAAGTTAAATGGATACACAGGAGACAGCTTTATTAAGCTCTGATGCTGAATTACACAATTTCTACCTGTGAAATTACTTTCTGATTAAACCAACCGCTGTGTACTTAAAAACAAGGAGATACCAAACTGTGTCTTGCCTCTAAGGACGTTCTATCACTCTCTATTTTTAAATAAATATGTATTGAATTGCTTTCTGAGAAAGGAGGAAGCATCAATGGGTCCACATTTTCTATTTTAGGTACTTCCATAGCCCTAGGGTTGCCAACTTTCTAACTGCACAAAACTGAACACCCTTGCCCCGCCCCTTCCCTGAAGCCACGCCCCTACTCCTCATCTTCTGAGGCCCCACCTCCCACTCACTCCAGCCCCCCTCCCTCCATCGCTTACTCTCCCCGACCCTCACTCAGTGCAGAGTCGGTGCTGGGGCAGCAAGCAGAGCTTCCCTGGTTGCCCCTGTGACTAGGGGCCGGATATGTCGGCCGCTTCCAGGGAGTTGTGTGGAGCCAGGGCAGGCAGAGAGCCTGTCTTAGCCCTGCTGTACTCCTGGCAACCACACATAGCCCCCACAACCATAGTATCTCAGCACCTCACAATCTTTAAATATATACATATTACACACACACACACACACACACACACACACACACACACAAACGTATAAAATATCCACATATATTGTTTTCCTGTATGTATACACAGATACATTACAATTCATCTTTCATTGGAAAGTATATTCAATAGAAAGATGAAGAAAAGCTACACTAATTGTATAATTACAAGTTAGAAAAATTCAATAGTATTTAAGCTACATGTATAATTCCCCAGCTCACCAATTAGCTTGTACATATTACCTTGGGCTGTTTTCCTCCTCAGATCTCACAGGCTAAACAGGCTGAATCTAGAGAATATTTGGATGGGAATCTCCAAGGAACATCTAGGTGCTCCAAGAAGTAATGCTGGCCTCTCCCTCATATGTAGGGCCCTACCAAATTCACAGCCATGAAAAACGCATCACAGACTGTGAAATCTGGTCTCCTCCCGCCCCCGTGAAATCTGGTCTTTCGTGTGCTTTTACCTTATACTATGCAGATTTAATGGGGGAGAGCAACATTTCTCAAATTGGGGATCCTGATCCAAAAGGGAGTTGCAGGGAGGTTGCAAGATTATTTTACGGGGGTGGCAGCACTGCCATCCTTACTTTTGTGCCGCTTTCAGAGCTGGGCAGCCAGAGAGCAACGGCTTTTGTTTGGACACCTGGCTCTGAAGGCAGCAGTGCAGAAGGGTGGCAGTACCATACTATGCACCCTTACTTCTGCGCTGCTGCCTTCAGAGCTGGGCAGCTGGAGAGTGGTGGCTGCTGACTAAGGGCCCAGCTCTGCAGTAAAGGTGGGATTACCATGCCAGGCCACCCTTACTTGTGCGCTGCTGCTGGTGGCAGCTCCTCCTGCCGAGCTGGGATCCCAGCCAGCAGTCGCCACTCTCCGGCTGCCCAGCTCTGAAGGCAGCACCACAGTCAGGAGCCATCCAGAAGTAAGGGTAACAACCCCCTCTTTCCCCCAAACTCCTTTTTGGGTCAGGACCCCTACAATTACAACCCCATGACATTTTAGATTTAAATAGCTGAAATCATGAAATTTGTTATTTTTAAAATGACCGTGAAATTGACCAAAATGGACCATGAATTTGGTAGGGCTCTATTCATATGCAGTTCGCTTGCTTCTAAGTCATACTGAAATATAGTCCAGCAGGTTGGCACGAATGACTCTGCTCTTGGAGGTGCTGTCTTTCAGACAAGATGCAAAACACAGGTCCCTGACCTTGTGGTGACTTAAATGTCCCATGGCATATTCTCCAATGTCAAGACTAATTTTCAGTTCAGGTCACAAAAACATTCCACTTACTTAAGCTTCCCTGCAGCTTCAATTAGAACAGTGTAATTTCTCCCTTCCTTTCATATAGTATTAAGTAGTGTTATTGTGTACTCTCTTACCATAGAGGATTCTGCATTTCAGTGGTGGATGAAGAGATGTTTGTATATCGATTTGTAAAGCAAACTGGGGTTGCTCAGGAGGAATTGGTATATAATGTACTTTACCACAATCATCCTCATTATTACTACTGCTTCTACCATACTACCACTAAGTTCATTCAATTATTTCCAGTTTTGGGGGGGGAAATTTCATCTCCTAATTAATAGGCTGGCCAAAATCACACTCAAGGCTACCCACTAACAAGATAAAAGCATGGCTTTTTAGCACAATTATGCAATGGGAACTGATGCGTCTTAGAGATTCTCTGTATTCTCAATTCATTGGGTGTTGAGGACACTCAGCATTTCACAGAATTGGGCCCCCCACTTTTGGAAGCATGTTGAATATGGATGCGAATTCTGTTACAATCACAGAAGACAAAACTATGTTTGAAAATGATATTAAAGATGGCTGTGATCATGAGTGCAATAGGCCTTAGTTAAGCATGGCTGCTAGTTTGGGATGAATATAACTAAAGTCACATCCTAGTGGTATTATGGACATTACAAAACAAATAAAAATATGAAGTGTACAGTTATTTGTGGGTCTGGAATAGCGAGACCATCTACTGAAATAAAGAGCAACTGCATAAAAACTATGAAGCAAACCTTATTTTTAAGACATTGCACCTCACAATGCTTTATTCATTGTACAACATTATACACTAAAGCCAGAGGGTGACAGCCTGGCCTCACTGAAGTCAATGACAAAACTCCCAGTGACTTCAATGGGGTCCGGATTTCACCCGGAGTGTGAAATCCTTGCACCATTATCGCCAGAAACTTATCTGAGCAAATGATTTTTAATAGCGTATTTTTGGTTACAGGTCATGACAAGTTAGGCCCCAAATAAAGAGTTCTCTTTAAAATACTATTATTCTGGCATACTACTTTAAAAATGTCTCAGTCCCCGGTCCCCCGATCTCTCTTCCCTTTCTCTCTCAGGCTCTCTAATAAGGTCAGTGTCAGTCAGATTTGTCTCACGGAAGAAATGACATTCAGAGCTAAACCCTTGAAGATATCACTTTACAGGTCAGCATCTCTGCTGGAAAATTTAATTTCCTGCCTGAGAATTACATTTTTTTGGAGCCTGTCTCAGAGCCCCGATGAACCCCTCATTCTCCCCCTTACCCTCTTACCTTAATAATTTACCCTCAAAGGCCCCAAGTCATTGCAACCTTTTCAACAACTGAAGAGCTGAAATTACCATACCTCTCTTCTTTGCCTAACAAGACCACGCCCTGGATTCAGGGGCAGGAAGGAAACTCAGAGAATGACACAAAGCTTTACCTCCCCTAGGGGCAAAAGGTTTAGCAGCATTCTCACAGTCTCTGTCTGCCAGGCATGACAGGATCAGAAGAAGAGACCAATGAAGTTCAGACCATCCAATTCAAAGTATCTGTAACATCTCCCACACTTTGAGGGGTTTGCTTACCAGAAAAGAATTCTATACAGCAGTTGTAGTGAATATACATGTGTTTTATTTTTATCCTACCTTACACCAGAAAAGGTTTTCTATTTTAATTTGTACTCAAAATGACTGCCGGAACCCTGTTGAAAGTACATTAATAAATCAAAACAACCCACCATACACAGACTCAGACCAATGAAAGTGCACTTGACATTAGATGCAATAGAAATAAATAGACTGGTAGCCATTTTGTTTCTATAGGAACATTTCAAACAAATATGAGTGACACCATGTTTTTTCCAAGGCAGCTTAGGCAAAAAAATTACAAGTGAAACTCCCTCCCTCCCCATTTATCTTGCTTCTTACTTTTGAGCTGCAAAAAGAACCCCCAAAAACAAACAAACAAAACCTCCTCTGAATTGTCTTTAAAAAAAAGACTAAGTGTTTGAATTGTTTTCCAATTCTAGACATTGCAGGAATGGGAATCTTTGGTTCGGTGCAGCTTTCCAAGTCCTCTGCCCATAGCGACCTTAATGAATGAAAGTCTGAGGAAAAGGCACTGTATATACGCATCAAGAATAAATTAAAGCCAACTTCCCAGCAGCAGCACTAATGAAATGTCAAAATCTTTAATTTCCATTTTATTTGATGAGTATGTATTTTAGGCCCCAGGGGTTTTTTCCTTGGTCTTAATCCTTCCCATTAATATACATAAAGGTAGAGTTTTGTTACTAAAATGTCACTTCTAGCAGATTGGTACTATACTGGAATTCTAAATGACCTTGGCCTCGCTGCAGGACTGCCACTCCCAAAACTAACAAAAAGGCTCTTTCTGTTATGATTTTTAAGTTATCCATCCTTTACACAGGTGTATGAATCTATCACTGAGGCATGTATCACAAACAGGTGGAAATTCTCTCATATTTATGACCCACCGGCTTTTTTTTTCCTTGAAATTCATTTTTCATTAAATCACTCTCTGAACCTTTGACTTAACATAATAACTTCATTCAAAGAAGGGAAGATACCACATAATGGACATAATGTGTAAGAATATTTTGACAGGGTTGACTCTGAGTTAAACCAATTAAAAAAAATTTACACCCCATTTAATAAATATACAACAGCCAGAGGAATCAAAATCAAAAGGCAGATTAATACACATGTCTCATTACCACTTGTCATCAAATTAGTTCCCTTATCTCTATTTCTACATACTTAACATGACCATTTTGAAAAGTATAGGAATTCAGGCATTCACCAAGCTGCCATCAATACATTTCCTGACTCTCAGTTTGAAAAAAAAAAAAAAAAGCCGTCAAAAACTGGCTGCCTGAAAGAAAGGTATGTCAGTGAAGGCAAGATAGTAGGGAATTTTTTTTCCTTACCAACGATGTGTTTTCAGACTATGGGTGAAATTCACTGTTCCTACGCTAAGCTTTGAGCTCTATGAAGGAAACTAGAGGCCTGTGGTGAAATCCTGACCCCACCGAAATCAATGGCTAGGATTTCAGCATGGGCTAAACCTCACTGAAGTTAATTGGAATCTTTCCATTGACTGCAATGGGCTTTGGATCAAACCCTTAGCTGGGATGTGGGGATGGAATTTGGTGCAGTAGCCCACTGGCGTCTGTATTACAACCTTAGGGTTTAGCCACTCTGCTCTCCCTTTCTGGGGATTTACAGCTTCTGGATCCCTCCCCCACACACACGCTCTTTGTGACACAAGGGAGCAGAGGCCTCGCTGCATGGCTGTTCCTCCCACAGTTCTACTTTTTGCCCGACCACAGAGTTTAACTGGTGCAAACCACTAGAATGAATTACACAATATTTACCATGAGCTACATGTTTTTTGAATGACTGAAATAATGAACTCAGTAAAAAGCAACAGAGAGTCCTGTGGCACCTTTAAGACTAACAGAGGTATTGGAGCATAAGCTTTCGTGGGTGAATGCCCACTTCATTCACCCACGAAAGCTTATGCTCCAATACCTCTGTTAGTCTTAAAGGTGCCACAGGACTCTCTGTTGCTTTTTACAGATTCAGACTAACACGGCTACCCCTCTGATACTGAACTCAGTAAATATACAGACACGTACAACCGTACACAACCCTGAAAGAAGCCAAGTACCCTCAACTCTCATTGAACTCAATGGACATTGATGTCATTTAGTGCTTTTGCAGGAGGTAGTCAGAACTTTTCAGAATCAGGGTAATTAGTTAACTAACCCCCAAGCCTACTGCCATCATGCTTTTGTGTTTGTAATTTTGTCCGCAAGAGATATGAACGTTGTCAGGTTCTTTTGTGGGTTGGCAATTCTATTTTACACAGCCAACGCTGTGTATTAACCTATCGGAAGTTAGTCATATTTTGATTTATGACGGTGAAGTCTTCAGTCCTAGATCATTTATCTTTCTATAGAGAGGGAAAAGATTAAAATAAAAAACTTCTGTTTAGTATTTAAAATTGTGAGACACACATATTTATCAATCATTTCAATTGTCTGAAAAACCAAGGAACAGTCAAGAAGCTTTAAGAACCCAGATATCAGACTTCAGAAGGAAGATTATAATAATGTTTTAAGAATAAAAAATTGTGCCATGTGATTGTAAGTCCTCATGTTTAAGATGATTGAAGCAATATTTTAAGATCATAATCATTTCCATTACATACAGTATGAAGATTGAAATATGATGGTGCTATTTATATACTTTTGGCAATCAAAAATGATAAATGTTAAATATACTTGTGACAGGTTCGCTCACAGAGATCCCCTTGGGACAGTCACCTGATGTGCCGAGACTACCTCTGAGCCTGTTTTCTCTGCCAGTTTGGGCCTCCAGAACCCTGCCTTGTTGAGGCAGACACGCCAGTCTGCTCCAACACAGACCCAGGGTCTGAACCACGCGCCCCAAAGCTGCAGACTTAACTGAAAATGGCTTAGCAACTGCTCCTGTCTCTAGCACCCAGACGCGCAGCTCCCAATGGGATCCAAACCCCAAATGAATCAGTTTTACTCTGTATGAAGATGATACAGGGTAAACTCATAAATTGTCCACCCTCTATAACACAGATAGAGAGATATGCACAGCTGTTCTCCCCCCTCCCCAGGTATTAATTACTTACTCTGGGTTAATTAATAAGCAAAAATGATTTTATTAAATATAAAAAGAAGGATTTAAGTGGTTCCAAGTAATAACAGACAGAACAAAGTAAGTTACCAAGCAAAATAAAACATAACACGCAAGTCTAAGCCTAATACATTAAGAAACTAATTACAGATAAAATCTCATCCTCAGAGATGTTCCAATAAGCTTCTTTCACAGACTGGACTCCTTCCTAGTCTGGGCCCAATCCTTTCCAAACCAATGTTGTGGTTTATGGCCTGGGTCCAGCAATCACTCACACCCCCATAGTTACAGTACTTTGTCCCAGTTTCTTTCAGGCATCTCTTTGGGGTGGGGAGGCCATCTCTTGAGCCAGCTGAAGATAAAATGGAGAGGCTTCCAGGGCCTTTTATATACTCTTTCGTGGGTGGAAACCCCTCTGTTCTTCTGTGCAAAGTCACAGCAACAAGATGGAGTTTGTAGCCACCTGGGCAAGTCACATGTCCATGAATGATTCAGCTTTTGGCAGGCCGATGCCATTGTTTACATGTTAGTTTGAACATTCCCAGGAAAGCTCAGATATGGATTGGTGTTTCCCAATGTCCATTGTCAGTTAAGTGTTTCTTGATTGGGCACTTACTGAGAATATTCCTTTCTCAAGAAGCTGACCAAATGCCTCACTGATGCTACTTAGATACAATTACATAGCCAATATTCATAACTTCAAATACAAAAATGATACACACATACAGACAGCATAATCATAACCAGCAATTACAACCTTTCCATAGACTTACTCGACCTCCTTTGTACAAGATTTGGTGCAACTATAGGATCTTGGTTTCAACAATGTTCTATATGGTCACAGTTCATGTCAATAACGTCACAATACTAAACACAAGGAATGGTTATATGGTCATTCTGAATGTGTGTGAAATCATAGGGCCCAATCCTGGGAAGATTTAGGTACATGCTTTACCCTTGTGAATAATCCTATAGAAGTCAAAGGGACTACTCAAATGTGTAAAGTTAAGTATATCTGCAAGACATTAGCCAGATGCAAAGTGAGAGGAACCCATTGAAGTCTACAGAAGTTGAAGGCACTCAGCATCTCACATAGGATAATTATAATATGGATGGTATATCCATATTATACCATTTCTTCTGTACTGTAAAATCACAATAATAGAAAGTGCACTGCATGAACTAAGTAGTATTTGTCTCCTATTGACTTCTTGTAGAGATTTATATTCTCACACTGACATGTTACCAATAAGATTTCACAGATTAGAAATGAAAATATAAATACCCCAAAGCAAAAAGTCAAGTTTATGGCACTTACTTGATGGAGAGATTTACAATTGTTTGAAAGCTTCACATTTCTAATTGCACTTCAGTTAAGTAGATGGAGGCACTTCTAAATAGCAGAACATTAGAAGTCAAAAATTGTTCTTCTTAAATTGCTGTAAATGTGGATAATTTCCAATTATATGTATTGATTTAAAAAAAAAAAAACCCTACACTTCTCCAAGAATTCTATGTTGCCTTCTCAGAACCTAGTCACCCCAATCATTTCAAAATTCAAGTTCTTATAGGAATTTGAAGTGATGCTATAATTATAACTCCTCATCTACAGAATACAATAATGGAAACATTACTGGAGTGCTTTCACACCTATGGAGAAATTTAATTTACAATTGAGTCAAGTAGCATTCTAGTTCAAAATACAGCACTTCAGATGAGAGAACTAACCAGAAAGGCAGAAACAATAACAAAAGAAAGCTGAGAAGTATAGATGAGGGGGGAAAAATCCATACCTTCAAAACTAACGAGTTACTAAATTAGGCCATCAGTCATCCTTAATGATGAAGAGACTATAGCATGAAAAAAAAAAAAAAAAAGCCATCAGAGCATCAAGAAGTTTCCCTTCAACCATAGGAGTGAGCCCAGGATTTCCTTTAAATTAAGGATAAAACAGATTACCAAACAATTTGAATATCAAACTGTAAAATACTGATTATGGACCTCGCCCTTCAATGAGGATCACCATCCAGACACATAGGACATTGTCTTGACAACACCTCCCCCCAGTTTGGGGTAACAACCTTCTCCTGATGCTAGCTAATGAGCTACAGTACTAGCTACAAGTGGTAGCAATCTGTGCGGCAGCTCTGAAGATCCAAGCCCTGGTGCTGATACATAACTAGGGCACTTTGACAGTTGCAAATAGAACTGGCTTTTACATTGTTCCTTCTAAGAAACACTTGGGAAGTTACATTTTAAAAACTCCATTGAAAACATTACGTAGGTTGCAAAGTCAAGAGCAAACACACACGCAGCCAAATTCTGCCCTGGACTATATGCATAACTCCCATTCACCTCAATGAAATTGATATGAAGGGGTTCGAGGAAAGAATTTAGCCCTAAATGTTTTCCATGCAGGCTTTATACACTTTACTACTTGCATGTGCAAATGATTAATTTTTAATATTAGCAGTTACCTCCTTTGATTAAATGTATTACTGCCTTTTAAGCTGTTCCAAGGCTACAATCATTTTAAAATTAAATGAACCTTTGAGTACACTTTGGGAAATGCACACTTGGTTGACATTCCATAATGCTAAAAAAAAAAAAAAACCATAGCTGTGCACATTGTATTTAATTAAACTGCACTCTATCCATTAAACTAAATGGTGGAACATTAACCTTGTTTTATTTGATTTTTAACAAAGTAAATGGAATAGGATAATAAAACACCTTTTTTACGACAAGTGTTTACTGCCAAGGGCAAAATTTCATCTAGTTTCAGACAGCTGACAACTTTAATTGTCATGTTGTGTTGGCTGTGATTAGACCCAGTTTAAGTAAAGCTTTAAAAAAAAAAAAGTTTCAATGTTTTATCCAGTTCATGTCAGATTAGCCTCCGAGCAAGAAATTTCTTAAAGTCAAACAGTTTTTTCTAGTGTCCCTCATTCAGCTTTGGTAGTGGGTTTAATTTAAAACGGGATATTTAATTTAATGGGTCTGCTGCCTCTATGTAGTGTAACACTGACACTACCTGTGTTGTTCTGGCAAACACAGAAAAAGCCTTGTTGCCAGGAAGAAAAAAGTAAAAAATGATCAGAAGAACGAAAGAAGAAATATCAAGCCACAAACCCTACTCTGCCTTGGCCAAGCCACTAGAACTAAACCTTGGGTTGGCTTGAATTCCTTCAACAACTCTTAAAAAGAAAGACAGGCAGTGAGCATGGCTTAAGAAAAAATGATGCATTCACTGGCCTTCCTACCAATTCTGTGAGGCACTGAGAGCCCTGAAATCCCAAACCCTCATAGGCCCTCAACAAATCTGGGTCAATTTCTGCTCTCAGTTACCCTGGTATAAATCCCAAGTAATACCATTGACTTCAGCAGGACTTCATACAGGTTCATCCTTTGCTTCCTGCTATTTAACCAGTCTGCATGGAGTTCAATTTATAGTTCATGCCCAGAAAATAGCTAATTATTAGTCTAGTGAAGAAAGGCCTAACAGTCAACTCAATGGTATTTCTCTCTCTCCCCCATCTCTGTCAGATCAGCCTAAATAGAAATGAACTGTGCAACTCTTTAGTAATTGAGCAAATACTACCCAGTACTTGGGCCTAGCCCTTGGACTCATTACTAAAGCAAAACTCTCTATGAGGTGATGTCTTGCCCTGAAGCAGCCACAAGATATATCCTCAGAGATATTAAAGGATAACCAATGTTTCTTCAAGGACTGGACTTTTACATATCATTCCACCACAGATGTTACTCTGCGCCATCTCTGAATGCTGGATGCGAGCATTCATCTGGAATCTGTCTGCTAAGGAAAGGCAAGCCTATTGGGGTTGACAACATAAAAATATCTAAAAATTCTGCATTGTTATGTCCCACCGAGTACAAAATAAAGGCCTGGAATATTTATTCATGAAAGTAGCCTAAATCCCACTGACTTCAAGTAATCCCTATAGGATCAAACCTTGTGGACATTAAGGGAAAAAACGAACAAACCTTAAAACCATAGATAAATAGTGGTTGGGTAAACCAGACATACCTTGCCCTGATGGGCAGGATCTGTGTTCCAATATGGTTCAGGGTGAATATGTCTCTGTCACAGATAGTAGGAACGAAGGAATCTGCACTGCAATGTCCTATATAAGAAATTCAGCACCTAACAAACTTGAAATGAGAGCTGGTTGAAAAAAGGGATACCTTTTTCATGAAAATGTCAGAAGAAAAATGTGTCCTTTCTTGGTGAAAATTTTAAAAATTTGAATTTGTTGGATCAACTCTACTTGGAATATTTTAAAAAGTATATTCACAAATAATCATGATGGCATTTTTAACCATGATTACTATTTCTTAGCAATGTGCCTTCCCATCTGATAAAGTTTACATCAAACTTAGTTTCTGCTGGATTTGCTTTGTATCTTTAAGTTTGGTTTCTTTATAAACTATTTTAATTACTGTTAAAAACTTGCTTGCTATCCTGAGAAAGGAATCTCTTAAATAGCTAATCTCAGAATTATAGTACATCACTGACATCAAAAAGTCACATGATTTTTTAAAAAACCCAAATACAGTTTTTGACACCTTTGGTTGCATTGAAAAGCTCTTAATCATGTAATACGAGCAAGATTTATTCTCATTCTTTTATGAAGTTATTAAATAGTGATGCTTAGAGATGTCACAAATTTAAGGTAAAAGTAATTCAGATAAAATGAACATGTCACTTTATCTATCAAAACATAACATTTATTATGCCTGATAAAATTCCCGTCTTAGATCTCAAAATAACAGGTGTTTCTGTGATAAAAGTCAAGACAAAAGTGTGAAAGCTTTTCACATTCTTTCCTTCAATTTCTTCAGCAACACAGCTTTTGACAGAGGGCTTCTGACTGCTCAATTTGATGGCCACACAAACTTATAAAAGCTGAAGCATTGAGTTTCCCAGGGGAAGACATAATGAAATAAATGCACTCATGAATATGTATGAAAGTAGGCGGCCATCTGTTCGCTACCAACATCTTTCCTTAAAACAAGTTTCAAATATTCTGGCAGAAAAGTTGTATCTTTATTTCCAGATGTAAAATTAGACCTTGAATTTTCACCCACTCTGGTCATTAAATGCTATTGTTATGGAAATGTAATTTTCCTCCTTTCTGCCAATCAAAAGATCAGGTATGATAATGCACAATTTTATCAAGTTCAAGTAGAGATTTTAGCAGGTCTGTACAGTATTTTAAAATATTTATAGTCAGAGCACGCATTGTGTAATATAAATACAACTTGCTCTGTCCTATTTAAAAGAAGCTGGAGTTATGCCCTGATTTCTATCCCACTTACATCTGATTTCCCTTTAGTTTTGGGGATTATAAGACACATTCATTCAGCATTCACAAGGTTGGTGTTTGCATGGACTCTGGTGTGCAGCATAGGGACTCAGCACATAGAGGAGGAGCTGTGCTTGTCCAAAAGAAAGAGGAGATGGGAGAGAGAAACAAGTGCCCCAGGAGTAGCTATCCACTCTAAGAGTTTTCTGAAATTTGGAAAAACTGAAGTTAAACTAGACCTCAGGCAGCTTCAACCTGTGGTACAGCAGAGCAGAGATCTCATTACCCCCTGGTAGCATTACAGAAGCTTGGTGTCCTCAAGGATACAGAAGGTCTATTTAAAAAAAAAATTAAGCATGCAAGACTTCCATTCATCCTGTTTATTTTTCAAGCAAACTAAGTGTGGACAATGCAAGAAACATCCCCACTCAGCTCTAACATATAAACTCCTCTACTATAACTTGCCTTCAGGAATGTATGTTTATTTAGTACTAGTAGTGCATAGAGACCCCAACCAAATGGACCCTGTTGTTCAGGGCACTGTTCAGATACACAGCAACAGACAGTTCCTCCATGAAGAAGTTACAGGTTAAAGAGCCAAGACAAAAAGAGTGGGAACAGAAATGTAACGCTGACAGACCCCGGTCGTCAGCAGGCAGAATTGAACCTGCGGACTCTGGAGCTTAGTGTATGAGCCTCTACTGCATGAGCTAAAAGCCACATGGCTGTTAATGATGGCTGTAGAGTAGCCTCATTAATGTCTCTCTAAGGGTACGTACAGACTACCCGCCGAATCAGTGGGTAGTAATCGATCTATCGGGGATCAATATATCGCGTCTTGTCTAGACACGATATATCGATCCCTGAACGCGCTCCCATCGATTCCGGAACTCCACCAGGGCGAGCGGCGGTAGCGGAGTCAACGGGGGAGCTGCGGCCGTCGATCCCGCACGGTGAGGACCTGAGGTAAATCGAAATAAAATACGTTGACTTCAGCTACGCTATTCCCGTAGCTGAAGTTGCGTATTTTACATCGACCCCCCCCCAGTGTAAACCAGGCATTAGTGGTCTTGGTGCCACTAGGTGGGAGAGAGCACCACACCCAGGAGGTGTGTGGGTTACAGAAACACAGGCACAAAGAGGTGAACTGACTTGCCTGTAGTCACATGAGACATTAGGACTGAGGGCTTGGCTACACTTGCAAGTTTTGTCACCAAAACCGGGCTTTTGGCAACAAACCCGCGATAGCGTGCACACTGCAAAGTCACTTTTTTCAAACCCTCTCCCCCCCCACCCAGTTTTGGCAACAAAAAACTTCCACTCCTGCAAGAGATTTTTGTCTTTTCCCCTCCCTTTATTGTCGACAAACAGCCAGTGTAGACACCACAGGTTCCCCCCGCCCCCGATTTTATTGGCCTCCAGAAAATATCCCACAATTCCCCTGCTGCCACTCTGTTCAGCGGTTTGAACTCTGCTGCCCTGCAGCCAACCCACCCCTCCCCCTTGCAAGCCCTGGGACTTTTAAATCTCATTTCCTGTTTGCTGGCTTCCCAGAGGAGTTTCCCAGGTGAGCATGGCTGGCTATCACCCCATACGGGCTCCCGCTGAGTTGTTGGTTCTGATCAGTATATGGGGAGAGGAGTCTGTTCAGTCACAGCTGCAAGTGACGCATAGGACTCGGGACACATATGGGTAAATTTCTTGAGGTTTGTGTGAAAAAGGCTTTGATCGGGACACACACAGCAGTGCAGAGCGAAGATAAAGGAGCTGAGGCAGGCATACCATAAGGTGCGGGAGGCGAACCATCGCTCCCGTCGTGCATCTAAGACCTGCCACTTCTATCCTGCCACAATGCTATTCTGGGTGGTGATCATAGGCGTGCGCAGCACATTTCATTAGGGTGTGCACCCAGGGAGCCCCACCCTAGCCCCGCCCCCGCCCTGCCCTAGCCCCGCCCAATCCACTCCCTCCTACTTCCCGCCCCCGACTGCCCCCCTCAGAACCCCCAATCCCCCTGCTCCTTGTCCCCTGACTGCCCCCTCCTGAGACCCCCCCCACTGTAACTGCCTTCCTAGGACCCTACCCCCTAACTGTCCCCTGACTGCCCTGTCCCTTAACCACACCCCTGCCCCCCAGACAGACCCCCAGGACTCCCACGCCCCATCCAACCACTCCCTGTCCCCTGACTGCCCCCAAGACCCTCTGGCCCATATCCAACCGCCTGACTCAGCCCCCTTACCACGCCGCAGCTCAGAACAGAGTCCTCACCAAATCCCACCCTCTGGACATCCCCTTGACCAATGGCGTGATGGCACTTACAGGGCGGGCGCAGAGAGTGCCAACCAAGCTGGAGCGCAGTGGTGGAAGAGCGCTACGACTGATGTAAGTCAACAAAGGTCATGTGTAGCGCTGGGGAGGCGGTGATTGGCTGGGCGGGGGTAAGAGGGTTCTATGTGGGCCAGTCTGGGTGCAGGCAGCTCAGTGGGGGATCTGGATGTACAGGGAGATTCCAGGTGCAGGGGTAATGGGAGTCTGCAGGGGATCAAGTGAAAGTGGTTGGAACTCAGTGGGGACGGTGTCTGGGGGGGCTCATCAGGGTGGTACAGATGCAGGGGAGGTGGGGCTTGTCAGAGTGAGGGTTTGAGGGGCCTGCTTAACAGGGGAGCTTCAGCTGCTGCCAAGGGGATCTGCACACTGGGCCCCCACTTCCCCTATCCCCTTCTCTTCCACATCGCATCCCCTTCCTTCCCAAACGGCCTCTTTCCCCCTGCCCCCGCTTTCCCTATCCTCTTCCCCATCCCATGCCCCTTCCCCACCACTCCATCTCCTCTGCATCCCACCCCCTTCTTTCCCCCTGCCTCTTTTCCCCTGCCCCCGCTTCTCCTATCCTCTTCCCCATCCCATGCCCCTTCCCCACCACTCCATCTCCTCTGCATCCCACCCCCTTCTTTCCCCCCTGCCTCTTTTCCCCTGCCCCCGCTTCTCCTATCCTCTTCCCCATCCCATGCCCCTTCCCCACCACTCCATCTCCTCTGCATCCCACCCCCTTCTTTTCCCCCTGCCTCTTTCCCCCTGCCCCCGCTTCTCCTATCCTCTTCCCCATCCCATGCCCCTTCCCCACCACTCCATCTCCTCTGCATCCCACCCCCTTCTTTCCCCCCTGCCTCTTTCCCCCTGCCCCCGCTTCTCCTATCCTCTTCCCCATCCCATGCCCCTTCCCCACCACTCCATCTCCTCTGCATCCCACCCCCTTCTTCCCCCCTGCCTCTTTCCCCCTGCCCCCGCTTCTCCTATCCTCTTCCCAATCCCATGCCCCTTCCCCACCACTCCATCTCCTCTGCATCCCACCCCCTTCTTTCCCCCCTGCCTCTTTCCCCCTGCCCCCGCTTCTCCTATCCTCTTCCCAATCCCATGCCCCTTCCCCACCACTCCATCTCCTCTGCACCCCACCCCCTTCTTTCCCCCCTGCCTCTTTCCCCCTGCCCCCGCTTCTCCTATCCTCTTCCCCATCCCATGCCCCTTCCCCACCACTCCATCTCCTCTGCATCCCACCCCCTTCTTTTCCCCCTGCCTCTTTCCCCCTGCCCCCGCTTCTCCTATCCTCTTCCCCATCCCATGCCCCTTCCCCACCACTCCATCTCCTCTGCATCCCACCCCCTTCTTTCCCCCCTGCGTCTTTCCCCCTGCCCCCGCTTCTCCTATCCTCTTCCCCATCCCATGCCCCTTCCCCACCACTCCATCTCCTCTGCATCCCACCCCCTTCTTTCCCCCCTGCCTCTTTCCCCCTGCCCCCGCTTCTCCTATCCTCTTCCCAATCCCATGCCCCTTCCCCACCACTCCATCTCCTCTGCATCCCACCCCCTTCTTTCCCCCCTGCCTCTTTCCCCCTGCCCCCGCTTCTCCTATCCTCTTCCCAATCCCATGCCCCTTCCCCACCACTCCATCTCCTCTGCACCCCACCCCCTTCTTTCCCCCCTGCCTCTTTCCCCCTGCCCC
The DNA here is from genome assembly GCF_027887155.1 of Malaclemys terrapin pileata. Taxonomy (NCBI): domain Eukaryota; kingdom Metazoa; phylum Chordata; order Testudines; family Emydidae; genus Malaclemys; species Malaclemys terrapin. The sequence continues at coordinate 14,683,526 of NC_071511.1, forward strand.
CGCTTCTCCTATCCTCTTCCCAATCCCATGCCCCTTCCCCACCACTCCATCTCCTCTGCATCCCACCCCCTTCTTTCCCCCCTGCCTCTTTCCCCCTGCCCCCGCTTCTCCTATCCTCTTCCCAATCCCATGCCCCTTCCCCACCACTCCATCTCCTCTGCATCCCACCCCCTTCTTTCCCCCCTGCCTCTTTCCCCCTGCCCCCGCTTCTCCTATCCTCTTCCCAATCCCATGCCCCTTCCCCACCACTCCATCTCCTCTGCATCCCACCCCCTTCTTTCCCCCCTGCCTCTTTTCCCCTGCCCCCGCTTCTCCTATCCTCTTCCCCATCCCATGCCCCTTCCCCACCACTCCATCTCCTCTGCATCCCACCCCCTTCTTTCCCCCCTGCCTCTTTTCCCCTGCCCCCGCTTCTCCTATCCTCTTCCCCATCCCATGCCCCTTCCCCACCACTCCATCTCCTCTGCATCCCACCCCCTTCTTTCCCCCCTGCCTCTTTCCCCCTGCCCCCGCTTCTCCTATCCTCTTCCCCATCCCATGCCCCTTCCCCACCACTCCATCTCCTCTGCATCCCACCCCCTTCTTTCCCCCCTGCCTCTTTTCCCATGCCCCCGCTTCTCCTATCCTCTTCCCCATCCCATGCCCCTTCCCCACCACTCCATCTCCTCTGCATCCCACCCCCTTCTTTCCCCCCTGCCTCTTTTCCCGTGCCCCCGCTTCTCCTATCCTCTTCCCCATCCCATGCCCCTTCCCCACCACTCCATCTCCTCTGCATCCCACCCCCTTCTTTTCCCCCTGCCTCTTTCCCCCTGCCCCCGCTTCTCCTATCCTCTTCCCCATCCCATGCCCCTTCCCCACCGCTCCATCTCCTCTGCATCCCACCCCCTTCTTTCCCCCCTGCCTCTTTCCCCCTGCCCCCGCTTCTCCTATCCTCTTCCCCATCCCATGCCCCTTCCCCACCGCTCCATCTCCTCTGCATCCCACCCCCTTCTTTCCCCCCTGCCTCTTTCCCCCTGCCCCCGCTTCTCCTATCCTCTTCCCAATCCCATGCCCCTTCCCCACCGCTCCATCTCCTCTGCATCCCACCCCCTTCTTTCCCCCCTGCCCCCGCTTCTCCTATCCTCTTCCCAATCCCATGCCCCTTCCCCACCACTCCATCTCCTCTGCATCCCACCCCCTTCTTTCCCCCCTGCCTCTTTCCCCCTGCCCCCGCTTCTCCTATCCTCTTCCCAATCCCATGCCCCTTCCCCACCACTCCATCTCCTCTGCATCCCACCCCCTTCTTTCCCCCCTGCCTCTTTTCCCCTGCCCCCGCTTCTCCTATCCTCTTCCCCATCCCATGCCCCTTCCCCACCACTCCATCTCCTCTGCATCCCACCCCCTTCTTTCCCCCCTGCCTCTTTCCCCCTGCCCCCGCTTCTCCTATCCTCTTCCCAATCCCATGCCCCTTCCCCACCACTCCATCTCCTCTGCATCCCACCCCCTTCTTTCCCCCCTGCCTCTTTTCCCCTGCCCCCGCTTCTCCTATCCTCTTCCCCATCCCATGCCCCTTCCCCACCACTCCATCTCCTCTGCATCCCACCCCCTTCTTTCCCCCCTGCCTCTTTTCCCCTGCCCCCGCTTCTCCTATCCTCTTCCCCATCCCATGCCCCTTCCCCACCACTCCATCTCCTCTGCATCCCACCCCCTTCTTTCCCCCCTGCCTCTTTCCCCCTGCCCCCGCTTCTCCTATCCTCTTCCCCATCCCATGCCCCTTCCCCACCACTCCATCTCCTCTGCATCCCACCCCCTTCTTTCCCCCCTGCCTCTTTTCCCATGCCCCCGCTTCTCCTATCCTCTTCCCCATCCCATGCCCCTTCCCCACCACTCCATCTCCTCTGCATCCCACCCCCTTCTTTCCCCCCTGCCTCTTTTCCCGTGCCCCCGCTTCTCCTATCCTCTTCCCCATCCCATGCCCCTTCCCCACCACTCCATCTCCTCTGCATCCCACCCCCTTCTTTCCCCCTGCCTCTTTTCCCCTGCCCCTGCTTCTCCTATCCTCTTCCCCATCCCATGCCCCTTCCCCACCGCTCCATCTCCTCTGCATCCCACCCCCTTCTTTCCCCCTGCCTCTTTTCCCCTGCCCCCACTTCTCCTATCCTCTTCCCCATCCCATGCCCCTTCCCCACCGCTCCATCTCCTCTGCATCCCACCCCCTTCTTTCCCCCCTGCCTTTTTTCCCCTGCCCCCGCTTCTCCTATCCTCTTCCCCATCCCATGCCCCTTCCCCACCACTCCATCTCCTCTGCATCCCACCCCCTTCTTTCCCCCCTGCCTCTTTTCCCCTGCCCTACAACTCACTGTTGTACAAGATGAAGGATGGCTCCCAGCACACAGAAGGGAGCTCAACCAGCCCTAGGACCCAGAAGGTCGTGTCCAGCTGCAAAGTCCAGGAAGCTGAGCAGCACCTTCTTTTTTCAGCGGGGCTGCAGCAACTCTGTGTTCACAGATATGGGGGGGGGGCAGTGGCGTGACCTTGCATCCCATGTGGCCCCCCACCCCTCACCTCTATTTGGGGGGTAATGTCCCCAAACTATGCCATGAACATTCCCAATCACACACCCCTGGTTCGCCTTCACTTTCTGCAGGGAAGCAAAGAACGCTGCAGGAGGGGGACCTGGGCTGTTTTCATTGCCCCTGGGGCCCAGACCCCCACTGCCCAGCACCATCCCCAGAGACCCAGCGCCCCCGCCTGCCTGCCCCCCAGCCACACTCACCGGCCTGCTGGGGGGGGGCTATTTGCCTTGCCTGGGCTGAGCCAGCATCACAGCTGGGGTGGGTGGGGGAAATCAGAGTGGGAGGGAGCCTGCCCCCCTCATAACCCCTTGCCTGGGGCCCAGACGAGCCCTCCCCCCATGCTGGCCGAGAATGACCCGGCCCCGGCACTGGTCCCAGGCGGCTCAGCCCCGGGAGGTGGGGCAGGCTGAGCAAGAGGAGCTGGAGCAGATCCCTCCCCCTCCCTGCTGGGGAGGCGTGGTCAGGGAGCTCTAGCACTGCCCCCCCAGCTCCCATTGGCCGGCATTCCTGTCAAGCTAGAAGAGGATGTGGTGCTCCCAGTGGGATCGCCCGGTGAGGCACGCAGCCAGGAACTTTTCTCCACTCCAGAAGTGCTCAATGGGGAGCAGGAAGCAGATGAGACGCCGGGTAAGTTGCTGTGGCGTGTGTAGGGAATCGAAAAGTGGGAAGCAGGTAGTGTTTTCTGTGAACTGGATATTGCCCTGTGTCGCTAATGTGCATGGCCAAGCAGGGTGTCGATGGACATCAAGACCTGCAGAGAATCCTCCAGAGAGAGGCTCTGGAAAGTTTCCAAGAGGCACTTGTTAATCCTCTGCCACAGATTCCAAGGGATTGCAGCCTTGTTAGGTGCCCCATGGTAGGAAACTGTCCCATGCCATTTAGCAATCACTGGAGCTGGGACCAAAGTGCCACATTGCTGAGCTGCATATAGACCAGGGTATAGCAAGCGTTCAAAAGCTGAGTCCTGGTTTCCCTAGTCACCCTCATCAGCGAGATGTCAGCCAGCAGCTTGGCTGCCTGTGAAAACTTGTGGGATAATTTTAGAATGAGTTTCCTGCAAAGCTCCCCTGCAAGCCGAGACCTTTTTGTCCATACGCACAACCGCCTTCCCCCCACCCCTGGAACTGACCATGATTGGGGTGCTCGCAGGGCTGTGTGCCTGCCTAGAGTCTCAGAGAGAAAGTGATTTCTACTTGCAAATGCCCTTTTTACTAAAATGTTTCAATCATTTGCTGGAATGTAACAATCCCTCTTCTGTTCAGCACAGACCTTGAGGAACACACCACGCACCCCTGCCGACCAGCTGCGACAGATAAGAAAAAATCCTAGGTGCGGCAAAGAGGAGATGTTCTGCGAGGTGCTGCAGTACAATGAGACACAGGGCAGGGCATGTAAAGAGCGCTGAGAAGCCAAAAGGCAGGACAGAAAAGAGAATGGTGCATTTGCTAGGCAAGCGACAGAGCGGATGATAAGTTATGGAGGATCAGACAGAGATGCTCAAGTCCTTGATACAGCTGCAAACTGAGCAGATCCGAGTTCGAGCGCCTCGGATGCACAATTCTTTGCCAACCCCACCCCCCTCTATACCCACACATTCCTTTTCATTCCACAGCACTCCTGGGTTTCCCCATCACTCCACCCCCTCTCACAGCTTACACAGTGATAGCTGGACCTACACACAGTTGTGAGGTTTTACCCTTTTTAATAATAACTAAAGGCTAAGGTATTTAATGGTACAGCGTTTTTATTCTGTGTTCTACAAAAGTGTATAGCAATCAATTCACACTCGGGTACAGGCTTCTAAAGCATTGTGTCGCACGGACCTTGGGCCCCAAAATTGTACATGGATGCAGCAGGGAATCAGCTCCAAAGCAGACATGTGTTACTGCCCCCCATTGTCAAAGTGGTTCCTCAAAGCTTCTCTGATGTTCATAGCAGCCCTCTGGGCTCCTCTGACAGCCCTAGCATCTGGCTGTTCAAACTGTGCAGCCAAGCGCTCTGCCTCAGTGCTCCACACCTGAGCAAACATTTCACCCTTAGATTCACACCGATGATGTGAAGTGCAGCACGCGGCTATGACCACGGGAATATTATCCTCGGTAAGGTCTAGCTTGCCATTTAAACACCTCCAAACGGCCAAAGGCACGTTCTACTACCATGCAGCACCTGCTCAGCCTGTCATTAAAATGCTCCTTGCTGATGTCCAGGTGCCCTGTGTAAGGTTTCATGAGCCAGGGCTGTAAGGGGTACACTGGATCTCCCTGGATTACTATGGGCATTTCCACATCCCCCACTGTGAACTTGTGGTCTGGAAAGAAAGTCCCCACCTGCAGCTTTCTGTATAGGCCACTGTTTCTGAAGATGTGTGCGTCATGCACCTTTCCAGACCAGCCTACATTGATATCCTCAAGCCTCCGGTGATCCTCAAGCACCTGCAACATCATGGAGAAATATCCCTTCCTATTGATGTATTCAGAGGGGAGGTGGTCTGGCACTAAAATTGGAATGTGTGCGCCATCAGTTAGGGAACCCCATCTCTGCAAAGCCATCCACTATGTCATGCACATTTCCCAGAGTCACGGTCCTATGCAGCAGGGTGTGATTTATTGCCCTGCACACTTGGAGTAATACAGCCCCAACAGTGGACTTTACTCCAAACTGATTTGCGACTGACCGGTAGCAGTCTGGGTTTGCCAGCCTCCACACAGCAATTGCAACACACTTCTCTACCAAAAGGGCAGCTCTCAATCTGGTGTCCTTGCGCCACAGGTCAGGGGCCAGGTCAGCACATAGCTCCATAAAGGTTGTTTCACTCATCCTAAAGTTCTGTACCCACTGTTCGTCATCCCACACCTGCATGACAATGCGATCCCACCAATCAGTGCTTGTTTCCGTAGCCCAAAAGTGACGCTCTACCGTATGCAGCTGCTCTGTGAATGCACAAAGCACTGATAAGTTGCTGCCGTTCATATGATACTCGGGTGCCTGCGATTCATCCTCTGCTAACTTTGCGAGCAACTCTGTGAGTAACTGTGCTGCCATGCGCAATGTCCTCACGACAGCTAACAGCACATAGGAGAGAAGTGTGGGATCCATCCTCTCTCACTGCAGATGCTGGCGTGCAATGCAAAAGAATGACAGTTGGAAAAATGGTGTGAAAGAAAGCCAGAGACCTTTCGAGGGGTGAGTCACAAAACGGTGCATGATCGTGCATTTTGCACATCCCAGGATGCGCTGCGCTCCATTTCCGTATTCCCACAACACCTAGCGACAGACGGTGTCACCAGGCACTGTGGGATACATACCCACAGTCCATTGCTTGTGCTGTCAACAAAGGTGCCCCGAATGTGGACACGATCTGTCAACAGAGGGAGGAAATGTAGAAACGCTTTGGCGACTTTGCTTTTGTCAATTTTCCGTTGTCGACATTAGTTTCATCGACAAAACTTGGCAGTATAGACAAGCCCTAGTTGGGAACAGAATCCCCATTGTTTCCCCCTTTGGAGCTCACTTACAGTATGTCTATACAGGAATACAAGAACTGTAGCATGGCCGCGCTGGCATAGATTAGCTGACTCAGGCTCCCGGGGCTAAAAATTATAGTCTATGTTTGGGCTCAGGCTGGAGCCCAGGCTGTGAGACCGTGAGGGAGGGGGATGAGGATGGGTCCCAGAGCCTAGACATCTACACATCAATTTTACAGCTCCAGAACCCAAGCCCCATGAACCCGAGTCAGCTGTGCCAGACCAGGCACAGGTGTTTAATTGCTGTGTAGACGTACCCTTAAGGTTCAAAAAATTTGAGAGAAAGAAGATATTAGAATACGTAAAGCCTTTTACTGGCAAACTATGTTGTCATAGTTGTGGAAATACCTAAACATTTAAGAAAACTGAAGAATGTCCACTTAGGGACTTGCATTTGCAAAAGGAGTATCTAAATATTGTTATTATTGCCACTATAACATTTGTGAATGCATCTCTTTAAAGGGTACGTAGGAGTGCAAAGTGGGTCATTTTAGGCCTACATCAAGTACCTAATTCCATAAACAAATGCATATTTTTACACATAAACAAGTGTATTTGCAACTTTTCTTGGTGCATTTTTGAGGGTTTATTGGAATATTTAGACCATAGAGATGGAAGCAGAAAAGCAAAATCATTTTAAATGCTAGTGTGGGTGACAAAAAGAAAGAAGGAGTTAGAAGCCCTTACAGAATGTACATACCTGGAGTCAACTGATATTTGCTATCCCCAGTGGGTGATGTGATCTGTATATGTGCAGAAAAGCTATTCTACAAAAGTAAAAAGGTTATGATTATTCCCCTGTGTTTAATGCCAGAATCAGCTTCACTACTCTGGACCTGGTTCTCGTTTACACAACTCTCCTGCATGCATTTTAAGGCCCCTTTACTGCCAAGGAGCCTTAGCTTCAATGAGAATCAGGCCCTATTACTCAATTCTTGACCCTAATGTAATGATTTAGTAGTCTAAGCACATGATTCAGACCCAGATACTCCTGAATGCTAATTGTCTCTCTGACATAAAGTCCTTTAATCTCTGTGGCTCATATTCTCCATCTAAAAAATCTTTACTACCTCAGAGGAGTGCTGTGAGAAAACAGAACGGAAACTGTTTGCTTTAAATATTCACTTTTCATTTTTAAGTTTGACTCAGTGTGAAAGTTAAACTTTCTAACAACGTAAAAGACTCACAAACAATGTCCATCAGGCATAACTGTGATAGTCTCAGCATATAGTCAAACTATATTCTACTATGAAACGTGAAGGAGAGAGTAGACAAACACCAATATTTCATTAGAGCATGAAACAATGTTTTGTTCATACTGAAACAGAGGCCTGGTCCCCACTAAGCCCCCACTTCGGATTAAGGTACGCAAATTCAGCTATGTTAATAACGTAGCTGAATTCGAAGTACCTTAGTCCGAACTTACCGCGGGTCCAGACGCGGCAGGCAGGCTCCCCCGTCGATGCCGCGTACTTCTCTCGGCGAGCTGAAGTACCGGCGTCGACGGCGAGCACTTCCGGGATCGATCCCAGAACATCGATTGCCTGCCGCCAGACCCTCCAGTAAGTGAAGACGTACCCAGAGAATGATGCACAAGAAAAAAAGGAATTCATTCAATATTCTCTCTACACTTTACTTGAATAGAGGTGGACCTGAATTCAGACTGACACTAATGTTCTGGACCAGAATTTCACAGAATGGACCCATTGCTACTCCTGAATTATGTATATTTTCTCTGGAATAAATACATTGAGTCATGGGATGTAGTCATGGATTTCACAAGAAGAGATAACATCCTTTTTCTCATCCTATAGCAGGGGTTGGCAACCTACGGCACGCGAGCCAATTTTGAGTGGCAGGCAGCTCCCCTGACGCGGTCCCAGCCCTCAGGCCTCCCCCCCCCCGCCTACCGCTCTTCCCTGTGGGGGCAGGAGGCAAAAGCTTGGTTCTGCAGCAGCCAAGCTTCCCCCCTCCCCCTCTTCTTCCCCCAGCGGTGCTTTCCTGCCCCTCCTCCTCTCCGTCCCTGCGTCAATCAGCTGATGGCCCTAGCGAGGCGGAGGGGGAAAAGCAGCAACGTGCACACAGTTCCGTAGAGCAGGCAGAGGTAGGGATGGGCCTGGGGGAAGGGGGTGGAACAGGGCATATCCCTTCCGGCCCCATTCCTTTGCCCTGAACCCCCCACACACACTCAGCCTTCTGCCCTGCACCCCCGTACCCCCAGCTCTCTGCCCTGAACCCCCCACACTCCAACACACCCCCAGCCTTCTGCCCTGCACCCCCACACACCCCAGCCCTCTGCCCTGACCCCTGAAACACCCACCCCCAGGTCTGGGATCCTGGCCGCAGGCCCTACTCAGCCTGCTGCCGGCCTAGGTGAACAAAATCCCAGGCTGGCAGCGAGCTGAGCAGGCTGGTGGCATAAGATCAGCATTTTAATTTAATTTTAAATGACGCTTCTTAAACATTTTGAAAACCTTGTTTACTTTACATACAGTAGTTAAGTTATATAATATAGACTTATAGAAAGAGACCTTCTAAAAACGTTAAAATGTATTACCGGCACGCAAAACCTTAAATTAGAGTGAATAAATGAAGTCTCGGCACACCACTTCTGAAAGGCTGCCTACCCCTGGGTCCTATAGGATAATTTCCTAGCAAAGAAACTCATGATTTTCAGGAACATTTTAAAGGACTAATTTTGTTTTAGTGCTTCTGAGAGGACTTGTAGTTTAATTGCCAGGTTCTTAATCTAGTCGTGCATATTTTTGTTCTTCAGTTTCCAAATCACAAATTGAACATTAGAGAAAAGAATTTTAAAGGCTTCTTCAGCATTGTATTTGGTGAGATACTGACCAGGTAGCAATTCCATGCAGCCAAAAATGGAAATGCAAAAGCTGGATTATCTGCTCTGCAAAATTGTTTCTCATGTCCATGCAATGAGCCACAAATAAATAATATGCTGTAGCGTTAAGCACGGCTTATCTGCATTGTGTGTCAGAATTATCATCATTGTTCTCTGTGTGAGCATAAAGGGAGAGGACCAAAACAGTGCAACCCTCAGGCTTTATCCCTCCCGCCACACATACAGTCCTCTCTCACTGAGCATTTTGTGAGTCAAGTTCTCTGTGGCTGCATCTACACTATTACCATAGACAAGCTTGCGCTAGCTGTCTTCCAACTAGTAGCTATGGTAACGCAGGCAGCAGCAACAAAGGCTAGCTACCCCCATGTCCAAACCCACCTGAATCCCATGGGTATGTACTTGGTGGTGGCTAACCCATGTTGCCACTTGCCACTACCTGTGCTAGCACAACTACACTACTATTTAACCCTCAATGAGGGTTAGTGTGAGTATGTGCACACGAGCTAGGAATTACACCCCTGGCTCCAACTGTTACAATTGTTTGAGATATCAAAATTAAATATGAATACCATAACCGGCTTACACACTTAACATTCTATTACACATCATAAAGTCGATATTATAGAACTTATCGAGCCTTTTTGTTTTTCAAGTTAATTAACTTAACTTGCTTGGCAACTAAGGTATTTTCCTCTGTGTTTGGGAGGGTTGTTCTCTCACATTTTACTATTGTGAAAAGTCCTGAGTATACTTTGCAGGTTTTTTGATGTTGGAGCAAGTGCAAGTCTTTCTTGTGATGACAGGACATTGCCACGCACTTCGCATGGTGTAGTGTTTTGAGAGTCTGCTCTATATTTACTGGTCACTTGTTGGCCTGAGTTCCTTCCACGTCCTGCTAGTTAACTTAGAGCAATGTGCATATTTCATGGTCCTCCACATCCATGTTTTTGTTTTGTGTACTTAGTGGGCAAATGTATTTGCGGTTTTGGTGAAATATATGCCCATCAACTTCTACATTACATGAAGGGGGATTTATCTGTTCAACACATGTAGCTTGTTTCCAAGTGTATGATTTGTCCTGAGAAAATAATCTGATCCTGATAGGATCTGTGGATTGTTGTCCTGAGAGGTCTTTAGCTTGACTGTCAGAGTAGGTGTGACAGATATGGCCATTTCCTGCAATATCTCTGGGGCATCTTACTGTATTACGTTTATGTACAATTGTTAAGGCTACGATTTAGTCACGGGTATTTTTAGGAAAAGTCACAGACAGGTCACAGGCAATAACCAAAATGCCATGGTCAGTGACCTGTCCGTGACATAAAATACCCCTAACTAAATCTTAGGTGCTGCAGGGGTGGGGGATGTTCTGGTGGCCGCTGCCACTCCTCCGGGCCAGGTGGGGCCCCGCTGCCACTCCTCCGGGCGGGGAGGGGGCAGCCTGGGGCCCTGCCTCTGCCGCCGCTCCTCTGGGCTGCAGGGTGGCCTGGGGTGCAATTGCTGCTCTGGGACTGCTTCTCCAGTGCAGCTCCCAGGAGTAGTCGCCTGGGGCCGCTGGAGCAGCAACCAGCGCATCTGGCCCCAGGGCCACCCCAGCTGCTCAGGCGGCCTTAGGGTCAGCCGCACCAGCTGCAGAAGTCACAGAGGTCCCGGAAAGTCAGGGAATCCATGACTTACAAGACTCGCAGCCTTAAACATTCTGTATGTAATTTCTTGGGGGGAGGGTGACCACTGCTGTTCTTAGCTCTTGGAGGAGCTGTGGGCAATTAGGAAAATTCACTCGAAGTTGCAGTTTCAGTAACATGGGCTGAACACATTTTGGGCCAACTAGCAATGGCTTTTAAAAAATGCTCTGCAGTGGCTTACGGTCAGTTTCTGCTCAAAAGGTTTCCTGTCCTTGAATAAACTGGTGAAATGTTTCCATGTTAACACTATTGTTAGACATTTCTTTTCAATTTGGGCATATCTTTGTTCCATTAGTGATACTGATCTTGATGCAAAAGTAACTGGCTGTCCCTTTTGTAGGAGTGACGCTCCAAGCCCTGTCTCATTGTATGATTGCCTCGTATGATTGCCATTTCCCATTGTATGATTGCCTCGTCATTCACATCATAGTATTTCAGAATAGGATAGGTGGTACAAGCTCTTTGATCGCTACATCAGGTTGAGGTCCATACTGTGGGATTGTCCAGCAGTCGCTTCAGGGATTCACACACATCTAAGAAGCTTGGAAGAAATTTTGTCAGCTAGTTTACAAATACTAGAAAGTATCAGCACTGACTGAATATTTTTAGGTGTGGGAATCTGCTATATTGTTTTTGTTTTTTCAGGGTCAGGTAGTAGTCCTTGGGATACTTGCTGATCTCCCATGTATGGTGCAGTCAATCACAATTTCATGTGGGGGACACACCACAGTGGCCCAACACTGTAGCATTTAGTTTCAGAAAGGGGAACTACACAAAAATGAGGAGGTTAGTTAAACAAATTAAAAGGTACAGTACCAAAAGTAAAATCCCTACAAGCTGCATGGAAACTTTTTAAAGACACCATAATAGAGGCTCAACTTAAATGTATACCCGAATGAAAAAACATAGTAAGAGAACCAAAAAAGAGCCACTGTGGCTAAACAACAAAGTAAGAGAAGCAGTGAAAGGAAAAAAGGCATTCTTTAAAATGTGGAAGTTAAATCCTAGTGAGGAAAATAGAAAGGAGCATAACTCTGGCAAATGAAGTATAAAAATATAATTAGGAAGGCCAAAAAAGAATTTGAAGAACAGCTAGACAAAGACTCAAAAAATAATAGCAAAATTTTTTTTAAGTACATCGGAAGCAGGAAGCCTGCTAAACAACCAGTGGGGTCACTGGACGATTGAGATGCTAAAGGAGCACTCAAGGATGATAAGGCCATTGCGGAGAAACTAAATGAATTCTTTGCATCATTGTGAGAGAGCCATTCTTTTTAGGAGACAAAATTGAGGAACTGTCCCAGAGTGAGGTTTTGGAACCAATTGATAAACTAAAAAGTAATAAGTCACCAGGACCAGATGGTATTCACCCAGGAGTTCTGAAGGAACTCAAATGTGAAATTGCAGGACTACAAACTGTAGTCTGTAACCTATCATTTAAATCAGCTTCTGTACCAAATGACTGGAGAATAGCTAATGTGACACCGATTTTTAAAAAAGACTCCAGCGGTGACCCCAGCAATTACAGGCCTATAAGCCTGACTTCAGTACCAGGCAAACTGGTTGAAACTATAATAAAGAACAATATTGTCAGACATATAGATGAACATAATTTGTTGAGGAAGAGTCAACATGGTTTTAGTAAAGGAAAATCATGCCTCACCAATCTACTAGAATTCTTTGAGGGGGTCAACAAGCATGTAGATAAAGGGATCCAGTGGATATAGTGTATTTAGATTTTTCAGAAAGCCTTTGACAAGGTCCCTTGCCAAAGGCTCTTAAGCCAAGTAAGCAGTCATGGGATAAGAGGGAAGGTCATCTCATGGATTGGTAACTGGTTAAAAGATAGGAAGCAAAGGGTAGGAATGAACGGTCAGTTTTCAGAATGGAGAGAGGTAAATAGTGGTGTCCCCTAGGGGTCTGTACTGGGCCTAGTCCTATTTAACATATTCATAAATGATATGGAAAAAGGCATAAACAGTGAGGACGCAAAATTTGCAGATGATACAAAACTACTCAAGATAGTTAAGTCCCAGGCAGACTGTGAAGAGCTACAAAAGAATCTCTCAAAACTGGGTGACTGGGCAACAAAATGGCAGATGAAATTCAGTGTTGATAAATGTAAAGTAATGCACATTGGAAAACATAATCACAACTATACATATAAAATGATGGGGTCTAAATTAGCTATTACGACTCAAGAAAGATCTTGGTGTCATTGTAGATAGTTCTCTGAAAACATCCACTCAATGTGCAGTGGCAGTCAAAAAAGCAACCAGAATGTTGGAAATCATTAAGAAAGGTATAGATCAGACTGAAAATATCATATTGCCTCTATATAAATCCATGGTATGCCCACATCTTGAATACCCCATCTCAAAAAAAATTTGGAATATATTGGAATTGGAAAACGTTTAGAAAAGGGCAACAAAATTGATTAGGGGTATGGAACAGCTGCCATATGAGGACAGATTAATAAGACTGGGAATTTTCAGCTTGGAAAAGACTAAAGGGGGGGACATGAAAGAGGTCTATAAAATCATGACTGGTGTGGAGAAAGTAAATAAGGAATGTTATTTACTCCTTCTCATAGCACAAGAATAGGGGTCACCAAATAAAATTAATAGGGAGCAGGTTTTAAAACAAACAAAAGTATTTTTTCTCATAATGCATAGTCAACCTGCGGAACTCCTTGCCAGAGGATGTTGTGAAGGCTAAGACTATAACAGGGTTCAAAAAAGTACTAGATAAATTCATGGAGAATAGGTCCATCACTGGCTATTAGTCAGGATGGGCAGGGATGGTGTCCCTAGCCTCTGTTTGCCAGAAGCTGGGAATGGGCAAAAGGGGATGGATCACTTGATGATTACCTGTTTTATTCATTCCCTCTGGGACACCTGGCATTAGCCACTGTCAGAAGACAAGATATTGGGCTAGATGGACCTTTGGTCTGACCCAGTATGGCCACTCTTATGTTCTTTTATTCAATTTTAGATTTACTTTCTGGCTCCTTCTAGCAGACAGATGAGGTTGCGGCTGTGATCTGCCGTAGCTTCCACATCCGGACACCAGAATGTCATAAGCGATGACACTGATCCCTGCAAGTCCTATTGTAAATCTTGCTGGTGGCACTGATATTTTTCTACTGTAGGTTTGATCCCAAACAACATCCTCAGCTTTCTGTATCTACCTGCTCGGATCCAAAATGTGGGTAGGCAGCAGCTTTTTTTACTCAGTTGTACTTGCCAGTATTCTTTGGCCTCGAGTACTGAGAATATTTTTGCTTTAGCCAAGTCAAGTAATATTCTTCATTTGTAGGCATTTGGTAATGAGCTCTCTTTAGTGAATTTGTTTAGGTTGCTTGGGTCTATGAAGATGTGCAATTGGCCTGGCTTCTCAACGGATACCATGCTGCTTATCCAATTTGTGATTTCTGCGATGTTAACAATGATGCCTTCTTTTTCCTTTTGCTTTACTGCTCCCATTATTTTTTTCCTCTCAATGTAATAGGCAGGTGCTGTACCAGCTGAATTGTTTAGTCTATATCCAGGTGTAACATACCTCGAACACGTCGTCATCCTTCAAAACCAAAAATCAAATGATAATCCTTTAGGAGAATTGCCACAAGGGTGACAGTTCATTGTCTGCTCTGGATTTTTGTTTTGTTTTGCTTGTGTCTATTTATGCATTATTTGTCCCAGGTTTAGTGTCACTCTGTTCATGAATTATTTGCAGTGGAATCAGTAGGGTCTATATTTTACTTGTACTGCTTTTTCTTGGTATTCTGTTTGTAATTTGCACTTTTGTCCTAGTGGTATTATGATAGTTCATTCCATCCTGGCATTTTAAATTTGGTTTGCTTCGTTGCAATTTCATTTTCTCTTCTTGCACAATGGTGAGGAAGTCTTTGTAGACTGGCACATTCTCGGATGCCCCACTTGTCTCGTTGGTATTCAATTTCCTGTTTGTGTGCTGCTGCCCTGTCTTTACAACCAGTCCTAATCTGAGCTTTACAACCCATTTATTTTTTGCTGGTTTGTACTGCATAAATGTCTGTTGGGCAAAGTCTCATCTCCTGAGTCACTGCTTGCTTCCTCAATATGGCGCTTCCTACTCCTCCCTCTGCCCCCTTTTGATTTTCTTGTCTGCAAGCTTTGACATAATGATTTCTCTTGCCATGATTATTGCATATGACTCTATATGCAGGGCATTCTCCATTACCATATTTTCCCCCACACTATCCACAGGTCTTCCTTTGCATTTTTTTTTTGTACATTTGGTTTTGCATTACTTTGGTGTGTCTTGTATTTTCATGTTTCAGAGTAACAGCCGTGTTAGTCTGTATCCGCAAAAAGAAGAACAGGAGTACTTGTGGCACCTTAGAGACTAACAAATTTATTAGAGCATAAGCTTTCGTGGACTACAGCCCACTTCTTCGGATGCATATAGAATGGAACATATAATGAGGAGATATATATACACACATACAGAGAGCATAAACAGGTGGGAGTTGTCTTACCAACTCTGAGAGGCCAATTAATTAAGAGAAAAAAAAAACTTTTGAAGTGATAATCAAGCTAGCCGAGTACAGACAGTGTGATAAGAAGTGTTAGAGTACTTACAAGGGGAGATAGAGTCAACGTTTGTAATGGCTCAGCCATTCCCAGTCCTTATTCAAACCGGAGTTGATTGTGTCTAGTTTGCATATCAATTCTAGCTCTGCAGTCTCTCTTTGGAGTCTGTTTTTGAAGTTTTTCTGTTGTAATATAGCCACCCGCAGGTCTGTCACTGAATGACCAGACAGGTTAAAGTGTTCTCCCACTGGTTTTTGAGTATTTTGATTCCTGATGTCAGATTTGTGTCCATTAATTCCAAGAATTAATTCCAAGAATTAATGGACACACATCTGACATCAGGAATCAAAATACTCAAAAACCAGTGGGAGAACACTTTAACCTGTCTGGTCATTCAGTGACAGACCTGCGGGTGGCTATATTACAACAGAAAAACTTCAAAAACAGACTCCAAAGAGAGACTGCAGAGCTAGAATTGATATGCAAACTAGACACAATCAACTCCGGTTTGAATAAGGACTGGGAATGGCTGAGCCATTACAAACGTTGACTCTATCTCCCCTTGTAAGTACTCTAACACTTCTTATCACACTGTCTGTACTCGGCTAGCTTGATTATCACTTCAAAAGTTTTTTTTTTCTCTTAATTAATTGGCCTCTCAGAGTTGGTAAGACAACTCCCACCTGTTTATGCTCTCTGTATGTGTGTATATATATCTCCTCATTATATGTTCCATTCTATATGCATCCGAAGAAGTGGGCTGTAGTCCACGAAAGCTTATGCTCTAATAAATTTGTTAGTCTCTAAGGTGCCATAAGTACTCCTGTTCTTTTTTTTGTATTTTCATGCGTTCCCTGCTCTAGTTGGTGAATTCTCTGTCTGCTCTACTTATCCTCTGCATTTGGATGTGGGTTTGTTCACTAGCTGTGCACTTGTCTGTAACTCCTGGGAAAGTTAGTGTGGGCTCTCTGAACATTCTCATTCAAACTCTCGCTTTGCTGTTACTAATCTATCACAAACGAGTTCAGCTTTTGATAATCACATGACTCAGCTGTTTTGCACAGTTTGAGAATATACTGATCTATTGTTCCTCCACATTTGTATTACACTTGCTGAAGAGTTACCTTGTGTGTATGACATATCTCATGGATTGAAAATGCTTTTGAAGCACTTCTGGTATTTTACATGGATCTTCCCAGTCTGCTGCTGACATATCCAGATGCTCTTAGAGCATATGACAGCCTTTGGCCATTACAGCTAGTAGAGTGTGCTCTCATGATGTTTTCCTTTTTATTCAGCTCCATTACAATTCTGTAGTTTTCCCATTGTGATCTAAAAACTGCAAAATACATCCTCTTTAAACTCCATGAGCTCGGGGACAGGAAACTGGTATGCTGCCATTGTTGTTTTCTCTGTTTCTTTTTTGCAATATTCTTAACTTCTAATTTCATGTACCTGCAGGAGCCGATGCACTTCTAAAACTACATCTTGTGGGTTAGCATGGAGGGAGACAGAACCAAGACAGTGCTACATTCAGGCTTTGTTCCTTCCTTCTTATATAATATCCTCTCTCAAACATTTCTTGAAAATAGAGTTCTTTAAATTCCTAGCACCCACATTAGGATGCTGTTAATCATGATTTAAAAAAAAAAAACACCTTTTCAATCAAACTCCATTTATGTGCATCAACTTTGCACATACAATTCACTTTAATGCCCTTTTTTGGTGCTCTCCAGTACGGTGTTTGTTTCCCTGTGCAAGTCAGGCAGGCGGGTGACCAACTACCTGACTTTTTCATATGCAAATGTATATTTCCTTGTGTACCATGGCTGCAGATCCATTTCTGCAGAACAGTTTTCTAATATGCAACAGTAGATATGCAGAACAGGCTGATTTGGGATGGCTGAATACTTGGCCCTTAACTACAAAGCAGATTTGAAAAATATCAGTATTTCTTCTATAAGACCAAATATTGATTTCAAAGAGGAAAGACTGACTGTTCCTAGCCACCTCCCTGTTTCTTTAGTCTCTAAAATCAAATTCAGGCAGCAATATGTATGGATATAGGCATGTGCTCTTAAAATAACCATGGAAACCTAACTTCCATGGTTTATAAATATCCAAGTCTAAGAGCCTATAGAAGGTTCAACAAATTGGCGCACATTGTAACATCTCAATTAGAAGTATACAGGTTACAATGCTAGTGCACCTTATAATTGTAGTTGTCACACTGCCAGACTCAATATCATGGAAACTTGCAACAAGCTAGATTAAAGTGTGTGTCCCCACCACATATAAAACAGAGCTCAGCATCGGCAGAAATTACACATTTTGTATGTGATTTCATGAGGAGAGGCGCATGGTCTAGAAATTGGCGCAAAGGAGAGGAAATTAGGAGAACTGAGTTCTATTACCAGCTCTACCACTGATTCTTTCTGTGAACTTGATGATGCATTGCATGACCTTGGACGTGCCTGTGCCAAAGTTTAGCTTCTAGTTCATCTCCCCATCTGCATCAATAGCTGTGCTTGCTGCATCTGCATTATCATCTGTTGATGTCCATTCCCTCTCTTCTTTTAGTGGCACATCCAAACTATTCCTACTTCATGTACTTCTTATCTTTGTTGTGGTTTGCTTCATCTTATTGGTGAATGCCATGTTGCTGATCTACAGGTCAAGGCTGGGAGTATACCAGCTGTTAACTTTGAAGCAGAAAGGCAGCTCATTTTTCCTGCGGTTCTGCCTCCCAAAGGCTGTCAACCACCTAGCCATGATTCTGTTGTTAATTACATCTTCCTGATTTGAAACAGCATGTGCCTGTTGGCACAAAGGGACACTCATCTCAGTCTAGTTTCTCAAACTAACACCTACAAAACACTATACATGTTATTAAGCTAAAATCTTCTGAGAATTACTGAAGCCGACAGCAGTGGGTTGGCATATATTCTAACTTCCCATGGGCCTCTGAACAACCCCAGCTTGTATTTGAAGTTCATTGAACTAGTTCAGGCCATTTCTCATCTAGAATCCAAAACCCATTTGCTTTCAAGTCCACAGCTTTCCTGGCTGATTAGTTAAGCCTGTGAAACAATGTGCTACATCTTTCAAGGAGGTTCTTAATTTTTTTGTGATGATTCATTTTCAAGAATGGTCTGTGTGTGGGATGAAAAACTGTAAAGAAGCTTGCAACAAGGTTTATCAATATCCCAGGACCAAGCCAAAAGTGATCAAACAATAAAACAGTCATTTTACATAATGTAATGTCATGGTTTTGCAATACATGCAATAAAGAGGGGAATCTGAAAAAGAGAATTCTGATTAATTGAGATTTTAATATAGATTCAGCATTGTGAATCCTTAAACTGGGGAGGACAAGGACTAAATTATTAGATCCAGGCATGGGATTGTAAAGAACTTTACAATTAACCTCCTAATTGGCATTTCATGCTTATGTTGAACATCTTAAAATAGGTCCAACTCAAGGCTCGGACTAAATATCCAAAGCTAGAGGGGAAAGATATTTTACAGTATATTTCAGGGTCTTTCCTGGAATATTTAAAATACTTAAGTTTGGTTTCATTTTCTACTTCATTGTTTGGTTGGAGAACAAAAGGAGCCGAGAGTTTCTGGAGAAGACTATTCTTACATGATTACATAAACTAACTGTGAAATACTGTTTACATTCCTGTTCTTCAACTTCTCGTTTAAAGACTTGTGTTATTTTTGATCTCACATGCTTAAAAATATATTTCCACTATTCCATGCTTACATTTGCAGTGTTGTCACTCAACTCCCAGTATTATTAGATCAAACATTTTCTCTTATTGTCCTATTATTATTTAAGAGAAATTTCCTAAAATGAAAGAATTCTGGTGCTAGAAACCACTGTAACTGGAAAAGTTAATCCAAGTCTATAAAGAACCTACTGTAAGAAAACCACCATATTTTAATATAATTCTAGATAATTTCAATGGATCGTTTAAAACAAATCTTGGGGCTAAATCACAACAGTTTTGAGAGCAAGTGTTTTCTATTGACAGCTAAACACAAAGCTAGAACAACACTAATAATATGAGTATCTGTGCATATATAATATTCACTTAATTCAGGAGCTTTCATTAGATGTACTAAATTTAACTCATTATTGAAACTAAAATGCTCTGTAATGGTAGTCATTACCACATCAGGTGCAGCACAATAGATTATACATGATAACTATAATACCTTTATTATTTAAAGTTATAATTCAGTTCCTATTGTTTCTGAATAGGCCTCAGGACATCTTGAAACTTTCCATTGTCTTTGGCATATGGATTTGAAGCAGTAAAATTGCTTACGGCTCCAGCTGTCTTTCCAGCGTAGGTTAACATTTTTGTTATCCTTTATATGACTACTTTTCTCTCAAGGTTTTGGCAGCTGAACTTGAATGAACAGATCTATATGTGTGTGTTATAAAAGGTTGTTGTTTTTTAAAAGAGAATTAGTTATAATAACCCACACAATCAAATTCAAACTCTTTAATGCAAAACTTGACCTCTGTAATAGCTATGACAATTTAAAGAGCAGACTTACGAGCAGGAAATATCTTTCATAGCTTTCAAACATTTTATCTATTCTTTCAGAACTGTGTGCCAACAACAAACTCTTTAAACTTGAGGGAACTGACCCAGAAGAATCCAACTGCTACCAAGCTGCCAAGGGCCATGTAATTTTGCATATTTCTGAGACAGAGAACCTAATGAAGAGTGTGTCACAGGGTTCACTACTGACTGGCCTGATGCCCCCTTGGGACCCATCTGCAGATTAGCTCATGACTAGTCTGACACACACCCCCCTTCGGTTTCTTGCCCTCTCTCTGGAGTCAGGTCTTCATCACTCAAGGTGCTCCTTCTTCATGGCTTGGCCCTGCGGTCAGGTCATTGCAGTTCTCCCCTTCCAGGGTAGTATCAAAATCCTACTGGACAAACTGTTTCAGGCCATCTTCTGCTCCACTGCCCAGTCCGTGCCACTTCCCCAGGCCCGCTCACTACTCTAGGCTCTAGCCCAGCGTCCCTATGCCCAGCAACCAGTGTCTGCTCAAGCTCTGACCTCGTTGCTGTTTGCCTAGGGTCCTTCCCACCTTTTGTCCCTCTTTTCTAGCCTACCTCTGGGTTACCAGTAAAGCTTGTGCTCCTTATGGCTGTCTCACCACTCTCCGTTCTTGCTAGAGTCTGTATCCCAAGGCAGGAACTCAGGGCTTACTCCCCCTTGTCTGTTGGAGTGTCTGCAGAGTTCCTCCCTTCAGCCTTTTCTTATCAGCCCTGACTCTCCTCTAGGTGCAACTTGTCACGAGGTTAAGTGGCCCTTTTTACCTAGTCAGCCCTTGTGGGGGTTGCCACCCTTCACAGAGCTGTAACAGGTGGCTAAAAATCTGAATAAAGCAAATTAAACATGGAAAATTAACATTGATTTCCCAGCATTTCTTTTGAAGGCACAGGGAAACACAGTTCACACAGATTTTGTCCAACCGTTTCTGAGTTACAGTCCAACAAAAAAATAGCCTATTTTTGAATGTTTTACTTCAGTGTCTCTTTGTCTTCTCAATAATGGCTTGACATTCCCCTTTCAAATTTTCCATATTGTCACGGGTCATTGAAATCTCAGGTATCTGCTTCATATAAAAACTAAAGCTTGTAATTAAGCAACGTTATTAAGGACTTTCCAAGGCTATTTTTGGGCCCAATCCTGCTTTCATGGGTTTCATTAGGAAATTTTCCATTAACTTTCGTGTGCGCGCACATATGGCTGTCCAGCTGGCTGGCTGCACCACAGGAAGAACAGGAGGGTTGCTAACAGTGGTCTCTCTATACCTCAAGTGGTAGAGGCCTGTGATTTCGGATCTGTCTGGCAATTTTGGATTTTGCTCTCCCTTATAATGCCAGAAAGAGAGAGAGAGAAGCTTTCAGATTATGAGGGTTAAAATCTTATTGACAACTAGGATGTTTTCTAAAAGTTTTAATTCAATACAGGCCTCGGTCATGGCTTTGCCACAAGCCCTGTGTTAAAGGCAGCACGCTTCCGGGCTGCTGCTGGAGCTGCCCCAGAGAGAGATTGTGACTTGGGGAGTCACAATCCCCCTCCAGAGAGGTAGTATCCTGGGTCTACAGCTGGTTTAGTGTATGCTCCCCCAGAAGGTGGCAGATCTGCACTACTGAGCACATTGTGGGGCCAGAACGAAGGTTCTGCCCCCTCCTGCCCATTAGGGCAGGGAGGAGATGTAGCTGCTCTGTGGAGCCTGTAACCTAATATTGTTATGATGTTGTTAGCTGGCACAGGAGCATGGCCTGGACTACAGTTCATCACTGTTTGTTTGGTTTTTGGACATTCAATGGCCAGATTCTAAGCCAATGGGAGTAGGCTCGATTTGCACCAGCCTTTCAAATTGATTCTTTTTGAAATGTTTGCATTTTCTGAAAGTGTTTCTGTGCGTCCTATCTCCCAACCATCATCACATTATACCACAAAAGCTGGAACATAGCTAGAGTTTGACATTTTAAGAAGCATTTTACAGGCAGAAAGAGTAAAATCTTTAAAAAATGCCATTATTTATCAATTATATATGATTCTCTGTGAATCAGACTGATGGAGGAACAAAACAACATGGTTTTGAGGAATATTTTTGTCATCAGTCTCTGAACTCCAGATTTATAGGTTCCAAGGCCAGAAAGTACCATTGTGATCATCTAGTCTGATCTCCAGCATAACAGAGCCAAAGAACTTTCTCAAAATAATTCCTACGGCATATATCCTTTAGAAAAACATCTAATCGAGGTAAAAATTGTCAGTGATGAGAATCCACCAAGACACTTGGTAAATTCTTACAGTGGTTAACTACTCTCACAGCTAAACATTTACACCTTATTTCCCATTTGAACGCCACTTCAACTTCCAGCCATTACATCATATTATACTTTTCTGTGCTAGATTGAAGAGCCCATTATTAAATATTTATCCATGTAGATACTTACAGACTGTAATTAAGCCACTCCTTAACCTTTTGTTGTTGTTGTCAAATTAGACTCAAAGAGCTCAATCCGTTTATCTCAATAAGGTAGGGGTCAGCAACCTCTGGCGCGGCTCACCAGGGTAAGCAACCTGGCGGGCCGGGCCAGTTTGTTTACCTGCCACGTCCGGAGGTTCGGCCGATGGCGGCTCCCACTGGCCGCGGTTTGCCATCCCAGGCCAATGGGGGCTGCGGCAAGTGGCGCGGGCCAAGGGACGTGCTGGCCACGGCTTCCTGCTGTCCCCATTGGCCTGGAGTGGTGAACCGTGGCCAGTGGGAGCCGCGATCAGCCGAACCTGCGGACGTGGCAGGTAAACAAACTGGCCTGGCCCGCCAAGGTGCTTACCCTGGTGAGCAGCGTGCCAGAGGTTGACAACCCCTGCAATAAGGCATGTTTTCTAATCCTTTAATTATTTTCACGGCTCTTCTCTGAACCCTCTCCAATTTATCAACATCCTTCTTGAATTGTGGGCACCAGAACTGGACACAGTATTCCAGCAGCAGTCACACCAGTGGCAAATATAGAGGTAATATACCCTGTCCTTCTATTCAAGATTCTCCTGTTTATGGATCCTAGGAGTCCCTTAATTCTTTTGGCCACAGAGTCACTCTAGGAACTCATGTTCAGATGATTATGCACCATAACCTCCCAAATATTTTTTAGAGTCACTGCTTCACAGGAAGTATGGCCAACATTCTTTCTTCCTAGATATATACACATTTACATTTAGCTGTATTGTATACACACACACACACACACACAAATGGAAGAAAGGGGAAGCTGATAGTAATGAATATATATTAGTAATGGAAGCAAAGGGACACAAAGAGAAACTATGACCAGCAGAGTTAAGGACAATAAGGAGTTTTTAAAAAATGTTAGGGTAAAAATGGATCCTGACAGTGGCATTTGGGTATATGTATGGGTATATAGTGAAGTCCAATATATAGGTGTGTGTGTGTGAGTCAGTCACACAACACACACACACACACACTATTTTATATATAAGTGACGCTCGATCTCTCTCTCTCTAGATATAGATCTTCACTTCCCTTTAAAGCAGGTCTGTTTTTAACCAGTACAGCTTTCTCCCTCAATTCTGGCTTCTAATGCATCTAGTTAGCTGTCCTTAAAAGATTCCCAATTATCATTCATATTTTTCTGATTAAATTCTTCCTCCCAGCTGATCTGGTTCATAATTGTTTTTCGCTTTGTGCAATTGGCCCCATTAAAGAACCGAGTATATATATTACTGGTCTGGACTTTATTCTCCCAGACCAGACCCAGTTACTTTTCAACAGTAAAGAGAAACACCAGTATCTGGTGACTTGAGTCATTTTCCAGCATTCCCCATCAAACTGCTCCATTGACCTGGGGGAAAATTTTCAACATGTCCATTTTCCAGATTGGGTTTCAGAATCTAAGGCCTCAAACCATTACACCCCACCTCATCAACTACATCAAATGCTCCTTGGACACAGATGAAGATATGGCCCATTATGTGTGCTGAAATATGCATCCCTTTATATTTGGTAACAATAATGCATTTATGTGGCCAGCAGACGTTTTATGATGCCTTTAACTATTCACTTCCTTGCTTTTAAGTACTTTGCTTTAATAATTAATATTAGAGCACTAGAGTAATAATATTAAGTAATATTATTAATACTTGTGATAGGCAAGTATACTTTTCTCACTTAGCAACCTTAGCTGGTTTTTAGAACAAAGAGCTTTGCTTCTGGATTAGTTTAATGGCTGCTTGCGGAGAGGACCGATCTGTTAAACTATGTCATTTTCCCTATAGGTCTCTCATTTACTTATTTTGATCGGATACTGTTCAGTTGCCCTGGATTTTCTATACTTGTTGAAACCCTCATTAACATTCCTGTTCTTTAATGTATAAAAACAAAAGAAATCCAGAAAGTGAAGAGATAGCATTACTCTGTTTCTATGTTCCAGATAATGTACTATTGTTTTGTGAAAGCTAGCACATTGGGGAAACAAAGGAAGGGTTCCTTCTTTTTTCTGGATGATTAAAAACATTTACATTGAATTGGACATTTAAAAATACCTGCCTTTTCAGGAAGTCTTTTCTTAACAACAGGTCTCTCAGGGTCTCTTTCTTCCATGGAGTGGATTTGGTAAGGAATTTGAAAATACCGTTATCAATCTTGAACACTCTGGCTCATACATTTTGCTTACACTGTTTTCATTTTCAGGAAAAGAAAAAGAAAACAAACAAACACACACTTACAGGCATTCTGCCCCCAAAAGCCTATCAGAGTCACTGCTACCCAGAGAGCAGTTAACATGAAAAACTGTATTTTGGGCACTTATTTTTAATCCAGCTGTCTAGGTCTTTTCCCTCATTTATCACAGACACTTCTGAAATCCTTCAATGAAACTTCAGTCACATTAGGCCAGATCTAGTCCCCTGGATCTGTGCTTGGAGGAGTCTCTCTCCCTATTTTCACCAGGAAGGTGTGCTCAGCTGCCTCCATGACACTAGTCCCCTCTAATGATCCGCAGCCTCTGCACTTAATGGATGGTCCAGGGTTCAGAGCAAGAACTACACTGGCCAAGTTGGGGAAGCCAAAGAGATAAAACCTAATCCTGGTCCACAAGATTTTACTAAACCAAAATTAGCCCATAGTTTTTCTAGTCTCTAACACATTCAAGGTGGTTAAAACTGTGCCACTAATTCTGCATCCCGTAATTCAACATCCATTTAAAATTTTTTAATCCTTTAGGATGCATTCAGATCATGTTGTCTAGCCTCTCTCCGCAGCCACGAGGACTAAAAACCTGCTGCTTTTTTTAAAATGAAAAAAGAGATTCTCATTTATTCACATGATCCCAGGAGCTGGGGCTTTAAGAGAAACACCAAATTTCCTGAGAATTGTGATTTAAAAAAAAAAAAAAAACTCTCAAAAGTTGGCAACACTGCTTTGGTGAGGGATACCTCAAGTAATTCTGTGATAGTAACACGAAATAACTCAAGATGGCAACAGCCACCACTGTGATAGCTTAGTCAGTTTTAATTACTGTCTCTGGTCTCCCCAAGGGCTTCCAACCAACCTCACTTTTCAGAGTTATAGCAGCTTAACAAATCAGTTTGTTTCTTCTCTACTTTGTGCTGCAGTCGCTGCAGCTGTTTGCTGACAGTTTTAGCCCTCACAGTAGAAAGAATGGAGCATTTATATGAAACAAAGAAAAAGAACCTTGTTAACCAGGGAATCTGTGAGTGTTATATACTCAGCAGTGACAGAGGGTCCTGTGGCACCTTTGAGACTAACAGAAGTACTGGGAGCATAAGCTTTCGTGGGTAAGAACCTCACTTCTTCAGATGCAAGAAGAAGTGAGGTTCTTACCCACGAAAGCTTATGCTCCCAGTACTTCTGTTAGTCTCAAAGGTGCCACAGGACCCTCTGTTGCTTTTTACAGATTCAGACTAACACGGCTACCCCTCTGATACTTGATACTCAGCAGTATGGATGCATTTCATTTTTAATGAGCAATGTAAAAATAAGAATTAATCATAAATTTCAGACTGGCAACATGCTAGGAACAAGCGCCACATACCATATGCAGTATTTTGTTTGTAACCCTTCTCATTATAATGGTAAGGTTAAAAGGCCCTTGCTTAAACAGGGTAACAACATGCCAGATACACAGATCAGAAATTAATGCATGTAGAAACTATAAGAGGAAACAACTCAAATGTATGTTTTAAAACAAATTAGGAAAGCTAGGAATGGGCATAGGAGATGGTGCCCAGAATATCTAGATAAATCTGAGGCTATATATAGGTCTGAGCTAAATGATTATATATAACAACATCTAGAATTGTATTTACCTTTCCAAGCTCTAACCTTCTCATGAATTCTTTTTTCTTAAAGAGATTTCTTCTAGCTCACAAAAAATGCCTAG
This sequence comes from Malaclemys terrapin pileata, assembly GCF_027887155.1. Taxonomy (NCBI): domain Eukaryota; kingdom Metazoa; phylum Chordata; order Testudines; family Emydidae; genus Malaclemys; species Malaclemys terrapin. The sequence continues at coordinate 14,709,700 of NC_071511.1, forward strand.
TCTGTCAAGATTTTAGCTGCATCTAAAGGGAAAATAGGCCTTTTCCAATCTGAGATCATATGCAGATACTAGTTTTAGATCCACATGGATAGGTTTTGATCCAGGAAACTGAATCACAACCTACTGAGGATTCCAAGGTAGTAGGACAATTTAACCCCAGGAACAAGAACAATGTGACCAAGTTAATATTATTGCTGGAACCTGAATTTATGAGTTCCCTGACCTTGTGACTTTACCTCAGCAACCTTAACACTACATTAGTTTCTGCATTTAATAGACCAACATATTATTTGCCATGTATTTTTGGGATCCTCTGGGATGAAAAGCACTACTGGTTAATTAATATCAATGGGATAGCTTCTTAAGAATCATCCTTCGTGATGGAAGAGTGGGGAACTTTTACATTCCCAGCAGAAAGCGCTCTGCCCTCACAACAAAGTAGTCCAAGCACATGCAAACAGTCCTTACAGAAGCTTTCATTAAATAAGGCCAGATCCAGGAAGCCCACTGAAGGTAACAGGACTTTTTCTACTGATTCCCGAGGACTTTGGATCAGGACAATATTTCTAGTGCCCCGCTATAACAGAATGAACCCACATTTCTAACAAATCATCTCATATAGCCCAAATACAGTGGTGCTCTTATGATCATGGAGATTTGCAGTTTGGTATCCAGTTCCCATTGATTATCAATATGAGTGGGGCATATAATTCCTGTTTGTTCCTTTAAAATTCTCCCCACACATTTTTCTTTTGTTTTAAATGTGTAAACTACCCCAGCATTTCCCAGCCTCTGATAAATTATGGTGGACACTGGTACCTGCTAGGTTTCACTGGTCATCTTCTGATATTAGCATTAGAAAATTCCCTAACCATAAAGTCTGAAAGAAATCACAGGTCAAAATTAGGCCGACTGAGTTTTATTCCTACCTCCTATTTTGCCCTTCAAATGAACTGAACCCTGGGGAGCTGACAAAGATAAATTCCCCTTCTGCAGCGTTCTTTCTAACTAAGCTATTGCAGTGATTAATGAACCTTAGAAGCCAAATTCAGCTTTGTTAGCTAAAACTGGGTGGATTGTTTTTGGCTTTTTTTTTGTGTGTGTTTTTAAAATACATGCCCTGTAATTCCTTAGTATAAATAGATATGTTCAAGAAGCTTTCCTATAATGATTTGTGAAGTTATTTTGTTAAAAGTTCATTAGTTGTCATTTCAATGACGTAGATAAATAAGCCTGTGTGTATGTGTATATTCTCTACCTACTGATCACCTCAAGCCAATTACTGAATGTCTCAGAGGATACTGTTCTATTTAAGGCAGTAACCTATTCCAGTGTAGAATTCCACCATCAAAATAATTTTAGGCATTTGCTTTATAATCAGGGGCAGCTCTAGCTTTTTTGCCGCCCCAAGCACGGCAGGCAGGCTGCCTTCGGCGGCATGTGTGCAGGAGGCCCCGGTCCCGCGGATTTGGCAGCATGCCTGCGGGAGGTCCACCAGTCCCGCGGCTTCGGTGTACCCGCTGCTGAATTGCCGCCGAATCCGCGGGACCGGCGGACCTCCTGCAGGCAAGCCGCCAAAGGCTGTCTGACTGCTGCCCTCGCAGGGACCGGCAGGGCGCCCCCCGCGGCTTGCCGCCCCAGGCACGCGCTTGGAGCGCTGGTGCCTGGAGCCGCCGCTGTTTATAATGAATCCACTTGTTTACATCTCAGGGCTGTAAGTCATTTTGCATCCTATTCTGCCAGTGTTAATAAGCAACTCTGCAGAGTGATTTATGTGAGTGATCCCATTGATTTCATTGGAACTACTCACTTGTTAAAACTCATAGTGAGTAAGGCTAAAAAAAAAAAATGGGATGTCTAGTTTATTTCCCTTTAATAACTAGTGTTACAGAAATCAAATCTACAGTTAAAGCCTACTTTTAAAAATTGCATCTTACTGTCCCTATTATGGCCTTTCCTGTGTATTTTTGTGTCTGTATGACAGTGGGAGAGTTTAAACTATTTATTGAGACATTAAAGCCACTAAATAAATTAGATGGAAAACTAGTAATGTATTTAAAATTAAAAAAAATAAGACATTTATGTTTGAGTAATAAAAGTACAACTGTCAGAACACATTGCTGACCAGGATGGAGACAGCGACTGTGAAATGCTGAGGGAGAATAGAGAGGCTATAGAAATTTAAAAAACAATAATAATGGGGGGATTTCAACTATACCCATATTGATTGGCTACATTTCACCTCAGGATGGGATGCAGATGTAAAATTTCTAGACACCACTAATGACTGCTTCTTGGAGCTAGTCCTGGGACCCACAAGGGGAGAGGCAATTCTTGATTTAGTCTTAAGAGCGCACACAATGTGGTCCAAGAGGTGAAAATAGCTGAACCACTCTGTAGTAGCGACCATAATGTAATTAAATTTAACATCCTTGTAGGAGGGAAAATGCCAAAGCAACCCACCACAGTAGCATTTAACTTCAAAAAGGGGAACTACACAAAAGTGAGGAAGCTAGTAAATGGAAATTAAAATGAACAGTTGCAAGAGTAAAATGCCTTCAAACTGCATGGAGACTATTTAAAAACATCATAATAGAGGCTCAAACTAAATGTATACCCCAAATAAAAAATAAAACAGTAAGAGGACCAAAAAATGCCATGGCTAACCAACAGAGTAAAAGAGGAGTTTAGAGGCAAAAAGGCATCCCTTAAAAATTGGAAGTAAAATCCAACTGAGGAAAATAAAAAAAAATCAACTCTGGCAAGTCAAGTGTAAACGTATAATTGAGCAGGCCAAAAAAGAATTTGAAGAGCAATCAGAAAGACACAAAAACTAACACTACTTTTTAAAAATACATCAGAAGCAAGAAGCCTGCCAAACAATCTGTGGGGGTCACTGGACGATTTCGGTGCTAAAGGAGCACTACAGGAAAACAAGGCCATTGCTGAGAAGTTAAATGAATACTCTGCATTGGTCTTCTCTGCAGAGAATGTGAGGGAGATTCCCATACCTGAATCATTCTTTTTAGGTGACAAATCTGAGGAACCATCCCAGATTGAGATGTTAGGAGAGGTGGTTTTGGAACAAATTGGTAAATTAAACAATAATAAGTCACCAGAACCAGATGGTATTCACCTAAATGTTCTGAACATTGTCAAAAGAAGATAACTCAAATATGAAATTCTAGAACTACTAACTGTGGTAGGTAACCTCTCTCTTAAACCAGATGATTGGAGGATAGCTAATCTAATGCCAATTTTTTTAAAAAGGTCCTGACAATTGCTGGCTGGTAAGCCTAACTTCAGTACTAGGTAAATTCACTGAAACTATAGTAAAGAACAGAATTATCAGACATAGATGAACAGGATACGTTGGGGAAGAGTCAGCATAGCATTTGAAAAGGGAAATCATGCCTCACCAATCTATTAGAATTCTCTGAGGGGTTCAACAAGCATGTGGACAAGGGGGAATCCAGTGGATACAGTGTACATGGAGTTTCAGAGAGCCTTTGACAAGGTCCATCACCAAAGACGCTTAAGCAAAGTGACCAGTCATGAGATAAGAGGGAGGGCCTTCTCGTGGATCAGTAAACTGTTAAAAGATAGGAAACAAAGGGTAGGAATAAATGGTCAGTTTTAGAATGGAGAGAGGTAAATAATGGGGTTGCCTAAGGACCTGTGCTGTTCAACGTATTCCGCCGAACCTGCAGACGCGGCAGGTAAACAAACCGGCCTGGCCCACCAGGGTGCTTTCCCTGGCGAGCTGCGTGCCAAAGATTGCCGACCCCTGCCTTAGCATAACACAAGAAATTACCAGGCAGCAGATTTGAAACAAACAAAAAGAAGTACCACTTCACACAAGGCATAGTCAACCTGTGGAACTCATTGCCCGGTGATTCTGTGAAGGCCAAAAGTATATCTGGATTCAAAAAATAATAAGCTAAGTTTATGGAGGATTTGGTTCATCAATTGCTATTAGCCAGGATAGTAATGGATGCAATCCCATGCTCTGGGTGTCCCTAAATCTCTGACCGCCAGAAGCTGGGACTGGACAACAGTGGATGGATCACTCCATGATTACGCTGTTCTGTTCATTCTCTCTGAAGCATCTGGCATTGGCCACTGTCAGAAGGCAGGATAATGGGCTAGGTAGACCATTGGTCTGACCCAATATGGCCATTCTTATGTGCTCAAGTATTAAGTCCCAGTTTCCGTCTCACAATAGCCCACTAGTTACTAGATAAACAAAACGAAAGGCAAAGGGAAACCACTGGGAGTTGTTTCTGCAATACATACTCTTCAGAAACTCTGGGTCAGATTCTTTCCTGTGCTAATATACATTTGGTGCAGGACCCCAGGGGAGGAGGAGTTGGGGGGGATCTGGGAATTAGTTATGTCTCCAGCTGACCCTGTCCCAAGCAGGACATAAAAGTTACAGCACCCTAGAGGCTGCTCTAATTTAGGACAGCTGGCTACGGTCACGTGCCACATAGATTAGTAAAGCTCCACTGGGAACGTAACACTCCTTATCTCCTCCATCCTACACCAGGGAGAAGCCAGTTGGCATAGGTGTCTGCACCAGTAGAAAATGGAGTTTCAGTAGCAACAAGATTCCCTCCTCTTTGCATTATTCAGGCAGCACCAAGGGGATGGAACTTTTGAGAATCTGGACCACTGTTACCTTCTACAGAAAAGCTTCAGTGACTCATTAAATCTTTCATAGGAGCCTCCTAAAAAAAGAAACTATTAAAAATGCTAAATATAAAATATTATCTAACAAAAAAGCTACTGATGTTTGAATATTCCTCTGACTGTGATCGGCTCTGCCCTCAATCCATAAAGGCAGCCACCTTAAATTAACCAATTAAACCAGGAGCAAACTCGATGTCAAAGAGAGAAACAGGGCAACCTGAGCAGAATTTTTAAGCAAGCTGGAAGCTGTATTTTTAAACAACATGTAGTTTCTTTTTTCTTTAACAGTATTTACTACATTCATAGCCAAATGATGCTTAGGAGTTTTAATACAGCAGAAAATCAGCACCACGCAGCATAGGGTTAGTTTGCGTGACAGGCTGACGTACTTTGCTTATTGTTCCAGGCACTGTCATTAGTCAGGCTCAGACTGTTCGACAGAGGAATTTTCCAGAAGGCTTCAATTTGCCGCAGTACCCCCAACCTATTGCTGCAGACATTCAATAGATGAAGAACTGGCTGAGTGATAGATCTCAATAATGGTTGTCAATGGGGAATCATCATCAAATGGGGGTGTTTTTAGTGGGGTCCTGCATGGATGCTATTCAGAACTTTTATCAAGGATCTAGAAGTATAAATTCACTGCTAACAAAATTTGCAGGTGAAAAAGATTGGGGGAGTGGTAAGTAATGATGAGAACAAGGCAGTCAGACAGAGCAATATGGATCACTCGGTAAGCTGGGCCCATTCAAATAAAATGGGTTTAAATACAGCCAAAATGCAAATTTGTACAAATAGGAACAAGGAATGCCAACCACGCCTAAAGAATGGGGGACTGTATCATGGAAAGTAGTAACTTTGAAAGGGATTGAAGTATGTGCAAACATAATGGGCAAACAGCTCCTCGTGAGCTCTCAGTGAGATGTTCCGGCAAGAAGGGCTAATGCGATCCCTGGATGTATAGACAGGGAGTAGTAGTAAGGAGGGGATTTTACCTCTGTACATTGCATCGGGGAGACAGATATTAGAATACTACATACAGTCCTGGTGTGCACATTTCCAAAAGGATGGAGCTGACCCCAGTGGAACCAGGAGGAGAAGGATTTAGAAATTCAGGTGACACGCAACTGACTACCCGCCTTTGCCTCTTGTGTTTGAGGTTTTAACAGCCTGTTGGGGCATGCAGTAAAATCTGAGACTGCCTTAGCAGCAGCACAAACACCAGCAAATGGTAGCTTGGCAGCATACGCATCAGGCCAGGCCAATCAGAGCACTACATCACAAAGGGGCAGTACTTTTGTTTCCAGCTAAAGGGAGAAGAGATGATCTCCTTCCTCTTGATCCTTATAAGTCACTGGTGGATGGGAGATCTAGCACAGGGCACTGTTTACCAGACCACCCTTAGAATCCCCTTTCTTTTCCTTTCCCTAGAGGTCCTTGCCTTGGCAGAACAGATCCTACTGCCAGAGCACAAAGGTGTGATTACGCAAGCTTCCAAGGCAAATATCTCCCACCTCTCTGCCATGCACTTATGAATGGTGACAGTCAGCTGCGAGGGAGTCTCACATCCATGGCTCTCAAAGGGCATTATGCTATAACTGTCTGGTCATTACATAGCATTCTTAGACTGCGTGCTGGCTTTCAGAGAAATAGAACAAAGCATTTTTATTGAAAACCTACTGTCTGTAGTGAAGGCACAACCCTTACCCCCAAACTATTCTGTACCATTCTCCCACTGTTCTTTGGATTGCCTCCTTCTCACTGAATTCTGGTGCTATGGGTCATTCAGCCCTACTTGAAATCTTTAGTTTGCAACACTTATTTTTTAACTAAACATTCATTTATCAGCATTTGTCCACAAATGGTTGGTTAGTTACTGAGATAACTAGTGCAGAGAAATTCCTTATTAGAAGGAACAGAAGATTTAGTACCCATCAGTCACTACGCGGTCATCTTTCCTAATATAACCAGTACTCCTGCACTCATGTTAGAGAAGGAGCTGTTTATAGTTAGAATGGCACGGCCAACTTAAAGTTGTAACTCAACACCGTGTTCTTGAGTAAAAGCACATAAGTAATCATTCACCAATGATTGCTGCAAAAGGGTTTGATCCATTTAAAAGCAACAAATTTAGGCAACATGATCTGAAATAATTAAGTCAACACATATATAAGTAAACATCACACACACCAATTATCGACATAGAAATGCTGGGGCCACTTGGCACATCTCCATTTATAGTTTTTCTTGCAAGTCTGTGCTTGTATCCCTTAGCGGTTAGCTCTGTTGAGACAGCTATCCACAAAATCTATGCTCTTGCTTAGCAAGAACTTACTTGGGGGTGGGAGGGAGAAGAGTTGTTTAGAGTGGTATGAGATAGTGTGACTAAGAGTAAGAGAATTAAATAAAGGAAAGAAAAATATAAGCAAAATGAATGGAATATTTTTCTATTGAGGAGATCAGTTGCCCACCAGTGGTGGGCAACCTGCGGTCCATCAGGCTAATCTGCTGGCAGGCCCCAAGCCAGTGTGTTTACACTGACCGTCCGCAACTCCTAGTGGCCGCAGTTTGCCGTTTCTGGCAATGGGAGCTGTGGGAAGCGGCGGCCAGCACATCCCTGCAGCCCGCACCGCTTCCCGCAGCTCCCATTGGCCAGGAACGGCAAACAGCAGCCAGTGGGAGCTGCGGGTGGCCGTGCCTGTGGATGGTCAATGTAAACAAACTGTCTCGCAGCCCGCCAGTGGATAATCCTGATGGGCCATGTGTGGCCTGCAGGTTGCCCACCACTGAGTTAGACAGTAAAAGAGTGGCCAGTCTCAAAGCCCACGCCACTAAAACCAATAAGCGGCTTTCCATGTTTTCAGTGGGCTTTGGATCAGGCTCATAAATAAGGCTTCTGTATTCTAGCTGCTAACACATACCTCTTTGCTCTTGTATTAAAGAATATACTACAGCAGTGTTTCCCAAACTTGGGACGCCACTTGTTTAGGGAAAGCCACTGGCGGGCCGGGCCAGTTTGTTTACCTGCCGCATCCGCAGGTTCGGCCGATTGAGGATCCCATTGGCTGCGGTTCGCTGCTCCAGGCCAATGGGTGCTGCTGGAAGTGGCGGCCAGTACATCCCTCAGCCCCTGCCACTTCCAGCAGCACCCATTGGCCTGGAGCAGCGAACCGCAGCCAATGGGATCCTCAATCGGCCGAACCTGCGGACACGGCAGGTAAACAAACCGGCCCGGCCCACCAGGGGCTTTCCCTAAACAAGCGGCGTCCCAAGTTTGAGAAACACTGTACTACAGCAATGGGCTCTTTAAATGCGGGGGGGGGGGGGGGAACAAAACCCAAGTGAATATAGCACATGTAAGCCCTTTAATAAGGATGAAAAAGAAGCAGATTTTGGAAATTTCACCATGGCATTGAAGAAAAGTGCTTATTTTTTTTCCATTCCAGAAAAATGGACTTTCACTCAGGCATCTGAACAATAGAAACTGCAATCGCCATTAGAGGTTGGAAAAAGACAACAGGTCTAATTAGGATCCTTCCTAGCCTGAGCTCTGTAGGAGTTGAGAAATCAAGGGGAAAAGTGGGCTGGAGAGAGAGCGCGTGCACACACACACGCAAACAAGAGGATATTAACCCCATATACTTTCACCAATCCCAAATAATACTTATAACTTGTTAGGTAGGCTCCACTACTGTGCTGCTGGAAATTAGGTTCAGAGTTTGTGTCACTGTTGTAATGGGTTATTGATCATGTCTCCAAAAACTTCATAGATCATGGGATTTAGAATCCATTTAATGAATGCTAGCCTTGATAAATCTAGATCGTACAAGCCTGGTTAGATTTCCCCAGTTTTAAGCTTGCATTTTTTCCCCAGACACAGTTTTATATTCAGCTTTCCATGAAGAGACATCTCATTTAGCTGTTTGATTCATAAATTATATTTTCCACCTGTCCTAGGATTTTTGGAACAGTTCTTTTTAAAGAAAAGTAACGTGCATTCCTCAGTACGCTAAAATAGAGTATTCAGTGCTGCCAGCTGCTAGTTGTCTGCAGGATCCTGGGAGGTTTAATTCCACTTGTGTGCTAGTCTACTTTCCATATATGTGTATGTTCCTTTATAGTCCTCCCTCATAAGCAGCATCAGTCCCAAAGGAAATGGAGTAAACACAGCTGGTTCTGATTGTTCTCTCACTTATATTAATTTTAGACCAGAGTAACTTGACTGATTTCACTGGTGTTAATTCTGACTTTACACCAGTGTGAGATCAGAATACAGTAGCCTGGGAATTGAGTAACGCAGTACTAGACACTTATCAGCATCCTGCAGGACCACACCTGGCTGGACATGGAGACTGAACTACCTCACACTGGTTGAAATGCCCCCTCAGACCAGAATTGAGGTCTCTCTCTCTGTCCATCTACTTGGGCTGTCTAGAGCATTCATCTCTCTAATATTTCAGCGTGGCAAGGTATCATGGGGAAGCTAGCACTGCTATGGCTGTTCTGGGGATAGGTCAGTCACCAGGGCTGTCAACCTGGCACGTTTCCAATGCACTAAATCAGTTTCAAACATTAAAATTAACACTAGATTAAAGTGGGAAGAGGAAAAAAATCTAAAAGCAAGGAAATCAAACTCAGGATCTCCTTATTCACCCCCTTGTGACCTGCGCTCAGAGGACACATGCAACTTTTTAACTTGTCTCTCTCTCTCCTGTTGTTTGTTGTTGTTCTTAGCCTTAATGTGTCCAGTGGGTGTGAGACAGCATGCGAGAGCTACGAATCTGCTCAGGAAGCTATGTGATGAGCAATTCAAAGCAATACGAGGCAGATAATCTCCTCAGAGAGGGCCAGATGATGATGACAACACTCTTCTTCTGCTTCACCTTACTCTGTGATAAGGAAGGTGCTATTCAGTGAGAGTAAGGGGAGCGGGGGGTCAGAATCTAACAGGCATGCAGCTCTGACAATTTACCTGGATATCCCATCATTTGTACCATCCTCGACCTCAGCCCCTCCTGCCATGTTATTATAGGTTACACCACCAGGGAGTTAAAAAAAACCCTCTGCCATGTACTCTGAGCACAATCCCACCATTGTAATGAAGCCCAGCCCTACTACTAGAATTTAACCACATGAAAAACCAAAGTTATGTACCGTACCTTGGTGTAATTAATGGCACTGGTACTACTCAGAGACTAGACAGCAGGGAGAGGGCCTGATTCTGCTCTCATTTACATGCTTAAAATCAGGAATAATTCCAATGAAATTAATGGAATCTCACTACATAAACCCAGTATACATGGGAACATAATCATGTCCAGAGAGAGGAATTCTATTCAGTTACTTTAATGGATAGTATCCATATAACTCCCCGCCCCCATTTCTTGGGATCAGCACTATACCCCAATCACACTGTGCATGTTTTCATGACATTCCCCCCCCCTTCTGCATCATTTTTTAAAAATACACAGCACAAGTCTGAAGTCATTATCACCATTACCCGTAGGTATCCTGAATACATATACTGTATTGACAGGAGCTAGGCAGTGCTGTGAAGTTCAGTGTAATAACCTACCTCCTCTTACTTACACTCACAATGTCTGCTTAACAGAACGTGGCTTTAGGCCCAGCAAAGGCAGTAGGGTCCCTGGTCTCAGCTGGGTCAATGAGAAGCATGACAGACGGTGATGCAAGTTCTGCTAGGAAGGCTCAGGGATCTTACTCGGCCCGGACGGACTTCTTTGCATTGGGACTTTTCTGGGTTTTTATTCTACAAGCCAGGGGATGAAGAGGCACAGCGCTAACGGGTTGCCTCGCTACTACACAACATTGACCAGGGCGGAGAGAAATGGCAGCAGCATTCGAAATCTCTCCAGCAGCTCTGCAGTGCTAAGAGGGATCAGTCCAGGTGAAGCCTCAGCACCTGAGTTTAAGTCACAAGTAAAATTCACACATATACATTATACATACACACACACACACACACACACCCTGATCTCAACCTGGAAACTAGTCCACTTGATAAAGACATCATATAACTGCTTCACTCAGAAGGAAGTTTATCACTTTGCAGCTCTGAATGCCCCAGCCGTGTTTACAGAGCATTGGCCCAGAGCCTGTAGGGCTCCGATCTAATTTTATTGACTTTTCACCTTCATGAACATAAAGCTTTGCATTTGTTTTCATTTGCATTTAACTGCCAGTTAATTAGTCTTCAGCTCTTTCAAGGAATAGCTCACTAGTTCTGCCACTGCTTAAGCAGAACTACTCTCATCTGTTAGGACTTGATCTAAGTACAAAACTGCATACTTTGTATGGCATCAGAATAAATTGTGAAATCACCACCCCTTTTGGACCCCTTAGTTGATTTATGGAAACAAATGATGATATAATTTCTGCAGCTGACCTATGCATGTCATATGCTAAGAGAAAGGGTGCCTGTTACTTAGTCACTGAATAGAGGAAACTGAACAGGTCGCAGAGGTGATGCATTCAGCGACTGTGGTGGATAATGGACTCTGTCACCCCAGGCAAGGGCATTTGCTTCCAGACAACCAGGAACTAGAATGGAGAAGCAATTCACTTACCTTTCAGGGCTGAAAGAAGATGCTGCCTAGCAGCAGAAAGGAAGAGGAAATCAATGAAATGGAGGAGTGAGAAGAGGAATTAAAGGAATCAAAACCAATTCTCTAGTCACTTGTTGACAGAAATCAATGTCTAACATGGTGTTTGTCTGGTTTTAAATTTATTTTATTTTCCTTTAGCTGAAGGTTGGTCATTCCCAGAAACGACATTTCAGACCGCTGCTTTTTTCAGACTGTATCCAAATATTTATACCTTCCTGCAAACTGTCCAGGAGAGTACACTAACAATAAAGGGAAAGAATAAAAGTTGTTTAAGTGTTATCAGAGTGCATTCAAAGATGAGCTGTGTGTGCATTGGGGTGGGATGGGGAACTACAAATTACACAAAACCAGCAAATTTGACTTTCTTGCCAACTTAATCGATGTTTAAAATGGAGGTATGAACATAGCATTAGCATTCAAAGAGCTTAACAAATATAATTAATAAGCACACACATTTTTTGAACAAAGCCCAGATCCTCTGTGTTGGAAACTGGCAGGTCATCCAATCTTAAACCAGTTGTTTTTCCATAATCATCTCTGGGTAGCTCCCTAAATTTGTAAGGTAGCTGTCTGGGATTAAACTGCTATTCAAAACCACCAAGTGCTGTCCACTTAACTCTTTGTAGGTATTTGGGAACTCGGCTAGGAAAAAAATGTTGATCCACTAGCAATCTGGACATAGGGAGGAAATTTAAGTTGTTGGAAATCTTAAGAATGAAGGAAAATGAGTTTAAAAAAATAAATATTTTAAAAGGGTAAGGAATTAAAACACCATTCAAAAGCCCACATGTTCCTTGGTAAGAGAAGAACAAGACGCTTACATAGCTGCCCCAGCAGTAGCGTGCTTCTCTCTTACCATATGCTATCATCTTTCTTTTGATCTCTGCAAAGAACTTATGCCATCTAGCAAAGATGAGATCATTCTGGAAGGTGAATGCAGTAGCTGTGGACGTTATTAAGCATGTGGTATTCAAAATGTGATTTGGATTTTTTTTGTTATAGCATCCAACAAAGAAGCTAATGGCCAAATTCAGTGTCCTGCTTCTGATGACTTCATAGTGCTCTTACATGCGTCATGTTTTATTCTTAAACATGGAAATAAAAGGGATTGGCTAATTAATATTGGCTTCATGGGGAAAGAATACAGGCTCCATAAGACCTAGGTGAGCAAGTGTTTGAAGCAGAATGACCCTCTGCCAAAACCCTTCTGAAGCAGCACAAAGTCATTAATAGACTCCTGTTGCTCAAAAGGTTCATTCATGCATGTAAAGGACAGAATTCTGGTTTCAGCTGGTATAAAGCAGACTGCTTTGCATTTCCAGCTCTCACAAAGTAAAATATGCACTAACATGAATGGGTGAGAACTTTGTCTGCAAGAATGGGTGACTTTGTCTGCAAGGCCAGCATTTTTCATCCTTTACAGGCCAGATTTTCAGTTGATGGCTTTCACTTATGAATGTGAAATTGCACACACTTGTGCCTGCACTTTGCACATGCCAGCACCTGTCCATGCACTAATGCTTTTACATGATCTATAAATAGTCTAGTGCTTGCATGTACATTTTAACATACGCATCAGAAAAACAGTGATAAAATGTGTTTAGGAATGCAAATCCTAATATGTGTATGTGCAATGATTCTGTGACAGATTTCTGTTACCAATCTGCCTGAGGCATCAGGTGATCAGTCTGAGGCTGCAGGATTGTTAGGGGAGGAGATTAAGGAGCACACCAAGGATCTAAGTTTTAAAGCTTTATTAATAAAATAACAGCGGTGAGCGCGGGGGCTCCCCACATCACTCAAAGAAAGGAAGAAAGCATTAGTGCCTGTGCCCTAACCCACTTTCATACTCACACACGCACTACCCAAGGCTGGCCAAGCCTGGGTGTAACGTAAGAAGAAGAGGGGGAAGGGTGGACGAGAGTTCTGTCCTGTGCACAGGCCGTCCAGGGTCCGCTGTTGATCTCCAATTTGCTTCAGCTCTCAGGAGGGTTTTAAGTCCTGGGGTCTTTTGGGGCATTTGGTTCAGGAACTTTTGTCCCCCATGCTCTTTGTACCAGTCCAAACTGGCTCTCCATGGCCTCCTCGGCATTCCCAAAACACACTGGCTTCAGGAACATGAGATGGTTGTTTTTCCCCTAGCTGGCCTTCACCGTCTCCCTATTTTTTTCAATCCACTGCAGTCTGGTTCAGCTTACTTCTCTTTTCTCACAGTTGGCTGGGGTTGGGTAAGATCCAGGTACAGCTGCAGGCTTCTTGGCTGGATAGAGTCTGTTCGAGTGCAGAGACCTTGGACTGGAGCCGGCGTCTTATCTTCGGACTGAGCTGAGTCGTCACATTAACCTGTTCTCTTCTCCCTTCCTCCCCCTTCGGCCTCTTGCAACCTGCAAAGGAATCTTCCATTCCACACTCACACCTTTAACCCTTCCCAAAATGCCTTGCGATGCTTGCAACAGCCTTAGCAACATACAATGCTGATCTGCCTTTCCAGGGGACCCCCTGAGGGAGGAGGCCACTGGGTTGTGACAATTCCCCCACCCATATCCTGGATCAGCAGCAGAACTTGGACAGTCAGTGCTAAAGCACCGGCCTCCGTTTTAGCTGCACACTGTATGGTTGTTCCAGGGCCAGGCACTAGAGGGAGACATGATTACATGCACTTGACATAGTTACACATGCACTTAGAGGTCGGGCTGTTTATAAGGAACTCATGAGTATTTGCACCTGCAAAGTGTAGGTGCACATGTGTTTGTGCATGTAATTTTCATCATACATATGTGGATATCAGAGAGTAGCCAGGGTGAAATTTAACACAATGCCTCTAATGTTACTATAAAATTCAAGGACATTCAATTTAAGACAACATCCATAAAAGGGCTCAAGAACGCATGCCAGACAAAAATACCACAAGAAAATTCTCTCATGTTGCATTCTGTCTGTATGTCTTAGACATTTGTAAGACATCAGGCTGGTATCTTTGAACACAATCTAAGTGCTATTTAGAAGGCATGTCCAGTGGAATTTGAAATTACAGAGGCATGAAGAAATAAATAATGAAAACAAAATTATTCAGACTCTACGGAACCTCCAAAAAATGTTCAGTTTGGGTTTGTTCGAAGCTTTAGCTATAGCTAGTTTCATCCTCTGGTGTAGCTCTTGCTTTTCTGAGTTCTTCACCATTAAATCTTCAAGGATTCTCAGTCTGCAGACATGGGCAACATAGCATCACAAAGAAAACAATCTGGTTGCTCTCTCAGAGACTTTATTTTTGTTTTATTGTCCTCTCTCTAAAATAAGATCCTTCTTGGCTTAAGTAGGTGCCTAACTTTAAAACACATCACTGGTTCCATTGAAGGCAATGGTACTACTAACGAGTTTAAAGTTAGACACATACTTACATACCTTGCTGATTCTGGGCCTTACCCATGTTACATTTGCTACATTTTGAATGCTAATATTTGATTTCAAAATCACAGTACAGTATTTGGTAAAACTTTCACAAGGCTAAAAAAAATTACTAACTTTCTGTCTTCCTCTGAAAATGTTTATCTTTATAGTAGTTCATACGATGTATAGGAAGAGTGATTTAAAACACTAGTTTACGTTTGTTAGTTCAAGGTTGTTTCAACTATTATAGTGATTTCAAAGATGAAAGGCAGCTTAAAAATATTCTTGAAAACGGAGATACTAGTTGCCCACAGGAATTCACCACCACCCCCCAAGCAGACTGCATGGAGGAGTCGTCACATATCTAGTTCAGTAACAGATATAGTTCAGTTATTAAAATATTAAATCAGAGAAGATAGATTCAATGCAAAAAAAGTTAGTTCAATGCATCAAATTGCTGCTTACGTAAATTGTGTTGGGAATATATTTTGGTAAAAATGGGGATGTTATTTAAAGATGTGACCAAGTCAGATGATAAATGACACCCCTTTCCAATTCTTCTCAAGTCTGCTAGTATAAACTCAATAAAACATAAAATATCAATCTTTATGGTGCATTTTCTTTTTTTAAACTTATGCTTTTAAGCTAGATGCCTGCAATAAGCAACCATGTTTACTGTATATGAAGGATTTTACTATCATAGCTGTTTCTTCTGTGGCTCTCTTACTAAACAAAGAAACACATAGAAAAGGCAGGAAATTATTGTAAATCTTTTACCATCTACAGCTGAGTGAATTATTCAAACAAACAGCTTCTTTTTCTGTTCACACAATGTTCTAGGAAATTGCAATCGCCTTATGATTTTTTTTTAAGTTACTTGACTTAATTCAGTCAATAGCTTTTTTTTCTAAATACAAGATGTATTGTGAATATTCAGAATTAAAGCTGTATTTTTTAGTTTTGTTTTGCCAGATAAATCACCTGGTAGTTCATCTGTTCCTTGACTGGAGGGGCACACCAGCTCTTCTAGGTAAATCTACTTGTGTGTGCTAATTTGTAACTAGCTGTCCACAAATATTTCAGCCAAAAGAACTCACCTGCCTGCTCATGGGGAAGCAAGCTTGAATGGGTATATAAGACTGTGCAAAGCAAAGCCATTAAAAAAAGTCAACCAAATGTTTGTGAATTATTTTTTTTAATTCACCTATTATCAACATTGATTTGACATTGTGATGGTTGAGGGGAGGAATCATAAGAACGGAAATACATTGCTTTAGAAAGGAGTCAAAAGGCTTTGCCCAATCAAAGTTAGACAAGATAAGAATATAGAAGAATAGATCCTAGTATTGATAGAAAGAAAGAGGCCTCAGGAGCCTTTTATTGTCATTTAAGTGCTCATATGACGCTGATTGTCCTAAACAAGAAAGGTCCTGTTTTCTGTGCCTCAACTCTTGTGCATGACAGGGCAGGCAAGGTCACAGATCTCATTCAAGCCTACGCATGCAATGTTTCACCAGACAAGGGACTAGTGTAGTTCATATGCACTTGTCTCCAACTCTGCATAAGTGGCCATTTGTTATCCACCAGCTAAAATGGAAAACTATTTATTTATTGAGGACTACCTCGGTGTGTCTGTGTACAAATAATTCTTGCCATGAAGATCTCATAATCTAGCAGATTCAGAGGAAGGCATTTCAGAGACACAAGACCCTCAGAGACTTCAAGCACTTTTGGCCCCCCATGTGATCTGCGTGGCTCAGTGAGATTCCCAAAATCCTTCTGTTGATCCTGTATTCTAAGGAATGAAGTTTCTTAGGGTTACCATTCGTCCGGATTCCCCCGGACATGTCCGGCTTTTTGAGCTAAAAATAGCGTCTGGGGGGAATTTGTACATGTCCGGACTTCCCCCCACCCAAGCAGAGCGTGCACGGCTAACAGGGCAGCTGGCCAGATGGTGCCACTTACATGGGGCTCCGACAGCCAGAGAAAGCCCCTCCTCTGCTTCCCCTGCAGCAGAGATCACTCCCTCCCTCCCTGCATTCACAGATCGCCTCCAGCAGTCTGGAGCTCCTCCCCTGCTCCTCCTCCCCTGCTGCCCAGCGTGCGGGGACAAATAGCTCAGGCCTTTCCTGAGCAAGTTCACAGAGACGTTAGGCGAAGGCCAACAACAAGGGGACCAGGGGGTCAGAGAAGGGGCAGGGAGGTTTTGGATGGGGCAGTCAAGAGATGGGCGGGATCGGGAGTTGGGGGGGGGCTTTCTGGGGGGAGTGTGGATAAGATTTTGCGCAGTCAGGGTACAGGAAGGGGGTTGGGTCCTGGGAGTCAATTAGGGTGGGGGGTCTTAGGAGGGGGCAGTTAGGGGACAAGGAACAGGGAGACTTAGGTAGGGGGTCGGGTTCTGGAGGGCAGGTAGGAGCAGGGGTCCCAGGAGGTGGCAGTCAGGGGACAAGGAGCGGGGGGAGGGGGTTGGGAGTTCTGGGGGCGGGGCTGTCAGGGGGCAGGAGTGGGGAGAGGGATCGGAGCAGTCAATGGGACAGGGAGCAGAGGGGTTTAGATGGGTCGGGAGTTCTGGGGGGGGCTGTCAGGGGGTGGGAAGTGGTTGGATGGGGCGTGGGAGTCCCAGGGGTCTGTCTGGGGGTGGGAGTGTGGATAAGGGTTGGGGCAGTCAGGGTACAGGTAAGGGGTAAGGTCCTAGGAGGTCAGTTAGGATGGGGGGAGGGTCTCAGGAGGGGGCAGTCAGGGGACAAGAGGCAGGGAGGCTTAGGTAGGGGATGGAGTCCTGGGGGGCAGGTAGGGGCAGGGGTCCCAGGAGGGGGCAGTCAGGGGACAAGGAGCGGGGGTAGGGTTGGGAGTTCTGAAGGGGGCAGGGAGTGGGAGGGGCAGGGCGGGGCTAGTGCGGGGCTCCTCCCATCCTCTTTTTTGCTTGCTGAAATATGGTAACCCTAGTTTCCTTTAAACTTAAAGTGAACTGTGCTTGAGGGAAAAGTCTTGAAAGAGGCTGTGCTTGGGGTGCAAACCTTGAATAATGGAGAACAACCTATGATTGTCAGGAACCAGCCCTTGAACTTTTTGTGCACTGTTTAATGCACAGTGAGAACCTTGTGCCTTAGAAGACAATGAAAGTTTCAGCTGTAATGCATTCTGTGATCAGTCAACCAAGTCATTCATTTTCTTGTCTGCAGGAGTTTAAAAAAAAAAATCACAGCGCTGCAGGTGCATGGAACAAGAGCATCTGCACAGGTTTTTAGATATATTGCACCTTATTGATGAAGCATTCAGTGACAAGGGAGCTTGTGTAAACAGTTGATTCATGGTGAGATGCTTTTGGAAAAAAAATCTAGTTAGAATTTCAGAGCCCAAGGGCATGTCTATACTACAAACTTTTGCCGAAGCAAGTTGTGGCAACGTACAGCTGCCTTCGTTAGTACGCGTTCATACTTGGCTCCTTACATCAGCGCTGTGCATACTCACCAGGAATACTTGTTTTGATGCACAGTGTGGTACTCCAGGGGTAGGTATCCCAGCGTGCAATTCACCACCATCCAGCACACTGTCTGTTGGCAATGTATGGTGAGGCAGAAAGGGTGAGTGGGACTGTGGGCTCAAGTTCCAATCATGCAGTTTTCTCTATCACATAATGCCACCTCTAGTGCTGCCCCATAATGCCATAATTTTCATGCCTGTTTTGAAAAACCCCACAAACCCACATGGGACTTGTTGCTCTCTGCTATCTCTGACAGAAGTATGGAGCCTGCATAGCTCTGCACTATTGTCATGAGTGTTGTAAGCACAGGACACATGATCCTCTGGAATTTGCAGAGCGACAAGAAAAGCTACGGGGAACAGGATTTCCTGGAGTGCAAATTGCTGTGGGATGTAGCAAGAACCAATTCAAGATTGTTGATCGTGTTCACGGAGCAGCTGCAAATGGGGAGACAGTTCTGGGACTAAGAAAGGAGAACTGATTGGATTGCATCGTAATGCAGGCGTGGGATACCTTAGAGGTACCAGGCCACATTCCTGGATCTGTGTGCTGAGCTCACGCCAACCTTCCAGCACAGGGACACCAGAAGGAAAGCTGCACTGCCAGTGGAGAAGCGAGTGGTGATCACACTGTGAAAACTTGCGACACCAGATTGCTGCCAGTCAGTGGGAAATCATTTTGAAGTTGGGAAAACAAAACAAAACAAAATCTCCTGTGAGGGCCATTGCCATGCCAGTGTGCAGGGCCATTAGTTGTGACCTGCTATGCAAGACTGTGACTCTTAGCAATGTCCAGAACATAACGGATGGATTTTCAGCAATGGGGATCCTGAATTGCAGCAGAGCAAGAGATGGCATATACATAGATCCCTATTTTGGCACCATGCCACCTTGCCAGAGATTATCTCAACAGAAAGGGCTACTTTTCTACAGTTATGCAAACACTGGTGGATCACCAGGGACACTTCACCAACATCAGTGTTGGCTGGCCAGGGAAGGTGTAAGAACACAGGACTGGTCAGAGAGCTGCAAGCAGGGATTGTTTTCCTGATAGGCAGACTACGATTGGTGATGTTGATATGCCAATAGTGATCCTGGGGCACCCAACCTAACCCTTACTCCCTTGGCTCATTAAGCTGATGAGCCCCCCCACACACACACACACAGCACCAAGGGAAAATTCAGCAGCTAGCTCGGGGCAGAATGACAGTTGAATGTGGTTTTGGTAGACTGAAGGGTCACTGGCATGGTTTATGCACCAGACTGGGTCTCAGTGACAAAAATATCCCAATAGTTGGAGCTGCTTGCTGTGTCCTGAATAACAACAATTTGTGAAGAACGGTGGAAAAGTTGCCACTGAAGTGGAGCAGCTGTCCACGAAGTTTGAACACCAGACACAAGATCTATCAGAAGAGCTCAGTGTGGAGCTATATGGCTCAGGGAACCTTTACAAAGAGCACTTTAACAGTGAGCCACAGCAATTGTGGTGTACTGTGCTTTACCTGGCCCTGTAGGTTGGAACTGTAAGGAACTGTATGGTGCTTGGTGCACATGAATATAAACACTGACAACCTATTAATTTTGTGGTGCTTGCTGTACCTTTATGATTATTACACCGTTGTCACTGATCCTATGAGCTGCGTCACAGAGTACAATACCAAATAAGTGGGTGCTTTTGCTGCCACCAGGTATTACACCATTGGGAACTAATACAGATTAATTATTTTCCATGCAATAGTTTTATTGACTTACAAACTCCAGTACAGCATCTCCCTGCAGCCTTCTGCTCAACATTCCATGTGGGCGGCCTGAGGTGAAGGGGTAGGGATGTGACCCCTCAGGGAATGTTAAGGACCACCCCAACTTCACATTCACAGACCCGTGAGAGCCACAGTGGATGTATGTGTAGCTAAAATGGACATGAATGTTCCTTCCCTTCTTTAGGCTCTGTTCCATTAATTTATTAAGGTTTTAATGTATTTGCTTTTACTTTGCAAAGAATTTTGGGGACTTTGTACATCATCATCATCTAAGTCCTGGAATGGTTTTTAGTCTAGTCTGAGGCATATGAAATGAACTGGAAAGTTTTTAAAATGTAGGACTGTTTCATGAACAAATTTTTAATTTGCTCTGGAAAACCAACAGCCATTTTGCTGTCTCTTCCAACCCCTCGCAAATGACTTAATCAATGGTTAGTTGCACCTATGCTTTCTATGCAGAAGTTCTGGAAGAGAGGTATGGGAGGGGGATGAGGGAGAGTTATTCACACCCTTCCAGTTGAAGTAGTATTTGTTTCCGATTGAAGTGATACCAATTAATAGACCTTTTCAATTGAATTGTTGTAAAAATCAACTGCTGTTTAAGGGACTTCACATTTGAACCACACCACATTGCCAGAAAGAGCATGCACGCTCAGCTGCAATAAGAACATAATTATACTTTAAATTTGTTGATTCATTTCACAAGATTGTCCCTGGAATGGAAATATCAATTTCTTGTAATATTATTTTAACGATCTTAATTACCCTGTGACTTACAGCCACAGCCAGTGTGGAAACTTAAATTACAAAAAATCCTTCTTGTAATTAGCCAACACAAATCACGTTATTATAATATCAAGCCACAATTTAAAATTGGGCCTCTTTGAAATGCTCCTAGTTTATTTCAATGGATTCTATCAAAATGTTGTTCCAGGAGGCACAATAAACTCTAATCTGAGTTCACTTGCTGTAAAGAATGCATTGTAAACTGTTAGTATAACAATTAGAGTTGGGGTTGTTGGCTAGTTACACTGACTAACTAATCAGGTATACTCATATTTGAAGCAACTAAGGGACCTAGGCTGGAACCATGCTCATTTTAACTGTGGACATCTGCAGATGATCTGTATTCAGAAAAGAAAACATACTGAATTTCTTGTTGGCTTGTTTTCCTAATAGACTTGAATTAATAGAAAGGTTTATAATAGAAATACAAACAAGATGAATAACTAGGACGGCATGCAAGAGGAACTGGATGACTGACATGAGATTGAAGTTATATGGATATTCCCCACAGGTCAGAAACAAAACAATATTTTGTACATGTAACAGACTATTTTTCTCACTAAAGCATCAACTCAACTCATTCATAAATACAAGAAACTGCTTATCAACTTGCTACAGTTATTTTTAGTATGTGACTATCTGTGACATGTTAATCTCTGAAAGCGGGGCGAGGAAAGTAGGAAGTTACATTAAGCAGTTGAAAACCAGCTAAAAGCTGCTAATCTTCATCCACTCTCATCAAAATGACATGACATGTCAGTCTCTAGAGAAACCTTCACTAAGACCCCAAACCTTCAAGCAGCTTCAGGCAAGTAGATCCCTGCACCTGTATGCAACTCCTTACAGGATCGAGGAATAGGATTTGGACATACAGTAAACACCATGCAGTGAAAGTTCAGACTAGCTTCATGGATTAATATATTCCCTGTGTATATTTCCAGATAGCAGGTTATTACCAAGTAGTACTGCAGAAATAGGCATAGTCACATTCGATATATTTGCAAGGGTACAACGAGATTCCATATCTGGGCATGCTGCAAGTTCTGTCCTCCGCCCCGCCCCCCACAACCTTTTGAGATGAGGCTAGGTTTGAGATGGTGTACATGTGTTTGGGGCAGAGATCAGAATGGTGGGAATAAATGATGGCATTTATAGCAACCTGCATGGAACTCAGAGGGAGGAGACAGGCTGCAGGAAGAAGCAGGATGGAAGAAGCACCAGGAAGCCAGTCCACATACACATGGCTAGAATGCTAACTGCATCATCCCTGTAAATAATTCTCTTCATAAAAAGAGTCAGTTTAGTTTTAGAAACAGAGCATTTTAATGTTTTTCCCAGCATGTGGTACATGAAACAAGGTGGTGGTGGCACTCAGTCCACAGCAAGGAAGAGAATGTGATTAACAGACAAACAAAGAAGCACCCAGAAACAGAGCAAATGGGAAGCAAGACGGGTCTCAGACCTAAGTTCCCTCTAAGCTACACGGCCGTGCAGCAGGCTATCAAGGACATGCAGGTGGCAAGAGGCACCCCTCCCCGGCCCCCGAGCTGCTGTGGCGAGAGAGGGCTGGGGTGGGGTGAGTCCTCTCTCCCTGCTGCAGCCCCAGGGCAGCCTGCACCCCAGAGTCCTCACCCCCAGTCAGAGCCCTCACCCCCCTGGACCCAAACCAAAGCCCTGAGCCCCCTCACACCCCAAACCCCTCATCCCCAGCCCCACCCCAGAGCCTTTACCCCCAGCCAGAGCCCTCACCCCACTGCACCCCAACCCTCTCCCCCAGCCCTGAGCCACCTTCCACACTCCGAACCCTTCAGCCCCACCCCTGCCACACATCACCTCCATACTGGCACATGTAACAAAATTCATTCTGCACACACATATTATATATATAAATAATTTTAGAGGAAACACTCTCAGACCCCTGGGAATGCTGGATTTTGAGACAAAAATCTTTGCACAAGCATGGAAGCAAGAACTGAGTTTTTATATATGGAACAGATGGGGGGGAAGAAGAGAGAGACACAGAGTTGAGAAAATGTTATTTTACTATCATATAGCTGGGGGGAGGGGGAGAAAGAGCAAGAAGCAAGTGAGATGCTGTTGCCAAAATTGATGTCTGAAACATTGGAAGGCCTGATAAAAATGTTTGATAAGAACCATGTTCCCAGACACAATGAGACTGTAGAGAGATACTGTATTTTACCCAAAACAAAGCAGCAGAAGAGGGAAGAGATAGTTACAGTATAGATCAGAGAACATGTAACTTTGGAGACATTAGAGATTTCCTAATTAGAGACGGGATCATTTGTGGAGCATGCGATTCCAACTTACAGGAGAAATTGGTTGAAAGAAAACCGATCTAAACTTAGAGAAATGTCTCCAAATAGCAAGGGCAGCTGAACTGTCTGGGTGAAGGATCATAACAATCGTAGCTGCGAGTGCAGAACAAGTACGCAGGGCCAAGCTAAAAGGAATGCAGGAAGCAGAACAGAGACCAATCGAGAACGTAGACATAGTGGTCCAGTGTGTACATTCTGGAAAATGAGACAAGAGTGTGGGGAACAATTAATTTATGTCCCAAGTCCCCAGAAAGCAAAAAGGCAGTATTACATGACGGTTGCTACAGCTGTAGCGTGCAGCTGGAGGTTGCTCAATCTAAGCCCAGGGGGCAATATCTATTAGGCTCATAGGGAGTTGCGCTAAGGAGAGGTCATTTTTGTATTGGGTTGTTACAGACTTTGGCCTTGAACCTGCAACTATCAGTGTGTGGGAGGTGATTACTGTGCCCTGTGAATTGCTACAGGTCAGCAGGGCACTGGGCAAGCACAGTAGCTTGACAACGTACTACCAATCGCAGGAGAAGGAGTTTATTTTTGTGTGTACATGTTTCCCAGAGCTATACATGAGCACACTATAAAGTGTTAAATAAACACACAAATATTGGCATCCCATAGTTTTGGTCAGCCAGCCACTTGCCTGTTCTCCCACTGACGGGCTGAGCCAGTAAGATCTCCAGCAATACAGGAGTCAGCAAGACATTGGCTGCCTCCTTTGTGGCAGCATATACAAATAGTCATTGCAAACGCCTTAGGGTTTTTTTTGCTGGGGACAGAGAGGGGGGTGGAGAAGAGGTCATCAAACCACACAGAAATAAAATTGACAATGCATATCTCCATTGTGGACAGCACTGTGAAAGTATCCAGCAGTACCACACGAAGAGCAGCTAGGGACATGGAAACTGAAACTCTGTGTTGACCACTCAATTTTATTGTGGAGTCTCACGCTTTCTGGTGGTTTTCGTAAAGCCCCAGTTTCTGGATTTATGTGATTATCTCAGAGTCTCAGATTTTTATTTTTATTTTTTTTTTAGGATTAAAAAAAAAGTCTCTCACCCTCATGGTTGTGAAGAAAAGCTTGAAAACATGACCCCTAAAGACAACACCAGAAAGCCATTACTACTAATTGAGGAGGTTCAATGTATTTTTTAAAATTTCATGAATCAGACCCTCCAAAATCATGCTTTTTGAACATTTGCTGCTGGCAAGGCTGCCATTTCAACCGAACTTCTGAACTGTGAAGGCTGAACTGTTTTTTGTAGGAATCATGAAAAGGGAGATTTTTAATGTGCAGGGGAGAGGCGGGAGGTTTGAAGAATCGTTTTGCAGATGTTTGCAAGAAGCTCCTTCCAGGCATGTGGGAAGGACGGGAGAAACCACAAATGGGAATGTTTGAAAAGTGTAACAAGTGGGGAAATGGATCCTAACATTACATAGACAATGCATTTTGTTCTAACTCTTTCTCTGATATGGGAAGGATTTTGATAGAATTTCCTTGGAATTTTATTGTGGAGATTTATTGTGACACAGCTAATTCAGAATAAATTATTATTCTGGGATGAAAACCAATTTAACGCCAGTAAGAGAGAAAGGATTATTTATAGTAACTATTGTGACAAAGTTCCTCCTCTATCTTGGTGGGTCCTGTGCTTATTGGCGGATTTTCTTGCCTTAGAGATTCACCATGTGGGTTGGGGAACAGCCCAGAGACCTTCCCCTCTGGAAGAACCCACAGTCCAGGTCAATTGGGAGGTTTGGGGGGAACCCAGGCCAGCCCTCTACTCCGGGTTCCAGCCCAGGGCCCTCCTGTAACAGCTGCATGACAGCTACAACTCCCTGGGCTACTTCCCCATGGCCTCCTCCAAACACCTTCCTTATTCTCACCACAGGACCTTCCTCCTGGTGTCTGATAACGCTAGTGCTCCTCAGTCCTTCAGCAGCGCACACTCTCAGCTCCTTGCGCCTCTTGCTCCCAGCCCCTCACACTTGCACCACAAACTGAAGTGAGCTGCTTTTAAAACCCAGGTGCCCTGATTAGCCTGCCTTAATTGATTCCAACAGCTTCTTCTTAATTGGCTCCAGGTGTCCTAATTAGCCTGCCTGCCTTAACTGGTTCTAGCAAGTTCCTGATTACTCTAGTGCAGCCCCTGCTCTGGTCACTCAGGGAACAGAAAACTACTCATCCAGTGACCAGTATATTTGCCCCCTACCAGACTCCTGTACCCCACTGGTCTGGGTCTGTCACACTATGTTTCTAGTGCAATGATTGCAGAGTCTCCAAATGGCTGGAAGCCTAGATATAGTTTTAATAGATGTTGACAGTGGTTACTTGGCATATTCAAGATTATGAAAGTGGAAATAACATTCTCTCCGCCCCCCCCAGCCCCCCCGCAAAAAAAAAAAAAATCCAGAAGAGAGTTGCAGAGTAAATAAACAAATGCACCAGTAGTAAGTATGCATTCTAAATATACATAAATAAAACAAATTCATGCCCAGTAGAGTTTTAGATACAGCAATATTCTAGAACTGGTTTTCTACTGCAATTTAAAACAAAAACAACCCACACACCACACTCCTAAAAATACCTTATATCTGAATGGGGGGGGGGGGAGCTTGCGCACTCCGGCGGATCAAAGCAAGTTCGATATAACACGATTTCACCTGTAACGTGGTAAGATTTTTTGGCTCCCGAGGACAGCGTTATATTGGGGTAGAGGTGTATATTGTAAAGAGACCAATACAAAGACAGAGATAAATACAGCACACATTACTACTTTAAGGCATGCTAAAATAATCAGATTGTAAAGTGTAATCTGCACTCATTTCCCCCCTCCCCATGATTGAAAGCAATTACATACATTGTTGCTAAATATTAACACACAAAATCCCAAAACAGGTTTTTAAACATTCAGATGCAGTAATGACCATTAAAGTACCAGGTGGAGGCCACAGGTCATATGGCCTGATTGTGCAAGGGTTGCACAACTCTTGGAGGTGCAGAGCACTTTCACTCTCAATGACTTCAGTAGTATTTGAGGGATACTCAGCACTTCCCAGGGTGGTTCTTCATATTGAAAGATCAAGCCCATAATAATGATGACACATTGATCATATATTTAGTCACAAGTGACATTTGAGAACTAGCACATTTTCTATTATGCTATTTTCCCTTCTCACACTTGGTTGAGCAGGACTTGCTATGACATGCTAGAAGTATGCCTTATGTTTCCTTTGGGACTATGGAAAAAACTCTAGGCCTGCTCCTGCTCCCTATTTATTGGTGGGGGACCAAAAAAACAAAAACAAAAAACAAAACACAAACACCCCACCACACACACGAAGGAGCAGGAACTAGCCTACCATTTAAACATGTAACGCAAGTGAGTGCATTCACTTCTTTCCAGTCGTAGTCAGATTTCAGGGAGGCAGGAGAGAACAGGTTGTGAGGTTTTTGTTTTGTTCCTTGTTCCCCCATTTTTAGAACTTGGCCCTTCAAGCGCAGAGCACTTTTAAAGATGGTGAGCTTAGCTTGGGCTTCCATGGCAGTTGAGGTTTCAGGATCCTGATAAGAGCAGTCAGAGGGTCAAACCTGACGCTGAGAATAGCGGAGGAGTTCATAGTCAAGTTCTAGGCTGGGGACAATACGAAGGATCAGACTCCAGGTCAGGTGTGGAGGTCCAAACCAGACTGAGATCAAAACCAGGAGTTCAATGGAATGGTCCTGGTAGCTACAGGAGATCCACCCTGTTTCCTGGACCCTCCCTTGGATTATATAGGGCACGGAGCCAATCAGGACCCGTGAGGCTGCTGCCTGGCAGACCCCTTGAGGAGAGACTTCCAGTGGTCTGTGCACAGCAGGTCATAGGTGGTGGAGCTGAGGCTGGTTATAGCGGCCATGGGGTGGCAACGTGGAGGTATTCACTACCTTGCAGTTCAAGTCTGGATACAAGACCTGCTGTGCCTTACATTAGGGCACTCAACTTCAACAGTACCTCCTAGAACCAGATAAAAAAAAATTCTCTTCTTTAAAGACCAAGGCAAGATATATTTAGACAAACCTGGCACCTGATCCCACTGATTTCCATTTATTTCACACACAGTTGAATCAGGCCTTAACCAAAGATCCACAATTTATGCTTTGCAAACAATGTTTTCCTCTCAACAGAAAGTCCCCCCCGCAAGTTGGTAGACTTTAGTAATGGATTCAGCAGTGAATAAGATACCACATGATATTATTGCATTGTTCCAGTTTTCATGGTGCTATTACTTGTATTTATGATCATTACCATTTTAAGTAAAAACAGACTAATGTCTTTCCCTTCAATGATTCTAAATAACTTCAAAGATGTTTTGATCCTCTATCTTTTAATCATCTGAATTCCTTATTTAGATCTATAAGCAATAGCTGCATTTAATTCAGCATTGTTTATGCAAATAGTATTAACTCATTTATCAACAAGTTTCTATTTTTTCCCCTCAGTGCTAGAGATAGCATTAAATTGGACTTTATGCACATTTTTCTTCCGACTATTTGACTTCTATGAATAATAACCATAGTGACAGACGTCAGAAACCCTCCTTTGTTAAACTCAGTATGAATTCATTCCCCCCCGCATTCATGGGGGCAGGGGGGGAGAGAATCAAAAGTTATCTTTGATGCAACATGTCCATTACGAATATTACTGCTAGCTGTTAGGGATTAATCAGTATTACAATACACACACACACACTTTCAGAAAAGAAATGAAAACGTGAAGGTGATAAGCTTCTCCTTTGAGCAGAGGGTGCTCAAACTTGAAACTTCAGACATTTGTGTATTTCACCATGTGTGTGTGGTAAGTTGATCCATCTTATTTTCTAGTTCATAATCCTACTTTTTTTTGCCCTTTCTAACTGGTAGCAAAATGCCATGCTCATAATTTTGCTGGATTTTCTCCTTGCACTTGAATGATTCTAGATCTATTTTACTGATCAAGGAAAACCATCAGAAAAAGAGCATACTTACACAGATATTCTACCTAGTGACCCTGGATAGAAATGGATGTTACTGACCCAATAAATTACATTTCACAAGAGTTGCTGGTTTTGTAAAGTTCAAAGGAATGCTACTATAACCAAGGAATGACTTTCCATACCTTCTCACTATATTTAGATGCGCACATCAAGTGGAAACACATTTCAGATTCCTAGCCATCTGAATATCATGAAAAATACATCGAGTGTAAACCATTGCTTTTGTATTTCACCAAACTGAATTATTGAAATCAGTTTTCAGTATTAACAGTGACATGTCTATAATTATATGCATACACAATTGCTTACAAAACACTGAACCCACACAACTATTAAAGTGAGGGCCTGCTTGAGACAGATTCTACTGCTTATAGGCATATTGAAAGCTTTCCTACCATCACAGCTCTGACACACACCCCAATCTGGACTTAACCTGTTAACAAGCCTGATGCTCCAGTCCAGCTGCTCTCTTGAACAGAACAGAGACTGCAAATGATGTGGCCATTTTGTGAAGTTTACAAATGTTCCCTAGAGACTGGAATGAGATCACCTTCTGACCTAAGACAAATTCAAACCTAAATCGCCCTCACGGAGATGCTATTGCAGTAACATGCCGTCAATTAACCCCGCCCCAATAAGGCAATTAAAATGCTGCTATAATTAATTGCAAACAAAGACATTATAGCCAAACCTCTGAAGTGACAAGTCTTTTTATCTTGTAACTCAAAAGCTCTGCCTAATAGAAGGAAAACAAAGAATTATTCTCAGAAAACAAATCAGTACTATTTTAAGCAAAATTTGATATGTTCCTTTTCATACCCAATGTACATTCTACACATTGCAGAGAGTTATGGTAGATACCAGATGGGCAGCAGACTATCAAATCCCATAATAGTGCATGCAAATTAAGCATGCTAAAGTCTGTATATGGTTCCATGTGCTGTTGTGAAACTATCTATTGTCAGTCACAAGTCCCTTTTTTCAAATGCCAGTTTGTGCACTAAAAATATGTATATTAACAGCCACAATATGTAGGTTCTGCTTTTCACATTGCTGAAAACTTTCACCTGTGTGTTCTGAAGTCTCAAATGTACACCTCAAATTTGGCAGGCCACAAAGAAGGATGACTCACCTTCACTTGTCACAGCATGAGCCAGGCTGCTCCATATAGAACAGCATATTCTCAATCACATGGAGCCTGGAACAATTTCAAGAGCTGCAGACACCTGATGACTTCTGCAATACATCCTTAAGCACTGCGTCAGCTCAACATTTTTCAGTGCTTTTATCTAATCCAGTCAGGGTGGAGGGAGATAAAGATATCGGAATCAACAACTGAACTTTGCATGCTGCAAAGATTTAAAACATTATAAGAATTTTAACTAAGAATATTTCAGAAGACTTCTCTCAAGTGGAAGAAGAAATTATGGAAGTAACACCCGACTGTGGCCAAGGGATACAACGGGACACTGTGTCCTATTAAATAAGTGTGTGCTAAAATGCTTTCCTGTTTGACCTGGTGAGAATTGCAGATGCAATGTTGAGTAAATATAGGTGAACAAAGGAAACAGACCAGCTCTAACAGTTCTGGGGGAAAGGGAGAAAACTGGTACAAGAATAATCTTCCAGACATATAATATACAGATGGTGGTGGATTAGTGGCTGCTGAGGCTTTCTTCCCCGCTGGAAAACATTAGATTTCTGCTTTTGAAATGGTGGGCTTCCTTAGAAACCCTCTACTTGTTTTTGAGCTTTCCAGAGACTGATCTAGCGAAGGACACTTTCATAAATAAGAGTGATGAGGAGAATACTGGAGGTTGGCTTAGAGGAGCTGTGTAAACCTCCTGCAAATGGTCCAGAATCTTTTTTTTTTTTTTAGGGATTTTGTTAGTGCTGGTAGGAGTAATAGGAGACTATTACTTGAAAAGGGACACCTGTTTGTACCTAGGGTATTTTTGTAACAGATTCTTCTGTGTGTGGAACTGGCCTGAGGAGTGGAAATAAGCCATAGGGGCACAGGAACACAGACATGTGTGCAGATATACATATTGGAGACGCCCTCATCACCATGGCTTTTTGGCAAGGCTTCAAAACTCCATAAATAAGAGGACCTGCATGCTGAAGTTAAATATAAAGATATCTAAAGGCACATGCACAGTGAGGCACTTTAAATCCTCATTTAGCACAATCAGATTTTCAGTTCAGCCGTCTACAACTTTGAGATGGGCCAGAACCAAAACTCGGGATCTAAACCACACCCTCCTCCTGCTGGATCTAAGCACAGTGAAACTTGGGAAAGTGCAAAATCTGGATCCCAACTTCATGGTCAAGACTAGGGTTACCATATTTCAGCGAGCAAAAAAGAGGACGGGAGGAGCCCCGCCCTAGCCCCGCCCCTGCCCCTCCCACTTCCCGCCCCCCCTGACCTCCCAACCCTCCCCCGTTCCTTGTCCCCTGACTACCCCCTCCTGGGACCCCTGCCCCTAACTGCCCCCCAGGACTATCTAAGCCTCCCTGCCTCTTGTCCCCTGACTGCCCCAACCTTTATCCACACCCCCACCCCCAGACAGACCCCTGGGACTCCCACGCCCCATCCAACCACTCCCCACCCCCTGACAGCCCCCCCCAGAACTCCCAACCCATCTAAACCCCTCTGCTCCCTGTCCCCTGACTGCTCCGATCCCTCTCCCCACCCCTGCCCCCTGACAGCTCCCCCCCAGAACTCCCAGCCCCCTACCCCCCCCGCTCCTTGTCCCCTGACTGCCCCCTTCTGGGACCCCTGCTCCTAACTGCCCTCCAGAACCCCACCCCCTACCTAAGACTCCCTGTTCCTTGTCCCCTAACTGCCCCCTCCTAAGACCCCCCCCCCCCAACTGCCCACCAGGACCCTACCCCCTACCTGTACCCTGACTGCCCAAAACTTTCTCCACTCCCCCCAAAAAGCCCCCCCCCGTTTCTTGACTGCCCCCTCCAGAACCTCCCTGCCCCTTCTCCTGCCCCCCCTTACCCTGCTGCTCAGAACAGGGTGTTGGGCTCTGTGCGAGCCGGACAGGTGGCTGAGCTCCCCAGCACAACAAAACCCGGTCCCTGGCCCTGCACAACAAAACCCGGTCCCTGGTCCGGACCGGGTTGCAGGGGAGAGCTGCCCTTGTATCAGCACAAAGTGCTCTCGCTCCCGTTTTGCTACCCTGCATGGCAGAAACCGCTCCCAGTTGCAAAAGGGGAGGGCTGCACTTTGTGCTGAGACACTTGCTCAGAATGCAGGGCGGAGCTCCTCTCCAGCTGCTCCGGAGTCCAGCCCGGGACTTTCCTGCAGCCCTCCCAGCCGCTCGCTCTGCTGTGCCGGGGGAGGGGGAAATCCCGGACATTGTGAGTGCTTTACAAATTCCCCCCGGACGCTATTTTTAGCACAAAAAGGAGGACATGTCCGGGTAAATCCGGACGAATGGTAACCCTAGTCAAGACCCAAGTCTACCAAAAACGCTAAGCATGCAAACAAGATTTTAAATATGGACTTCTACAAACAGTATTGTGGCATGCTGGCATATTAAACTAGACTTCACAAGTTCATATCTGTTATTGAACAGGGTCTCAACTGCCCGAGATCTTGATATATAAAGGTACTGAAGGGCCTCGAGAAGAAAATCCCCTCATAACTTCAGGACAAAATAGAGAAATAAAATAGCTAGATGGAGCAGGAAATGGAACCCGAGTTTGCTGATTTCCAGGCTAGCACCCTGTCTACTGGACCATCCTTCCTCTGTCATTGAGATGAAGAAGAAACTTCAGGGGTGTGCCAGAACTGCTCTTAGTTCAAAAGGTCCACAGTCTCCTAGATGACTGCTACCATTTAACCTTATAAAGGTCTGGGAAACATGCTCTTCCTGACCTGCTCCCAGGGTAAAGATCTGGGTTTGGCTGGTATATACACCAGTCTTTGCAGGGAGGACACAGGCATTCTGGGAGACCAGAAATCATGGCTCATGAGATCAGGGAAAAGAAAACACTATGCAGACTTGAACTCTGTCATGTAAGGTTAAACTTTGACCTTTGTAAGTTATGTTTCCCTGATCAATCTAGCACGGCTTCCTCTAGCTGCATCTACAGGAGAATAAGAGCAAAAGCTTTTCTTGATTTTTATTTGTCTCCCTTCTCTTTTTTTAAGATAAGCCACATGTTTTACTGTAACATTAATTAGAATTGGTTTTGAAGGATTTGGATTTTGACAGCTATTGCCCACACGTTCCAGGGAACAAAAACATCCCCTACCTTCAGGGCAGGAAGAGAAACCATAAAAGACTGGTTGGCTTGCAGTGACCAAGGTCAGCCAAAAGGGTGGGACTGCCTGTTCTAGCATGTGTCTTAACTAAGAGACAGGGATCCAACGTAACAGAATGTGCCCTCTGACTAGAAGGTATGAGACATGGAGACCCACAGTTATAGGAGACAGTGGATTTAAAAAAAGACTGTTCTGTCTTGTGTCGCATGCATCGTGATTCTAATGCCATCCATTTAGGTTATTAGAGACATCCACTATTCATCAGAGAACAGTAACCAACATGATGAGAAGTGTCCATGTGCTGCAGAGCTCACAAATGACAATGGAAGAAAAACCAAGGAATGTGGAGATCTAATATACAGTACATACAAATTCATTAATAACCTCAGATGCCATTGTTGCATTTTCACCTCTACAGCCCAATATCTAAAACATATCTACAGAGGTTGCAGCACAACTAGAGACAGTAAATTGAGCAATACAATATATTGGTAAACACATTTCTTACTGACCTCCTTAGGCAATCAGCTTGTAGCCTGGGCCAGGAGTTTCATTAGTACAGTTTCAGAGCTCTATTTGCAAATGTTGGCAATTAATTCTCTCAGATTTCCCATGAAAGAGAGTGTTTAGTTGCCCACATCTTGACCTCATGATGTCATTGCTCTAAAAGAACAGAGGGATAAACAGCTTGGGTGACCATACATCTATTGATTAGAAGCCCAGCCGGATTTAAATGTAACACAGTAACAGGACATGTCCAATTGAGCATACGGAGCTGAGCTAAATCAAGCATGCAGCAAGTATACTTAACAGCCTCATTAGAGAATCTTGGCCGTCTTTAATGTTCACAGACTGTTTTCAAAACTCCTCAGTGGAAGGAGCTGTCTGGAAACACATGATTATTCTTGTGCCATTTAATTTCAGTGTACACTGCAACCTATCACCACCAAAGCCTATTTGTTAAACTACATAATAGTCATCATATGATAATGCTTGAGGTTTGTGATACTGCAAGATAAGGCACAGCACACTAGTAGCACTAAAAGCCTCTGGCATATGCCAGTTTTAAAGGGTTACATGCTCCCTTTCTGTTACACGTGCAAAGAGCCATTCTGCCCACTTCGTTCATTAGCATCTTGGGTGCTGTATAATGGCACTTTTAATATGTTTATTTTTTTCAATAGAGAGAGATGGGCTAAAGCTGAAAAACATGGATATAGATTTTGGAAACTCCTGAAGTTTGAAGGAGTTCAGATCCAGATTTGGGCCTGGACCCAAACTTTGTAAGTCTCTCTTCCTCTGCTTTTTCAATAGTCAGCAGGGGAGAGAACGTTCAGGTGCCAAAACTGAGACAGACATGTTTTAATCATCAAAATTTGGTGCAGGGTTCACAATGGAGAGCAATGTGTTAAAATAGGAAAATATTAATTAGATCTGCCACTCCAACAGGATCATACTCTGGCACCCCACGAATGGCAGACAGGAAGCAAGTGCTTGCACTCCTGGAGCAAGGGGGCAAGCTAATACAAAAGGAGACACTCCATAACCCAAAAGGCACATAGCTGGATGGGGTAAAATCATAGCTATATCATAGCTCCCAAATTCACAGCCATAAAAAAATACATCATGGACCATTAAATCTGGTCCTGTGTGCTTCTTCCCTCTGCTATACCAATTTCATGGGGGAGACCAGAGTTTCTCAAATTGGGGGTCATGACCCAAAAGGGAGGTGCAGGGTCACAAGGTTATTTTAGGCAGGGTTGCGGTATTGCCCCCCCTTACTTCTGCGCTGCCTTCACAGCTGGTTGGCTGGAGAGCGGCAGCTGTTGGCTGGGTGCCCAGGTCTGACGGCAGCGCCCCACCAGCAGCAGCGCAGAAGGCTGGCAATACCATGCCATGCCACCCTTACTTCTGCATAGCATCCTTCCGAGCTCAGTGGACGGAGAGTGGCGGCTGCTGACCGAGAGCCCAGCTCTGCAGGCAGCAGCGCAGAAGTAAGGGTGGCAATACCACCAAGAGGCCTATGGAGAATTCATTGTTGCATTTCATTGTGCTCCTCGTCAGCTTGCAGTTTGCTAGGCACGGCTGACTCTTGCTATTGTTGTAAGATGATGGGGTTTTAAAGAGACTTGCTGCTCTTGATATATATTTTTAAACACAATAATATACTTGGTTGTGTGCCGTGCACAGCAAAAGAGTAGTGTTGGATTCCCCCCCCCCCCCCATAGTTGTCTAACTTAATATGGACTGAAGAAAAAGTGGGAAAAGCCTAATTCCAAAGAGGATCTTGTAACTAATGGAAATTTCCTGATCTGTAGTAATAAGCTGCTGCTTTGTTTTCCTCTCCTCCCTCTCCACTGGCACTCAGATGATCCCATTCAAGTGCATCATTATTTTTTCATCATCATCTCCTCTAGATACTTTGTCATATCGCATTAATGTAGATCTTATCATATGGCACTTTCCATTGTTTGATTACTTTGGTCATAATGATAAACCATTTTAACATCTACAGTTGATTGTGCATACAGTGTATTATGTATAAGTTTATTATGTGTAAACATAATTAACAGCCAGTTTATCGTCCCACTTATTCAGCTCTGACCTTCTTAGCCCTGGTCTCATTCTCTAAGACCTAACTGTGTGTGAAAGTCAGAACACAGTTTATATAGAAATCAGATGAAGATTGATTCAGCTAATGTTATAAATGATACTTGTGCAATATTTTCTATAAAGCCCACCCTAGATCTGGAACTGCTTGCAGGTATGTGCATGTGTCAGTATTGGTCCAGTAGAAATTCCTCCACCAGGATCCAATTTAAGACTCCTATGATCAAAACATTGCTTTCCAAATAGCCATATGCTGGTATAAATCAACACTCTCCTTAAGGACCCAACATAACATGCTACACAAGGAAAATTGCTCAGTAAAGTCTGGAGGTTTTGAAACATTAGCAGCTTTCAGCAGGCATTGGCAGGGTATGATTATAATTATCAATGTGTTTAATGTGGACTTGCAGTTTTATGGATTGGGCTTATAGATGTAACCAAGGCCACCTTCAGGGAGGGAAGGCAGAGATGGGTGAGCGCATAGGCACTGACTTTCTCAATTCCCGGGCAGTACTCGACCCCCACTCTACCCTAGGCCCTGCCCCCATTCTACCCCTGCCCCTCCTCTTCCCACCCTGCCTCTTCCCACCCCTGCGCCGCCTCTTCCTGCCCCTGCTCCTCCCCTGACCCCTCCAGCACCTCCTGAACATCTGATTGTGGCAGGCAGGAGGCGCTAGGGTGACCAGATGTCCTGATTTTATAGGGACAGTCCCAATATTCAGGGCTTTGTCTTATATAGGCACTATTACCCCCAACCCCCTATCCCAATTATTCACACTTGCTACCTTATCACCTAGGAGGCGCTGATCCACGGGGCTGCTGGTGGGTGCTCCAACCCCTGAGCACCCATCGAATTGGCAATTATGGGTGAGCGAGAAAGCCCTGAAAAGGACTAAAACAATAACGTTGGCATTTTCACAGCTAGGAGAAAAATTAAACCATGGGAACCTCATCCAGAGGGCAGTTCAGAGAGAGGTTGGGCCAATATCTCAAAGTGAAAAATGAATACTTCCTTTTCCCTGCCCCATATAGGGTGAATTCTGCATTGGCTACTCCAGTAAAACTGCCATTTAAGGAAAGGGAAGTTTGATCTGAATAAGATCCTGCAGCACAAGACCCCTATATAGTAACAGTGATAGTTAGCTCGGATATAGCGCTCTTCATCCACGGATCATAGTACAAAGGAAGGCAAGGATCACATGTGTTATGAAAAAAAAAAGGGGGGGGGGGAGATTTGTCACACAGTATTGTAGCACCCCCTGAAGAAATTACAATGTCCTCTTATTATTTCTTATAACATGCAAGCAAGGTTCATTCTCCGCAGCTCTGATCTCAGATCAACTGTCTTTTGATATAAAATAGTAATTTTGCTGCTCCCAAAGTAATTTTGATACACTCCAGCTTGCAAAATTGTCAAGAACATTTACTAGCCCAAGCTCAAAAGCTATTTGCCAGACCTTTGCAATGTGGATTATTATATGTTACTCATCTGATTTTCCCACCTCCTAAAACAAAACAAACCTTCTACTCACCATGGAAAAGCGGGTTAATAGACGATTGCAAAGCCTGTGTAATCAAGGCTCATAATCCTAGCTTCCCTCATGAGTGAAATAAATACCCTAAAGAAATCTAATTTACTAAGATAGATATGTAACATCTTGAGATTTAGATACTAAAGGCACTATTAGGAAAAGAGCAGTTGGATCTTTGAATGTAGGCCCATTTGAAGACAATGGAGGTTATACGTATTAGTGGTGGACCCATGTGCTAGATCTATGCCTTTGCCTCTGCTAAATTCAAGAGAAACCTACTTAAAGTTCTCGGAATTTTTAAATTTCCATTTTGCTGCCAACTAGAGTAATGATGTTTGAAATGAGATCCCTAGAATGTAGCATCAAACAAACAAAAAACGAAATAACCAGCTTATAGTGGCTCCAAACAAAAACGATTTCAGTGACTTCTGATCACGAACATGGTTTTTCACTCAAAATAGAATGGATCTGGAACCTTATCCATTGTGACCATTATTTAAAGCCTATTTCAGCTGCTAAAATTAAAAGGAACTATTTGCTTTAGAAAGGGATGACCAATTAAAAAAAAAAAATATATATATATATATATATATATATACACACACACACACACACATATGAAGTCCCTGGCATTACATATCAAAAAGGTCCTTAACAATATATTACTTATAGATCAGTCTAAGCTACTCTGCAGTCTCAAACATCATCATTTCAGAGTTCGTCCCTGCAAGGAAATACATTGCTTTCAGAATTGCAAAGCAGGAATTAAACCACATATGGATTTCATAAAAATATAAGTGTCCCTGACTGCACCTCTGACTACACTGCTTTTCCCATAACTTATACACACACACACACACACACACACACACTATCACCAAGGAGGCAGATATGCAATTTTGCTCCTTCAGCAACCTGACCATATCATGACAAACACGGAGACTCACTACAAGATGATGTCATTGCATTCTGACAAAAGGCACTGATGTATTGTTAATGTTAAGGGGAAATTTAATCCCTGGGCTCGGTTGAAACATACCTTCATGCATTAAAGGCTTGTTTTCCCTCATTCAAAACTCATATCGGTAAACAATACAAACAAATATGAGAGCTTTACCAAAGCTGTATCTAAAGCATCTGCAGTGAGAATGAGATTTACCTGCCAGACCATGTAGTGTCAAACATTTAACAGGCAGCCTGTTAGGAAAAATACCTTTAGGCTTCAGAATTCCAGAGTTTCAAAGTGCCTCCATTTAGATGCAGATTTTGACTTTACCTCCTGCGTTTGCACAAATGAAAACAGATGCATCTGTTACTATGAAAATAACTGTATAATACCTCCATGAAAAGAAGCCCTAAATTCTGTAGGCAAGCCACCTTGGACCATGATCTCATCACCTAAGCAAAATGAGACTGATCAATTCTTGGATGGAAGACCTCCAAGGAAAACCAACGGTGCTGCAGAAAGTAGCATCTTCTGTCTTTTGGAGGAGACAGAAAACCACATAGAGCCTGATCCAACTCAGTGAGAGTCTTTCCATTGTCTTCAATGAAATTTGGACTGGGCCCACATTCAAAGATCCAACTGCTCTTTTCCTAAGAACTGGGGCTTAGGCTCCAGCGACCTGGCGAAACTGCACCTGGAGCTTCTGCCTACCTCATTTCCCCTTGCACTATTACCGACAGATTATTGTGAGTAAAGGGATTGGGTCCCAAGTGGGTGAAAGCATTGTTTTTCAGAGCACAGTCTAATTTGTTTAACTACTTGGTGTATGTTGTAGGAGCTCAATTTTGTGGATGTTTCACTTGTCAAGCTCTCTTTAGTGTCAGGGGATGGAGCAGCTGCAGAATTAGTTCTTCAGACTAAAATGTTTGCTAGCAGGGCAATATAGCCCTCATACAGGCCCATAATACATAACTCTTTCTGTACTGTTTCCCCACCTCTTCACCCCAAAGTGGATACCTGGTTAGAATACAATCTAAAGTAGGTTTTTTTTCCATATCCAAAGCAAACGTACAATTATTTATCATCTCTGGAACTAAAAAATGAATCCATCATAATCAATTTAGCTATTTTTAATAGATATACAAACCCCCCCACTGGGATCTTGCATGCCAAGCATCTGTGATTTAACATCACCATTCTGTCAAAGCCCTGATAAAGGGAAAACAAACACATTTCTGCTAGAAAGAACAGTTAAAGGTTAACTGTAGCAAAACAAATGCAGTGCTGTACTATGATAATGCACCCTGGAGCAGTCAGTCAATCAACATCACCTTCCTGCTACTGTCCTTTTGGCCATTAGTATGGATGCTACCTTACCCACAAAAAAGTTAAGGAGAAGCTTTTCCATCTTCCCGTGGGAAAGGTTGCCCTTGTGACCTAGAGAAAACAAAGGGGTGACTTTGATAAGTGAGCACTTTGCTGGCTGCTAGAAGGCCACCATAATCAATGACCTGGTTGTAAAAGAGAAGAATTCTCCTGACAGAGAGGCAATAGTGGGGCAGGGGGGAGGGGGAACCCACACACATTTGCACTTTGGGTTGAAACAATAATTGCAGCTGTTGCTTGACAAAACAGAGTGAAGCCATGCAACAAGCAAGCAAAAAAGTCTAATGATACAAACATTCACAGTTTAAAAAGAAAGACAGACACACACATGATGCTTACAGTAAACTCTTGGCATTTGAGGAAGGCAGATTTACCACAAACTAGCTGCTGGATCATTTGGAAACTAAGGCTTCAAAGTACTGAGGCATGCGACTTCACTGGGGGCAAGCTTAAAGTTAAGCCTCATGAATTTTGAGGCTTGCTGGAATTTTTCAGCCTATAGTTTCTTCTGCTACTTCCTCCATGTATTCATATTCAACCAGTTTGAAGAGGGGGAGGGGGAAAGGGAAAAAAAAAACACCACAATGCAGTGATTTATTGCCTAAGAATTCACTGGTGGTTAAACTTTTATAAACCTAAATATAGCAGGTCTCAAGCCTCCCAGAAATTATCATCTACAAAAGTAATGACTAGGCTTGCAAATAATTTAGACAAGGAAAAAATCAATTCTGCCCTATGTAATGATGTTTAGAATTTTAGCTTGTAGCCCGAGCACTGCCGTTCATTGCCGCTCTGAAGTGCCCATCACTAGAGAACCACCAGTTAGCCGCAGTTCATTAATTCTACTAGAATTTACTGCTTAAGCTCTGAGGTGAGCCTTAGAATCGACTGTATGGGAGAATTCTTGGAACTCTCAAGGGCAATGTTAAATTTTAAAAAATGGCATCACTTTATATCTGCACATATATTAAAAATATGATTATACGTGATACAAGTTACTCTATAGTGCACTAAAATGCACAGATTTTCTGTTTCCTTAGGAATCATCTGTTACCATTGGCCTTTTGGAGAGGTAGTGAATAGAGCACTGGACTGGGAGTGAAGAGACCTGGGGTCAATTCCCAGCTCTACACTGCCCTGCTGTATGACCTTGGGCAAGTCACTTGACCTCTGTGCCTCCATTTCCTCTCCAACCCATTGTCTGTAGAATAAATTGTAAGCTCTCTGAGTTGGCTAGGCACTGTTCCTTACTAACTGTTTGTATAGTGCCTAGCACAATGGATCTCAGTTGGGGCACCGCTAGTTCCTACCATAATACAAATAAAAATAGTAATAATCCGATGATGTAGGACCCAATCCTGCAAGATGCCCAGAGCCTTCAAATTCCAGCTAAATCAGTGGGACTTGAAGAGTCACAACAGGGTCATGGCCCTGTATTACCTTGTGTTAAAGGAAGTGCTGCACAGCTGATGAGGGCATGATATGCTTTGAGCAGGGGGTTGGACTAGATGACCTCTTGAGGTCCCTTCCAACTCTGATATTCTATGATATGCAAAGTATCCTCTGCTGCCACTGTCCTCAGCACCTTGAGTGATCAAACTCTGAATGACAGAGGCTGGAAACGCACAGGATGTTCCTTACCTGTTACAGTGCTGTGTGTATGTCAATGTCATCATCACCACTCCCATAACCACATTGGTCATTGGGGCACCATCACTGACGAGCAATCAACCAACTGTCTCCACCCCAACGAATGTGTGTCAGTGCTTGTGTTTATGTAACACCAGTTAAATCTGAGCAATAATTCTGTACTTTATGCAGATATTTGTTGCTGCAGAGCATCCTTGTTACAAACTACAGACCTGATCCCATGAAGTACTGAGTTCCCTCTGCCCTCAACTCCCATAGAAGTTCATAGAGGTATATAAAATCATGAGTGATGTGGAGAAAGTGGATAAGGAAAAGTTATTTACTTATTCCAATAATACAAGAACTAGGGGTCACCAAATGAAATTAATAGGCAGCAGGTTTAAAATAAATAAAAGGAAGTTCTTCTTCACGCAGCGCACAGTCAACTTGTGGAACTCCTTACCTGAGAAGGTTGTGAAGGCTAGGACTATAACAGAGTTTAAAAGAGAACTGGATAAATTCATGGAGGTTAAGTCCGTTAATGGATATTAGCCAGGACGGGTAAGGAATGGTG
Organism: Malaclemys terrapin pileata; assembly: GCF_027887155.1. Lineage (NCBI taxonomy): Eukaryota > Metazoa > Chordata > Testudines > Emydidae > Malaclemys > Malaclemys terrapin. The sequence goes on from NC_071511.1 coordinate 14,750,736, forward strand.
ACCCTAGCCTCTGTCTGTCAGAGGATGGAGATGGATGGCAGGAGAGAGATCACTTGATCATTGCCTGTTAGGTTCACTCCCTCTGGGGCACCTGGCATTGGCCACTGTCAGTAGACAGGATACTGAGCTAGATGGACCTTTGGTCTGACCCGGTACGGCCTTTCTTATGTCTTATGTTATGTTCTTATCCTGCAGGATCAAGTCCTAAGCTCTCCCGAGTCCCGTTCCATGTGTCAACCACAAGACCATCCTCTTGCTCATACTGTAATATCTACTGTAATTGACAAGTCTCCTTATTACTCAAAGCCATTTGCCTTTTTTTCCCCAAATAGCGTTAGAGTTAAATTCATCTATGAACTTTCTAAATTCAAATCTGACAAAAGCTTTTCCTAAACATCTGTAGACTCAAATTTTTTTTATACACAGAGACACAGACTGAGAGAGCGCACGCACGCTTGCTTTTTAAACTGAAGATGTAATGCTTTCTTGTCCACATTATTGATGTATGGGAAACACTAGCTTTTTCAGATACTACATGCGATCCCTGATTGTGCAACACTGATGCTCTATGTGGAGCAGTACTGCCTGGGGTCTCCATTTTCACATCTTAGGAGGCCATCAATATCTGTCCTTCAGCAAAGAAAAGCAAACACTGTACACTTTGCCTGTTGCTTTTATAGGTTTTTTTTTTTTTTTTGGCAATGGAAAAAACCCTTAGATTAAAAGACCCGGCCTCCAGTGATCTATTAATAATAAATAAAGTGTTGCAGCTATGCCAGATGTTAGAATATTTAAATGAACAGGTAGAACATTACTTTCCATAGTCTTATTACTTCACCACAATGATTATGTGCACAGACACAGAGCGGGCACAATGCATTTAAAAGCTCGCCCTGACTGTAAAATTGCAGAGCCTCTGAAATCTGCATGTGCAAAATTTGCAAGCACATCTAATTGTGGGCACAAAATCCACATTGCCTCATACAGCCTGGCATTTGCTTGTATCAGTCTGGTAGTTACATATACAACTATTGATCTGACTGATCATACAAATGCCTGTCTGAATGTATAAATGTGGGTTTGTGTTACCCACTGGTGAGTGTGGATTACGGGTCACCTGCTGATCCACAAAGGACATGAGTTCTTAGACCAAACTACAGAAAGCTGCAGCAGCTCATGGTTTTAGCTCTACAAGTCCTCAGTTCAATCACTGGTGTGTCAGGCAAGATGGTGGCTGTCACATTTGCACCCACCATTAGCGCTATAATTTCAGAACTCCTTTGAGAAATTAGTCCTGAATGTAAAATTGCAATGAACTAAGCAGTGTTAAAGCAGAATGCTACCCTGAATGTGTAGCAGCGATGTGCTGATCTGTTGATATAATTGATAACAGTGATCTCACACGCTCTTTGAACTTTAGCATGACAGCACAAGTTTGCTGAAGCCAGGGCACATATTGCTTTTTGGTAACTGTGGGAAATGGAATGAAAGCCTTATGAAGTGCTGGAGCATGGTACTGACAGCATTGAAGGCAATATGACGGTGACAAAGGCAAGAAATGCAGGAGACTTCCAGTAGCTTCTTAATTCCATGCTTCTAAGCTTTTGGTAGGGTGTAACTTTAACTGCTACTAAACATAGTTTTTGTTTAGTATCAATAGGATTACTTGGTAAAACCATAGTAGAATTTTGAGATCTTTCTTGTGTTCTAAACCAAGTGTTTTTGAAAAAAAGGCAGCACAGTGAACTGCAGACAGAAGACAGATACTTTGGCCTGGTCTACACTGGAGAGGGGAGTGTCGATGTAAGATATGCAACTTCAGCTATGGGAATAGCGTAGCTGAAGTCGACATATCTTATTCCAACTTACCTCCCGTCCTCACGGCATGGGATGGATGGCCGAGGCTCCCCCGTCGACTCTGCTACTGCCGCTCGCTCCGGTGGAGTTCCGGAGTCGACAGGGAGCGCGTTCGGGGATCGCTATATCACGCCTTAACGACACGCGATGTATTGATCCCCGATAAATCGATCACTACCCGCCAATACGGCGGCTAGTCTGGACGTACCCTAGTATGTCTAACAACAATATCATTACAGGGACAGACGCTCAGTGGTACTGAGCCCCTTTATGTGCTATTGGAGGATCAGTTCCAAAGTGATGTACATTTATATCTTGCTGTACAACAGACATATGTGCCAAACAAATAACAGTCTATGACCTCAAGAACTTTAAGTCTATATAAGATGTCTAGCTAAAATCTATCAACTGGGGTATAAAACCAGCTACCCAGATAGGAAGACCACTTTTTCCCCCAACTGAAAATGAGACAGATTATTAATAAACTCAGACCTTATGCAAATTTGCAATCGCAGCAATTTGGATGCCCTTTGAATATCTTGTCAAGAGTCAGGAAAACAACAAAAGGCTCTGCTAATCAAGTGAAAGAGCACTTTCAAAGGTGGTTATACTCAAAAATAACTACGTATGAACATGTCAGTTTCTTGTGCTTATTCAGAATTAAACTTTGACACTAAAGTAAAGAAATGCATCTACTCTTTTTTACTCCTGGTAGCTCTGTAAAGCAGGAAGTGATCTAGAGCCCCTTCCTTCTTGGGAATCATCAATAGAATTGTTAACTGTCTTCCAATCAGTCACAGCTGTCAAGTCAAGGCAATGAGGCACATACTCAGCTTGTCCAGATTGTCATAAGTTCCACTGAAGTCAACAGAGCTTTGACAATTTACAGCAGCTGAGGTTCTGCCCCATTAGATTTGCACAAGTGCCACTGAGGGTGTAATCTCAAAATATTTACCATGCTCATGTGGCCTAGGGGCCCTAGTTTGGCCAGCAGAACATTTGTTACTGTTGATAAGAACTGGATTTTTTTTTCCAATCTCATGTCTCAGGTGGTAGGTAGAGACTGGAGACCTAGCAGATTAAAAATAACACAATTTAAACCTTCTCTTTAAGTGTAAATTGAGCACTTATGTCAAAATTACTGAGCCACAATAAATAGGGAACCCCTCAATGCCATTTTCACAGTCGCTTATCTGAGTAGAATTGCACTTAGATACATAGAAACCACAGCATCCAGCAAAATCATATCGAAGTGCATCTCGGAAAAGTAACTTCCTTTGAGACAGATTGTCTTTTTATTTTTTAAAACAAACCATTAAGACTCCTAGAGATCAGACTTGTTTGAGGCTATCACTACTCTGGTTAAGTGACTTCTACACTTTTACTGTTCACGGTGTTATTTCAACAGAAGACTTCAAACAAACCACAAGTCTATGGCAGTGGCAGCCTAAGCCGGGAACATTAACTACCCTGCTAATGGAGACTCACCAAGGAAAGTTCAGCCACACAGACCCGCCGCATTTCAGAGACAACTGAAAACTATAAACAACCTTTAGACTTTTGAAAAATCAATTCTTAGTAATGCTTATAAACCGGTTACAAGAAAGAACAGAGCCTTTCCCCATCTCTTTCTTCAATTATAGCTGAGAAGCTGCATGGATGGTTTGGGATTCAGCAAGCCTTCTGAGACCGTTCTCAGACCCCCCCAAAAAGCCTCTAATCCTTTCTTTTGAGGTGGCCTGAGTGAAAAAATGTTGATTCCCTCGGTGCCCATGAATGTACTTATGCTTCTTTCACATACCTTATGCTTAAGGGCAAAATTCCCACTGCCCATGCAAAGCTTGATTGAATGAGATTTTAGCACTGGAGCCTAAGGGCGAGTGGGGTCAGATTAATGCTCCCTTCCTAACAAACCTGGAGGCAGGCAATGGAGCAGCTGTGCAGCCCCCCTGCCCTGCCAGCACAGTCCCTTGGCAGCACTAATTGCTCTGGCCAGTTATTGGCTTCGACACACATTTGACGTCCACACTGGTGAAACCCCCGCCTCTCACTAACCATGCCTTGTATGGTGCTATAATGAGAGATGCCCCCCAAGTCATGTTTCTGTGGTACTCAAATGATTTAAATGCCCCTGTCCTTTTGCTCTCCGCCACCAAGCGGACACGTTAGTTCTACTGCTTTTCCGCCTCCTTGTCTGAAAGCAGGATGGTACACAGTGAACATGATGTAATAAATCCATGGCCCTTCAGAACTTCACCATGACAACGGAGCTAGAGCTCAGACCTCTTCCTGCAGGAATACTGGTGCTGACCAATGAAGGAGACTCATTTAGCAGGGTGAGGCTCAGGATATGCTGTTGAGATTTGATTCCATCCAATTCAAGACAGTGGTGTACATACAATTTAAAACAGGTTTTCATTAAATCAATACCGTTAGGCCCTGATTCTGCACTGGAATCTGTACAAGCACAGCAAGCTGCCTATGAGGATCACAATGCAGGATCACAGCTTAAATCTGTAACTTTATCCATGTTGATATTCTGATTCATGCGGGCAACAGGTCTAATGACACAAGTACCGTAGCACTTTGTGAAAGCCTTTAGGTAGTTTTCCCACTTGACCCCCATCAGCAATTTTAGATGCACCAGGTCCCCCATTTAGAATCATCTAACAATAAATGAGTACTTCAGACTTAACAATTAACCGGTTTGTTTTTTGTTATGGGCTGGTTAATTTTAAATCCTATTGTTTAAAGGACAGCAAATAAAAGACATTCTGCTGCCCTATAATAATCACTCGCATTAGCCATTACATAAATGACAGTGACACAGAATACATGATTTCCCATGATGATTTCCTTTGAAGCCGAGCTAGGATATGAACTCAGCGCTGTTCGAACATTAGCAGTGAAGTGTACATTTTAATTAAGTGTAATGCTATTTTATACAGTAGCAGGCCATCTGGAGACACTGTTCTCCTTGCTAGTGTTTGTGTTATTTTAACAGACGTTTAAGGCGTCAGATTTCTTGGCTCTCAGTATTGTTTATAAAGTTGACACCTACTCAGATATTTGGAATAAACCACAAGAGTGAAGATTGGTGCCTTCTGGAAAAAAAACAAAAACCCACTGTTTGTGTGATAGCCTGTGCTTGAATATGGAGGTCAGACGATGATCCATTTCTTTTCAAGGTCAATTAAAATGTAAGAAAAGCAGGCAAAGCAGTTATTTACTTGATATTCCTCATGACTGATATATTCATGCAAAAATTACTTTTAAAAACTGTCAAAAAGAGAGAGTAAAATAGTGCAACAGAAAAAAGAATCCACATACCACAAAGTAATTGTAACCTTACGAGAATAGATGTTGTCACGGAATAAGTTAAGGAACAGTCTGATAGGATGTATACATCTTTATGGTCTCCCTAATTTTCATAAATGTGACAAAGCTCTTCTTCTGCCTTGGTGGGTTCTGCGCTTTTTGGCAGATTTGCTCACCTCGGAGGTTCATGGCAGCCCTCAGTTTGGCCGCTTCTGCTAAAGGCTCAAACCTGCTGCTCACTCAGCTAACTTCATCACTAGTCAGCATGGAGGAAACAGAGAACAATCTCCGCAGTCTCTGCGGTCCACCTAGTGGGTCAGGGACACACCAGATCCCTTTCCAAATTAGACCTTCCCTTCTGGTGTTGCTCACAGACCAGGTCAACTCCTCCTGTGTCCAATCAGGAGCTGGGGGGGATGGGAGGAACCTGGACCCACCCTCTACACCGGGTTCCAGCCTAGGGCCCTGTGGATAGCAGCTGTCTATAATGTCTCCTATATCAGCTGCGTGACAGCTACAACTCCCTGGGCTACTTCCCCATGGCCTTCCCCCAGCACCTTCTTTATCCTCACCGCAGACTCTTCCTCCTGAAGCCTGATCACACTTGTACTCCTCAGTCCTCAAACAGCACACCTTCTCACTCCTTGCACACCCTCCACTAACTGATGGAGGTCCTTTTTAAACCAGGTGTCCTGATTAGTCTACGTGCCATAATTGATTCTAGTATGTTCTTAGTTGGCTCCAGGTGTCTTAATTAACTTGAGTGTCTTAATTGGTTCTAGCAGGTTCCTGATTGCTCTAGTACAGCTCCTGCTCTGGTCACTCAGGGAACAGAAAACTATTCATCCAGTGGCCAGTATATGTGCCTTCTACCAGACTCCTGTACCCCACTGGTCTGGGTCTGTCATAGTGTGTAAAAGGATTTGAAGCCATTAATACTAGAAATTACTCCAAACTGCAAAATTTGGTCTGGATCTGCATTTCGAACACAACCAAAGTTTCAGGGTATCTAGCAGAGGGATTCAAAGCCTCTCTCAATCATTGCAGGACCTTTCTGTGCCAAACAGAGCCAAAGGACCATCATCTGTCACTATCAGAATACTCCCTTTTATGCCTACAATGGAAACAGGGTCAGAGGAATAATTCCTACTCACGGGAGAGTTGCGAAGATAAAATATATTAATAATTGAAGGTGCTCATATACTAAGGTGATGAGCCATATAAGCATCTAGACAGAAAAACAGCCATGTCTGCTTTACATTAGCACATCCACCAGTGCTAGCACTGGTGTCATGTTAGCCATTGGGACCAGCAGGTAAGAAAAGACCTCATGCAGACAAGGGTTTTAGATACTCTCTAAACCAGTTCCCACTGAGGTAACATATACTTTTCCTTTCCAAAGGCAAATAAATACATTAAAAATTCCTAATAAATGATGGCAACACATACTTTCCAATTACTCTAGTTTCTTGTGCCTTTGTAGAATTTTTACAACCTGCATCACAACTGCCTTTCTAATGCACCGTTCCATATAGTAATGAAGAGAGATCAGAAGAGAGTAAAATATCCAAACGGATGCTGGAACTACCCAGATGGATAATTTCAATGTTAATACAGAAGCATTTAAAAGAACCACAGGACTGGCACACAGAGGATTAGAAATACAGGGACGAGCGATGTAATTCATTGTGAGAAAGTAATTTTTCCTGTGCACTGGCTCTACAGTCTAAGGAGAGTTTCTAAGGCTTAACATATTATGTGTATTTCCCTTCACAGCTGTACTGGGGACAGTTTGTTACATGGATTTCAAAATCCGAAAATCATTCATACCACTGTAGCAAAATAGCATCATTGCTTTAGGCTTTTGTCTCTTAACTGATTTCACCTAGGGCCCGAGTCAGTAATCTATCCCTATTTGACAAAGCTCTCAAGCTTATGCTGAAAACTAAGTATGTACTTATGTGCTTTGCTGACCTGTAGCCAGATCCTGCCACCAGTAAAGTGAACACCAAAACTCACATTGACATCAATGAGTGAGGAATCAAGCCCTTAGGGTCCAGTTGCGGGGCTCCAAAAGACTCTCTTCCCCCTGCAGGGGACTAGACTAGATGACCTCTTGAGGTCCCTGACAGTTCCGATTCTATGATTCTCTTATACTGCTGTGTAGCGGACAGCCACAATGTTCCTGGGAAGCACAAGTTCTGCTCCCTTTCAGCATCCATCTAGGCAACAGGTGCTTGAAAGACGACCGTATGGGAGAAGCCATGGTTCCCCTTCCCACTTTGTACCAGCTAGAAGAAACAGCCATGCATTAAAAAGGAATATGCTGTACTCTCCGCTCTCCAATGGGTGTGCTACTCCTCTAGTCATGAGCTGTGCCCAAGTCAGCCAAAATTCTATCTGGGGACTCCAGCCGAATCATGGACCTTAATCCACGCCATCTCTCACCCTTCAAGTACCAAACACTCATTAGCTGCCCAATTCACCACCACTGAAGTCAATGGGAGTTTTGCCTTGAATCTCAAAATGAGCAGGAACAGGCATTAGAAGACTATGTGGCCCAGTAACATGGGGGCACAACTTTCTTCATCAAAATATGACAATAAAACAATGACTACGAGGATTTCCTTGGAAAGCGCTATTGAGCGGTGGAGAGGTTAGTTGGGCATGAAAATGATCCTCTGTGCATTGTTTACGCTAAGGACCAGAATTGTGCAAGGTGGTTGTCATCTTCAAATACCTTTTATCAATGGCAGACACAAACCTAAAGATACCGGAGGCAGTATATGAGCACCAGTGGGAATTAGAAGGCTTGAATGCATTTATTTTACACAACCTAGGACAACAATAAATATAACATGGACATTGCACTTGGCGAGACCTTATCAGTATGCATTCTATTAGCATTTAAATAGATGAAATTGTACTGAAAGAGAAACAGGGTCTCTGTTGATCATTTTTTCCAATTTCTAATTTAACATTGACTCTTACACTTTAAACAAACATATTGTGAGGCTGAGAAGAATTATGCTGAATTCATATTTTTAAAGATCTTTTTCCAGCAAAAAGTATCAGGAACAACTTGGGTAAGCCCTACAAAAGGGGACAAAAATCCTAGCTCGGGATCAAACCAGACTGTTTGCACTAGAGTTCAGCCTAAGCTTCAAAGTTCAGTTCAGGACTGGGCTCCAATCTTCCCCAGTATATATGGGTGACAGGTCTGAGATTTAGATCTGGACATATGTCTGGTGAGGCAGTGAAGTCTAGTGGATAGGGCACTGGACTGGGATTTGAAAGACGTGATTTCCCCCTCCTCCCCCCAGCTCTGCCACTGGCCTGCTGTGTGACCTTGGGCAAATCACTTAACCACTGTTTCCCCTCCTGGTCTGTTTACATTGCATGATCTTCCAGGCAGGGACTGTCATAAATTTGTCTTCACTACATTATTAGCTCAAGTATAACTCAAGTTTTGCCCCTAGCAATCCACTCTCACTCAAGTAGGCTAACTCAAGTTGAGCTACCTGATGCAGTGAAGATAAGCCCTAAATGTTTATACAGTGCCTAACACAGCGGGTCCTGATCTCAGATGTGGCCTCTAGGTGCTACTGTAATAAAAAAAATATAATTTACCAGGGAATGCTATGGACATCACAAAACGTCTAGTGCCATATATTGGAGTGACTCAGTTCCCCACCAGGGAAGTATTTCATCGAGGTTATTCACAGGGTACACTTGTTTTAAGGAAGATAAACAAGGCCCCATGCACTCTGAAGCAAAACTGCTCCAGGTTCTGCAGCTCTTTGACGCAGGAGACTGGAAATTCTACAGCAGCTTCAGGTCAATTCAAAGGATAAAGATTTTAATGAATTAAATACAAATGGGAACAAATCCAACAGCCCTCATTATTTATTTTGTTATTAGAGTTATTTCATTCTGCCTCTAAATGCTCGATGCACTGATGATTTCTGTATTGACAATGCTAAGATGCAGCGGCTGTCAGAAAGCGTGCTGGACATAGCTACATAGGACAGTTGGGGATTTTGGGATGTAGGGAAATGAAAGATTTGTATTGAGGAACAGGATCATCGGTTGGATATTTCAGCTAAAGTGATTAGCAGGGATCCTAGTTTTCCATGATTAAAAAAAAAATCTGATAAAAACCATAAAAATCCATATTTTTCCATGATTAAAATGAAATGCTGAATTTTGGTTTCCCTAGCCACAATATATATAGGTATCAGTTGAACACAATGTTTTATTGATACAGTTGAACCCCATTTATTTGATCTAAGCCAGATCAGATCATCAAAATTCAGATAATACAGAGAGCTTCAGTCCCACCACCTGGGGCTGACAGCCTCGGTTCGATTTATACAGAGAGCTAGATAATGGAGGCTAGGCTAAATGGGGTTCTACTGAATATGTTTCTTATTTTTTCACAAAATGTGAAAACTAAAGATTTTCTGTAAAGATGCAAATTCTACGTTTTTCCATAGCAAATGGATTTCTAGGATCCCTGATGATCAGCAGTGAAATAATAAATATAGCCGCTAAATCATCATTGTTAGATTTCAGAGTCAACAACCCATTGAGATGAATGTGGGAGTTCACACCTTTCAGAGCTATTGCTTCAGACAAATAGTCCGTCTGTAAACCCAGAAAGACAGCACTATATCAATTTACTCTCATTTCATCATTGGCTACTTTTCTTTGCAACTATAAGAGCTAGAAACACTTTTTCGAAAATGAAATGTTAAATTCTGGTACACAGTTCTGGGCCATTGAATCAAAGAATCACAGATATCATAGAAATGTAGGACTGGAAGGGACCTTGACAGGTCATCTAGTCCAGTCCCAATCACTGAGCCAGGACTAAATATTATCTAACCATCCAATGACAGAGCTCCCACAGCCTCCCTAGGTAATTTGTTCCAGTGCTTAACTATCCTGACAGGAAGTTTTTCCTAATGTTAAACCTAAATCTCCCTTGCTGCAATTTAAGCCCATTGTTTTTTGTCCAGTCCTCAGTGGTTAAGGCGAACAATTTTTCACCCCCCTCTTTATAACAACCTTTTACATACTTGAACACTGCTATCATGTTCTCAGTCTTCTCTTCTCCAGATTAAACAAACCCAGTTTTTTCAATCATTCCTTGTAGGTAGTGCCGGGTCCAGCTTTTTTTGCCGCTGCAAGCGGGAAAGCGAAAAAAAAAAAAAAAAGGCCGATCGGCAGCACTTCAGTGGCAGCTCAATCGTGCCGCTCCATTCTTCGGCGGCAATTCGGCGGGTCCTTCGATCCCTCTCTTCCTCTTCAGTGGCACTTCTGCGGCAGCTCAAAGAGGAAGAGAGGGACCCGCCGCCAAATTGCTGCGAAGACCCGGACGTGCCGCCCCCTTTGCCACCCCAAGCACCTGCTTCCTTCGCTGGTGCCTGGAGCCGGCCCTGCTTGTAGGCCATGTTTCCTGGACTTTTAATCATCTTAGTTGATCACTTCTGGATTTACTCCAATTTGTCCACATCTTTTCCATAGTGTGGTGCCCTGCACTGGACACACTACTCCTCCATTGAGGCCTTATTAGGGTTGAGTAGAATTACTTCTTGTGTCTCACTTACAACACTTCTGCTAATAAATCCCAGAATAATGTTTGGGGTTTTTTGCAACAGTATTACATTGTTGATTCATATTTAGTTTGTGATCCACGAGATCCCCCAGGATCCCCCAGATCCTTTTTTGCAGTACTCCTTCCTAGGCAGTCATTTCACACTTTGTATTGGTGCAACTGATTATTCCTTCCTAAGTGCAGTACTTCGCATTTGTGTTCTTGAATTTCATCCTATTTATTTCAGACCATTTCTCCAGTTTGTCAAGATCATTTTGAATTCTAATCCTGTCCTCCAAAGCCCTTACAAAGAGCTTTAAATACAGACCTCTTTTCTGTTCACCAGTTATCTCAAAGAGAATTCAGATATCCTGAATGTCTTGGTTATTTGAAACATTTGTTTATTAAGCATATTTCACTCACAAACTATTCTCCGTGGTTTTTGCTTTGAGTATTCACTGTTCACACTGCCCACAAAAAATCTTTCAAGTTGACCCCTGAACACATCTAGTGTAAATATTGGTGCCAATATTCCCACCAATATTCTATTTCCATGAAAAAGTTTGTGAACAAAAATTCAGTCATTCAAATGTTAGAAAGACGTCCTGAATAGCATGCAAACCACTTTGGGCTTTGTTGTTCAAACACATCTTTGTGAATTCTGGTTTGGCTCTACAGACAAGTTGTCTTCTTCCGCCTGACTGTGTGACTGCTTTGTATTATTGACACACTCACTACAGCCACACAGCAAAGATCAGTTACTCCAGCTCTAAAATGAAGTTTCAGCCTTGGACCTGATTTGACACTGCCTATACCTTGTGTAGCCATTTACACCCATGCAAAAATCAATATAAAGTGGGTTTAAAATGTATCAAATCCAAATTCTCCATCTTTCACTTCCCATTTTAAACATGTATTGCACAGATGTTAATGGCTACCTAAGGTGAAAGGCTGGGGAGAGCCAACCCCACAGAATCAGGAAAGCCTCCACATCTCTTTAGCTCCAGAGGCCTGTAAATCTTTCAGTGGCCAGAGGCAATCAAAAGCTAATTTCAGCCACTTAGATCTCTAGGCTTTCTCTATACCCCAGTGAGTAAATTCATCAGGAAAAAAAAACCCTAAAGGCATCACACATTTCCATCCTAAGGAGTGAAAAATGTTTAATGTTCTCCGCAGTGAAATACTGCTGGAGAAAGGAGGGACCGAGGGAAAAACACAGCCAACCCAACACCTATGGGACAGGCTAGACTTTTAGGAAGGGTTTTGCTTATTGTACCTGAATTAGGCCTGCCAGAGCTGATTTTTGTTTGGTTGGTTAGTTTGGTTTGTTTTTTTTGAAGTTTTAATTATTTTTCTACAAATAATATATAGCATGTAAGAGACCATGAATAGTTAAGCTCCTTTTTAAAATATATATAAATAGATATATGGCCAAGTCACCACAATGTCATGTTTTCAATTGAACCAACAAGAACAGCACAATGAAAAATACTGCCCTGACTTCCACCCTTAACTCCCCTGGCTGGATTTCAACCAGTGACCTACATCTGGAAGGCACTATGCTATTATGAATCCCCTGAGCCATCCACTTACTCTCTCTAGCCTCAGCTTTATTGTTTTAAGCAAGCTAAGCTCTAAGCAGGTGATTTTTCCCAAGCACTCCCTTCGTAAAGAGCAGTCCAGTTGTGGAGAGAGTAAGGATTCTTTTCTCTCTCATGTAATTTACATGTAAAAAGTAATTAAGCCATTTCACTATGGAATATATCCAAATAGCACCCCATTTATGAATATGAACAGATTTTTAAAAGCAAAACATTTCCTCTTTTGTCACTGAATTAAAATGTAAACATATCTCTACTGCACATACAGCCAAGCTTCATATCCCAAGAGGTCTATGCATAATCTATTTAGTTTCCCCTATCAAGGCTTCAACATGTCCTTTGTTCCCTGCTATCTTCTAAATTATTTCAGTACCATGCACAGTTAAAAAAGCAAACAAGGTAAAATGAGCTTCTGTAGGCAAAGAATTTGGGCCAATTCTGGCCTCATGCACCTTGAAGGAGTGTTTATATTTTCATTCATTCCTTAAGATGGCATTTCAAGCTTTGTTACAAATTAACCTAAAGTCATCTTTTAAAGAAACAGGAAACAATAGTGGATTAATATTGCTTAACCTGTACAATTCTTGGTACTTAACTAATTTTGATGAGAATGACTTCAAATTTGGAAGCTTCAGAACAGATAACAGGTTTCTGGCACAATGTTTAAATCCCATAATAAATTATATTGATATTAGTGAAATGTATTTAATTGTAGATTTGATTGGACATTCAGAAGGACAGAGCTTGTGGCAAGATATGTCCAGATGTATAAAGTTATCATATGATTGATGTATTAAATCACTGTACTAAACAAAAAGCAAGTATGTCTATAGTACACAACACACTGTCTCTCTACCAACTGTGTGTGCTAGGGAAAGAAACAAGGTTATTTTCCAATTAATTTCAAACCCAGATGAACGTGATGGGATAAGTATTACTATTCTTGGCATGCTGTAGCTTTGGAAAGGTTCATGGTGCTTTGAACATGGTTCTGTTACGTATTCTGAGGTACTAGTTCTCCTAGGCAATGAAGTTAGCCCTGAGAGGGACAGAGTGGAGATAAATGAGAAAGAGAGGTAGTGAAAAGTGGAGACAGGCCTAGAAATAGAGAGGAGGGCCTTAGAGCCTATGAACCCACAGAAGCAAAGCAAACACAAAGAGAGGAGGCCCAAGGAAGCAGAGAATGCATCAATATACCGACAATTTATACTGGGTTGAGGATTGTATTAGAACATGGTTCAGACTAGCCTGTGTAAATGGGTGTCAGGAGTAAGAGCATGCAGCTGCCCCTGCTCACTACTCCCGACAGGCAGTCAGCCGGGCTACCTGACGGATCACCCTGCCTGCCTGCCTGGCTGAGGAAGCCAGCGGGCCGGTTCTGAAAGCCCAGCAGCAGCTTGCTGGTTGTTCACTATGCACATCCACAGATTCGCCGCCTCCATGTGCTTGTCTCGCCCCAAGCCCTGCTCTTGCTCTACTGTTCCAGCCTGGACCCTGGCCAGCTTTGTTCTGGTCCTCTCCCAACCTTGCATCCACATCAGAACCAGCCCTGCTCCTGATGCCTGGAAATCCAGTTCTGACCTTTGGCCCTGGTTCTGACCCTGTCTCACCCCTTGGCTCTGGCATTTGGATGCCAACCACGAGGCATGACTGTCTATGACCCAGTCCCCTGACAATAAATCATAGACTTATGTTATAGCATCCACCTGTTACAGGATTAGGCACTCCATCGTGGCGATGGGTGGGGTATAGGAACATGAATAGAAAAGAATACTTGGGTAATGGTTAAAACGCAGTTTTAAATCCTACAGGCCCTGCGGAAAGAAATGTAATTTTTACAGGATCTCTCTGTTAGTCAATGGCAAACACCTGCAGGAAGTCAGTGCACACAGCTGAAGTCAGTAAGATTTGTGCCTTAGTGTGGTCCCTGGTGCAATAACAGTTGTTGTGCAGATGGGCTCAGCTAATGGCAGACGTGGACAAAGCAGTGGAGAGGAGGAGAAAGGTGACAGAGTGGTTCCAGAGACCAGGCAGCTGTGTAAATCTACATGGCAATTCTCAGCTTGCAGCATGAAGCCTTAGTTGAAAAACCCTGTGTCCACATGATAAAATCCATACTGAATAATTCAACCGTAATTGTTCAGTCGTAAACGGCTTCACTCAAGACCAGTAAAAGCAATTAGGGCCAGATTATGGCTGGGGGGGGCCTGCACTAGAGGGGAGGGGGCAAGGAATCCACACTCCATACAGGGACAGGCCTCATCTGCAGCTCTTGTTTGCCCTGAAGGCCACCCCTATAGGAGTGAGGAGATAGAAGAGGTAGCCAGCTGTGAAAGGAAGGCCACATTGCGTCCTCTTGCGTGGTGCATCAGCAGGTGCACTCCTGTGCGTATCAGGGAGCACGAGGAGGCAGGCACAAACCATGAGCTGTCAGATAGCGCAACTCCACACTTCCCCCACCATGGGGCTTTGCCTAAACAGCATTAATGAGCCCTAAGGACCTGATCCAGCAAAGTACAGGTATTTTAAGCATGGATCGGAGGTTTAATTTGCACCCTGGCCTGTTCCACTCTTATATTTTATCTTAACCAAGGAAATCTTTCCTGAGCTGTATATATGCAATTATGTGCCTCCATTATTCAAATACACAGTCACGGGGGGGGGGGGGAAGGATTATGAATTTAAAAAAAAAAAAATCATGGGATTGAAAATATCATTCTTGGTTTTCCTTTAACCAAATTCCTGCCTGGTACATTTTTTTAATGACTAAGTGAGGAGCCCTTCAATAAAAGCGATTTAGGATGGAAATTCTGACTGACCCACTATCATTATGGCAAGAGCAGCTCCACCGTAACACACCAAAATATTTTCATGTTTATCTTTTAAAGTGATCAGTGACACTGACAGGTGTACTCTGAAAGGCAATCCGGGGTAGGGGTTGTTGAACCGCATAGACACGTCCTCTATCTGAATCCGAATAATACATCAGAGAAATCGTGGTTACCTTGGTGGATACTATGAATCTACACATTGCAAAAGCATTTTATCTGCAGGTGACTACTGGCTAGCTTTAAGTCATCCCTTCCAGTAATTCAGCCCTTATCTCCATTTTGCAGGCCCAGGACTATCCCTTTCCTCCGCTCATCCCCATCACTACATGCTGAAATCACAGCAAAAGCAAATATTTCTGCAACCTGAACCAAGCCAGAGCTTAAGCCCTCAAGCGCACAAAGAGAACAGTTGCAGACAAATGTTTATCTTGATTTGCACACACCATGCTGCCGAGGCTTTTTAATCAGAGACCATAATTGCTCTTCTTTGTTTGGGAAACTCACAGGGATCAAATATCAGTCAAGCTAGGAGAGGAAATTATGAGTGGGAAATGACAAAAAAATAAAAAAGCCAACCCCTGCAAAGCTGCAGTTGCTGCTACGTATCAACTAATTCCCCAGTGACTCGGTGTGGTGGTTCCGAGTATTAGCAAGATAGCACTCTGACCTCTCCATATAGTTGAAGTCCCCACATCCTCCTGTTGCTGAGTAAAGAAAACTGAACAATCTTATGGAAGAGGATTACTGAGCTCTTTCAGATATCTTTAGATTTGCAATACTTTATTGTACCCCAACCTCCACAACTTAAGTCAGTTTGTTCACCCGCTATCCAGAGGTGCTGCAGGAGGAAGAATTAAATCATGGACTATGGATAATTCCCAAATCCCAGTGTGCCATTTTTGGTTACCCTTATTCCAAAGAGGAAAATACTAGCCTGTAAGTAGCATTCTCAATCGAACGTTGAACACTGAGTCTGGGGAGTACCAAGATGGTTTTAGAAGACAGCATTTCTGCAAACGGCAGGCAACCTTGTTTAATTTGCTGTTTGCTGCCATTTTTCAGGGCACAGACTGCAGATAAACTATTTTTCCCCCCAAAGGATTGATAATGGAGGATAAAGTGACACAAGGGCACACAGAGTGGTGCTGTAAGTTCGAAAGCAAGAAAGGAATGTTCACCTTCCTTTTCACTGAAATCCTAGCCCAGTGGCAGGACCCCCATAGTGCCACATGAATGGCTTGAAAATATAATTTCCGTTACCTGCCAAATTCCAACTGAAAATAAGTTGGATGTAAATAAAGATGGATACTAATGTGCAAATCTAGAAAAATCCAGTTCTGGTGTAAATTTCTTTGAAACTGGGTACATTTATTTTCCCAGCTTCCAAACTATCTTTGCTTCTGATTCAAACTTCAATCAGCAAGGAAATTCAGAATTCAATCAGACAGTCTTTCCTTAATTCTCCCTGTCATGTCAGTCTGTATGGAGCTGGTATGATGTTAGCGTGGACTGGATTTCTGCATTTAAACCATTACTGCAAATAGGTCTTTCAGAGGAGAGGTAAAACTAAGATCCTTTTTAATACGTAGTCTTTAAAGAACACATAGATACTTTTCATAAGAGTACAGATGTTAAGCCAATATCCTACAGCCTAATCCCAACTAATTACATGCTGGCTATATGCATTCTCCTTGCAGCTTCAAACTGCATGTGATCTTCTTCTACATATCCTGTCCTAAAAATGTTGTTCGGTGTTGAGGTGTGCTGTTAATCACATGCTGCGTTCTATCCCAGACGTTGCTCTCTGTTAACGTGTAGCAATCCCTTATCTATCTTGGAGAGCTGTTCATAAGTACGGTCAAGGAATTGTGCTTATAATACTATCACTTTAAACATTTAAATTTCATTGTAGGTTCTCAATGCAGATTAAATGAACTATTCATTAGAAATATAAATTCTTAATTATCATCATTGCTAGTAGAAGCAGCTATCCAAGTGTTAAAAAATCAGCCATTTTACATTTAAATTCAGTGGCCTGCATCAGAGAATTACTTAAATTAGCGATGGGAAAGCCCAAGTACACAGGGTCATTTAATCCACACCCTTGATATAAGAAGTTAGAACAAATATTTTTGAGTACTTTGTGTAGTTTAGTTTTAAATGTTGCAAGCAATGGGGTCTGCACAACTACCACTGGCAGATTACGCTGCAATCTAACAGAAACTGCACCCACAGGAAGGGAGAATGGGCGTCCTCCGGCCTTCTGAAATTGCATCATATCATATTGAACTACAGCATTCTCCTGATGTAGGCCCCTGATTTTGTAAGGTACTTAAGCATCAATGAGATGATGCCTGTGCCTAAAGTTAAGCACATGCTTAAGTCCTTTGCTGGGTCCAGGCTATAACAAGGAAACTCCACATAAGTTCCCGTGGCAAGCCCCTACTTTTGTCAGATGTATAACACTTTATTGTATAATACACCCTTTGGTTCCCACTGCTGTGTTGTCTGGGGTTTTTTTGTCCATTATATTATATTGCATGCAGCCATTTCTGTTCTAAAAAGCAAGGTTCGTCATTTAGATAGAGCAGCAAGTAATTTATTTGATGAATTTGACCATTCTTTCTTTTCATGAATTTACTGTGAAAAGTTTACAATTTTCTTGAGTTTATTTGCAATTACTTGATAAATGTAATGGCTGTGAACCACACTTGCTAGGTAGCCCAGTCGCAAACAGTTCATTAGAAATGTTCATTTTGAAAAATTAGAAATTTGAGCTGCTTTTATTACTTTTCATCAAACACTTGGCAATGTGTCTATTCCCTGATTGGATGAGCATAACTCTTAGAATCTGGTTTTTGCTGGGAATCCTCATGTTTATACATGTTCAAACTTTCCTTTCTGCAATATTTCCATTTCTCAAAATTCATCACTTCCATGACCCTTCCTACCAATAAATCAGTTCCCTAGAACACCTGTGGAAAGCAGCCACAAAATGGGGGAGAAAACAAATGAAGGGAATTAAAATCAAAGCTGGGGGCCTAACTCCCTTAGACTCCTTGCCTTTGAAAATCCCAGCTTTACATTTTAGTGCTCTTTTCTGGTTCAATAAGCAAAGTAATAGATGTGTAATAGTTGTGTATGAAGAGTGTCCTATTTATTGTATGCTATATATTTGGATCCATGCATCTCTGCTGTACTGTATCAAAATCTAACATATGTTTAATTACATTTTTTGGTACAAAGACTAATTTCCTGCATGTTTGTACAATGCCTAGCATAAATGGGGCCCTGACTTGGTTGAGGCCTCTAGGTACTACCCACATAAGTATTCAATAGTCATAATTAGCTCAACAAAAGCAACCTAGCAGAAATGTGGTATTCTTCCATATAATTTACTATTTTCTATAGTATCTTGAGCTGTCTTTGGTGAATTCACAAGGTGTGTCCCATCCTCAGAAAGAGTAACACTCATCACTTGCATGTCTTTTTATACTTGGTCACACCTGTTGACATTTCTGTCCAAGAAAAGATTATCTAATAGCAAAGGAAAGAGACGGGGAGTCTGCAGCGTCGGAAGAAAAAAAGACAAGGCAAGATGTGTTGCAGCAGGTGCCTCACTAATCCATCGAGACGTGGATAATCAAAATATATACAATACATGGGTACAGCCTACATATTCTATATGTACTGCAGGCAAGCTCACAATAGATTTTATCCTCAAACTAACTAGAGAGCAAAGTGGAGAGTCAAACAGAGCCCCAGAGAGAAGTGATTGTCCTTCCAAAGGTGGACAGTCCGCTGAAGGGATGTGACTCTGTGTGGTTAAGGTTCTTTTATTTGGGACAATAGAGAAAAAAGAATGTTTGCAAGAGTTGCATCTGCCCAAAAAGCATCCCTGATTTGTGGGCATGACAACAGAATATATAGATTGGACTCTTACCCACTCAGCCAGAAAAAGAAGTACAAGTGTGGGCTTGAAAATGCCAGCGAGCCAGAAATAACATCAGAAAGCTCATGTGCCATGTTCACAGTTAGTAGCTGTAAGCATGTAGCGTGTTCATCATCTGCCTTCATTTTTAGCAAGCTCCTTTTAGCCAATACTAATGTGGCCCTACAAGTGGGCCAACAGCAGGGGATACATTTTAGACAGCACATAACTGGGTTGGGAGATACAACTTTATTAGCAGTGCTAATCAAGACAGTATTAAAACAAGTCCAACCCCTCATCCATTTATAAATAAGTTCATTTTTGTCAGATTCTTACACTTGTTCTCGGGTGCAAATTTAATGAAATAGCCAAATGAATGTCGTTCTTAGGTACCAGAGGCAGTATGATAATACATAACATTATGTCCAGCTTCCCCACTTCAGACACTTTTTGTAGAAATACCTCCAAAAGTACCTTTGAACAGGTGATGATCCCTTCTCCCTGTCCAATGGCTGGAATGTGTTTCAAAGGACCATACAGGAAGTTCACTAAAGGTGGCTGGTGACACACTTATAGGAGATAGTAAAAGTAACATTGGTATGCAACTTCCTGGACAGGAGGGTGTTTGTGGATGTTCCACGTGAGAGGGAGAAAGAACAGCTGTAAACTCCTCAGAACCATGGACAACAGAAATCCAGATAATTATTCTGACCTCTTTGGTATACAGGAAACAGGACAGGTATACAGTGAAACAGGACCTGTGGTTGCAATACACAGGTTTACTGCAGTTTTCAGTACTTTCTGTATTGTAAGTTCTCCTCTTTTGAGATCATACACCTTGGCTCAGATCAGAAACTGCTATTGCACAAATAGATAGACATATTATCCAGGTTTTTCTCCATCTTCAGAAATATCAAGTATTGGCCACTGCTGGAGGCAGGGCATCAGGCTTGAGATACCAAGGGTCCGATCCTGTAAAATAAATCTTAATTTAAAGATAAAAATGGAACGTGGGATTATTAAGCTACATTTATCTGACTCTAGTTTCCCTTAGGGTTGTATGAACCTTGGATGCATAAATGAGAGCTTTCTCCTTGAGCAGGGACATAGGAGTAGGTAGAATGAATTTCCTTATTAAGCAGAAGCTTTATTTTGTAAATGGGATCCTGCATTTACCTAAGCACACGACAGTAAAATTCACCCAAAGAGCAGGCAAATTTTCTCTGAGTCATGCCTTACAATAAAAAACTGCTCAATGTTATTCCCAATAACTACTACCTCAATAGGCAGAGTGTCTGGTAAATACTACGTATAACTTACTAGCTTCTTAAGGGAACAGCATCAATATATATCCTATAGTAAAGCCATGTAAAGATTTCTGAGGTTGTACATCCTCTTGCAAAGTTTACAATCATGCTCTTTACATTAAAAAATAATGAGCTTATTCTCATTTGCGGGTTCTTAAGAGCACAGAAGCCCATGGTCACTCAATAATATGAATGCGCATCTCATAAATAGTAAATGAAAATGGAGCTCTCTCACCTTCACAGAAGTAGGACTGAAAGCTGTCTGGTCCCCCAGGGAAGCATATTTCTTTCAGGAAGCATTCATTTCGGGAGTTCTGAAAATCCTACCAGTCTAAAGGTATTTGAGGGAGAAGGGAGGGTTGATATGGACACTTACACTGTTTGTTTCATTTCTCCCGTCTCGATACATCACTTGCACTGAAGCTATAATTGTTTTCACAATGGAAAAGTGCCAGTGTTCCTGGTAAGACCAAAGATCAGTCATTTTTTATGGGTAAGCAGCACAAATGGTCTATTTCACCAAAGAGTAACTTTGGGAAGTGATAGCAGTTAAGCATAATATAGCAGTTATTGAGATGTGTGCCTAAAGGCATCCATGATTACAGGAATGAGAATTAGAGTACACAGCTTTATCAAAAATGTGGACTTCTATATTTTCCCCATTCTTAATATCCTTGTTCATTTTTCTTTCATAATAAAAACCCCCTAGTGCACACGGACCCTCATTTTGAATAGGTGTGTTCTGCCAGTTTTAATCCTAGGATGAGGTTAGTGTGATAATGTGCCCAAGACATCGAGATTAGATCTATTTGATTAAATGCATTTAAAAAAATGTTAAGTGAAAGTTATTTAGAATGTAATAGGTATGAAACCAATTAAAGTCTATAGAAATGTAGGTCTGATTGAAGTTATTCATAAAAGCATCTTATGATTCCCTAGGAGGGATATAATTTTCTGTTAAATGGCTAAAAAAAAACGACTATAGAAAAGTTAGCATTTTGGCTCATTCTATAGAACTTTGCTATGACCCATACATAGGTTTTGGATATGGTTACAAAGATTCCAGTGAAGCCAATGGAACCCCCTGCACAGGGCCACCCAGAGGATTCAGGGGGCCTGGGGCAAAGCAATTTTGGGGGCCCCTTCCATAAAAAAAAGTTGCAATACTATAGTAACATCTATTTGGAAATGTAAAAAATAACCAGTGAAATACATTCAAAAATTAATTTTTAATCATTTGAAGATACACTAAATACATTATTTAAAAACATTAAATGCTTTAATGGTATGTATACATTTGCAATTACATAATGGGCTGTCGCTGGGTGATGGTTGGTGCCAATGGGCTGTCGCTGCCTGGGGGTGGCGCTGCTCTTGCCCAGGGCTGGGTGAGGAGCTAGGCTCTGGATCGGAGGTGCCTGGCTCACAGGGGCTGTGTTCAGAGCTGGGGGTCAGGGCTATGGGGGATGGGGTTGGGGGGTGCCCGGCTCAGAGGGGCTGGGCTCGGAGCTAGGGGTCAGGGGGGTGTCCAGCTCAGAGGGGCTGGGCTCGGAGCTGGGGGTCAGGGCTGTGGGGTGGGAGGTCAGGAGGGGGTTACCGGCTCAGAGGGGCTTACCGTGCTGCTTATTCCCGCCTCCCCCCTCTCCCGGAGCCTCAGCGCACTGCGTCCAGGAGCGGCCCTGGACAGCGCTTCAGTGGCCTGGCTCCACAGGATCTGAGCTCCCGCCGCTCAGAGCCCCGCCCCCTTACCATGCAGCTCTGAGCGGGAGGAGCTCAGGCCACACGGCTGCAGTGCTGTCCAGAGCGGCTCCTGGACACGGCACACTGAGGCGCTGGGGGATGGGGAAAGGTGCCCCTGCATGCATTTTCAAAGCAATAATATGGCCTTATAATTGTGACTCAGCAATTGACAAGTTTTCCGACAAATTAAATTAAACACACACACATGCTCTCTCTCTCTCACACATACACACACACACACACACAGGTGTAGTTCTGGATGCATAACAGATTTCTCAGTTTGCTGGCAATTCCAAAAAATTGGAAAAATACTGGTTTCCAGTAAAACCAAAAATGACATGTGTTAAAAATTTTGAAAATGTGAAAGGTGAAAAAAAATCATTTGGGATTGAATGAAATGTTGGAATTTTTTAAAAACAAAATCTAAGTGTATATTTTGAATTTGACCATTTTTTAAACATTTTTTGAATGTTTCAATAAAATTAAAGGACATTTCAAACAAAAATTCATTTAGAACAAAAACATAAAACATTTCATTTTCAAAAAAGTCAAAACTTGCAAACAAAATGTTTCAATTTGGGGGGAATTTTTTAAAGATTATCCCCTCTCCCTCTCAAGAAGTCGGTGAATTCGTCATGAATTAGCTAAACATTTCAATCATAGAATCATATAAGATTAGGGTTGGACGAGACCTCAGGAGATCATCTAGTCCAACCCCCTGCTCAAAGCAGGACCAACCCCAACTAAATCATCCCAGCCAGGGCTATGTAAAGCCTGGCTTTAAAAACCTCTGAGGATGGAGATTCCACCACCTCCCTAGGTAACCCATTCCAGTGCTTCACCACCCTCCTAGTGAAATAGACCTCTCCCACTGCAACTTGAGACCACTGCTCCTTGTTCTGTCATCTGCCACCACTGAGAACAGCCGAGCTCCATCCTCTTTGGAATCCCCTTTCAGGTAGTTGAAGGCTGCTATCAAATCCCCTCTCACTCTTGTCTTCTGCAGACTAAGGGTATGTCTTCACTGCCACATTAAAGTGCTGTCGCAGCAGTGCTTTAAAGTGGCTGTGTAGTCACGGCACCAGTGCTTGAAGTGAGCTCTCCCAGCGCTGTAAAACAACCACCCCCATAAGGGGAGTAGCAATCAGCACTGGTGCGCTGTCTACACTGCCACTTTAAGCCCAGTTCCCTCAGCCTCTCCTCATAAGTCATGTGCCCCAGCCCCCTAATCATTTCCATTGCCCTCCGCTGGACTCTCTCCAGTTTGTCCACA
Source organism: Malaclemys terrapin pileata (assembly GCF_027887155.1). NCBI lineage: Eukaryota > Metazoa > Chordata > Testudines > Emydidae > Malaclemys > Malaclemys terrapin. The sequence goes on from NC_071511.1 coordinate 14,774,193, forward strand.
TCCTTTTTGTAGTGAGGTGCCCAAAACTGGATGCAATACTCCAGATGAGGCCTCACCAGTGCCGAATAGAGGGGAATAATCACTTCCCTCGATCTGCTGGCAATGCTCCTACTAATGCAGCCCAATATGCCGTTAACATTCTTGGCAACAAGGGTGCACTGCTGACTCATTATCCAGCTTCTCATCCACTGTAATCCCCAGGTCCTTTTCTGCAGAACTGCCATTTAGCCAGTTGGTCCCCAGCCTGTAGCAGTGCATGGGTTTCTTCCATCCTAAGTGCAGGACTCTGCACTGATCCTTGTTGAACCTCATCAGATTTCTTTTGGCCCAATCCTCCAATTTGTCTAGGTCACTCTGGACCCTATCCCTACCCCCCGCATATCTACCTCTCCCCCCAGCTTAGTGTCATCTGCAAACTTGCTGAGGGTGCAGTCCATCCTATCATCCAGATCATTAATGAACAAAATCAGCCCCAGGACCAACCCGTGGGGCACTCCGCTTGATACTGACTGCCAATTAGACATCAAGCCGTTGATCACTATCTGTTGAGCCCGACAATCTAGCCAGCTTTCTATCCACCTTATAGTCCATTCATCCAATCCATATTTCTTTCACTTGCTGGCAAGAATACTGTGGAAGACAGTTTTTCACTGTTTTTCTGTAGTCAGTCAGGCCCCTGCTGGAGTGCTCATGGGCACATCGTCTGCTTAGGCAAACAATCAGGGCTTTGGCCAGCCCGTTTTCTAGGGTTACCATACGTCCGTTTTTTCCCGGACATGTCTGGCTTTTCAGCAATCAAACCCCCATCCAGGGGGAATTGCCAAAAAGCCGAACATGTCCGGGAAAATGCCGGCTGGGCACTTCCCCTCCCGCGGCGGCTCTGCTCCTCCCCTGACTCTTCGGCTCTGTTTAAGAGCCGAGCTGCCCGAGTGCTATGGGCTTCAGGCAGCCCCCTTGCCTCCGGACCCCAGCCGCCAGCCGGGCACTTCCCTTCCCGGGCTCCGGCGGCGCAGGGTCCGGAGGCATGGGGGCTGCCCAAAGCCGGTAGCGCTCAGGCAGCTCGGCTCTTAAACAGAGCCGAAGAGTCAGGGGAGGAGCAGAGCCTCCGGCCGCGGTGGCTCTGCTCCTCCCCTGACTCTTTGGCTCTGTTTAAGAGCCGAGCGCTACGGGCTTTGGGCAGCCCCCATCCCTCCGGACCCTGCGCCGCCGGAGCCCGGGAGGGGAAGTGCCCAGCCGGGGGCGCAGGGTCCGGAGGCACAGGGGCTGCCCGAAGCCCAAGCGCTACTGGCTTCATGGTTTGCCGGGCAGCCTCCAGACCCTGCGCCCCCAGCTGGGCGCTTCCCCTCCCGGGCTCCAGCTGCGCTGGGGAAGCGCCGGCCGGGGGCGCAGGGTCTGGGGGCTGCCCGGCAAACTGTGAAGCCGGTAGCGCTCGGGCAGCCCTTTTCGCGTGGCTGGGAGTGGGAGGGAGGAGGGGGCGGAGTCAGGGTGGGGTTGGGGCGGGGCTGAGGGTGGGAAATGGGTGGGACCAGGGCCCCATGGAGGGTCCTCTTTTTTAATGTGTTAAATATGGTAACCCTACGTTTTCCCTTCTCTTTGGGTGATTCTTTCAGAAGCAAGGGGAAATGACAGTTTAGATATAAGAAATTATGATTGTCTGAAGCCACAAAAATTAGTAGGGTGTCTCCAGAGTAGATGTAGTACCTGAAATGACTTCTTAACTTATTTTAATATGGATGGTGAACCGTGGTCTTGTAGATAACACCACTAAATCAGGACTTGGGAGGACTGGGCTCGATTTTCAGCTCTTCCATAGACATTCTGTGTGACCTTGGGCAAGTCATTTCATCTGCCTCCACTTTCCATCTATAAAATGGAGATAATAATTCTTCCTTCATCTCTTACTCTGTGTATGTATAGATCAATAGGGACATGATCTTGATTTGGGCCTCTTGGCCCTACCATAATACAAACAACAAATTATGAAGTTGACCAGATTTTCAAATTAACAGTATCCCTTTAAGTAAGACTTTAACACTTTGTTCCCTAGAATGAGAGCATTTATTTCTACAATATTTAGCAAAAATACATCACATTTTGTTTGATTGATGTGAACCTTAGGTAATCATTTTTTTTAAAGAATAGCAGCTTTTTACAGAATACTTTTATTTAGTAAGATAAAGAGGAAAAAACCTCAGAGGTTAGACGAAAAGTCATTTCCTGAGGCAGATGTTTTTAAGTCGGATGAGAATAGCTTGAAACCCTGTCACTCTCATGAAATTTATATTGAATGTACAGTCAACAGGAGAAGAAAAATGAACTATTGTTTTAAATTATTATGGCTGAAGGAATACGTATTTTTGTTGTCAGATTCTTCAATTGATACTGCTTTGATGCTCTATATTTCTTTCATCCCTAGCTTAAAAGACCACACATCCTCTGTTTTTATCTGCCTTGGTTTATATCCCTGTAGCAGGCATTCTGGAGCCATTGTGCTATTCTGTCCACCAGAAGGTTCCACCAGACTTAGTCCAATGGATTTACTGAGCAGCTAGTCCATTGTCCCCATGACCTATTATGAACCACACGGCAAGGCTAAGCTTGTGAACCTCATTCTGACATAACTCTCATGGAAATCAATGTGAGTTTACCATTTCTGGAAAGGTATGCAGAACTGGGCCCAGTAGTGATGGTAAATACACTCACCCCAAGTGCAAGCTGCATTGGGCCAATGTATAGGGCACTGGACGGGGACTTAGTAGCCCTGGGTTCTATTCCTGGTTCTGTCATTTTGGCTGCTGGGCGACCACAGGTAAATTGTTTCAAGTGGGATTTTCAAAAGCTCTCAACACTGTTACACTGGCCTAGTTTTGCTGCTGCTGAAGTGAATGCTAAAACTCCGATGCATTTCATTAGAATCTGGATTACTCTCAACGCTTTTGAAAATCCCATCCTTCAAATTTCAGTGCCTTGGTTTCCCTATATGTAAAATGGAGATAGTGATACTTACCTCCTTTGCAAAGCATTTTGAGATCTGTGGCTGTGCTATAAAAGAGCTAAACTTTTTGGTTTTAAATTTTAATTTATTATGTAAACCATTTTCATATGTTTTATACAAATTATAGGAGGCAAATTTGAGATTGGATGGTTAGCTGGAGTCCGAGTGAGTAACATTTGTGGTTTTTTGGAGGGCAGAGTTTTGCTTTTTTTTTTTTAAAGAAGTTGTAGAATTTTTGCAAAGAAGGGGTAAACATATTGGGGGGCTAGCTGGACTCCACTGAAACACATGCTTTCAATCTTAACCTATTAAATCCAGTTTTCTATTTAGGAACAAATGTTAGTATTCTGAAAATTAACTATTTCATTTAACTCCTGAGTCTTGAAATCAACACAATTTATTTAATGCTAGACGACAAATTTTGCAGTCCTTACTCAGCCAAATCTCCCATTGAAGTCAATATAAATTCATAACTTCACTTCAAAGTATTCCCATTAAAGTAGTGCATGACGTAAACATTTATAGTGCATTTAAAATAATTCCTGTAAATTATCCCCCCTCATAATATCTTATGCACATTAAAATATTTGCCTTTTATTACAGCTCCTGTACAGTATTCAAGCCTTACTTCTGTACTTTAAGTAAATCCATTCTCACCCTTGTAGTACAAAATAGTCTCCCATAATGTGATGATTAGTCAACTTCCAGGACTCATGGACTCTTTAGTAGTAAGAGGATGTAGCTTAGCTGATTAAATTTGTACTACAGTCAGGAGGAATCCTTTAATGTGAAGATCAAGGAAGCAATCGTGCACCTGAAAATTTCTGGATGCCTGCTAGGCACTCTGGTACAAGTCTATTGTCTAAGCCAGTTCTCTCTGTTTATGCAGGGAGAAAACTAATACCCAAACTAAAATGAAGGGCTTGAGATTAGGTCCCATAGAACATGTAATGCACATCTCATTGTTATACCTAAACATCTCTCTGTGGTATCTGTTTTCATAAACCATTTCAGTGCATTAGAATCTTGTCTAATCTATATTTGATTAGAAGTAAGATTAGCCCTAGTTATCAAATCAACATGTATAAAAGGTTAGCATAAATATGTGTAATTCTCTGTTGGGTATTTATAAGTTATTTTTATTTATCTAGGACAGACAGGGCTAACATTGGCATATAAAATGTATTTTGAGTATCGTACAAACAGAAGGATTTTTGCCTACTTAGCATTACACATTACGCATCTGTCCTACACGATGCCAGCTTTCCCTGCCACTAGATTTTCACAGCAGTAGGAAAATAGCAGGGATAAAGGGATTAAAAAGCAATGATTTTCTGTAAAGCTTTATAGGACACATCTGCTATGATCTCAGCTTACTTGCCTCGTCTACACAAGTGAAACACCAGCACAGATAGACTGAAGGATTAAATGCAGACAAGTGTGTAAAGTAAGGATTTTTGCTGATTTTACTCTCTGCACCCTTTGGAAGGAGGCTTCAGAAGCTGTTATAATCATAGACAATATTTCAGTGTGGTGATTTTTAGTTTGTAATTTAAAAATCAAGGGACCTACTCAGTGCAATTCAAAGGTCATGCTCAAAGTATAATGCTCAGGAATTGCGAACACTCAATAACTTGTAACAGATGCCACCGAGGGCTGAATTTGACTCAGTTGCCAAGACAAGCCACACGAATTATAGTTCATTGAATTATTATTTGTATTCAGTCCTTGCCCCAAAGAGATTGGAGTCTAAACAGGGAAGTTGGGGGGAGGAAGGAAGCATTATCCCCATTTTATAGATATCACAATTCTATGCCTTAACCACAAGATGAACTTATTCAATGGATGTAGATATACATCTGGAATACTGGTGGGGGAGGGGGTTTGCCAACAGTTACCGAACAGTGATAGCTGAGAAGCCAGTTATTGAGAGTCTACATACAAAGTTTCCACTGTGTGGTACCTCAGAAAGTGCCAACCACTGCACTCGGACAATCACAAGAAACTGTTACAGTTCATCTTTGCAAGTGAAAAAGTCTTTCCAGTAGAGGCAGAAGCAACACAACAATGTCAGCCGATCTCTTTCTGGTATAACTGTTAGATCTTTTATCAAGTTCTGTCATTGGCTTTTCATAGACGTGTATTAGCTAATCTGGATTAAGGTGCTGTTTGTAAATCAAATTGCTCCCAAATGTGGCCAACATTTACCACTGAATTTGTATCTCTCTGTTAGTGGTAAGGCACCTGACTCTGTGGTATCTAAACTGAAAGAATGATGAACTGCAGGCAGCATCCCCGGAGGATGCCTTAGCCTTATTGTTAGAAATATTATCATAATCTTTCTCAGATTATTGGAATATTTAGATCTTGGTAACCCAAATATTTTGTTTGCTTGCTTTTGAAACTATTGCTTTCTTTTTAAGAACCAAGAAGCAACTTCCTCCAGGGACACCGCATGGATTTTCCCTCTCACCTAGAGGGCAAGAATGTCTCGGGAGTATGCTTTTCTACCATATAGCTCATTAGGACTCACTGATCACAAAGCCCTTCCATCGTCACAGACCAGCTATGGACCCAACCACTCCTTTCTGGTGTAAACTTCACAAGAGCGAGCTATTGAGGAGTCAAAATCTGCATGGATCCCTTCATCGAGTTTCTTCCCAGTGTTTGTACTGGAAGAGTGGAGTCGCCCACTACCTGACCCATGGGATCCCGGGATATCAGTGAGAGACCAAGGCCATTTCTGTAGAGAACTAGTGCATCCACACTGGTCGTATGCCTTCCCCATGTTACCAGGGTCTTCTAGTTACATCTGTCCCAGCCCTCCCCTTAAAGAGACATTTTGCAGAATAAATCAGAAAGCCCAGGTGATATTACCTTACTCAGGTAAGCACAACAGGGCCAGAAATAGCTGACCCTCCTTCTCTTTTGACTGCAAAAGTTGAAACTCAAATGCATAGATCTTGAAGGCACAAACTGGCCTTGTGATTGGTATTGCAGCCTGAAACTCCAGGATTTAGATGGCTTAGGCAACATCTGCATAGCCAGGAAATACATTACATTTGCCCCTATTTCTCTTTATCCTTTTCTTTGCTATTAATTTCAGAGAATATATAGAATCCAATAATATCATATATAAGCAATCTCTGTTCTCTCATGTACTCTCACCTAGAGTTTTCTACATGGAGAATATTTTAACATAAACTGACAAGTTATGTGATATTTTGATTTATAATTAAATTAAGATTATTCATATTAAAAATAAAATACATATATTGCTCCACCCGTCACACATGGAAAGGGCTACATATATAGAGTATATCAGTGTAATCCATTTATTAGTTTATGGGTCCAGAATCCTCCAGGGAATATATCAGATGTACATGAGTACTCCATTTTACTTTTAGATCACCGACACATTGAGAAAAATGTACATTCTCATCTACAGTAGCTCCATATTGCCCACTCATCAAAGGACGGTAAAGTCACCTGATTTATGTTGCCCTTTAAAAGTATATTTAGTGGTTTAATGTCAAAAAAAAGATGCCAGATTGGCACATGTCAAGTTCTCATCACTGAAGAGGTAGCGCAGAGGCAGCACCAATGCAATCTTCCCCACACAGCCCGCCCGATGTGACTCATCCTCTTTGTCTAGGGGCCGTCTGTATGATTAAGTGGGTAATTTGTTCTCCATTTCTATTTAATCCACAGTCTCTCAGCTGAGACTACTAATTAAAATTAATTGTAATTCTGTTTTTTGGGGGGGGGCAGTTGTTTTGTTTTGTTTTTTGATTATATGGACACCTGTCTACCTTGAACTGAACAGAAACCACTAATGCTTTTCATATTTGCCACTGAACAGTCAACAGGGAATAAAGACTTTCTGTCATGACCAACTCGGAAAGACATTAAGGTCTTCATATACAGTTACAAAACTCCCAAGCTTTGCAGTCCTTCAAAGTATGTTATTTATTCCACAAGGGCTCTGGAATAAGTTATGCTTAATTAAATAACTTCTGAGATATCTTATTCAGACAATCAGCATAAGAAACGTTGCACAAAATCATCACAATTTTGGCCAGAACATGTCCCTTTTGGGACCACAAACACAGAAGTCATGTGGACCTACAGAGGCCAGTTCAACAGCTTAGCGTGGAAACATTCCTGAGTTTCCAGGTTACTTTTATACAAAGATGATTTTTCAATAAATGTGTTCCAGAAAAATATATTTAAAAATGAAAGACCAGATCATCTGAGCTGGCCAAGATAAGCTCTGTGCAAGACTGGGTGGCCAAAGGAAGGACGACAAAGAAAGTGGTTTGAAGCCAGGTATGCTTCAAATAGATATAGAGCGGAGGATCGTCACTGACTTACCAAACTGTGTCATTTTGTATCTTAAGCAGTTCTGAATCCAAATTAAAAGTTATTATTATTTGTATCATATTAGTGCCTACAGTTCCCGACTGACATTGGGGCTCTGTGCTTGGTGCAGTACAGACACATCATGAGAGTCCTGCCCTGAACTGCTTACAATCTAAATATACTAGACAGACAAAAGCATGGGAGAAATTATTATCCTTATTTGACAGATGGGGATGGAGGTATAGAAAGATTAAATGGTTTGCCCGAGGTTCAACAGGAAGTCTGGGAACTGAACCCGGACTACCAGGGTCACACCTTTACGACAAGGCCATGATTCTTCCTAATGGTGTTTGTTTTGAAAACTGTTGACTGTTTTCAATAGCCCCATTGAGAGAATCAATGTAAACATTTTTCTCTCTCTATCGGTCGTTTCAGTGATTTCTGTTTAGGGAGAAACTCTCCCTTTTACATCCTCTAAACTGCTTGCTCCCTGGCTCAAAGCCTGCAGTAATTTCTGGACCAAGGAATGTAACTGTCGCAGGCTCCTCTATGCATTTAATCCTCCTCTCTATCAAATCAATGGCAAGCGGTTGGTTTTAATGGCAATAAGATTGGGCCCTGAAGCTCTAAGCTTGATCTCTCATGCGTGTAAGTCAGAAGTGACTCACACTCAATTGATTGCATTGGTGTTATAGGTGAAATTGGCATAAATGAGGCTGGAATTGGACCCTGAATGATTTTATGATATAGATTGTCTGATCAGTTACTAAATATTAGGGCTGTCGATTAATCGCAGTTTACGCCTGCAATTAACTGAAAACAAAATTAATGTGTTAATTTTTTTAACACATTAATCGCATATTTCTGGGCGGGGAGGGAGTCAGCAGTTACAGAGAGACCTGAAAGTGTCCAGTCAGGTCCAGCAACCCAAGCTGCCACCAGAGGATGGGAATAAAAGAGAAAGGAGGAAGTGGCTCGCATCCCAGCTCCGGCAGAGGTAGGGATCCTGACCCCGCCATGCCCATTGCCCCCTCTCTCTGGGGACCAACCATCCCTGCCCCCCCCACCATGTCCCATTGCCCCCGACCAGTCTCTCACTCTGGGGACCAACTCCCCCCCCCCCGCACCATGTCCCAATGCCCCTGACCAGCCCTTTTCTGGGGGGTATCCCATAGAGAACAAGGGCCTGGTGAGCTCAGGCTCCCTGCACCAGCCTCTCCTCTCCTGCCACATGCAGACTCCCTAAGGTAAAATCCACCCTCCCTTGCAAACAAGGGCTAGCTCAGCTGAAGGGAGGCCAACTAGCACAGTAAGGGTACGTCTTCACTACCCACCATATCGGCGGGTAGCAATCGATTTATCCAGGATCGATATATCGCGTCTCATTAAGATGCGATATATCGATCCCCGAACGTGCTCACTGTCGACTCCGGAACTCCACCAGAGCGAGCGGCGGTAGTGCAGTCGACGGGGGAGCCACGGCCGTCAATCCCGCGCCGTGTGGACCCCAGGTAATTCGATCCAAGATACTTCGACTTCAGCTATGCTATTCGCATAGCTGAAGTTGCGTATCTTGGATCGATCCCCCGCCTCCCCAGCGTAGACCAGCCCTAAAAGGAGTTTAACAGGAGTTTAATTGCTCTGTTTAACAGTGCAATTAAAACTGTGATTAATTGCAATTAATTTTTTTAACTGCTTGACAGCCCTACTAAACATATTACCGCATCCTACTGGATGCAGACCTGGCCACAGGGATCCAAGCTTGCTTGTTATGTATCTAAGAATGGAGTCACACATTCTGAAAAACCTCCCATAGGCAACAGCCTGTCTTCTTAACAACATAAGTCACCACAAGCACATCAGCTTGGTACTCAACTCTCCATATTGAATAGGGTCCAGTTCAAGATCTCTGATCTCATATTCATAACCCTAGGGTTACCATACGTCCGGATTTTCCCGGACATGTCCGGCTTTTGGGGGCTCAAATCCCCGTCCGGGGGGAAATCCCCCAAAGCCGGGCATGTCCGGGAAAATCGGGAGGCTCGGCCGGGGCCTCTTTGTGCGGGGCCGGGGGCATGGTGCCCGGCCGGGAGCCGGGCCGGGGGCCAGGCCGGGCCAGGGTCGCAGTGCCGGGCCGGTCCGGGCCCACGGGGCCGGGCCCGCGGGGCTGGGAGCCGAGCCGGGCCCGCGGGGCTGGGAGCCGGGAGCCGGGCCGGGGTCGGGGAGCCGGGAGCCGGGCCGGGGTCGGGGAGCCGGGCCGCGGGGCTGGGAGCCGGGCCGGGGTCGGGGAGCCGGGAGCCGGGCCGCGGGGCTGGGAGCCGGGAGCCGGGCCGCGGGGCTGGGAGCCGGGCCGGGGTCGGGGAGCCGGGAGCCGGGAGCCGGGCCGGGGTCGGGGAGCCGGGCCGCGGGGCTGGGAGCCGGGCCGGGGTCGGGGAGCCGGGCCCGCGGGGCTGGGAGCCGGGCCGGGGTCGGGGAGCCGGGCCCGCGGGGCTGGGAGCCGGGCCGGGGTCGGGGAGCCGGGCCGCGGGGCTGGGAGCCGGGCCGGGGTCGGGGAGCCGGGAGCCGGGCCGCGGGGCTGGGAGCCGGGAGCCGGGCCGGGGCTGGGAGCCGGGCCGGGGTCGGGGAGCCGGGAGCCGGGCCGCGGGGCTGGGAGCCGGGGGGTGCGCCGGGGGTGGTCGGCCAGGGCCCGAGCCGACCCAGGCTGGAGCCGCCGGGGGCCAGCCTGGGCCGCGCCGCGCCTCCTTCTCCCTCCCCCGCCCCTTACCTTACCTTACCTTACCTGCTTCAGGCTTCAAGCAGGGGAGGGGGCGGAGACTTTGGGAGGGGGCGGAGTTGGGGCGGGGGCGTGGGCGGGGCTGGGAGCGGGGCCGGCCCCCCCGGAGTGTCCTCCATTAGGAGGCACAAAATATGGTAACCCTACATAACCCTTTGTAGGTTGGCCCCAGCTACCGGAGAGATTATTACTTCTTCTGACCCTTCTGTGATTGCTACACCCCCCTGGAACACTGGATCCATAGACCAGAAAGGGAGAAGCTAGAGAATCAGGAGCCAGAATTTTCAGATGACATGGATCTGGAGGCAAACTGCAGGACTCACTCCCATAAGAGAGAGAAATAACTTCCAATCTCATCCCTTTCACAGCTAAATGCAAATCTCATCTATTTGATTTAGCTTCCCTTGAATATGTTCTTCACACATATACACATGTTGCATGCACACAAACCTATAAGCTAATCAAGGTATTCATCCTACAGGCTGTTAAGAAAAAGAGAGAGACTATTCCTGTAATTTCCAGTTTTTATTACCTGGGAGCCATTCAGCTGCGACTGAAATAGGGGCCATATAATTACTTAAGTAGACAGACACACACATAGTTTACCTCAGTCTGCAGTGCAGAAGCCTTTGTGTGGCCTGCCCCTCTAGGAAATGCAAAAAATAAATAAATCACTGAGCCTTATATATTCCGGCCCTATAATACCATGAAATTTGAGAAGTGGACTTTTATTGTCAGTGAAAAGTAATGATTCACCTCTTGTACCAGATATTGCAAAAATGCTCTCATGCATATTCTGCTAATAGCACACAATAGGAATCTGGTGAAACAGGTTTCATGCTTTATTTGTCATGACTTCTGTTCTTAGGGTAGATGACAATGATAGGGCTGCAATTAAACTTAATTTTCTTCAAGGCAAACCAGGATTTCTGAGAAGCTTATGTGGCTTTATCGTAAAATGATGAAATAAGATTAGCACTCTTCATTCATGAAACATTCATACCATAAATCGTTTGGGGAAGGATGCATCAACCAAAAAGAAAAGCTGCAAAATTAATAATAAATAAGAGATGTGGTATGGGATACTTGTCTGAAATGAATGACCTGCTTTAAAAAACACATCTCAGTATTGTTTCAGGTCCTGGTTCTAGAATTCCCTACAGCAGGAGATCAAGATGTATTCATGTCTTGACTCCTTTAAAGAACAGATATGGCAACTGTTTGCACCAGCCTTTCCTCAATAGAGGCAGCAACATTTTGGCCAGCCAGTCCTCTTCTTCACAAAGAGAGCTCATTGCAGAAATAATACAACCCCAATCAGCAGAGAAAATGGTCTTTTCAGGTCAAAACTGAGACTTTAATTCTTGCATTTGGAACCTAAACACCACGGTGACTGGTGCACTCAATATATATACACTCAAAAAGGTTTTGGAAACTCTATACACATGACAAGAGGTGCAAAATTCTGTGAACAACTGCATATGTCATTTGTGCATGCAATTATTATATCTACATGCATACCGGGGTAAACTGTATGCTAATGACCAGTTATACATATAATTGGTCACTGGCTTACAGTTACTTACAGATTATTTGCATAGGCTGTCATAGTAACTGCATGCACAAATCAGCCAATTTTGAACATAAATACATGCTAACAGTTTAGAACAAAATTGGGTCAAAAGAAAACCTAGTAGTGTTTCATCTCACTAATATAAAATGTCATCCAAGCTAAGGAACCTGTAAGCACAAAATGCAAATTTCAATACTTATTTCTCTACTTAACTTGCAAATCAGTCTTCGGTAACATTCATATTTATCTTGCAAAAATCCCAACAAACCATGGGCATTTTTAGAGACTTATTTCTTTTCACTCCAGTTCATAGCAAATACTGTTGTGACATACAGCTCCGGGACCCTGCAGTGAGGATCTGTGTGAAATATGCTGCCCTCCTTTCTTGTCTGGAATTCCCATTGATAACACTAGGGGCTCTCCTTATGGAAATAGGCAATAGAGAGTCACAACATAGTTCAGAGATGAGAATTATGCACAGACTCAGGCAGTTAAGCAGCTTAGTGGTATGGTGTCTTTTCAGAGAAAAATTTCAGTGGCATGCATGTTGAAAAGTCAGTGAGGGGGCTGCATAGAGTATTGTATTATTAGTCTGAAAATAAATCCTTTTCTGTGCCATCAGACATTGCTTAGGGCATGAACAAGGTCCCAGCAACAATTACTGTCAATGTCTACCATATAAATGTATTTATTTACAGTTTACAGTATGAAAGGTTTTGCTTGCTGTTGTTTTTATTTAAATCAGCAGCTATTCACAAAAGCAGCATTGAGAACCCAGATTTAAAAATCATGAGTCAGGCCCAAAATCATGAGATTGTCTTTGAGATTTTAATAAATAATACATTTTAGGTTCTTTAATTTGCTTTGTGGGTTTTGAGCCTTTAGGTTTCATGTTTTCACGTTTTTCTGTGTGATCCTGAGGACTAGAAATGCTCTCTCCCTCTCTTGTTAATGAAAGCTGAGATTCTCACATAATAGCTTGATTGCTGGAGCTTTAAGAAAAACACCAACTATCACAATACTTGTGATAAAATCATAAGACCTGGCAACATTGCCAAAATACTCGTTCCAAAAGCTAGGCAAAGTGCATGTGAGTAATTCTTTGTCAATGCATAGCTGCTATATAGCCCATCATCCAAAACCTTGTTATGCAGCAGTGTGAATGGAACATCCATGAACTGAGGTCTGTGGCAAGTAGTGAGTACATGACCTTCATAATTTCTACCTTCCCACCACCTGTAAGGTACAGCTGAACCTCTGGCACTGCAAGATGACCCAGTGATGTCTTGGAAGAAGAAAGTAGGATTGACCTGCTAATGAGCTACACAAGTGAATAGACAAGCTTCATAGGCCCTGTCATATTCCTGTATGAAATATGGACTGGCTACAGAGACTGTTTCTGAGTGAGATACACACCAGATGTGTTCATCATAAGAGACCTTAATGCACTGCCAAGTATGGCTTAAGATAACTTAAATAAGGTTTTTACAGATAGTACCACCTAGTGGCTAAATGGTATAATATGGTTTAGCATTCCATTACATCTCCCCCTTTTAAAAACTCCACATTCCTACCATTTACTATATTTATACTATCAGGAAATCTTTGAAGTTCAGTAGGTATCAGTCTGTTAAGTATCTCTGAATCATACTGGTTTTCTAATTACATGACCCAAACACGTAACAACTCGGTCTTCTGGCTATCCATTAGTTGCAATGCCAGCAAACACCTGGACCATACGCTGCCATGCTTTGTTATGCAATGATTCCAGACTACGTGCTACTGGCCTGGCGTGGTAAAGTGTCCTACCATGGCGGGCGGGATAAGGCAGCCCTCCCCAGAAACCTTTTGCAAAGGCTTTGGGAGTATATGAAGGAGAGCTTTCTGGAGATGTCCCTGGAGGATTTCCGCTCCATCCCCATACACGTTAACAGACTTTTCCAGTAGCTGTACTGGCCGCGATTGCCAGGGCAAATTAATCATTAATCATTTAACATGCTTGCTTTTAAACCATGTGTAATATTTACAAAGGTACACTCACCAGAGGTCCCCTGTGTGCCCTCAGGGTCTGGGAGCACACCTTGGGTGAGTTTGGGGGTTACTGGTTCCAGCTTCCAGAGTGATAAACATATCCAGGCTGTTGGGGAAACCGGTTTCTCAGCTTCCTTGCTGCTGTGAGCTATCTACATTATCTTCATCCTCATCTTCCTCGAACCCCGAACCCGCTTCCCTGTTGCGTGTTTCTCCATTGATGGAGTCATAGCACACAGTTGGGGTAGTGGTGGCTGCACCCCCTAGGATCGCATGCAGCTCCGCGTAGAAGCAGCATGTTTGCGGCTCTGCCCCGAACCTTTCATTTGCCTCTCTGGCTTTGTGGTAGGCTTGCCTTAGCTCCTTAATTTTCACGCGGCACTGCTGTGCGTCCCTGTCATGGCCTCTGTCCTTCATGGCCTTGGAGACCTTTTCTAATATTTTGCCATTTCATTTACTGCTACGGAGTTCAGCTAGCACTGATTCATCTCCCCAAATGGCAAGCAGATCCCGTACCTCCCGTTCAGTCCATGGTGGAGCTCTTTTGCGATCCTGGGACTCCATCATGGTTACCTGTGCTGATGAGCTCTGCGTGGTCACCTGAGCTCTCCTCGCTGGGCAAACAGGAAATGAAATTCAAAAGTTTGCGGGGCTTTTCCTGTCTACCTGGTCAGTGCATCTGAGTTGAGAGTGCTGTCCAGAGCGGTCACAATGAAGCACTGTGGGATAGCTCCCGGAGGCGAATAACGTCGAATTCCATCTACACTACCCCAATTCCGACCCACAAAGGCCAATTTTAGCGCTAATCCCCTCGTCGGAGGTGGAGTAAAGAAACCGGTTTAAAGGGCCCTTTAAGTCGAAAAAAAGGGCTTCGTCGTGTGAACGTGTCCAGGCTTAATTCGAATTAACGCTGCTAAATTCGACCTAAACTCATAGTGTAGACCAGGCCTCAGAAGAGCAAGGAATTGATCCTCATGTTGTAGGCTTTTCTTGTCTGTCTGTACAGCTCTCTCAGCCTCTCCATTCGCTAGTGAATAATGTGGGCTGCTAGTAATATGATCACAGTCATATTTTGCTTGGAATGACAAATTCTACTGCAATGAATTGTGGCCTGTTGTCCATCACTAATTGTCTGAAATACCAAAATGAACAAATTTGCACTTCAGTTTCTGACTACTACTGCAACATATTACGTCTTTCAAGTACATTGGAAAAGTAGTTCACAGCAACAAGGCAGTGATGTCCTCTGAATTCACATAAATCTGCAGCCGGTCTTTTCCAAGATCTCCCTGGTAGGGGTATTTGTACATTGTATGGTTCAGCATTCTCTGAAGTTGATTTATACTGGATCTCCTTTCAAAAGTCCAATAACAAATCCTCCATCAAGTTCTTCCACCTTTCTCAGCAGACCCATCACGGCTGCCACATGGCAGCTGAGATGGTTGTTGGTCTTTGATCACATACACTCTGAAAGCAAAGCTTTTGTCTTTGTAAACTGTTTCTGTGGTGAACTGGCCCATGCAGTTCAGAATACATCCAGAGCTAATCAGGGCTGTGTCAGCTGACTTCAGCTTTGTGAGGGGTTGAAGTTGATTGTAAGTCCCTTCTGAGATGATTGCGACATCGAGTCCAATTTTAAGCCAATAGCCTTTCCATGAATATTCAATTTCACGCTCCAGGCAGGCTGTGTGTCATCACAGGTGAAAGATCCCTCCCCAAAAATGGCTCTTGATTGTCTGTAATATGAGTCAACTCCCTGACTGCTTTGGTGTGGCAAACAACTACAAAACATCCATATTTTGTGCATTTATTACAACACATGCCTTTGGCTGGACATGCATCATTTCTTTAGGATATTACTTTTTCCACATCCTTATGAACCTAGGCTGAAATTTGTCCTTCTTGGCCTCGGAGTTCTCTCTCCTTGTCTTAGGGGCTTTATGATAGTGACTTTTAACACTCAAGTGTTTGTTTATAGCTTCTAACCCAGTCTCATTTTTTTAAGTTGCTCCTGCCTTTTGTTCTGCTGTTTGACTAGTTCAGACTGCTTTGCTATCTGTATAACTGTGGCTAAGGTTAAGTCTGTCTTCAGTGATAGCTGCCATGAAAGATTTTTATCTGTTAACCCAATCACAACCTGTCCCTGAAATGTGTGTGTTTTGCATTCCCAAAAGCACAGTTTTCAGACAATGTATGCAGAACTCTTATTAAACATTCAACGTGTTCCTTGGTTCTTGAATTCTCTGGTGAAAATATAGTCTTTCATAAACCACATTTTTCTGAGGTATAACATATGCATCAAACATAGTTAGAATCCTTTCATAGTCATATTTTTTCAATAAAGTCAAAGGATTTAAAGGTGCTCTCCCTGCTTCCACATAACAAATTAAAGGAGATACCTGTATATCTCCAGTTTCTTTGTGGAGCTTGATTGCAATGTGAAATCTTGCAAAATACTGCTTCCAGTCTGCCCACTGTGAAGGTTTGTCAAAGCTGAAGTTCTCCGTGGCATTGATGAGTGACATGTTGATGAGATCCTGCAACCTTTGTTCCTTCTGTTTCTGTTCTTAGTTTACTTCTGATACCATGTCATATTCCTATACCAGAAATGGACTGGCTACGGAGCTTGATTCTGAATGAGATATGAACCAGATGCATCCATCATAAGATGCTTTAATGCACTGCAAGGTATGGGTTAGGGTGAAATATCGGGGGGACAGGGGGAGCGCACTGGCGGAGGGGGAAAAAAGGAGCTGCCAAAGCATAGGAAAAAATGGTGGGGGCTGAGCACTCACTGGCAGCTACCCGCCCCAGCTCACCTCCGCCTCCCCTGAGCGGGCTGCCGCATCCTGCTTCTCCCCCCACCCTCCCAGCACTTGCGCCGCCATACAGCTGATTCTCGCAAGCCTGGGAGGGACGGGGGGAGGAGGAGGAATGTGGTGTGCTTGGGGAAGAGGCGGAGCCAGGGCGGGGATTGGGGGAGGGATCCAATGGGGCAGGGAGGGCGCAGAGTTGGGGCGGGAGCTGAGTTGGGAGGGGGGCACGAGCCTCCTCTGCCTGTGCGCCGGAGTGCAAAATATCGGGACAATTCACGAACATCAGTCGGGACGCGGGACAAACAAGTAAATATCGGGATGTCTGGTCACCCTAGCTGAGATTAGCTTAAATCAGGTACAGTATTTTACAAACAGTGCCACGTAGTGGCAGAACAGTATAGTACACCTGAGGTTTCTTTTACAGGCCCCCTCATAATGAGACATGCCAAACCCGCAAAAAAAAATGGCAGAAATTGGGCTTGTTTTTGGCTTACGAGTTGCTTGTTGGGCTAGTTTTTGGCTTGTAGCTTGTTTGGCTTGTAGCTTTTTTTTTTTTGATCGGCTCCCGGCAAGCAGGGGCAAGGGGGGCAGAGAGTCAGGGGTGCACAGCGGGCCCACCACAGTCCCAGACTGCACACCAGGGGGATCTAGTCACATAGAGTGTTGGGGTTCTTAGGGACTGGCTTGTTTTGGCCTTGTTTTGAAATGGGATTAGCTTGATTTTTGACTTATTGTGAAAGTCAGGGTGCTTATTTATCACATGAAAGTTGGCAACTGTGCGAATCATTTGCAAGGTTTAGCACATGGCCTGTATGGAAGTGTGCTTACTGTCTCTTATATTTCTAGTCCAGGTTGCTTTTTCAAACTGAAGCATTTTACTGAATTTTTTGCTGGAATCACCACACAGTTTACACAAGTCCCACTGCTGGAAATGTTTTTTCAGTTGCACCACACTCTGGTGCAAGCAACCACACCTTACTCTCCATAACTGTGTCCTCCTAACTTCTTTAGCAAAATTCCAACCTTTAAAGTGACCGACTGCTGGAAAATATAGCCCTGGTCTTCCACCCAGTTCTGTATAAAACAGACACTTCACACCAAAGAAAACAGGTTACGTTTATACTAGCGTACACATGCTTACTTTTAGCAGTTCGTGCTCATTAGCAGCTGTGTAATTTAGCTCACACTGAAACACGCCATGAGTCTTAAATGATAAATAAACACAAGTTTTACATTTGTACTAGCTGTACAAATAAAACGTGTCAATGCATGGGACCATCTAGGAGTATCCAAACTGAAGATAAACACGCTGCAATCATCCTCATTCGCTTTACAACCAGACATTGAAAACCCTGGTTTAGAAGCTGACTTTTGAACACTTCACAGGTTCCTCATGCATGTCATGCATATAATTTAGAATAATGAAAGACTACATATGGTCACGTGGATGTGTACATGAGTATTTTGTTGCTCAGGAAAATCAAATATGGACAACCTTTTTCCTTATAGCAAGATTCCTAACATACCCACAGCTGTTTTCTACCTCTGTACATACACAGGGTTCTACTAATTAAAATACAGAAAAAATCTTAGAGCAAAAAGGCATTGTTAGCTTGAGTGTGAAAATAAAATGTAAAATAGTCTCCCAAAACAAGTAATGCATGCAATAAGCCTGCAAGGAATACCTCTCTCTGTTGGATCTGCCTATTTTTGCTTTATGCGCTTAAAAAAAAGTCATTTTTGTGTAAATGGGGTATAATAATTGTATACATCTAACACTTGGAGAAATAAAGGCTAAAGTTATTCTATTTCAAAAGAGATAATAAATCCCCCCAAAAGAACCAAGAACAGAAGCTGTTCACAATATAAAGGATTTTGCAAGAAAGCTTCAACTATTATATCATTTCTATACCAAAAACATGTGATGGATGGTAGAGTTGTAACATGTAGAGTGATGAGAATTTAGAATGTTGGGAAAGGAAAGAAACATTTGGAGGCCATTTATGGGATTCTTCTGAAAATTCAGTTTCTTTGCATATGAAAAACTTCACTGTACTTTTAATGTGATCTGAATGACCTTTTTGGATTTTGAGAAAGTGTTCATTGCTTCAATGGGAGAGCTGAGGCCTTTAGTATGATTAACCAAAGGCTATATTGACTATGTATTTAACTTATCTTCATCTCATTTTAAAAGAGAGCTTTCCTTGTTATAAATGGTTAAAGTGATTTTTTTAAACCAGTTCCTGAGAAAGTGCCATATTAGTATTTCCATAGGCAAAAGCAACTAAGTTACCTCATCTTATATGTTCGGACACTTTATCCTGCCTATGTTAAACATATTGGGACAAATTCTATCTTCAAGTAGACCTACGCAAGACCATGCATTTAAATGGGGCTGCTCAAGTGGAACCCAGGGTAGAACTTACCTAATTATTTGCATGGTATAATAAAAGGGTTCAGACAGTCAGACTACATGTGTAAAAGTCATACAGTAGTAAAAGTTGGTTGGATCAGGGCCGGTGCTACTATTTAGGCAAACTAGGCAGTTGCCTAGGGCGCCAAGATTTGGGGGCGCCAAAAAGCAGTGCCCCAATTTTTTTTTTTTACAGTGTTCCTACGCCCCCTCCCCCGCCCCACTTCTCCCGCCTCCCAGGCTTGCAGCGCCAATCATCTGTTCCGCGCCGCAAGCCTGGGAGGGGAGGAGAATTAGAGCGGGGCAGTGTGCTCATAGAGGAGGCGGAGCAGAGGTGAGCTGGGGTGGGGAACTGCCACATGGCTCCCCAGGAGGGGGACTGCCGTGGGGGGGGGCACCTCAGAGCAGAGGGGGGGAGCTGCCGCGGGGGGGGCACCTCAGGGCGGGGGGGGGGAGCTGCCGCAGGGCTGGGGGGGCAGCGCAAGGTGGAAGTTTCGCCTAGGGCACGAAACTTCCTTGCACCGGCCCTGGGTTGGATGGCATGCAAAATGGGGGAACAAAGCAATGTAGCACCCTTCAGGCATCCGTTTTCATTTAAGCCAGAGTGATAAATGAATATCAAAAGTTTTGGAGAAGGGCTACTTCACATTAAGCTGCCAAACGTGCAATTTACCTTGAGGGTCCAGGTCCACCAGGGAAATGCTAGTGTGACATTGTCTACTCAAGCTCTAGTTGTGTGTGGCATGGAGCAGAATGCTTTGTGCTGCATGCAAGCTCTCTGGAGAGAATATCTTGACCTCCTCTTTTGAACCTCCTTATATTTAAGGACATTCCAGCCTTTTTCTGGATCTATCTGGCTGGTGTGATCAAATCTCACACACTTTGAGTCACGCCTGAGCCAGAGCTACCTCTGAAGCACTGTCTTGGAGATTTTTAACACAGCATTTAGCCCAGGCCCTAACCAAGTATCATTCACCTGCTGCCACTCTGCTAAGGAAATCACAGCCAGCTTGCATGGAGAAATCTGTTAGCAGTTCAGTGGACAAAGACAGGGGTCAGTGGTGGAAAAGGAAAGATAAGGAACAATATAAGTCAATGAGTCCAGACTGAGAAAATCAGAAAAGAGGAGAGAGAGGAAACAGGGAACAAATGGGAAGCTGACATACTTATTTGAACAGTTTCAGGCCCTTCTCAGATTCAATTTGCTTGTAGGGCTGAAGTTCGAGCATGCTTCTTTTTTAATCCCAGCTAATTCACCAAGCTCCTTTTTAAGCAGTCATTAATGATACATGGATATAACATCAGTGAGTAATGTTATCTCACTTTCCTGTAAGAGAATTTCCCTAACCTGTAAATGTTCTTTGTGCCTCAACTAGAAATGCCCTCCATTTATGGCTTCCACATACAATGAGTTTTTGCAGTACAACAGTTGTTATTTAAAAAACAGCATTAGCCAACAGTTACTGCACAGTGGTGTCTTGAGTGATACAAGCATTTGCCCCCTATACTTGGAACGGGAAATAAATATAGTGCTGATTGGCAAAGATTGAATTCTCAGTGGCCACCATTGTACTTCAAAACACACCACATCTCAGCATTAGCACTACTCTCCTCCATATATTGTTTATTAAATACATCATTTTGTATTCAATCTAGATGAAAGGCAGGAGTCAAATGGCACTAGGTCATGGGTGCACTGTGAGCTAATTCCTCTGGTAGATGTAGCTTATGCTTTAGAATCTGGGCTCTCATTTTTAAAGAAATAGGAAGTCTCTAGACCTTAGGGTCGCAAAGACAGCCTTCAGCATGTGAACCAATTCTGTGATCTCTGCCTTTGAGAGACAAACTCCCAACAGCTTGAAGAGAGATGTGAATTGGCTCAATGCATTTCCAGGGATGTTAGCATCAAAGCCTAATGACAATTTAAATATCAGCATTGGTAACTATTTGACTGATCCAAACAAGAAAGCAGAGGCACCCCATATTATGAAAACCTGCTCACTCTAAACTAGGAGTGGCATCTGACTTTTAACTTCATGCATGGGCAGCACTTGGGTTGTGGGAAGAACTTGGTACTTATGTTTTCCGAATCTGATCCCTGATACAAGGGTGCTCCACAGACCTCACATCATTAACAACCCCAGGGAGAGACAGACACTCGCCGCCTTTGTCTGAAACTTGACTCACCCCGCCTTTGCATCTCCCCCCTTATGCTGGCCAAACCCCACCACTCAGCAACGCGCTCAGGCTTTCATGGGACAAAGACGAGAGAGCCTGAAGAGGCAAAAAGAGGCCCGGAGGTAGAGAAATGTTCCCTGGAGCAAGAGCCAAAACTACCCTAGGGACCAAGAGAGACAGGGGCCCGCTCCTGGCATGAGTGTGACGGTGAGGGAGAGGGGGACACACACATCCCTCTTCAGACACCAAAGCGTTGGGGAGCCCTGAATCCGGGGCCCTTCGCCCAGGGGCCAGCTCTCCAGCAGCAGCCCGCCTCCATAGTGAGATGTCTCTGCTTTGCAGCCCTGCCGAGGCCCCGCGACACCACACAATGCACCGCACCCCGAGCTCCCCACAGGGCTGCTCCTTTGCACAATGTGACACGCACCCCCTCCCTCCCGCTAAGCGTACCGCTCGGCCGCACAGCGCCAGCCAGGGCCCCTTTGTGCTGCCCGTGCACCGGCTCGCATTGTCCTCCCGCACCACCGAGCAGCGGCAGCTCCCCCACCACAAAACAAGACGGGGAGGGGGGGAGAGATGCTGCTCCAGTCCCCTGGTTCCCACAGCAGCAGCGGGAGCGCCCTGCCTGGCGGGCCCCACGGAGCAGCCGCGCACGCTCCCCCTTTGTTACCAGCCCCTACAGATGGTGCCCGGCTTGGGTCTCGGGGGGAGGGGAGGGAGTGTAAAAGGGGAGGGGGGGCAGCCAATCAGGACCCGGCCCATCAGCTGACCTGCTTTGCTTACACCAGGTGCACGCTGGCTGCGGGCAGCACAAAGCCCGGCGGAGGAGGAGGGAAGGCGGCAGCAGCAGCGGAGGAGAAGGAGGAGAGGAGAGGAGAGGAGAGGAAGACCGAGGGACTGTCTGGCTGAGCAGCAGGGTGTGGAGCGGACACCGCAGCCAGCATCGCTTAGGGCTTGGCCGAGGCTTTGAGTTTTTTTTTCCCCTTCTACAAATTGTATCGCGCTCCCCGCACGCCCCGGGGGCGGGGGGGCTGGACCCTGAACCAAAAAAATCCCAGCCACCCCCCACCCCCTTTCCGTGAACGGGGCACCTCCTGCCCAGGGGTAGCGGCTGGTGGATGGGCAGCCAGCCTGCTCCCAGCGTGCGGCTAGGGGCAGGAGTCGGGGCTTAGCATCCCGCCGCCCCGCACCCTCTGGGTAAGTGTTTTCTCCTTGGCGGGGGAGGGCAGGCTCGCTTGGAGCTGCAGTGGGGAGGGGAGGGCTGGCATCCAGCAATGGGGGCTGCCAGTGCTGAACTGGGGGATGGGGGGGGTCAATTTATGACGAAACCTGTGTTAAGTGGCCACCCCGCGGACAATCGCAAAGACCGCCTTTGTCTCGACCGCAAAATCGCCCTGAAAACCTTGAGGCTACTTTAAAGCGGTCACCCACAGCCCAGGCTGACGCAGCCGGCAAAGGGTTAAGGTTCATAATGGGAATATAATAAACGTTCCCTCCCCCCATCATCCCCCCCCCCCGCACTACCCTCCCCCCTCCAGGCTGTGATCTCCACACGTGCTAATAGGTGTGGTGGTTCCAGGCGATCTCTGCTTCTCTCCATCCTGCTAGAGGACCAGCAAGGAGCTGCTGCTGCCCACTCTATGCCAGACAGTCAGACACAGTGAGGAAAGTTTGCCAGGCAGTGTCCTTTGTGCTGGGAGGGATGTGGGGTAGGGGCGAGGGAGGATGGTGACAACAGGAGCAAGGGGTTCCCTGTCTTCCAAGGAAATCCCAGTCAACCGGCTTTTCTGGTTAGGGATTCAGCCTCGAGGTTCTGGTCCTTTATAGAAGCAAGAGCCCTCCAGTGAAAAGCTGGCTACGGCCAGGTCTGCCCTGTACATGGCTAGGGTATTGTTTGTCGCCACCAAGAAAGTTACAAAGGGTAGTAAGATTACTGCATGAATAGTGATTTCATAGTGCATTAGGATAATCCAGGGGGACGGAGCTGTTTCTAAGTTTCAAACCCACAAGGGTAAACAAGAAAATGGATAAGATGGTCTTTAAGGAATGTTGCCTGCCATTCAGGTGGGCTTTTGGTGTCCCCCCTACTCATTTTAAGGCACTTTGCTTTCCTCTAGGCTACTCCAGTTTTGCTTTTGTTTTATGTAATCATTTTTACTAGTTTCCACCACCTAAGTCATGTACTTGTCTAGTGCATTTATCTCACTGGTAAACTACTGAAATAAAACTGACTAGAAGTCATGTATGAAACAGTAGAGGAATGAAGTTTGATCACTTTATGTATGGAGTGAAACTGGTGCTGATTGTCTAGCAGGGGCATGTATGTCTCTAAATCTCTGATTTGCATGCAAATGTGAGTGTATCCTGGCAGATGTCTTGCCTCCTCCATTCACATGAAGGAATTTGAAACGACAAGGAGTCTTCAGTTTAACAATAGACCTTCAGAAAATGGAATAAAGGCTCAGTGTAAGTTTTTTTTCTGTTTGGGAATTGTATGAATGGCTGTCACTTTTATCTGAAAGCCAAATTCTTTGATTGTTGTTTGCAATGAAATATTGGAGTCATGACTGCTCCATACCTGTATTAACTTGTTTTGGTAATATTTAAAAGTCTGAGTGGATGAGATGGATGGTAGAGGTAGGGAAGGAGAGTATGATTTGCAATTTCAACAGTAGCAGTTTACTCCTATATAAAGATTTTTCTGTACCACTATATTTTAAAAAACACTTCAAGTGACACAATTTTGCCCATTTGTACAATTTTATAATATTGCACATCAAACTCAGCAGATGAAAATGCACTAAATCTCACTGGCCTCAAATAATTTAGGGCCAGATCCTGATCTGGTGTAAATTGAAGCCAATGGTGTATGCAGATTTGCACCAGCTAAGAATCTGCCCTTAATTTTTTTTTTATATGCAAGGCTGATTTAAAATAAAGTACTGCACACATTCCCCTTTCACATCATTATAACTTAATGTAACAATGCAGGATGCTGAAAATCAATAACCTGATTCAAACAGCCACAAACCAAGGACTTTTCTTGTTTTCTCCAGTATTAGCTTGATAGACAGCACTCTGTGCACTGTTCACCTCCCAGCATTGTGAAGCCCAGTAGGACAAAGGGCTTGCAGCATGAGCTGCACGTGAGTCTGGGTGAATATACCTACTAACATGCCAAGAACCAGTTGCCTCTCCTTTTGTTGGAGTCTCATAGGCTGTTCTCAAGAGTAAAAGGGCCCATTCACTGAAAGGGGTTAACCCCTGCATTCTAAAACTTCATGGACGGAGGCATCTAAAGAGAGAGAGAGAGCATGCATTGTATTCGAGTGTTGGATGTTTTGAGGAGGAATACAACAGATGTTAGTCTGCTATTTTACATGTTTCCTTAAGTTATTTAGTGCTGGTTCAATGCATTTTTCCCACTAGGCAATAGGGGGAAATGTAACCATAAAACTTAAATAAAAAAAGTTATAGTCGAAAGACGATACAGATGACCCAACTAAGCAGTTATCATTTTTGCCTTAATGCTGCACAGTATTTACCAAGTTACAAATCCTAGCATTAAAGCTCTTCTGTGAATGTTTGTCTTTCTTCCTTATGGACATTTCTAAATGAGACTATAAACCTTTTATTGGAAAGTAAGTAATTTAGGTGCACATGAAACAATCCTGGAGACATTTAAAATGGCCAAAGCCTTACATCAGATGAGATCTCATTGTTATATTAAGTGTTTTAATCAACTAAAATATTTTTCTTCAAGTCCTATAAATTGGAATTAAAAACTTAAGAAAGATACATTTGGACAGAGAAAAACAAATTAATTCATTGGGGGAAGGACGCATTCCAGATAATAAAATAGGATTTGTTATATCTGATGAGACTATTGGCCTATGTAATCTGGTATATTGCCTTTGGTAGGGGCAAATATCTGATGCTCCAGAAGAAATTGACGCCCTCTTCATTCCATAATGCTGCATGCATATATAGTACCATACCCTGAAAGGAAGAGATTCCTTCCTCATCCCCCACTGTGGGTGTTCAGTTTACACTCTGAAGCTTGAGATTTTTTTCAAGAGCTGAAATTCGTGGAATTGCCATGTAACGAAAATACTTGCTTTCACAGTTCAAAATTTATCCTGAATAGATCTTTATACCATCCTTATAAAATGTACATATTCTAATAACTTTATTGAACTTTAAAAGGATCAATTACAGTGATGAAACTGAAAGACTGCTTGTACCAATCATTGAGATGAGTGACATTATATTGGTTAGACAGGGAAATAGCTATATTGCCAATTTCATGGCATATACGGTGATCTACGTTAATCAGTTAAAAAATTAAACTAATTATGGAAGACTTTCTGCAACAAGGTAGCAAGTTCACATGGAAAGCAGACAGATTTCTATTTATTTTTTTATTCAGATTGCTTTCGAGATATATAGCAAGATCTTTGGTAGCAAGATCTGTTGGTTTTTTGGTTTTGTTTTTAAAGTTTTCAGTCTGGGCATCTTATTCCAACTCATGAATACAGTACAAGCATTTCTCTCAAGAACAGAGCTTTGATTAATATTTAATTATCATAGTCTTATACATGCAAGTAATTGCTAGCTGAATTATTTCAAGCACACATGTTTTGTTTTCCTGCACTCAAAGCAGCATTCACTAAAGTAATGGACTAACCTTGTTGTTTTAGTTTGATGCAATATCAGGGCACTTTGGAGACCAAGGAAAACTTTTCTTTAATTATATTTCTTGTGTTATGCTTTCTCAGTACATCAGCAGCATACTGCAACTGTCAACATTTAGAAGCTCTTGACTTTTAGGGAAAACTAGTAAAACACCTTGCATGAATCATAACTCAGGTACAATATTTAAAATACAGTTTGCATAATTCATTAAAATATTTGTAGCTCTATGACTGCTATTAATTTTTGTGACTATTAAGGATGATGCCACCTCCAAACTTATTTAAACAGATTTTAATTTCATTTAAAAATGCTCACTACTGCAAATGGCGACCTTCGTAATGAAGGTCGTGGTCAGATTGTTTCTAATGTATCAAAGATTACTTCTGGGCCTCTAGTTTATTTGCATGATATTAACAAGTAAAACAAGCTCTCTCCACCCCCCCACCCCCACCCCGTTTTTATTCATCAATATCATTACAGATGTCAACCACAATATTTCAGCATTCCATGGGGTACTTACTCAGGCAAAACACCCCATTATGGACCTGATACAAAGCTCATTAAAGTCAATGGGAAAATACTTCCTTTGACCTCAGTGGGATTTGGATTGGGTGCAAACTAGGTAAGGACTACAGGATTGGGCTAGGGCATCAGGAAGAGATGAAACCAAAGGGGGGGGGGGAAATCAAGTGACATTTATAAGAATTGCATTTTATAGCATTATTCAAACAAATACAGTATCTAGCAAGTTGCAAAGATAATGGAAATGTTCACTGAACAATCAAAGGTCCTTCAAGAATTAAAAACTATTCTTACTCTGACTTTTATTGTGATGTGTATATTTTAACTTAAGAGCTGTCTGTTATTTGAAGCCCTGATTAATATAAGTGAGTTATAATTTTCTGACCCAAGCTATCCCAGTTCACATATATTATTCTATTGGCAGACATGTGGTCTCCACAGCTGTCCCCTCATTTGTGTATGAAATAGAAACACTGGTGGCATTTGTAGGTTACCATAGTTACATGAACAATACATGTGTGATACTTCATTCTTCCAAGCTAAAGGTTGTTTTGTTGTTTTGTTTTCTGGCAGACATTTTGTAGGCATAGAACTGAAGAAAAATCTATAAAGTTTCTGGAAGCATATAATTCATTTCCCATTTTTATCTGTTTCCATAACATTAATTCACAGCAGTCCTGTATTTCAAATGCTAATCGTGCATCTTCACCTAATTAAAAGCCTCATTCTGCAAGGTGCTGAGCTCATAGACTGGTGAGTGTCACAGAAGGTGCCAAGCAATTAGCAGAATGAAACCATTAAATACCATGGCATCTAAAGTATATTGAGCTTGTTTTTCTACCATAATATATCTTGCAGACCTTGTCTGTCGCACTTTAGGTTTTTAATGTTTTCATAGATGTACAGATGCTAAATAAATATGCCGTTAGGAAAAAGTAAACACGGGAGTTGTAGGAACACTTTTCTTAGCTACAAGTGACTTAGGCCTGGTCTACCCTGAAAAGTTAAGTTGACCCAGTTAAATTGCTTAAGGTTGTGAAAAATCCATACCTATGAATGAAATAGTTAAGCTGACCTCAGTTTAGACAGTGCTAGGTCAACAGAAGTTGCCTCAACCAAGCTACTGCCTCTCAGAGAAGTGGATTGCCTATGCCAAGGGGAGAACCTGCTGTAGCATTTCAGATGTTGACAATCCCATAGTCTTAACACCTAGCAAAATTACAACAAAATGGGGGAAAATGAGTGACAGTAAAAAAACCAAAACCCCTAATCTACACTAAACCAATACTGTCATATCACAATACTAATAAATTGTGCTTCCCAAAGGATTGGTCTCTATTCTGAAAAGCTAAGAGACTCAAAAGACTAATTTTTAATGCAAAATAGACCAATGAACATCTGGTTTTGAAAGACATTAACTTTGTCTTGTCTTCTTTGTGGTTATAACTGACTGAGCTGTTGTAATCCTTTAATCTATTGAAAGCAGTTAATCAATAATAGAGCATACCTTTTCTTAAGCTAAGAAACAAAACAATTTTTAAACTACATTTTCTTATTCATTGCTTCTTAAACAACCACTTTACTACAAATCTGTTTACGTTGGCCTTTTGTGAAGTTCGATGGCTTCTCTCAATTTTTAAAAGTATGACAATGAATGCACAAGGTGAGATTTTCAGAACCACTCACTGTTGACCTAACTCGACTCCTGTTGGAGTCAATAGGCATTCATTGACATTAGGGGGAGCAGAGTTATGCCAAATGCTCTTGAAAATCCTGCCATAAAATACTCAATATACTTTGGGTAACTTTAATTTGTAATTTGCAAGTTCTCAGTGGAAAATTTCATTTCTCCAAATTCTGTGGTGCACTTTTCTTTTGATGATGCACACCAGACCTTTGGTCTAGATCTTGCTATTGACTTAAGTGGCAAGAGAACAGGGACCAAACTTTATTTAGAACACACAGTCTCAAGATAGGCAAAATATACTTGATCTAGAAGGTAGATATAAAGTTTAAGGAAAGGCAAAGTAATTTTAAATACTGGTCTTAAATGTTTAGCAGGACATTGTTTTGAAATGTAATGGCTCCAAACTATGCAGGAGTTATGAAAGTGCCCTAGAGATAGTCTTTCCTTTATTTTGTACAATAACCTTGATACATAATTCACTTTTCTAAAATGCCAACCATCATTCTTTTTATGTGAGCATGGTTTGATACTTTTTCTCTGCTGCCTCACAAAGTTTAATACCAAAGGGGAAAAAAAGACTCACGGGTTTTATTTAGGAATTGTTAGCATCTCATTCTGATATTTAATTTAATAAACTCCTGTGAATGCATCAATTTATATGGCTGTCACCTTTGATTAGAGACCCGGAGAGAAACTGCTGCTTCTACAGGGAAGCAGGAGATCCCAAGTCAGTTGCTGTACTGAAACTGCAAGTGGATGAAAGTGACAAAATAGGGGCTTTTCTAAATACAGTTTTTTGATTATATGTATTTTAAAAAAAAAATGAATAACCTAAACATTCACTTCCAAAAGTGCTGGTCCAAACTGTGTTCTTCGTTACATGGCTGCAACTCCCAAAAGACTTCAAACAGAAGTTGTGCTCGTGTAATTTAACAGAATAGGGTTCCCTGTGATTAGTAATCTCTTCCACATTACTTGTTTCATGGATTGTTACATAGCCTATGACACTTCTAAAGCAGTTAACATTTATCTGTGTATTATAGCAGTAAGTGTAGAACTAAGTATATAGTTTTCAGAGATAGAAATATGAGTGAGTCCAAAGCTGGACTCTCCCTACCTTTATGCTGCAGTTTATTCAAGAATATGCACTAAGTGGGCCAAATTCATCCCTGAGGAAACTCTATTCAATTCATACAGTGAACGGTTTCAGAGTGGGAGACTGGCCAGTCCTCGCTTACAGACTGCTCCCCCCTCCCCAACCTGAAGGAAATACTCACCAGCAACTACACACCACACAACAAAAAACACTAACCCAGGAACCTATCCCTGCAAAACCCCTCTTGCCAACTCTGTCCCCATATCTATTCAAGGGACACCATCATAGGACCTAATCACATCAGCCACACCATCACCTGTTCACCTGCACATCTACCAATGTGATATGTGCCAGCAATGCCTCTCTGCCATGTACATGGGCCAAACCAGACAGTCTCTACACAAAAGAATAAATGGACACAGATCAGACGTTAAGAATTATAACATTCAAAAACCAATTGGAGAACACTTCAATCTCCCTGGACACTCAATAACAGACTTCAAAGTGGCAATTCAACAAAAAAACTTCAAAAACAGACTCCAGTGAGAAACTGCAGAACTGGAATTAATTTGCAAACTGGACACCATCAAATTAGGCCTGAATAAAGACTGGGAGTGGATGGGTCACTACAAAAACTACTTTTCCCCATGCTAATTTTCCCTTACTGTTACTCACACCAACTGTTTGAAATAGGCCACCCTGATTACCACTACAAAAGTGATTTCCCCCTCTTCTCCCCCCCCCCATTGATAATTGCCCTCTTCCACTTTAATTGAATTTTCTCATTAGAACTGACTCCCCACTTGGTAAGGCAATCCCATCTTTTCATATGCTGTGTATTTATAGCTGTCTACTATATTTTTCCACTCCATGCATTTGATGAAGTGGATTTTAGCCCACGAAAGCTTATGCCAAAATAAATGTGTTAGTCTCTAAGGTGCCACAAGTACTCCTCATTGTTTTTGCTCATACAGTGACGATGCTGGAGGTTCACCAGGGCTGAAATTGGCTCATGTGACTTAATAGCTGTGTCTCATGCATATTTCCACCTCAGGTTCTCTTGATGTTCAGTATTTCCATGGTGTTTTATAGGGTTGACCAAGAGTTTTTGTTGTAGCAGTTGGACATCTTGATAGACCATTGCGGAGCAGTTTTATGAACATATCACCAATTCTGTCCCAGATAGTTTTTAGGAAACCTAGAAACTGTGTATGTTCCCTTTCCCCCACACAGTTATTCATTTTCATGTGTTTTTGCTATGACATATGCAAAGCACAGATGCCAACTTTCATGTGGTAAATAAGCACCCTGACTTTCACAATAAGCCAAAAATCAAGCTAATCCCATTTCAAAACAAGGCCAAAACAAGCCAATCCTTAATAACCCCAACACACTATCACCGGTTCCCCCCGGCATGCAGTCTGGGTCTGTGGTGGTCCTGCTGTGCATCCCTGACTCCCTTTCCCCCTGCTTGCCAAGAGCCAATCAAAAAAAAAAAAAAGGGAAGGGAAGGGAAGCTGCTACAAGCAACAAGTTACTACTAGCCAACAAGCAACTCTCAAGCCAATTAAGCCAAAAAAAAAAAAGGCCCAATTTTTGCAGGTTTTTTTCCCCACGGGTTTGGCATGTCTGATGCAAAGTTGACTCAGTTACATCTGGTCCCTGCAAGAGTCTGATGGTGATTGACATCAGAAAGAGCTGCTTTTTCTTTCTTTTTTTTCCGGACGTTTGTATTAATCAAATTAGGAAACTGCTCACAGCACCACCTTAGGGACTCTAAGATATGGCTTATGTTATCCCACCAGAAGACGTCTGTGTTAGCTTGGATCTCCATCTGTATAACGGATCTGTCCTTCTGACTGCAATACTTCAAATGGGACCACTAATCCCACTTGGTGAGAAGTTTTAAGACAATTAATAGGGGGAAATGGTCTTGCTTAATCTGAATAAAATGTTTACATGGTTTCTCCACCATACTGGAGATCTGCTTAGCTTATGTTCATTGAATTCAAGCAACTGTCTAGCAGTCAACAGAACTTCAAAATCATTAGCCAAGTTTAGATGCAATCTTTGGAGTTTGTTTTACTTTCATGAAAAGTTGACATGAGGCCCAATTCTCCACTGACTTTCACTCCAAGAAGCCCCACTGAGGTCAGTGGAGTTTCATAGGATATTCATCAAAGCAGAATTTGCCCTATAAAGTCTTCCTACTTATATAAGCTTACAGTCCTAATCTAGCACCCAGGGAAGACTGTGCAAAGACTCCCATTGATTTCAGGGGGAACTGGATTAGATCCCAAAGCTCTGGTTCAGTTTAACTATTGCGCTAGGTTTCCAAGCAAGTTCACAGATTCACTTGTCAGCAACACACTGCAGGATCAGGGCCTAAGAAATTAAACTAGCATAAAAGCACTTTGCTAAACAGATCAAGAAGCAGAAAGCTTATAAATTGGTATTTCTTGTACATTTTGTTTTGTATTTGCAGATAGAATAGTTGTGGTTGTCCAGAATGCAGGAGATTTAGATTTTTTTGGTTATTATAGAAAGTCTAAATCAAAGCTGTTAAATGTGGTAACAGTACATGTAGTCTATCACAGATGTAATAACTCCTATATTTTGTTTTTTTTGTTTTTTATGGATCACTTGCTTAAGCAACACCCAAAATACCTAGTAAATGCATAACTTGCTAATGCGCATATTAGTATGAAGATCATTTATTCTGACAGGGCCTTCATCAAATTTAAATTACAAATATCTATTACTAATTAGAAACTAAGTATTGACATTTAAAAAACCCACCATCCTACTAATTCTAGATATTGCAGAAGGTAGTTGTAGATCCTGATTTCACCTGTGGGTAAACAAAGCTGCTAAGTGAACTATTTTCAAGAACCAAAAAAAAGTTTGCCAAGAAATGACTACTTAACGCTTTAAAATAACTTCATTACAGTACAAGATACCTTGTGCACTCAGACAAACGGTCTTTATAAATTAGTGGACAAATACATTTATATACAAAACATTTCAATGTCTGGATAAATAGTCTCAATTAGGTAAAGTCTTCACATTCTGAGTTTAATAAAAAATAAAGCATCAACAGTTTAAAATCTTTACTGCAAAGTATAAATTGCTATTTCTGTCAATTCCACCAGTTATTGCTCATCCTATATATTTCTCAGAATTTTAAATAAGCAATTATATTTATGGGAAACTTGCTGACTTGAAAATGACATGCCTGAGGAGCAAAATTTGGGAATAGTTTCTATGTCCTTGTTAAGTGTGTGCATAATATTGGATATACAAATTCCCCTACTCTCTGTAGGTCTGTCTTTAGATTATGAACTACTCAGAACAAGGATCATGCTTTCTTTTCGATCTGGAAAACTCATTACTTGGCAAATTTTGGGTGCTACTGGAGATGCAGTATGATAAAGATTTGCTTGATGTTTTCTCAGTTTTCAGTTGAGATGGACTTGAATCTTTTAGATGACGACTGTATGTTACCGGCCATTCCCCCCTCCCACCACAATAGCAGTTAAATTATTGGTGGAAATCTCTCCCTCCCTGCCCCCCGCCCCAAAAACCCACTCTTTTTAAGTAAGGTACCGGGTTTAGTTTAAAGCAGGGGTCGGCAACCTTTCAGAAGTGGTGGGCGGAGTCTTCATTTATTCACTCTAATTTAAAGTTTCGCGTGCCAGTAATACATTTTAACGTTTTTAGAAGATCTCTTTCTATAAGTCTATAATATATAACTAAACTATTGTTGTATGTAAAGTAAATAAGGTTTTTAAAATGTTTAAGAAGCTTCATTTAAAATTAAATTAAAATGCAGAGGCCAGGACCCGGGCAGTGTGAGTGCCACTGAAAATCAGCTCCCCTGCCGCCTGCGGCACGCGTGCCATAGGTTGCCTACCCTGGTTTAAAGTGTTATATTACCAACAGTGAAAGAAGAACCAGGAGGTTCTCCAGGGGGAAAAAGAGCTTACGCAGAAAACTTCATGTAGAAAACTATTCAGAAGAAAAGTGTCCTAAGACACTAGTAAAATAGGAGGAGAAATTATGCTACCCAGTAACTTGACGAGAAGTTATTTTCACTAATATCAACTCAACTTTAATCCAGTCTAGTAACAAAAACAAATCAGAGGCTGCTTAATGGAATTGTTTCTATGCTATCTTGACTTGGTTAGGTTCCAAATCCTGTGGCTTGGTGTTAACAACTTATATATTGGATCTTTAAGCACCTACCATGCTTCATCTGTTTATTTTCTTACGGGTGTATTCACAGTATTGAATGAGCAGTCAAAAGCCTCCATACCAGCCAATTCATTACACTGTTTTTATTAACCTACATATAACAAAATACTATGTAATATGGGACCTGATCCTGTATTCCTTGCACGCACACAATTGCCAATGAAGTCAGTAGGAATGCAGGATTCACCCTCTACAATATAATGTTTATACATAAGTTGCACAGAAAGACACTATAAAAGTAAAGCTTTTGATTTTATTTAATGTTTAATCACGATGGTCATTACAAAGTAATTATTTTAGTACAGCCCTATAAAGAAAAATAAATAAAATTACCCAAGTGCAATTTAACAACAACAAGGCTCTGCCCCTCCTTTTTTACTTGTTTGTTGGTACAAAATCTAGGCTATAAAAGTAAATGAACTGTTTGCTTATTATCATTGCAAAGCTTATGTGCTTCCTATAGCCATTGCCATTATGATGTCAATCTTATAAATTCACACTTTGAAACTGGCTCATTGATTTTTATTTTTTTGGCAACTTTTTCTAGCAAAGATATTCCTGGGTACCACTGACTGTGGTACGAACCACCTACAGACTGGCTCTGCCCAAGCAGATGGGGAACCCAGATAAGTCACAAAATGGAAGCCTCCGCTAGAGCTGTGTTGGAAGCAAAATAACCATACTGGCAGGGAACCAGAGGGGGAAGAGAGGGAAAAGCTATTGTCTCTGGCTTAATGAAATGCATGTGCAGTTCAAGCACACACATTTTTCTGTGGTCCAAGGCATTTCTCACATACACCATATTTTTATTACTATTTCTACCAATAAAACTATCACTCATCAGATAAACTAGACAAGGTCATGACATTCTTTTCCAGCACTCTCTCCCAGCTCCCTAG
This sequence comes from Malaclemys terrapin pileata, assembly GCF_027887155.1. Taxonomy (NCBI): domain Eukaryota; kingdom Metazoa; phylum Chordata; order Testudines; family Emydidae; genus Malaclemys; species Malaclemys terrapin. The sequence goes on from NC_071511.1 coordinate 14,808,487, forward strand.
TTCTCCTTTTTCTTTTGTAGGCCACTGATCCTCTTTGTGCATCCTTTCTGGTAATGAACTGTCTAGGCCAGTGCTTCTCAAAGTCGGGCCGCCTCTGGTGGTGGTCTGGGCTGGTTTGTTTACCTGCCGCATCCGCAGGTTCGGCCGATCGCGGCTGCCACTAGCCGCAGTTCGCTGCTCCAGGCCAATGGGGGCTGCGGGAAGCAGCGCGGGCCAGGGGATGTGCTGGCTGCCCTTCCCACAGGCCCCATTGGCCTGGAGTGGTGAACCGCGGCCAGTGGGAGCCGCAATTGGCCGAACCTGCGGACGCGGCAGGTAAACAAACCGTCCTGGACCGCCAGGGGTTTTCCATGAACAAGCGGCAGACCGGCTTTGAGAAGCACTGGTCTAGGCTACCATTCAAAACCCAGTAATCCTAGATTCAAATCTCCATGACCAGCCTTGCATGAAATAAACATGTAGGGGCATAATGCACCCCAAAGTCATTTTGGGATATTCTGTTTGGTAGAAGACAGTGCCTAGCTGCTTTCTCTGCTGGGACTGTTGAGAAAAACTTGTCACAGAAGTCCAAATTTAGGTGACTTTCTGCAAAATGTGGGCTTTTGTTTTCTTCTTTCCAGTGAAAATATAAGTCAAGCAGTTTCACGCAGTTCCTGCCTGGGTAGACTGTGAGGAGGGGGATGAGAGAGTAAGTCAAACTCAGTGACTTTGGGAAGTCTCTTCTTCCCTTCCCGTGGTATGCTCCCCCCTCCCCATCATTGCTGTCCTCCAGCAGGGGCCAGTGGTTTGGGAGTTTGCAGCAACATCAACCCCTACTGGCTCAGGGAACAGGAATCACAGTTAAACTACTGATTATGGCTCTTATCCTTGTCATCCTCTCCACCAGAATCTATTCATCATCACATTTTTAAGGTGGCAACCACTATACTATCTGGATACGATTCATACAAATAATTATATTTTTCTAACAGTAGTACCTTGAAACCCCAACTGAAATTAGGCCCCACTGAACAACATGTAAGCAGGTGCACTGCACCCATGCAAAGCCTCGTTGACTTGACTGGGACCTCTGCACATTGCCACTTGCAGGAAAGAATACACAAGAAAGATAACATTTGAGGCAATATAATATCTACATTTTATGGATGGAAAACTGAGGCATGGAAAAATGAAGTGATTTGCACACCCCACGGGAAGTCTGTGGAAGAGCTGGAAATTGAACTCCGCTCTCCAGAGTCCCAATTCAGCACCTTAACCACCAGACCATCTTTCTTTTCCATCTTCAATGAATCTTAACAAAGAAAATGGAAAACCTGGAGTGAGAGGAAAAAAAAGTCAATTCAGAAGCCAGGTGGATGCAATCAGACAGTTCATCACCCAGAAGAGTTTTTCTGGTTGGGACTTTGCAGATGCTAGTGCAGAGTAAAAGAAAAGAAAGTTGTAACTACAGCATAGCAGGGACACAAGACCTCAATTGTGCAGTCAATAAGACTCAGAGCAGTAGCTCTCTGCAACGGTGCTCCTGTCTCCTTTTTTACTCAACGAGCAAAGCAAGTGTTATTGAGTAAAGGGAACAGATTGTCTAGTGTTAATGGTTACATCTTGCACATAATATATGAATACACAAAGCAGAAGGGGGAGGATTAAATTGTTCAGGGTATTTCAACCATGCTGAATGCATAGAAAGTATACAGAGTCCACAAACTGTGTCACTTCCATACTTCTGCAGCATATTGTTTTGCATCATCATATTTGCTTTGATATGTTCTTTAGTGCAGATCTGCAAGTGTAGTAATGGCTAGAGAAAGGGGCAAAACCTGTTTAAACCTAGGTACCAGCATTGTCTTGACATGAGCACACAGGACCATTTCTTAATGAGCAAAGCGTGGGTTCCAACATGTCAGTCTTAGAGGAATTTACTCCCTAGAAGAGGGACCGTGCCCTAAATAAGGAGTAATGAAATTGTAAAATACAAGCAAAATGACTGAGTTACTGGCTTAGTGGATCTGGGGGAAGCAGTAGATGTAATATCTTGATTTTAGTAAGGCTTTTCACACAGTCCCACATAACATTCTCATAAGCAAACTAGGGAATTGTGGCCTAGATGAAATTAATATAAAGTGGGTGAAAGACTGTACTCAGAGTAGTTATCAATTGTTTGATGTCAAACTGGGAGGGCATATCTAGTGACGTCCCACAGGGGTCAGTACTGGGTTGGGTACTAGTCAATATTTTTATTAATTACTTGCGTAATGAGTGCTCAGTATGTTTATAAAACTTGCAGTTGACACCCAGCTGGGAGGGGTTGCAAGCACTTTGGAAGGCAGGATTAGAGTTCAAATTGACCTTGACAAATGGGTCTGAATTCAACAAGATGAAATACATTAAGATTACATGCGAAGTACTTCACTGAGGAAGGAAAAATCAAATGCACAGTTACAAAATGGGGAATAACTGGCTAGGTGGTAGTACTGCTGAAAAGAACCTGACAGTTATAGTGGATCACAAATTTACTGAGAATAAAGAATGTGATGCAAAAAAGACTATCATCATTCTGGGGCACATTAACAGTAGGGTTGTATGTAAGACATGGGAGGTAAGTGTCCTGCTCTACTCAGCACTGGTGAGGCTGCAGCTAGAGTACTGTGTACAATTCTGGAAGCTGCAATTTAAGAAAGAGGAGGACAAATTGAAAAGAGTCCAGAGGAGAACAACAAAAAATGATGAACACGTGACCTATAAGGAAAGGCTTAAAAAAGTGGGCATGTGTAGTGCTGAGAAAACAAGACTGAGGGGGAATCTGATAGTCTTCAAATATGTTAAGTATCAGAGGGGTAGCCGTGTTAGTCTGAATCTGTAAAAAGCAACAGAGGGTCCTGTGGCACCTTTAAGACTAACAGAAGTATTGGGAGCATAAGCTTTCGTGGGTAAGAACCTCACTTTTTTCAGATGCAAGTAATGGAAATTTCCAGAGGCAGGTAAAAATCAGTATAGAGATAACTAGGTTAGTTCAATCAGGGAGGGCGAGGTGCTCTGCTAGTAGTTGAGGTATGAACACCAAGGGAGGAGAAACTGCATCTGTAGTTAAATAGCCATTCACAGTCTTTATGTACATAGCAGAGGGGCATTGCTGGTACATGATGGCATATATAACATTGGTGGACGTGCAGGTGAATGAGCCGGTGATGTTGTAGCTGATCTGGTTAGGTCCTGTGATGGTGTGGCTGATGTAGATATGTGGGCAGAGTTGGAATCAAGGTTTGTTGTATGGGTTGGTTCCTGAGTTAGAGTTGTTATGGTGCGGTGCGTGGTTGCTTAAGGTTGGCGGGTTATCTGTGGGCGAGGACTGGCCTGCCTCCCAAGGTCTGTGAAAGTGAGGGATCATTGTCCAGGATGGGTTGTAAATCACTGATGATGCGTTGGAGAGGTTTTAGCTGGGGACTGAAGGTGATGGCCAGTGGAGTTCTGTTGGTTTGTTTTTTGGGCCTGTCTTGTAGCAGGAGGCTTCTGGGTACACATCTGGCTCTGTTGATTTGTTTCTTTATTTCCTTGTGTGGGTATTGTAGTTTTGAAAATGCTTGGTGAAGATCTTGTAGGTGTTGGTCTCTGTCTGAGGGGTTGGAGCAGATGCCTCAGCGCTTGGCTGTAGACGATAGATCGTTGTTTAACGAGGGAGGTTGTTTAATCCACATCATTGGAAGTTTTTAAAAACAGGCTGGACAAACATCTGTTAGTGGTGGTCTAAGTTTGCTTGGTCCTGCCACAACTTGTTGACTTCTCGAAGTCCCTTCCAGCCCTACATTCCTTGGATTTTTATGCTCACAACTACAGCTCCGGTGGGAATGCCTGCTCTCAGATTCTTACTATCCAGATCTCAAGACAACAGCCTCACCTGCTCATTCCAAGAGCTCTACACTTCAGCCTACTCTGTTCCTAGCAGTCACTTGAGAGAGGAAAAGGGTGGGTTTTGAAGTTAGATCCAGACTGAGTGGTGAGTAGTAGTGCAGAAAAAAATCTCTTCCTCCCCATTCAGGTGGAGTATGCCAGCCCATTGGGCTCTGACATGTGCATTCCTCCTCAGAGGAGGAGAATTCACCCTTACTGTCTCCAAAAAATTCTCAGGAGATTGTGAACAAAATAACCAGAACTATTTTATTGGCTTTTTGAAAACCTCATTTATGCAGAGAATTTTACAAGAGATTTTAGTCCATTCATCTTCTAATCACCTGGAATAAGGGTATTAACCATAGCTTTGATCCTTTGCCAGTGAGTTTGGGGGGAGGACTGATTTCAGTGAGAACAGGATCAGGCTCCCATAAGCAGAACACTAATAGGACTGTGGGCAACAAAAGCACAATGCACATTTTCCCAATGCTTATCTTACCATCGATCAAAATGAATGTAACAGATGCATAGCCACTCGGGACATTGGGCTTCAAACTTAGAAATATCACTACTCTAAAAATGTATTTTGCCTTGCAGGTTTTCATGGCTTTTGAGTATTTGAGGGCTTTTTTCTTTGGTGTTTTTTTTTTTTTTTTTTCTTTTTTTAAAAAAGGAAACAGACTACTAGTGCATATAATTTGACAACCCACTGTTTGAAAGCACTTATTATTCTTGATGTTTCTAATATGACTTGTTAATGCTAATTTGCCAGATATTTTCAAATGGAAGACGACAGAGAGGCACTGTTGCAATTCCATGCTTGAGTTAGTGGCCCATCAATATACAGTAGCTATATTCTGCACAGCACCCACCACTGTGCTTCTACTGAGCGTACGAATGAGAAGAATCTGTCTCCTGTGAATGTACTTCAAGATTTTAATGGAAAGTACTGTATCTGATGTGAAGGCTAAAAACCAGCCACAATAAACAATACTTAAAAGTGTTGTTGGATTTAATATTAATATGCATATTAGGAACAGGGCAATCTTTGCATTTCTTCTGTTGAGATAAAGAATCTAGTATTTTTGGAATAACAGATGGAATTTGCTAAAGGAGTTTTTTTAAATACAGCAAATCCGCTTCTTTGGAGTATGAAAAGTATGAACACTTAAGATTTTCCTGCAAACATACTAAAATGAAACATTAATTTTATTCTTACGGGCTGTGTCTATGAAAAAACAATAAAACACTGTAATTTAAAAAGTGGGCATTATTTGGAAAGAGATTTTTATACCTTAAACATCTTTTGGGATTAAGCTTCCTACAGTTTTCATCCTATTAATTCATGCTTTTTACGCTCTTGTTTACTCCTTTGCTTCTATTAGCAAGCTGACATTTTCAGATTTAAGAGCTACAGTATGCTCTTAACAAATTATGACTCACTTGCCTTATTTTAAGCTTGACATTGTCTTAAACTTATACATAAATCTTATGAACAGTTCTTTTCCCCAGTCCCATTTGAAATATTTAATAATCCTTTATATAAAGTTTTTTTTAAACAGGAATACTTTTGTGGCATTTTTGGACAATCTTTTGAGTAGTCAGGACTGCATTTTGACGTGATGCTTAGAAAAAGTGCCCTTTTAATAGGCTAGCCATAAACATCCTGAATGCATATATAGATTAAGACCTCGATCCTGGTTGCCTATTCAGAGTCCCTTTGATTTTGGTGAGATGTAAAGGTCATACTTTTGGAAATCTCTTCCAGATTGGGGCCTAATTATGGCAGTATAAAATTTAGGCTCAGATTTTTTTAAAACTGTGCACCCAGGTCCTGTGATTCTGCATGTATGCATGGTAACTGCACAAATAAGTCACTGGTTGGATAGCTATGCAGCTTTTGCATACTGAAAACAAGCCTGTCTTAATTAGCAACATATCATTGCCTTTTCTCCAAAAATGGCAACAGTTGTTTAAAAAGACAGGGAGTGATTCCAGTCTCACTCCAATGGAAATCGAAAACAGTCAGTTGAAGCCAATGGAGTTAAACTAATGAAAAGTAATGAATACGGAATCAGGCCTACAATTTACAGATAAGATACATGGCAACAATCTTGCAATATTTCTAGAGAGTGACCACTTAGGACCTATTCACACTGTGCCATGGTGCTGCGATCCCTCTCCTCCTGACCAAAAAACACCTTGTGAATTCCAAAAGTTTATACTCCTTGGGGAATTCTGCGCCACTGCGCAATACAGAATTTTGCAGAAATTAACATTGTGCGTGCAGAATTTCTTTTCCCCCACAGAAATGGGTTACAGTGCTGCTAGCCACCACTAGGGGCTACTGGACCACACAGAGCCCAGCTCACACATAGAAGGCACTGCTGGGCGGGAGGGAGATAGAGGGTTCCTGGCAGTTGCAGTTCCCAGCATGCCCTGAGGGAAGGAGAGGGCGGTGCTCAGGAAACTCTATGCAAGCCTGGGACAGAGCAGCAGGTTGTTTCTCCCTCTGGGCTCTTGAGGAGAAAGGAGGCAGATGTCTGGACTCGGGGGGTGGGGGGGCAGGCTGGGCTCGAAGGGGGGTGGGGTTGTGAAGTTGGGCAGAGAAACAGGAACTGGGTTGTCATAGGGGTTTCTTTAACACTTCACTCCTAGAGGAATGTGTGTGTGTCTGTATTGTTACAGACATACTTGCTGACAGGTATTTTGAAATAAATTATCAAAATAATTGAAATTTGTGTGATTATGTAGCGTTATTTTGACAAATAAAATTTTGCAGAATTTTAAAATATCATGCGCAGAATTTTTAATATTTTGGTGCAGAATGCTCCCCAGGAGTGGACAAGTGAGTGTTTTAAGTGGAAGCAGACAAAGATGTTGCTGCTAGAGTTGGTAAACTTTCTGGATAGCAATTTCACATTAGTCAGATTCAGTTTGCCTCAGCCCATATGCAGCTGGGCCCCGTGCTTTTGTTCCAGAGCCTTAAAGATACCCCATCTTTTCCTTGTTACACATCCCACTTTTGATTCCCCCTGTGTTACCCACCATCTCAGTGCCACTGCATAGTGGCCATGACTAGTTGCTGTTGAATAATACAAAACCTACCTAGATTTAGTGATTTTCTGCAAAATTCCTTTCCATGCTAACCTGCATCTCCCAGATTCGCGTATACAATGTGAGTAGTTCTATTGTTTTTATACCATGTAAATTGATGTTTAAGTTCACTGGTCACATGTGGCAGTGTCATGTAACGTCTCTTCCAAATGAACTTAATGACTGTAGTACTTATCAGTCCAGGACAAGTTTTCCAGCACTGATTGCTATACTGAGAATGTACCAGACAAGGGCTTTATAAACCCCAAAGGAAAGAGATAAATAAGTGACCACAATTCATTAATGCAGCATTTAGACAATTTTCTGAAAGACTGACTGTGTGAGTTAGGCTAACCCCCAGGCAAGTTTAATTTATGCAGCTGCTAACCCAATCATACACTGACTTAGCTGCAATACAAAGAGATTTTTTGTAAGGACAAACTATTGTTGCAGAAATTCTTCAAGCTCTTAGCAATAATTGTCTATCCTTTAACAGCAAAACACTCAAATCTATTAGTGCTGGGTGACTTTTATGTGAAGGTGCTTTGGTTTTTACCTTTCAATTTATATTTGCTGGGACAAATGAAAGAGAAATGGCACCCTTCATTAAAAGGCTTTTTTTCCCCTCCTAGTAGGGAAATTTTTAATACCTATGGCTTGGTAGCTGGCACTAGCAGTTAATTATTAACATTGTTTTTATTCTTTGTCATTATACAAACCTATTTGTACACATTCTGTATATACTGCTGTTTTGTTGACTTAAGTGCACACACACGTCACTTGCGCAGCTAAATCGATTCCAATGCCAGTCAGTTATTCTGTATGCTATCACCTCATACATCTTAGCAGAACTAAAATTCAGGATCTTTTGCTCCTCCCACTAAATAACCAACACCTACATAGATCCTACCATTGCAATCTGTTACCTTATGAGTATTAGGGCTTTTATAATTTGCAGGATACCACCATAGGGCAATATATTCAACACACACAGTAGTACATGAACCTAAATTAAGTCTCTCCAAGGTACCTTGTATAGTACAAGGTCATAATGGGAATGCATCCCCTGTACTACAGTTTGCTAGCCCTGCTCAGAGGCCAGTTTTGGAATTTTTTATTGATACACAACATGGGCTTTTAGGCACCTGGGTACTGATGCTTCCATGCAGAGCAGCTCTGCTTCCCATAGTAACATCATTGCTCCCTAAACCTATCCTGCAGCAGATCGGTCACTCCCCCCCACCCCCGGCCCTTCCCTGAAAAAGCCTGCAAAGTGCCCTTTGTGATTTATGGAGTGGCAGGAGCATTTTATTTATTTATTAAAAACATTGAGATATGAAGGTGGAAGTATGGTGAAGGAGACTAAAAACTATTGGAGTATCCACAAAGTCACATAATATTGGCCTAACCTGGCAAAATGCTCAGCCCATCCTAGTTAGCACTGACAACCAGTGGTTAAGATAGCGGGTAGTACAGAAGAGCTCAGCTCCTCTTTCTGACAGCTGTCAGGAATGGCTCCCCATCCAGTTTCCATCTAATTTAACAACTGCCCTCTACCTCATGAAGGTCAGTCAGAGTTGAGGATACTCTCCATCTCTGAAAAGACACTCACCGTCTTTCATATTCAGCCCTAACTGAAGACAGTTATTGACCTTGCTTATTTTGAACAGAATATTTCAAGTGGTGTCTTCACTATAATTACAGGTATCAGAGTAGCAGCCGTGTTAGTCTGTATCCGCAAAAAGAACAGGAGTACTTGTGGCACCTTAGAGACTAACAAATTTATTAGAGCATAAGCTTTCGTGGACTACAGCTCACTTCTTCGGATGCATATAGAATGGAACATATATTGAGGAGATATATATACACACATACAGAGAGCATGAACAGGTGGGAGTTGTCTTACCAACTCTGAGAGGCCAATTTGGTAAGACAACTCCCACCTGTTCATGCTCTCTGTATGTGTGTATATATATCTCCTCAATATATGTTCCATTCTATATGCATCCAAAGAAGTGGGATGTAGTCCACGAAAGCTTATGCTCTAATAAATTTGTTAGTCTCTAAGGTGCCACAAGTACTCCTGTTCTTTTCACTAATTGTTTTCCTAACTTGGGTTCTCTTCCAGCATATCCATTTTAAAATGAGTTTTCTCTAGGTACGTTGTCTCCATGTTTTCATGGGGGAGACTTAGGTGATGAATCTGCCAGTTCCTTCCAAGTTTGACAATGCACTTTTGAAAATCAAGAGAGGACTAACATTAAGCAGGCTTTGCCTTCAGCTGAATACTTTTTGTTCTGATTTCTTAGGACTCTGCACATAATAGATTATTTTCTTATGAGAAATTTAAATGTAATATTCCTGAAAATCACCCCCTGGAATCTCTTGTTCCATTTGGGCATTTATAACACACTTCCTTCGTGCAGCTTTTGAGTGCCTTGCAGAATTATGCTACTACCAACAGGTAGTCTAAACATTGGCATTAGTTGCCTTCATCACTTGCACTAGAGAAGGGATCTCTTGTTGTTTCATTTTATTTTCTTCGTTTTTTCCAAACTTATTTTTTTCTATTATGGTTGGAAACATCATAGTGAGCAAAAAAATAAAAAGGGGGGAGGGAAGTGTTTACACCTTATTCTGAAGGGATGGAATTCCCCAGCCTCCAAGGTGACTCCAGCTCCTGCTCCCACTCATCTCATTTTAAGTGGGTTTTTCAAAAGCACCTAATTAACAGGCACAAGTCCCACTGAAAATCAGTCACATACATAAGTAATTCTGTAGTGTATAGCACCATAGAGTCCCATCACAATGAACAGCAAGCACATGAGTTACTGGCCAGCAATCTTCCTTCAGGTTTTGTGATCTTCACATAGCTGTGAAGCGTGCCACACTGCATTCCCATCCAGTTAGCTACACCGCTGAACCACACTCACCAAGGGAAGCCTCTGCCCTGGCACCAATCCTTGCAAAACTTGCTTCAGAACTCTGTTCATCCAACCCACATGTCCCACAAAATCAAGTTTTCTTTCTCTCATCATCTTGATGATATCTGGTATCACTCCAGTTAGGCTGTAAATTCAGGCAGTAACCTCCTCGTTAGTTGTGTGCAACATATAACTAACACCCAGCAATTGCATTTCAGTTCAAGGCTCTTTAATGTCTTCTTTCTTTAATGTTCATGTCTTGCATGCATATAGCAAGACACTGAAGACAAGAGACTGCAACAATTTCATTTTATACTTCATGGCATCACCTTTTGCTTCACCAAATAGGTCACTAGAGCAGCAGTCACAAGTCCAATTCTATGTCAGATCTTTAAGTGGTGTTTAGCATCCCTTGTAGTTATACAACCTAGGTATTTGAAGTGCTCAATGCCTCCTGACATTTAGGTAGAAAATATCTGCGCCTTTTCATCAGACTTGGATGTCACCATTGTCTTTAAAACAACAAGGTGGATGAGATCTTTTGAGCTACACAGAGCTCTTCTTCAGGTCTGGGAAAGGTACTCAGATGGAACAGATTGTTTACCATAAATAGTTAACCTTGAATGATCCTGTAGGGCACAAGTTAACTACTTATGCTAAACAATCTGCGTAGCTCAAAAGCTTGTTTTTCACCATCAGAAGTCAGTCCAATAAAAGATATTACCTCAACGACCTTGTCTCTCTCATATGCTGGGACTAACATGGCTAAAACAACACTGCAAACATACCTGTCTTTATCTTTGTCTTTTTGTGGGATAGCCTTAGACCAAAAGTCTCTGCATCTACCACTAATTTTTTCAAACAATTTTTGCACTTTTTTTTTTTCTTGCCACAATCCAGTCAGATTTCATCAGGGAAGCCCTGATGACTAATTTTTCAACTACCAAGAATACGCCCTCCTGTAGGTTTCCATCCATGGCTTTTTAAAGATTTCTTCCAACACCACATTTGAAGAGAGTTAGTAATAGCATACAGCCCTGCCTGACACTTATCCTCAAGTCAAATCAACTACTTTGCTCGTGCCCCATAAAGACCAAAGCAGTTCTGTTTCCACAGAGATTTTGTATCAACATTATATTTTCACCAACTCCAGCCAACAGGATTGCTCAAAGGTTTATGCAATATGCTATCAAAACCCCTTAGCAGAAGTCACAAAGACATGGACCACTTTCTCCTCATTCTCCAGTGCTTTCTCACATAGCAAATACAGATTGAATATTTGCTGCATACCTTTTGTTTTTGCCCAGAGAGTTCTCTACCTTGGGAACAATTCTCTTCAGAATGATGCACAGCAGTATTTTGCTAAAGTGTGTCAATAGGATTGTATGGTAATTTCCTTTTTATGAATAGGAACCATCAGGGACTATGTCCATGTCTTGGGCCATCTTACGGACTCCGTAATCACATTAACAATGTTATGATATGCCAGGATGAGTGTGTCTCCACCACTTTTAATTAGTTCTGCTTATGTGTTATCCAATCCAGGGGCTTTATTGCTTTTCAGTGTCTATACAGCTTCCTCAATGTCTTCAATCACAGGGGGAGCTTCTCATAGAGATCTCTTCTGCCATGTTCACTTCCAATATCAAGTTAATTTTGCTCATAGTCTATAGTTATCAGCAATATTTACCAAGGGTTTGGTGAAATGGTATTTTTCCTTCAAGGAAAACTTTTGAAAAGAGTCTTGATGGTTTGATAGGTCTTCCTAGCAGCATTTACTGCAAAGGAGTTTTGTGTATCAGTGCACTGTTATTCAAGCCAATCTTCTTTTGCCACTTTGAGTCCATCTCTTTCTCATGTCATACAGGAATATTGTTTTTTGCAGATCCATCTCTCATCCTTTTTGCTCTTAACTGCCTTTGTTGATCACACAACTCTATAATCTTCTCTGTGATCCAAGACTGCTGCTTTAGGGAAATGGATCCTAGGAGTTCATCCGCGGTCGCTATAATGCTGCAAAAGATAGATCAGATATTGTGCTCTATGTTACCTATGCAGAGGTCAGCAGCTTTTAGCCTTTGTTCAATCATCTTCTTAAATTCCACTTGTTGGCTGCTGGTCCCAATATAGGCACATGATGGAATTTTCAAAATGATTAAGTTTGCCCTAAACTGCCCTACAGTGGGAGCAGATATACGCCAATACTGAGTCCTTCTGAAAATCCTTTCCAAAGCTTCTAGCTTCCTTATCTCAAGTTTCCCCAACTATTTGTTTCATGGAGTTAATAACAAGAATAGATATATAAACATTTGACAAACAAAGATGTGTGTGCATACAAAGCCACTCTAAAAACCACTGTGAGGCAAATCAGAGTGCAATCTTGCTGAGTAACTGCAGCTTCCATTGTAGTCACTGGGAGCTGAAATCTAGCACATCACGGGATTGGACCTATTTTGAAAAGATCAATAAAGAAGTTTGTTTAGAGCAGTTTTTAAAAACGAACCCTACAATAGTTTCCCCACATTAGGCAGGGGAAGTCATTATGCAGAAACGCCCTGCAGGGGGACTCCATACTGGTGTGTGCCATAGAGTTCTACTCTGCAGTCTCTCTCCATGGGCAGTAGAGTGAGGGGGCGTGGAACCAAGCTGCAGGAGTGAACAGTACATCTGCCTTTATGTAGCTCAAGAAATGTAAAACATTCTGTGCAGAGTCAGCATAAGGACCCCAACTGCAAACAATAATCATCATGCAGATGCAAAGACATGCTGTGCCAAGCCTACAGGGAGCACCCATCACCATGGTATCTAGGCATGATTGGTTGTTGGAAACACTAAGGGAAATAATACATGGATATAAAGCAGTAGAACAAAAGCAGAGTTTCCATTCATATTCCTATTTAGCTGTTCTCCAGTATGCTTTGCGTTTTCCATAATTACTGGTTCCTTGTTAAGCTCAGCAAAGTGGCACCTTTGGTTTTAGTTTTCAAACTCCTATGACCTGCTGCCTCCCCCCCACCCCCATCTGCTGATTTACACACTGGTCTCAGGACTGTCATTCGCACAAGCATTAAAATGGGCTAGGGCATCTGAAGCCAATCAGAATTTGCTTTTTGATTACATTGGATTTTCATGTATAGCTTCATCCAAACTGCCCTAGGGCTGGATGAGATTGGAGCCAATAATGTGCAAGTCATTTATAAAGAACATTTTTCAGTGGGGAAAAAAAGAAAATTAAATCTATCTGCAGTAGAAAATAACTTACCTAGAGAAGAGAGAAAGTGTCACAGTTGGCTTCTAAAGCCATATGTCTACAGTGTTTAGAAACCAAGACTCCATTCAATAAAATCAGAAATGTATCCTTACACAATATGGGCTAGAAATATAATGTACAAATGATGGGATATAAGCATTAAACAAAGTTTGTTTTTGCGGTTTATTCAAAATTCTAATGAAAAAGCTAATGAAGTCTTTATAGGTAAAATTTTAAACGTAGATACATGTAGCCAAAATGGGGGTAAACCAATCATCTGGACTGAATAATTGTCATGCTCTTTTTCTGCTTGTGGATATTCCATGAGAAGATTTAAATTTCCTTAAATAAATTTAAATAATCAATTCAACAAACATCCTTTAGATTTTGTGTTTTAACTCTTTGAATCAGACATGTATATTTGAGCTGTATTGCTTACTTGTGAGTGGTGATGCTCCTGTTTCCTGACTGGACAAGCAAACTAGCAATACTGGTTCAAATATTGATGCCTGTGACCTTGACATTCACTTTCTCTGAGCATTTTTGCCTATAAGTACCTTTGTTTGAATGTTCACAGGAAATCCTACAGAAGCAGTACAAGAACATGGCAGAAACAAACTCATTTAAATATTCAAATTAATATTAGCAACTATTTTTGGTATTTAAATTGTAATTTAAGCCATTAATTCAATTTTCAGATAGCTAATTTTTATTATTTCAGTGTAAAATTAATCTGAGAGTGCTGTTCTGACAGACTTTCCCTCAGTATGTCAGAGTTAGTTTCTAAAAGATTGAGAAAACGGTCCTTTAAGTTAGAATTCTGGAGATCTCCCGTACCTTCTGCAAATAGGCTGTCACTGCCTGCCAGCATCTGATCACCAACATCTCCCCTCCCTAAAATAATGTAAAGCAAAAACTGGTACATCTCAGGCGCTACTGTTTTAAGTTAGAATAACCCCAAAGGGAATACTCTATCAAGCGTTCAATAAAAACAGTTGAAGCTTATCTGAATCACAAACTTGATACCGTTCACCACAGAAATATTCTACTTCCAGATGACTTTTTGACCTTTATTTCCTCATCCAACTGCTATCTTCCTAATAATACAGTTTGGAGCTTCCCCTTCATTCCCTCCTCCTATGATTAAGAAAGTAATCTCTCTCCTTGGGTTGGAAACTTGAGATTTTTAACCCATTGTCTGCCTCTCACTTCAATTATATAGTATATGCTATAGAAGGGATTCCACAGGAGTGAACACTTGGAGCAGAATTGCCTTGTCTGGTTTGGTGCACACTGCCAACTGCAGTTGTCTCTAAAATCCACCCACGCCTGAAGGAAATGATCCCATAGTTGTTCTAGATGATGTTGTGGTATCCTCCCGCACTGAGGATACCTCTCGGGGGTTGAGGAGGGGGGAGAGGAACTCCAGTTATTAGGATGAGACAGGTATTAGAATGAAGTGTAAAAATATAATTGGAAGGCCAAATAAGAATTTGAAGAACAACTAGCCAAAGACTCAAAAAAGTAATAGCAAAATTTTTTTGAAGTACATCAGGAGCAGAAAGCCTTTTAAACAACCAGTGGGGCCACTGGACTATCGAGATGCTAAAGGAGCACTCAAGGACGATAAGGTCATTGCAGAAAAACTAAATGAATTATTTGCATTTGATTACCTGTTCATTCCCTCTGGGGCACCTGGCATTGGCCACTGTCGGAAGTCAGGATACTGGGTGTAGTAAGATGAGGCCCTGAAACATAAGCTCTTGTGTCAGAGGCCCAGTCTGAGGCCTGAAGCCTGAACCAAAGTACTTCCAGGCATTGCTAAGCAAAAGCTGTGCTGTGAGCCAGAAGCAGGCCTCACTCACAGAAGTTGGCGAGAAGAGGGTTGCTAGACACAGGTGCATTCACATATAAGCACTAATAAGAGGAACTTGTGCCAAGATGGCACCTGGACAGCCCGATACAAGGACACTCCACAGACCTAACAAGGCAAGTGCATCTTAAAGACAGGACAGCATGATGGATAGATCTGTTTGTCTGAAACAACATGATCAAAGGGGAGACAGCACCCTAATGAGCCAAGAGGCTGTACCTCAATACGTCAGTAGGGATGAGTAATCTGTCCTGTAACTGTATAAAAGTAGGTCCCGGAGTGCGCATATTTGTCTGGCCTAGGGGGCAGTAGAAAGTCCCACCACTGACTGAGACGGTCCATTGCCAGGGGGCACAAATTCGTAGTATGTCTTGTACAGTCTACGGGAAACTATTACTGTGCTTCGTTTGACAATAAAACTGGCTCGGGTTCCTTTGTACCTTACTAGAATCTGTGGTCTTTGGGGGTTCTCTTGGGGTTTGCTGTGTCAGCTATCTGCACACAGAGGGAACACGCATGCAGCCGACTGTTATTGAACAAGAGCAGAGCACCACACCGGTAGCTACTGACAACATTGGACTAGATGGACCTTTGGTCTGACCCAGTATGGCGATTCTTATGTTCTAAGGGATATTTCTGAAAACCATTACCTGGTTTGTTTATATTGTGGCAGCTTCTAGGGGCCTTTACTAGGTTGAGGCCCCAATGTAATGTGCATAGCACAAACATAGAAAATGGCATTCCTTGACCCAAAGAGCTTACAGTCTAAGAAATCTTACTAAAGATTACAATCTAACAGTTTTACTAAAGAATGGCATACTATTTCTCCATTTCCATTTGCCCTTTATTTCAAATATAGTCGGTCTATATCTGCTTTCTAAGTAAAGGTAATTAAGATAAGTACATCTGATTGGGAGTTCTCTCATCCACAAGTACCCTGGAGTATGATTTCCCCAAGCATCCTTGGTTCTGGTGAACATTGTCATAATCCTTATAGTATGAGCCTAAGCATCTCCTAGTAAATTTCCAGAGGACGAATCTTGACACCCTTACTCAGTTTTGCCCCATTCCTTACTGGGGTCTCATTGATTTCAATAACTGTATCTGCCTTATGTGGTAGACTGTCAGTACCTTTACAATGAGTTTAAGAAACTTGATCTGCATTCTCCAATTGCCACTGAGTAACAAGCTTAGGTATAGCTGAAATTCCCACCATAAGTACCACTAGAGAAAAGGAGTCTATATGGTAGCATCATTGCCACTGTAACGCTATAGGTCTCTGAACTGGAGAAACAGAATAGGTTAGTGTTGGAATGAGACTTGTGAAGAGCTGAAAATAAACTATGCCCTGAAACTTTACTAAGGAACCTCAAGACATTGGCTGGTTTGGTGCTACATGTGTCTATGGGAGAATCTAACAATTAAAGTCCTCCTTCTACCACCAAGATTGGGGTTATATAGTAGTTGTACAGAATACTGAACTTTGACTGCACACACAAAACTACATTCACAATATACAGAGGAAATTATCTATCACTAAGTTTGCATATACAAAACATTCCATTATAGAGTTTTGGTTTGGGTTTTTTTAGAAAGCAAACATCAAGAAGTTTTCTGTCAAGAGCCTGGCATATGCCTTGAAGGCACATTTAATGACTCAAGAAATTTTAATAGAATAGGTTTCCCAAATAATGTCAAACATTTTACTTTAATTCAAAGGCTCTCTTTTATGAATAACTTCAGTCTAATGTGACACCTACAGTTGGCAAGCTTTGCATAGTAATTAGGAAATGCTGTGAATACTGTACCCACAGATGCTCAATGCAATGCAAACAGCTACATTTAGGAGATGTTTTCTCAAATACTGGGCTCAGACAAAGCCCTCACAGAAGTTGAGTGGGAATGGTTTCTGGGTAAGGACTGCAATATTAGGTTCCACAGTTTGTAGGCAGTAGCGATGATGACAATCTGGAGAGGAGATAGTTTCCAGCAATAGGGAGAAACCTCTCACAGTAAGAGAATGAAGATACCAAGCAGGAGGTCTTTTGTAGAGTTCTATATGTAAGATACTGACAAAGTGTATGCCATGACCCTGATTCATTAGAGTACAACAGCCTACTTCTGCTACTAGCTAATGGAGTTCCGTCTTTATCTCAGGTGATCTGCAGTGGGATGGTACAGTTTCTAGATTCAAATTTTGAAAGCCCATATGGGAGGTTGTTCCATATATATTTAAAAGAGCCTTTTCATTAACAGAAACACATTAAAGGGATACTGAGGGTAGTATATTATATAGATTTATCTTACACTGTCCAACCTATTGGAATAATGAATCCTATCATCATAGGGGAGACCCAGCCATTGATATTTTGGGTCAGTGGAAGCTAAAATTGGAGGCAACTTCAACCATGTGGGGAGTCTGAGGAGGAGGAAGAGAAGTAGCTCAGTCATTATGAAGTTTGTGCTCACTATATGACACACAGAAATAAAGATCAACGTTTTGAAAACTAAAATAAAATGTCATTAGTCCAATAAATAAACATTCATAATCCATTTATTGTTTAAATATCATATTGGAAATTTGTATTTTAAAACTTATTTTCCAGGCTAACTTGTATTTTATCAGTTTTGTTTAACCTCTTTTTTGTACATCAAATCTATTTGCATTTCTTATGCAGACTTGGAGTTTCTGATATACAAGGGTCTGACCTCCAAAATTTTCATTTGGATTTGACTCCCTAGATAAAATCCAATCACTATTGTTTTGAGTGCAGTTAGATCCTAAACCAGTAGACCCCATTCTCAGGAACTGGGTGAGATCAACCCAGGATGATGGAAGTCCTGGAAGATTTTTCCAATGGTCAGTTGAAATTTGAAGAGAACATCTTGCAAGATTTCAGTGCCATTGAACCTAAAATATTACATTGGCTTGGCCTTGAGCCGAAAAGTGAACACAAGCCTTAAATCTAATCAATACTGAGTTCAAAACGCTGATTTCCCTGGCCTACCTCCAGTTCGAAACACATTTTAATGGGTTTCAGTATCTTTAGTGTTTTGCAAGAAAAACAAGACAACACGCTTCAACGTTAAATTTTCAGTTAGTCTTTTTGTGATGTATTTGTAAATTAAGTGTTTTGTTTTCTAGTGGTTACACATGTTTTAATGTTCAGTCAACTAGGAATATCAAAAATAGTTCTAATTTGAATCAACTGTAGAAAAGAGCTTCTCCCGTACCTAAGTGGAATTTTCATTTAAGGAATTTGGAAATTAAAAGGTTTCTTATTTTAAATAACTTTGTCTAGAGAAGGAAGAAATGAAAGGAATGTGCATGAAAATGAACATATGAAATGTACAAAAATGTATATGAAATAAACATAACATCTGTCCTAATCTGCTTTTCAGGCACCTCTCCAGATACTGATTTGGGTTAACCAACTCATGCAGCAGAGCTTTGTACAAGCACTCGGAACAAAGGAGAAGAGTGAAGAGACTCTGAAAAGCATCTTCCATATTCTGAATGTCCAAGGGTTCCAACCTAAACTTTAATTTTTACTTTTTTTTCTTGATACTGATTTATATATTCAGTCTTGTGCTATTTTAAGGGGCTAGGCAGTTGAACTTACTAGCAAACCAACATGGCTAGGATTAGATTGATTTTAATAGCTTGCCTGTTGGTGCTAGAATTGCTAATGAATTCAGGAGCTGAGCCTTCCATACAGAATAATGAATGTCCACAGCTTTGTGTATGTGAAATCAGGCCATGGTTTACACCGCAATCGACCTACAGAGAAGCTACAACAGTTGACTGCAATGACCTTCGTTTAACAAAAATCCCCAGCAATCTTTCCAGTGACACTCAAGTTCTTCTCTTACAAAGCAACAACATTGCAAAGACCACAGATGAACTCCAACAGCTTTTCAATTTAACAGAGTTAGATTTTTCACAGAATAATTTTACCAGTATCAAAGATGTGGGGCTCTCAAATCTGACTCAGCTCACTACTTTACATCTGGAGGAAAACCAGATAACAGAGATGACTGACTACTGCTTGCAGGACCTTTGCAATCTTCAGGAACTATATATAAACCATAACCAGATTAGTAGCATCTCTGCAAATGCATTTTCTGGCCTGAGGAACCTTTTAAGACTTCATCTTAACTCTAACAAATTAAAGGTTATTGACAGTCGTTGGTTTGATTCTACTCCTAACCTGGAGATCCTTATGATTGGAGAAAATCCAGTGATTGGAATATTAGATATGAACTTCAAGCCACTCTCAAATTTAAGAAGTCTGGTTTTGGCAGGTATGTACCTCACTGATATTCCTGGAAATGCATTAGTAGGCTTGGATAGTCTTGAAAGTCTTTCCTTTTATGATAACAAACTAGTCAAGGTTCCTCAGCTTGCTCTTGAGAAAGTTCCAAATTTAAAATTCCTTGACCTCAACAAAAACCCAATTCACAAAATCCAAGAAGGTGACTTTAAAAATATGCTGCGGTTGAAAGAACTTGGGATCAATAATATGGGAGAACTAGTTTCTGTTGATAGGTATGCACTAGACAACCTACCTGAACTTACAAAGCTTGAAGCTACCAACAATCCAAAGTTGTCTTATATACATCGTTTAGCATTTCGTAATGTTCCTGCTCTGGAAAGCCTGATGCTGAACAACAATGCTTTGAACGCAGTCTACCAAAAGACAGTGGAATCCCTTCCAAATCTGCGTGAGATCAGTATTCACAGTAATCCACTCAGGTGTGACTGTGTCATTCACTGGATCAACTCAAACAAAACCAATATCCGTTTTATGGAACCTCTATCAATGTTTTGTGCTATGCCACCTGAATACAGAGGACAACAGGTGAAAGAAGTGTTAATACAGGATTCAAGTGAACAATGTCTTCCAATGATTTCTCATGACACTTTTCCAAATCATTTGAATTTGGACATTGGCATGACAGTGTTTCTAGATTGTCGAGCCATGGCAGAACCCGAACCAGAAATTTATTGGGTAACTCCACTTGGAAATAAAATAACAGTTGAAAGTCTCTCAGACAAGTACAAGCTGAGTAGTGAAGGTACCCTGGAAATCTCGAATATTCAGATTGAAGACTCTGGAAGATATACATGTGTTGCTCAAAATATAGAGGGGGCTGATACAAGAGTAGCTACTATAAGAGTGAATGGAACTCTTTTGGATGGTACACAAGTGCTGAAAATATATGTCAAGCAAGCTGAATCTCATTCGATATTAGTTTCTTGGAAGGTTAACTCCAATGTCATGACCTCCAATTTAAAATGGTCCTCAGCCACTATGAAGATTGATAACCCTCACATTACATACACCGCGAGGGTCCCAGTTGATGTACATGAATATAACCTCACTCATTTGCAGCCATCCACAGATTACGAGGTCTGTCTAACTGTATCAAATATCCATCAGCAAACTCAAAAGTCTTGTGTTAACGTTACAACAAAAAATGCAGCTTTTGCCCTTGACATTTCCGACCAAGAAACCAGTACCGCCCTTGCAGCTGTAATGGGTTCAATGTTTGCTGTGATCAGCCTTGCCTCCGTCTCTGTTTATATTGCTAAAAGGTTTAAGAGAAAAAACTACCACCATTCATTGAAAAAGTATATGCAAAAGACCTCTTCAATCCCACTGAATGAGCTCTATCCTCCACTTATTAATCTCTGGGAAGGTGACAGTGAAAAAGACAAGGATGGTTCTGCAGAGACCAAGCCAACCCAAGTTGACACATCCAGAAGCTATTACATGTGGTAACTCAGAGGATATTCTGCTTCTGGTAGTAAGGAGCACAAAGGCTTTTTTGCTTTATTCTGCAAAAATGAAAAGTTGAAGACTTTTGTATTTTTTTGACTTTGCTAGTTTGTGGCAGAGCGGTGAGGACAGGTGGATATTTCAGAATTTTTTAGTATAGCGTATCGCAATTGTTTGACACAAATGGCAGCTTCACCTAGCTTCCAATTTTTTTTTTTTTTTAGTTGTGCTAAACTTAATGCTGTTCTAACTACAGTACTGAATAAAATTAATGACAGGCTGGGGTTACCTTGTGATTCACCGCTAGCACAGCCTCTTTCTTCTGAAGCCATCAGTAGAGAGTACAGTGTCCTGCAACAGCTAACATACAGTTTTGAAATGGCATTGAACCAGTTCTATAACACTCTGGTCTAAAGACTCAAACTGAGAAAAGAAGACTAGATCTTCAGTGATGTTAGTTGACTGTACTGTAATGTTGTATCAACTGATTTGAATGTTTTTGACTTTAAACAATGACTTTTTTTCTTTTTTGTAATAGTTGAAAAGGCTTAGGTACACCTAACAGGCAATAGAAATATGTACATCTGATTTTTTTTTTTAAATGTAACGAACTAAATGTTAATTATCTTCTTTTTATTATATTTAGTAGACACTTTTAAAGAATACTAGCGTTTTGTTGTGCTTAATCCACCAACACATGGTGTATAATGAAGGCAAAACTATAATAAATTACAGTTTTGTTCTGATTTTTTTAAAAACAGTCACAATAATGTATTGTTTTTAGTTGCCACTAAATGGTGATCATGTTTTAATATAAATATATCCAAATTATTATGGTAACATGGGGGGGAGGGGTTTAAAGTCAAATTTCAACAGATTTTCAGTTTTTGCTCTAAAGAAGAAATATCTATTTTAACTGGGATGTTTTTTCTGCACTGTTTTTCAATATTAATAACAAAGTACTGCAGAGTACCTAATCAGAAAGATTTCAAGAGTAAGGGCTGTAACTGTATCACATGGAAAAATCAAAACTGCCTTAGCACACGGGACTGGACTAAAGGACCTCTCATGGTCTCTTCCAGCCCTATAGTTCTATGATACAACTTAGGTACACATCAAGAAAATACACTGAACGTAGCACATTTTCCTTTCTGTACACATTTTTGTTTATATTATAAGCTAAGTTATACATGAAACAAGTGTTTGGCTATCACTGACAATTAAAGAAGAAAGGCAACTCAACATCACTAAGTCAATTATAGTTGAATCCACAAATGTTTACCTGTTTAAAAAAAAATCCATGTTATTTGGATTACTGTCTTTTAAAGGATCAGTTAGAGTATTTACAACTCAAATACAATATCTCATGTGGAATGGGGGCTTATCAGCCAATATCTATTTTATAGACTTTCATATTTGTAGTTCTAAATATTTTACCAAATTACAGAATAGGTTAAGATGGTACAAAATTACAGAAAACAGTGGTGTGAATACATGAATAATTTAGAGCTGGATTTTCAGAAGCACTGAACCTTGGCCTTCCTACTCTCATTAAAATCCTTGACAGGGACTGTTCATTGTGAGGTCACAAAGGGGACAGGGTTTCTAATGAAGCATCAATTGTAGTCATGCCAGATGCCAAGTGAGGAAGCTGAAAATTTTGTGTAGTATGTTAATTTTCTACCACCCCTCTTCTCCTTAGCCAAAAGATGGCTAAGTGCTGACTCTGCAACGATCATTAACTATATGCAATGTGTGGGATGTTTTTGCATACCGATGAGCTATTTTTGAGTTAATGATGAGCACAAATAAATTGTCTGAATGCTGGAATCATAGTTTTAATTTTTTAAAAAAAAATCTTCAATAACTCAAAAACGATATTTCCCCAAAACTTTCGTATGAAACTATCCACCCTTTTCTCAAGTTCAAAGAATTCTTCAGACAGTTATGTCTGAATATGAGAAATAAAGTCTCAACATCAACCTAAGCACTGGAATAAATTGCCTAAGGAGGCTGGGGAATCTCCATCATTGTCTAACCTCCTCTTAAAAATCTCCAAACACCTATCAGGGATGGTCTACTTTAGTCCTGCTATGAGTGCAGGGGACTGAACTAGATGACCTCTCGAGGTCCCTTCCAGGCCTACAATTCTATGATAATCTTTCATATAAGTTTCACTGCTGCAAAAACTTCAATATAATAATTTTATATAGCTAATGTATAGCTTCCTCAATCTCATATTTTAATTAAAGAGTTTGGTAAAACTATTGGTTTTTCATGTCAAAAATCAAGAACTTATATAAAATTCTTTATAGTTGTGAATTCTCAAATCTTTTACCTAAATGGCTGCTGGATATGGGTTTTTTTAAGTGTTTCTTTTACTTGTGGAGAGGAAACGAGGTGGGGACCATGTTAATTTTGTCATACTCTACTACATCTACTTCTTTAATGTCAATTTCTGCCTCTTTCTGATGGGCAGCTTCAGAGCAATAAGTACCACCTTGTATATATGCAGTTGTAATCTAGAGTTACCACTGCTCTGATAGCAGACTATATTAATTAAAATTGGGATCTGCTTTGCAGTGGAGATGCACTCTTGGTTTCTTCAATGTAAAGGACACAGTAAGGACAAGGTTGACAGAAAATTATGGCTTCCCACTTGAGTGGCATCATCAAATAGTCTTCACAAAATAATTCACTAAGGGCTGGTCCACACTAAGCCCCCAGTTCGAACTAGGATACGTAACTTCAGCTACGTGAATAACTTAAAGGTACTTACCGTGGGTCCACCTACTCCTCTCGCAGAGCAGGATTACCGGCGTCGACGGCGAGCACTTCTGGGATCCATTTATCGCGTCTAGACAAGACGCGATAAATCGATCCCAGAAGATCGATTGCTTGCCACCGAACCAGCAGATAAGTATAGACGTACCCTGAGCAGGTGTCAGATGCTGCAGCATAGACCTCCTCACCATTTCTTCAGACTTCTGCAGCACTGCATAGCTGTATAATGATACTCAAAGTATAAGATGACCACAAAGTCAATGGAATTGTACCTGAACCTCCTATCTGAACTGGTGCAGGAACAAGCTAATTTGTGTCTACAGCTTTTGCAGTGTAGTGGGCTATGAAATAATGTTCAGTGTGTTTTCTGTTGAGAAATCATGGGCCAGTGGTAGCACATACATACCTCATCCTGGATGGCATTTCTTACCTTACTAAGAAACCATGACATCAAGGAAGAAAGGGCAGGAGAAAAGTCATGCAGTAATTTTGTCATGCTGCTTCTTCAACATATTTCAATTTGTAATGTTTCCACGTTGCCCATGCTAATGGGCACAAGTCTCTGGGTGAAAGATCTGGATTATTACACCGATGAATTGAAAAGTGAGAGGCACCGAGTGCATGGGGTATGTTATCCACAAATAGCCACTGCCTATATGTAATTCAGTCTAGTAACTCAGCCTGAGAAGTTAAGATATATCTACACTGCACTGTATGCCTGTGCTTGAGCCCTGACTCAAGGCTAACCCCCCCTTGCACCTACATTGCAATTACAGGGCTGGAGGGTCCAAGCTCCAGTCAAGCTGGGACCCAGGGTCTGAGTCCTATTACTTTGCTGTGTAGCCATAGTCTTGCTTGCCTCAGGTCCTGGGTGTCATCCAGAAGTAGCCTACAATTCCATGAGAAAACTTTCTCAGTCTTCTCTATCCCAATAATCTGCAGTCCACTCTATTGAAAATGGAAGTCCCCGCCCCTGCCTCCTTGGCAAATGGTAGCAGGTCAAGTTAGTGTTAACCCATTCTGTTCTCATCATTGAGCTGCAAGCATGCCACCAGAGAGCTTCCTAGGTTTGCAATGGAGAGCGAACTGATCAAGCCTTTTGCAAAGGGACATGCAGGGTGGACAGTAAAGTTATAGTTACTGTGACTCAGATCTGCACACTGCAGTGTGGACACCAGAGCCCTAAGTTCAAGCAAGAGTCAGAAAATTCTAACATAGGTTTAAAATACAATGTTGATGTTCAAGGCCAGGGTTCATTAACATGGGCCAGCTGCCTCAAGCCCCACTAACCCTGGGCCTAAATTGCAGTGTAAACATACCCTTAGTCACTGCTACTTGGAGAATTTTATATAGTTCTATGGAGACTTAGGTTCTGCTTATAACAGAATTAACTGGTAAGAGATTAGTCAGACATGTTGCATCTGATTTTAATAAATGACCTTCACCTTTGCCTATACAATTTTGGGTTCACAGTTTCCTGTGGGCATAAATATAAGTATCTGTATGTTTACCTGATTGCATTCAAAATGCATTTGTGTCAGTTGTTCATTGTAGACCCAACATACCCCCCTCCAAAAAACACACACACACCTGGAGGTTGAGTTAAGCCACTTTAAAAACATAGCTAATAATGTGTTTCACCCCATGCTGTTAGCTTTCATTTGGCTAATGATTTATAAAATGTCTGTGGGCCAAGGATGAATATTTCACACACAACTGTAATCTTTTACAATTTTTTGCTAGTAGACTGTGCTATGATTGAAGTAATTCTGTTCTTAAGAGTAACTAGATCCTACAACTTGTGTTCCTAGATATGTTAGTAAAAATACATTTTAATATCACCTAAATCATAATCCTGCTAGAATCAGAGGGCATTTTTGCCCAGGGACCAAAAAGTACACATGCAAATATACTAATAGGTACATCGTTTCACACATGATTGCATAAAGACTTCAGGTCTCCTGGTTTCTAAATCTGTCCTGAAATGATGCTTGGTTAATACACATGCATGTAGTTATTAAAAACCTCAATTTATGGGAAAGAATGACAAGGTTGCAACTGTATGGTCTCTAATTTGGACAGTTCGGGCACTTAGTATGTAGATTTGAATGATCTCAGCTGTAGTTTATGCTTTTTAATGTTTGATACCCATTTTGATTGACTAGAGATTTGTAAGTGAACTGTTCAACAAAGTAGAGATGGGCGTATCTCTCATACCGTGACTAACCAGGTTTCTCATCAGGGTTGATAAGTGAAAAGGAGTTTTCCCGTTGTAGGGGTTGGTACAAACACTTTCAAGATGGACAGGCTTATGCAGACCTCTTGTTAACAGAGCTGGCCACTGAGCCCCACAAAGGAGAACTCAACTTTTTTAAATCTCTAGCCCTCTTTGCGAAGATCATCTTGAGGACATGAGTCACTACAACCCACTGCAATTAGAGTG
The DNA here is from genome assembly GCF_027887155.1 of Malaclemys terrapin pileata. Classification (NCBI taxonomy): domain Eukaryota; kingdom Metazoa; phylum Chordata; order Testudines; family Emydidae; genus Malaclemys; species Malaclemys terrapin. The sequence continues at coordinate 14,834,525 of NC_071511.1, forward strand.
CCAATTATAAGTGCAATATGCAGCTAAGCACCACTCCTGCAGCAGCAGGGGGGCTAAAAGCACATCCCTCTGTGCATAGAGAACTGATCATGCTGGACAGAAAGTGTGTGGGGGGGGAGAAATGAATTCAGTAAAAACTGTTTCCCAACCCGCAATAAGAGGGGATCCGCTTGTTAAAATCGTAAACTCTCCCTGAATTCACACAGTACTAATGTCACCACACAGCTGCTGCAATGGGAACTCCCCTCTGCATTCCCCAGCACTGCCTCTACATGCGTGTAGGGAATGCACCAGGCAAAGTCAGTAACCACCCAGGAGCAAAGAGTATTTTACGTAGGAATGCCATATGTTTTTGAGAGTGGGGCTTTGTTAAAAACGTTGACAGCACATCCCTTTAAAGGGGGGAAGCTGCAGCTCCCCAAAACTGCCTTGATTAGCTCTCCTACTGTTACACCAAAGAAGCTGACATTTTGTCTCTCTCCTGGTTTTTTCCTTCACTTTAAATCTATTCTTCCTTTCCTGTTTCACCCACTCATGTCATTTTTCACACTTGAAATTCACTGTGGGCCCTCCCTGTAATCCTTCACGTTTCTTCCATAGTCTCCCCTTTCCCAGTCCCACCATTCCCCTCGACACGCATTGAAGGAACAACACTTTCCCCCTACCCATGAAACCCTTTATATCCATTTGTAGCAATGAGATGGAACAAGATTACCGTTAAGGGCTGTTAAGCTATATTTTGCTTTGGACTCGTTTTCACCCATTCTGATCCTTGTGCTACTTTTGTCTTTCCAAGGTCTCCCCTTTGGAGACCATGATGGCTGCTGATTATGTCAGTAAGAATCAGATCAAGAGCAAGCCAGCCAGCATGCAGAATTTTAATTTTAACCTTCAGCCTCCCCCCTGTATCGTAATCCACAAAACTTTCACTTCCACTTAGCAAAAAAAGCAGTGCTTTCCCTCCTCCTCCCCGTGCCAGCTTTTCCATCCTGAAAATACTTGGACAAGATGAGACTCTAGATAATTTCCCCACTTTATGTGAAGACAAAGGAAAGGCTGATTTTTCTTTCCAGTAAGGTAGAGGAGAATGGCCACAAAGTCTTAATTTTGAGTTTCCATACTGAAATACCATGTACACAAAGCCGACACCCATGCTATAACAATACAGCTGCAACAGTGACATTTGAAATACTAAAACACACATTGGCAAAAGCCAGTAGATACATCAGTTACTCCAGGTAACATTTTCAGAAGCACCTAAATGATTTAGGCACTGAAGACCCATTGACTTTATTCAGGCTGCTAAATACGTTATAAAGACAAGGTGGATGAGGTCATATCTTTCGTTGGACCAGCTTCTGCTGGTGAGAGAGACAAGCTTTCAAGCAACACAGAGCTCTTCTTCAGGTCAATGTAAGATCAAAAGCTTGTGTGTCTCACCAACAGCAGCTGGTCCAATAAAATATTACCTCACCCAGCTTGTCTCTAATATCCTGGGACTGACATGGCTACAACACTGCAAATGCACTAGACGTTTTTTTTGGATTTTGGTTGGGTGCTTTTGAAAGTGTTACCTTTTGTAAAATTATAATGTTTGAACATTTCTGTGCTACTCTATATTATTCCATATTCAAAGCCATTGAGGACCTGATCTTAATCTCAGCTACATGGGGGGGAAAATACAAAATTCCTTTTCAATCACTGGAGTTAAATTTGATTTTCACTTCCCTAGATGAGATCTACATCTGGTTCTGAAAACTTCAGCTGCAGATTTCTGCTGCCCACAAGCATAACACTGGAATAAGAGTTCTTGTCGATTTTTATGATAAATGTTTTTTTACTAAGGCCTTTTCCATTGGCTTAGAGTGTGGTTTATTCTAAGGCTTGGTCCACACTGGGGCAGGGGATCGATCTAGGAAACGCAATTTCAGCTACGAGAATAGTGTAGCTGAAGTCGACGTTTCCTAGATCGAACTAAGTTTACTTACTGCGGGTCCACGCGGCACAGGCAAGCTCCCCCGTCGACAGCGCTTCCTCCTCTCGGCGAGCAGGAGTTCCGCAGTCGACGGAGGAGCGCTTCTGGGATCGATTTATTGCGTCCAGATGAGACACGATAAAATCGATCCCAGAAGATCGATCTCTACCCGCTGAATCAGGCGGGTAGTGTGGACCTAGCCTTAGAGAGGATAGTTGGGGTCAACACTGAAAATTGCAGTTCTTTTTAATATATGCTATGGCTGAGCGTTATTTTCAGTTTTGGACAAGCATCTTAAATGTGCATTTATATGAAAACCTGAATGGACAGTAATCCAAGTCTGCAATATATTTTTAAGGTTATATGGAATCCAACATTTGCAATCCTGGCATTTCAAATTGAGCCATAGAAAGACCATGTCCACATGAAGATTTAGTGCAAACAGATTTAAATCTGGAACACACGCTTCCCTGCCATGCACTGTCAGTATGGACTCTACTGCCACACACCAAAAGTACTGTAGTGTGCTTTAAGCTATGATGTTTCATGCAGCAATAGATGAAAACACGCTACAGAACTGGTAGTGTACGACAGGCTACAGTGCTGTACATTCATACCCTGACTTCCTGCACATTAAATCTCAGTGTGGACAATCCCTAAGTATGCAGATTTAATACTTCCTTTGTTTTCAGGCACAAGTCTATCATTTTACATCTTATTTCTAATTTTAAGAAGTGCACTCCCCAATGCACAGACAAATTCTGTACTATATACTTTATTCAGTGACTTTTATTGCTTTCACTGCAATTTAAGGCACTCCCAGAGGAAAACAACAGGTTTACAGAAAAGAACTACTGCCTTATATCAACGTTTCCATTAAAACTAGGGAAAGAAAGCCAACCCCATCAATTTGATTTGGAGTTTAAATAGTTCTTACATGGTTAAATGTGTAGGGTGATGTGCCCTGCACACCAAGAGTCAAACTATGTAAAATGTGGCCATGAGCAATAGTAACATAGGTACCACGCACATTATCCTTTTTGCTTAAAACCATGTTATTAGCTGCAGGCTTTCAGCCATTTCTATCAGCTGTGCTTTTGGTTTGATGGTGAAGCTGTACCATTTAACAAGGCTGGGATTATTAGCTGTGCCTACCAACTGAACACTATGGTTTGTACAGCGGTAGATCATATGAAATAGTATCATTAGTCACATTAAGTGGTATCTTGCTCTTTGAGTATGTGTTGGGCATAGGTCGATGGAAGAAGAGCAAAGGTAGCATTAAGCCAATTCTGCAAGTCTTTGATCTTGGGGAGTTCCTCCTCCATTCCTGGGAAAATATATAGAGCAGCCCTAAGGCCGCTCTACCTTATGCTTAGCTACCAACAGCCTCAAGGGATTGTTCCTCCAATCAAATATCAGCTGAGCACAGAGGCAACCTTTTTTCTGGCCATGTCCCCTCTGCTAGGGACCAAAAGGGGATGATGTAGGAGCCACTATTCCTTCCCTACACCACTCATGGGTTTCCTTATGGGGGAACATCTCCATATGGCTCCTCTCTGGCTGCTTTTGTGACAGATTTCTGTTACCAATCTGCCTGAGACATCAAGTGATCAGGCTGAGGCCGCAGGATCATTAGGGGAGGAGATGACAGAGCACACCACATGTCCAAATTTTAAAGCTTTATTAATAAAATAATAAAATAACAATGGAGATCCTACCTGAGGCTGGGGATCCTACCCGAGGCTGGCTAAGAAGAAGAAGAGGGGGAAGGGTGGATGGGAGTTCTTGTTCCGTGCACAGGTCATCCAGGGTCCACTGTTAATCTCCAACTTGCTTCGGCTCTCAGGAGGGTTTTTAAGCACTGGGTTCTTTTGGGGGCATTTCGTTCAGGGACCTCTGTTCCTGGTACCAGTCCAAACTGGTTCTCTGTGGCCTCCTCAGCTTTCCCAAAACACACGCTCCAGGGACGCAAAAACGGTTGTTTTCCGCCATGCTGGCCTTCGCTGTCTCACTCGTTTTTGCCGCCCCTGCAGTTCTGTTCCGCTGAATCCTCCTTTCTCATGGCTGGTCAGGGTGGAATAGGCCCCCAGTCTTTCTTGGCAGGCAGCCAAGAGTTGGATGTGTGCTGCGGCCTTGGGCTGGAATCAGCTTCTTATCTTCGGGTCTAGCTGGAGCGTGGAGTTAATTCGTTCTCTTCTCCCTTCCTCCCCCCTTTGGCCTCTCGCAACCTGCAAAGGAATCTTCTACTCCACACTCACACCTTTAACCCTTCCCCAAATGCCTTGTGATGCTTGCAACAGTGTTAGCAACATACAATGCTGATCTGCCTCCCCAGGGGACCCCCAGAGGGAGGGGGCCATTGGGTTGTAACTCTTTGCACTGCCAAAACAATGCAAAGAAGCTTTAGCCAGTGTGAAGATTTGACCAAATTCTTTCCATTCCTGAATGGCAGATGATCCTCCTAACTAGGACTCCTTCCACTGCAAGGACGTTGCCATGAGCTGTGCTTCAACAATGGGACAAAAATGAGAGCATGATCTATGTTGGATTGTTTCATGGCAACTAGGCAATGCGACTGATTGATATTGTTTTTTTCAACTGTGTTACCTTGTGCTCCAGAATCTAACCCACCATTTAAAAAAGAAATCTCGAACCCTTATAGTTGCAGAGATAGTTTTCAATACGTGAACTGAGTGTCAACTAATGCAAGATTTGCCTGAGTCTGCCACCAGCCTCAAACAATAACCCACAGAGGAGTAAACTGATTCCTTTCATCTTAATGAAGGGTCAATACTACACTCTATTATGATTTAATGCTAGCATTCCTAAATATTAGACTGCTCATCAAAGCACACAAGAAGAGGGAGGATCACATTAATAAGATCTGATGGAGTGGCATCTCATTTTAGTGAGCAAATCTTGGTTTGTTGGTGGAGCTTGGAAGAGTATCACTACTATGACGCCCCCGTCCCCAATTTCTATCACTGAATGAGACCAGGGCAAGGGGAAGAAGTATAGCAACTTTTCCAGACTGACTTAGACAGAGCTTGGTGAGTGATTAAGCCGCCTAAACTGAGGTGCAGATGTTTAAGTGAGTAGCTGAATAGCATTTATAATGAGCGTCTTAAACTGTAAGAACTATTTGGGGCCATTCTGAAGACTCTAAATAGCATATTAAAATTGTTTTTGTGGAAAATGATGTAATTAGTGGCTATTACATTGCTCCCTGTCTTCTGGCCTTGCAAAATGTCTCTTATCTTGTGGGGATAACGTTTCAGAAATAGACCCAATACCTTCCACTATTGTCAAGTGTCCGGATTTGTTGACAAAAAAAAAATCTGCTGTTGGAATTTTACAACTAAAATACTCCTGAGGGTTTTTGGGGGGAGGGATAGGTTAAAGGGCATTCTCCCTTTAACTACATCCAAATTATAGGACGTTTTATTTGATTGTTGTTTTTAAGGAGCTATAATGTATAAATATTAACTCATGCAAGCTTTAATATCTTAAATCCAAAACGATTTTCAGTAAACTAAAAAACACATCAATTTTAATCACAAAAATGTAGGGAACAGAAATGAGCCTTCACTCAAACTGACACATTACAGACAGTATCTCACTTTACTGAAATCTATGTTAGCAATTAGCAACTAACATCCGTTGGAGACAAATGATCAATAAACCCCCAGCAGAAGGGAGTCAAAGTTTCATTGTGCCACTTACAACATTTAACCATATAATAAATTCAGAACATTTTCATCTACTGTAGTGGTATGTTTCCTAAAATAATTAGAAAGATAGTCAAAAATTGAGGTACAGTACATCACAATGGGCACCATTATTATTACATAATTCTGAAGAAAAAGCAAAAAAAAGTCTTGATCCTCAGAAATATAAATTGTGAGAGTACTTGACACATTTGTCATGTAAAATTCAAACATAAGCAAACATATTACAAAGGTATTTTGATCACTTATGGACGCAAGAGAATTTTTAAAAGTGATCCAGGGATTCTGTTTTTCACGTATTGGTCAACAACTGGTGAATTTTATGCACTTATAAAACCAAGAAAATAGTTCTGGCGATAGCCAGATATAAGCATGATGGAGTCCAACCTGTTTTGTAGACTTTAGGCACTACCATAAAATAGATGTTTAAATAAATAAATAAATATTATTCAAGTGCATGTGATGTTCTGTTAATGCTCTTGAACCTTGACCTGCAAAATGCTATTTCAGTCAAGATCATACACCAATCAGAGATCATAAATTTTGGCAAACAGTGCCATTTCTGAGATATGGAGAAATATTCTCCCGGGTTCATGTTGAGGCCAGAAAACTTGCTTAATTTGTGGACTAAACTAGATTTGATCATAGTCCTCCAGACATAAGAAAATAGTGCTTTCGACAATTGTTCTAGCATACTGTCAGTGTCCATGCCCATGAAGTGTAGGCATAAACTGTCATGTGTAAAATGATGTTATACAGAATACTGGCACATTTGAAAATATTGACAAGATTTAGGCCATTATCTGTGTCTGTCACCACTCCCAAGAGTTCAAAAAATTGAGATACAAGCTGTCAAGGCTGAATACCCACTCTGAGTGCAGAAGGTGGGGTCCCGCAAGGATTTTAAAAATTAATACTTGAGTCTTCAGGCTTGTATTACACTCCCAAGTTACAACTTTTCTCTGACCTTGGCTTGGTAAAAACTGCCACCACCCAAGTGCAAAAAAACAAAAACAAAAAACCTTGGAACCCAGGAAGGAGCACTTGGGAATTCCTCCCTGTGGGGTATTCTCAAGCCCTTTCACCCCACCCCCACTCCGGGGAAGAGCGGAGAAAGAAAACAAAGGAAATTAGCTGTGGCTACCAGCTAACCAAACAACATGCACAAACCTCTTAGGACACCAAAAATCCAATCCTGTTCCTAAAAAAGGTAAATTTTATTAAAAACAAAAAGGAAAAAATTACATCTGGAACTTAGGCTTTTTGCTAGCTCTTAAAAGAAACAATTCCAAAAATTAAGCACCCAAACTAGCTTTCTTGGGGGTTCAGCTTAAAGGTTACAAGCAAACAAAAGCATCTGGGATTAGCACAGAGGAGATCCATAAGCCAAAATAAAGAAGATAGACCTGATCACGTCTAGCTAAACATTCCTAATTTACTTACATATTTGGGGGGTTCCAAATAAGTAATTCTAGGTATGATCTGATGAATTTTCATACCTGGTTCAAGCCTTACACAACATTGCTGCTTTGTCTCCTTCTCCGGAGAACAACAGACCAAGGGAAAGTTTCTTTCCCAATTTTAAAAAGTTCTACCTTCCCATTGGCTCTTTTGGTGCCCACTCCTTTTCTTTTATCTGTGGCCATGTTAACCCTTTACAGATAAAGCAATCAGAGAACAGACCAAGGGGGATTTTACAGCTAACTGGCTGGCTGGGTGTCCATCAAAGGGAGCGACTCCCCTCTCCCTTCATGTATCACACAAGCTCTTTTAGAATGCTCTTTCCCGCCTTATTTTTCAGGTCATCTTTCTCCAAGTTCTCCTGCAAAAGTTGATTACCTTCTAAAAGGTGATCGATGGCTTCATTCTGTGGGCACAGATTCACAAACTTGTGTTGAAGGAATTTGCCAATCCTGGAAAAGGAAAACAAGAGAAGCAAAGGAGGAACTTGTTCTGAGAAATATCAAGCAAATTTCTGCAAATTGAACAGATCCAGGCTCACCCAGGTCTCTGCTGTACTACAGTATATCTTCATGCCATACAGAGAGCTAGAACAGTGATGAAATTTCTAATCTTGGAAACCCAAGAAAGTTATAAACTGCCAAATAATTACTAATAACAAAGGTAGGTGCCCCTGTACAGTTAATTACCTTGACAAATGGTTCTGCTATTCCATCTCCCTAAGCAGCATCCTCATTTCCCTGCTTGCAATTGTTTCATTTTTTAAATGATAGAAGAGTCATCAGACTAGAATTTTTTTTAAGTTGGTTGTGGAAATAATTGAATTATAATTTACTGCATGGTAGATAATAACTGTCAATTTAATAATTTGCACTAGAGGGGAGGAGAGAGCTCTAAGATCAATACTCATTCCCAAAACCTAGAAATAGTCAGATGGCGTGAGCTCAAACAGAGATTTTCACCAGCTAAATCACTCAGGCAGGGACTAATTGCCCTTGAACTTTGGACAAGAGCCATCAGACTTTGATACCTAGACTGTGCTGAAAGCATTTCCCTGAGCCCCAGAGAATGGATGGGTATGCATTCTTCATAGCAACTGGTTTGCAAAGGCATCTAATTCTGGCTGCTGTACTGGAGACTAGAAACAAAGTGGGTGAGGTAATATCTTTATTAGACCAACCTCTGTTGGTGAGAGAGACAAGTTTTCAAGCCACACAGAGCTCTTCTTCAGGTCTGGGAAAACAATCCGAAGGAGAGCTCTGTGTGGCTCAAAAGGTTGTCTCTCTCACCAACAGAAGTTGGTCCAATAAAAGGTATTACCTCACCCACCTTGTCTCACTAATATCCTGGGGCTGACATGGCTACAACTACACTGCATACAGTATTTTCAGCCCTCTGGACATGAAGTCAAGTGCTTTAATGCAACTGAACCATGTACACAATAGGGAGCGGAAGCATGACTGAATGTAGAGGTAAAATGTGTTGGTCCAGTACTGCAATTTAAACTGGGGCTGGGTTTTTATTACAGTCCTACAGCATAGTGGAATACACCACAATCAGGAGGCAGGCAATTTGCAGAGATAGCAATTGGTGCTCCTATAAATTATAGATTCACACTTGATGTAAAAGGAAGAGGAGGAAAGATGGTGTTGGTAAAATGCATATCCCAATTCAGAACATTCATGATCCCAAGGATGGTACCTTGGAGAATGAGTTGGACTGTCAACAACATGAAATAAGTTGCTGCACATAGGTAACAAGCTAATACTGAAGTCTTTGCCAAAACGCCTATGGACTTAAATGTAACATAGGGGCCGATAATACAGTCACACCCCACAATAAGGCCCCCCGCCATAACGCGAAATCGCATATAACACTATCACAATTTGGCCCCAGTTTAAGACATACAGTAATACAGTATGTACCAGTGGTCCCCAACGCCATGACACTTGCCGGGACATGGATGTGCCCCCGCCTAGTTCCAGGCAGGGGAGAGAAGCCGCGGCCCCGTGCCTGCCGGGGTCAGAGCACCGGCGCCCGCAGCCCTGGAGCTCTCTGTCCCTGGCAGGCACAGGGCCACGGCTTCTCTCCCCTGCTGGGCACTAGGGGCACTAGGCGGTGCACATCAATGCACTGCCTTGGGGACCACTGACGGGCTTGAAACCCCGCTATACCACGACCCCGCATTTAGCACGATGTAATTTTTTGGACCCCAAACATCGCGGTATAGCGGGGTTTCACTGTACTTTTGGATAATACTGGTCTATGGTTTTCAGTCATTTCTCCCTTCTTCACTTCCAGATTGGAACATCCAGACCCTTCTCCAAATTAACATTTATTTAATAAAATTCTGTGGTGCCAATAAATCCAATTGCCTCCATCATTCCCTGCAATGGGCGTTCTCAGTGGAAATTAATTTTCCTGGCTGTCATAGGAAATATCCCTTTAGTACGATATTCTTCTTGAAAAGTGCAAATTGGATAGTAAGCTACTATGTTGTTTTTTTTAATGGGAAAAGGTTTAGGCACTTCGTATGCTTCCTCACACAACTGTAGCCATGGCTCTCAATCTTGATCTGCAACACTCCTAGCCTTTGTGCTTCCTTAATGAAAGCTGCCAGCTAGACTGGTCCATTTATTGACTTGAGAAGAATTAGAGACCACAAAGCCTCCTCCAAACTCACACTCAGTTGCAAAACACAAGATGCAAAATCTGGTGTCCACTGAAGAAAGGCTAATAAAAGAATTCAATGCACCCCGTATTGGAATATTCCAAAATTCTAAACAGGTGAGAAAGCCAATATCATGGTCACATTGAGCAAACAGCCCATAAATAGGGAGAGAGGGGGTTCACAGTAACTGCTAATACAACTGATTAGCATGGATTGTAAATTTAACTTCTAACTGTACAATTATTGGATGCCTTATAGACTGTCTTGCTATGTGTAAAGGTTGTTTTGCCTTTAAGGAGGACTGAATGTTTGATAAGGTAAGAAAAATAGCACAAATATTGTATTTCAGGAAGAAGAGAATAGTGCACACAATGAGTTGCCTCTCTGTTTGGAGCCAACTATTTGGAACCTTGTGTGAATGTAACAAACATGGAAGCTCCTAATATTGCAACACTTTGTACAAATAGCAGTGTATGTTTCAGTTGTTGACCGTATGCAAGATGGTCCCTCCACTGCATGGCACAGAGCAGAGCAAAGGAATGGAAAACAGAGAGAATGGAGAAACAAGGCTTCAATACATATTCCCTCCTCCCTGTGGAAACCCTCTGTGATTTCCAGGTTGGATCAAAGCAGAAACCAACAAAACTCCTCCAGCTGCCTCCTTTTACCTTCCCATGTAGTTTTCTATGGGAAGGGAGGATTTATACCCATGTACCATAATTTGTAAAAGCTAAAATTTCCACACAAATATTTGTTTGCCACAAGCGTGTGTGTGACATCCACCAGCTTGGCCAGCAACTGGGAGCTGGACCAGACACCTCCAGAGCTAAAAGCACAAGCTGCTTCAGTTTGAGCTGAAGAATCATGGCTCTCTAGCTGTAACAATTCATCTCCTCTGCAGATCAGGCATGGAGGGGGATCCTTAACACAATCACCAGTGGGTTACACTTGCACATTCACTCGGTCAGGGAATAGAAATGATACCATGTGGCTTGTCTGATCAATCACTACTAAGCAACACAGCTCAAATTCCAAACAATCCAGAGCAAAATAATTTTAAAAGATTTTCATTGAATAAAATCCAGTAATGGACAAATTCGAAGAGCTCATGCTTTGTTCATGGATATTCTGCAAACAGAAAGAGAAGCCAAGTCACGAAATAAAGTAGTTGCAATTTTTTGTTCACCTCTGTCCTCTACTCTACACACCTTACAAGTGTCCATAAAGTACTCAGCAAGGGCTAAAAACAGGGGTTACAATAATAAGCTGTAAAACTATAAGCATCAGATGAGTAACTAAGGAGCCATTACTCCTTTGAGCTATTCAGCACTTCTGAGCCCAAGGCACATTCTTCCGTCCTGTGCGTCAATAAAGTCCAAAAACTTATTCTAAACATTTTTATACATGGAGAGTTGGGATTTCTAGTTGTATTCATGTTTGTGCACGTTAAACCTAATGCATATACTGACTCTCTTTTGAGAGATTTTTTTACAGGATGAAACCTACAATATGTATACTCATTCATGCGTAGAAAAAAAGACTATGACAAAATTGTACATTGCACAGAGAAGATTTTTTACCAGTTAATTGGAGTCTTAATATAAATGCAAAACCAGGCATGTGTAACATTTTAATAACCGAGAACACTTGAAATGGCAGAAAATATCACCAATAAAATAGACTCTTGCTGCATTTCAAGTGTAGAAGTAGTTTTGGCATTGGCTGTGTCATTTATCATCATGCACATAGTAACAGAAAGTCAGGCAGCTATAGAAGAGCTGAGCACAGTGCATTTAAATCCACAACAACAGCAGCTTCTGATAGCATATCACCTGGTGCTCCACTTACTGTACTTGCTTCCCATAGAAAAATGGGTCAGATTCAAGGTTTTGGTGTTAAGCTTCAAGGTCCCCCCTGAAATTAACTCGAGATACTTCAGACAAACCAATCTTCTGTCACAACTAGATCTGGGCAAATATTTTTGTACAATGCTTTTTTCCTATATTCAGGTCGACTAAAATAAAAAGAAAATAATTTCGGCTGAAAAAAAGAAAAGAAAAAACACACACATTTCTGAAAGAGTTGACATTTTTAAACATGTTTGAATGTCAATCCGGAATTACTTTTCATTTAGAATGCTACTTCCATTTTATTTTTAAAAAGGTAAAAAAAATTCTCAAAAACAAAACCATGTTTAATTTTGAGTCATTTTACCTGAAACAAAAGGATTTTGATTTGTATTTTGCCACTAAATTTGAACAATTTTCATTTCAGGTCAACCTACAATTAACTTCCTTCCTGCCCTTTTTTTTTTTTTTTTAAAAAAGCAATTTTTCAGTTCAGTCACCAAACCAAATTATTGGTACAGCTCTAGTCATAATGCAGACCTCCATCAAAGCCTAGGTTTCTCAGAGGCTATGCAACTGTGAACCTCAAGGGCGGAGCTCATGAGAATGAGAAAATGGGCTGTTTTGGCACCAGGGCCTAGACTCAGTAACTCATCACAAGAGGGTATCAGAATGACCACAGAGCTTACAGCTTTCAGAATGAAGTGTTAAATTCATTTCTTTGTCTTTCTTTCCCCAAGCTGCAATTAAAAATAGAGAAAGAGGAAAGAAGAAGGCAACAAGGGAGAGAGAAAAAGCACTTTGGAGGACAGGATGAGAATTCAGGATGATCTTGACAAACTGGAGAATTAGTCTGAATTCAACAAGACAAGTGCAAAGTCCTTCACTTAGAAAGGAAAAATCAAATGCACAGCTACAAAATGAGGAATAACTTGCTCGGCTGTCGTACTGCTGAAAAGGACCTGGGGGTTATAGAGTTGGCCACAAATTGAATTTGAGTCAATAATGTGATGAAGTTGAAAAAAAGGCGAATATCATTCTGGGTATATTAACAGGAGTGTCCTATGTAAGACACAGGAGGTAACTGTCCCTCTCTACTAGGCACTGGCGAGGCCTCAGCTGGCATGCTGTGTCCAATTCTGGCTGCCCCATTATAAGAAAGATGTGAACAAATTGGAGAGATTCCACAGGAGAACAACAAAAACGATAAAAGGTTTAGAAAACCTGACCTATAAGGAAAGGTTAAAAAAAAATGAGCATGTTTAGTCCTGAGAAAAAACAAAACTGACAACACTCTTCAAATATGTTAAAGGCTGTTATAAAGAGGACAGTGATCAATTATCCTCCAGGTCCACTGAAGGTAGGATAAGTAATGGGCTTAATCTGCAGGAAGGAAGATTTCAGTTAGACATTAGGAAAAAAGGTTTCTAACTGAAAGGGTAGTTAAGCTCCTGAACAGAATTCCAAGGGAGGCTGTGGAATCTTTATCACTGGAGGTTTTTAAGAACAGGTGAGACAAACACCTGTCAGGGATGGTCTAACTATACAGGGCCTTGCCTCAGCACAGGGGACTGGACTAGATGATCTATCAAGTTGCCCTTCAGCCCAACATTTCTATTATTCTAAGAGCAGTAGGAGAGGAGGGAGGAGAGAGACAAAGAAAATATAATTAAAAGCAATTTAGACCCACTGCCTCCAGAGAAGAAGGGAAGACTTGACAGATCATGGTCTAGTCTGGACTAGTCTTATTACTATTATGGTAGTACCTAAGAGCATGTTGACACTGCAGCTGGGAATAAACCTCCCAGCTCAGGTAGACAGACTTGTGGTAGTGGGGTTCAAGCTAGCATGCTAAAAAAGCAGTGCAGACATGTCTTGGAAGTGTCCTTTTTAAATGTAAAGTGGGGGGAGAGGTATTTTATTCTTGTCTTGTGACTAATATAGAATTATCTCCCTTTTTGTTTCCTTTTTAGGCTGAAGTTTTGTTTGAATAATGGTGGTGATAAATCATGGACAAATTTAACTACAACTGAGATATTTACATCATTTCACCTCTCCCTTCTCTTTTGAGAAACTTCAGGTTTATCCTGCGTATTATTTATTAGATGACAGAATGAGATTTATTCATGTATAGTGCTAATTTCTTAATTCGGTGAGACAACAACCTAAGGGGGAAAAAATGCAAACCCTAAGAGAATGCATAGGGCCCAGTTCTTCTCTAAGATTGTTAAGTATCAGGGGGTAGCCATGTTAGTCTGTATCTACAAAAACAACAAGGAGTCTGGTGGCACTTTAAAAACTAACAGATTTATTTGGGCATAAGCTTTCATGGGTAAAAACTTCACTTCTTCGGATGCATCCAAAGAAGTGAGGTTTTTACCCACGAAAGCTTATGCCCAAATAAATCTGTTAGTCTTTAAGGTGCCACCAGACTCCTTGTTGTTTTTCTAAGATTGTTGAGACTCGAAAATCAAGTTGACTTATGCCAGCATTAAACCAGACATGAGAAAAATCAAGCCTTTTGTATTGAAATGGCAGAGGAACTCACAAATCCTAAAAAGTATATATCATTTCTAGAGAGGAAGGACTCCTCAAGGACTATAAGAAGAACCAGGACCAAATCTAAGACCGGGATTCAAATATAATCCACTGTACACAAGCCACATGGAACATTTCAAAACTGGACAACCTTTCGCCACTAGGGTTGCCAACTTTTGTTGGACGAATTCTCAGCGATTTCATCACATGACATAATATTTCATTAAAGATTAATCTTTAATTCCTGGAGACTCCAGAACCCCTTAACCACAAGGATGTTTGGCAGAGACGGGTCCAGATCCAACTGGATTTTAATGTCTCAAATCAAAATGCATTGGAGATCCTGCAATTACTTGATGCTCTGTGCTTCAACTTTTCTTTGTATTATAATACAAAATACAAGTGAAATCATGAGACTATGATGAGCTTCCACCTGGCAGGCCAAAAATCCTGCCCTAATCTATCAGCACAATGAAGTAAAGTAAAGTAAAGTCACATTGAAAACTTCACAAGGCCAGGTAACTCTTAATTTAATTGCTACCAAAACCAGAGCCCATGCAGCTAACATTTTTCAGGCCTTTCAGGGCTGTTCCACACTATCAAGAAGGCGTTTCAGAACAAAAGTTAAGGGGCCAAAATGAGTGGTGTGTATGTTTGTTATGGACCCTTCTTCAATATACTGTCAGCCCCTATGCACACTCATGCACTCAGATGACTGTGCTCCCTGACAGGAATAACTTGCACAGGGGAATCCATGGTTGGCCAGAATGAGCACAAATTAACTCAGAAGTTCTGCCTATTAGAAGGGGAAGGGAGAACTGGAATGGAAACATCCAGGATAGTCTAAAACTTCATTTACACATTTTCAAGAAATGGTCTACTCACACATTTATCAAAAGTTTAAGATGCCAACATTGAAACCCAAGTCCAGGCATCAAGTATAATTATTATGTATCGCTCCACTACGGTGTCAGGTTTCTGTAAGGTTTAACATCCAAATTGGCAATGGACACTGACAGCAACATCCATCAGCTCTATTCAGCCAATCAAACTGGGAGATCATATTTCTGGCAAGCCTGTGGAATATATATTTTGCCCAGAAAAATATACTGAATTACATTTTGTTTTGAATAATTAGTTCATTGACATACTTGTACTAAAGAAAACAGCATTATTAATTTATAGACAATTGTAGGTGAAATACAGTCATGGTGGTTCAGGAAAGCACAACAGGAAACAAATTAAGCTTAGAAAAATCATTAAAAGGTGCCTACTGACATCCTCGAGAATTATCATTCCGATAGGCTGAACGGGAAACCTGCCAGAGCCAGGCTGCCTTGATCTCAAATGGTCAATACTGCAGCACTGTATTAGATTAATGCTTTGGATTTTGGAGAGCTGCCAGAAAGTCTGCCTGAACTGCAGTTTGTTAAAAAGAGAGTCTGATGGAATCCTGAATAAGAAGGAAAAATCAAATTCCACTCCTCCAGTAGGAAGAGAGTGCTTCTAATTTAGTTTTCCAGAAAGCATCTTCAAGTTCTCACCTGGAGCTCTCCATCAACATCCATAGAGCCATCTCATTGTCCTTCTTTAAATCCATCTTTAGCTTTCTCTTCTGCGGTGTTGCCCACAAGAAACCTCGCAATGCTTAGGAAGCTGGTGTGCTCTGACCTCTGCCTATCATGCTCACCATGTTGTTTCCTTGTGTTCCACCTGCCTATTTGTTATATCTACCTGTGTTTACAGTCTTACACTTAAGCTTTATCTACACTGGAGCTACAGGTGTAAATTCCATCTCAGGTAGATATACCCTCACTAGCTCCAATTGATCTAGCAATAATGTTTTTAAAGTCTCCATTATTTATATCTCTGTCAGGGGTTGGGGAGGAAAGGATTAGCAACCACACCAGAAGAGAATTCTAAGTAGGAAGCTTTATAATTGGCTCTAAGGTTGTGGTTCAGATATTAGATACTAATTGGGTTTCAGTAGTAGGATATTTAACTAGCTCTAAGTTATAGCCTTGATTGACATTGGTAGAATTCTTCGGTTGATGTTTATAGCGACACAGACAGCCACCTTCTCTGAATCCTCTCTAGAGTTTATAAAGATTGATTATTTTTAATATTTAATTATTTAGTTCATTTAATGGTTTAATTCTAATCCAATGTAGAAACTAACAAGTTGATGTGACCTTGGTTTAATGTTAATTCGATTATACTGCTTTATTCTTATTTTCATTTAATATTGGAAACAGTGGCTTAGCTTTGGGAATAGCTTTGACTTTATTTTTGCTTAAGCATTTTAATAAAGCTTATAAAAAGATACTGAGTTACATTTCTTTCCGTAAGCAACATGAGTCTAGAACAGGGGTGGGCAACCTGCAGCCCGCAGGCTGCATGCGGCCCGTCAGGATAATCCGCTGGCGGGCCGAGAGACAGTTTGTTTACACTGACTGTCTGCAGGCACAGATGCCTGCAAGCTCCCAGTGGCCGCAGTTCGCTGTTCCCAGCCAATGGGAGCTGCGGGAAGCAGTGCAGGCCGCAGGGATGTGGTGGCTGCTGCTTCCCACAGCTCCCATTGGCCAGGAACAGTGAACTGCGGCCACTGGGAGCTTGCAGGCGGCCGTGCCTGTGGACAGTCAGTGTAAATAAACTGTCTCTCGGCCCGCCAGCGGATTACCCTGACAGGCCGCATGCAGCCTGCGGGTTGCAGGTTGCCTATCACTGGTCTAGAACCTTTGAGGATCTGGTCAACCCAAAACCTGGACCAGTTTCCCCTAATTAGCCTTTGGTTCCCCCAGCTTAAATTCACTTCCCAGTTCAGAACTGAAATACTGTTCAACATTGAGGTTAGGCATAACATATGAAATGTCAAATAAGAATCTAGAATGAACTATGGAATTATAGCTGTTAACCACTGGTCATCTTTTATCGACATGCTTAGAATTATTTTTAAAATGAGTTTAAGTAAAAGGAGGCAGCTAGAATATTTACTACTTTGTCCTTTTGCTCAAGTGATCCTGAAGACTTAAACTGTGGCTGGCCATGTGCAATGAGGCTTCATGCACCCTCCCTCACTTCAGCTCCTCTGGAGAGAGACACCACTATCTCTCCTTCAAGCTGTCCTTCCCACTGAACGCCGCCCAAGCACCACTGCACACAAAAATATCCAGGTGGGAAGAATAGCCATATTTATGTAGTGCAAAATTCCACCTAGAGCCAGGGCCCCCAAACAACAGAACTGTTATCTAGCAATGTCTGACTCATAGACAGAGTCCTTTCGTAGCAACACTAGAGATTTACTATAGACATGACTATAGGTATCTGTGGCTTAATTGCAGTTTTTCTGAGAACAAAAGCTGACTTACTGAGCAACTGCTGGGGACTATCTTGCCACCTCTTGACCATCCGGGCAAGCTGCCAAACTTACTGATGCCTATTTCCCTTCCCTGCTGCCAGGTTTGCTTCCTCATGTGTGCACACTTCTCTCTTTGCAACCCATTTGTCTCTATTTCCCCCCCCCACTCACTGCAGGCCCCAAGCTCCTGAAGGCCTCAGTTTCTTTCCGATTTACTTTCAATCTCATTTTTCTCCAAATGCTGCAATTCTCAGCATGCACATACAGTCAGCATCATTTGAACTTTCCGATTTCTATCCAAAGCAATTTGAAATGATCTCCCCTTCACAATAGAGTGGGTTAGCTGAAGCAGCCGGATAAGAGAGAGAGAGGCCTTGACCTGAATTCAATTATTGACACAGATAGAGAGGCAATCATCATCTTATTTTAGCAAGACCCTTTATTATGCTTTAAACTAGCTTGCTTATTTTTTTAATTGATAAATAAAGCGACAGTTTTTTGGAACAACTATTGCTATATTTTTCCTGCTAAAGGTCTCCTAGTCATTAACAAAAGCGGTTGATGGGGGAAAGACTCTAAATTTGGTGCTTTGGATAGCTGCCCAGCTGTCAACAAAACCTTGCATGTGTTCCTGAATTCCATAACCTCTGTCTTTTGCTCTGTGTGCTATTGACCACGCTCTTTAATATACTCAAGCGGTGCACAGCTCAGAAGGGAGTGAAAGAAAAGACTTGAACAAACTACTAAGATGCACTTGAATGAACACAACAATGCAGATAGTCATTAAAAGAAACTGAAAGAAAAATTGGAACAAGGAGGATGGCTAAGTGAAAGTTTCTGTAGCGAAACCCCGTCTTCAATCTTCCAATTATGAGCTTTACATGGCTATTACCTGCAATATCCAATCAAAATATCTGACTCTGCACAGAAAAAATGTTCATAGCGCCCCATGGTCCATGCCAGATAAAAACTCACATGGAACAAAAATATATATGTAATTGTGAATGCTACATGGATAGCATATGCTTTACATATGGGACATGAGGCTATATGGTGACTCTCCCATTCACTATATGAAAGTGGCCCTCCCTTTCACATATTACTGCCCATGAACATATAAACAATGGAGCATTCCATCTACATATATTAAACACATGTCCTCTCAAAATGGAACTTTGTTTTTGTTTAAAGAATCACTTGTATTAACCACCTTAGTATGTGTGTGTGCTCTGTAACGCCAAAATCAAAGAGTTTGATCATTCAAGCTAAAAGAAAAATCACCATTTGTACAGTACAATAGTAACCAGGCTTACATCGTTTGATGATCAGCTACTAATGAACCAGACTCAAAGTCCATTGTCAAAGACTGCCACTGGCCCGCGATCACAAACACTTGACCGACTGTGGCATTCCGGAGAGCAGAGGGCAGTAATACACACGTACATTGTGTGTTACATTAATGCCATGCCATCATTAACAACATAACCACTCCATCGCCAGTGAGTACCCCAACAGTATGCCAGTGAATTATGGATCTGACTGTTCTCACTTACACCTAGGTAAGATGTGGAAAATAAAACCTAGCTGGTTTGTTTTGTTTGTTTTAATAGTTTTGAATTTTATTGAGTTTCACACATAAATGTTGCCAGCTCTCGCTGTTTTATGATGAGCCTTGCAACATGTGGTGTGTTTCCTAAAGCTTCGGCTCCTGGAGTCGTATCAATATGTAAGAATCTCTGATTTCCTTTAAAAAATAAAAGTAAGTTGTTAGCCTTCAAAGTGGTGGAGAAAAGCTTGGACATGTGACCTCAAAAAAAACAGAAGGCAAAACAAATGTATTGTGGCTTAAAAATCATGAGGGTTTTGTCTGTTTGTTTTTTAAATCTCATGACTTGGAGATGTGGAAGTAGGAGGGCTTAATTTATGATTTGTAATGGGTTGGAAATGCTGAAGCTCCATTAGTAACTGCCTGCCTAAGCTTTTCAACATGTGTACAAGCAGAACGAAGAAAAGAGACAACCCCCTGTGAGATCAAAGGAAGCAGCAGGAAACCCAACCCTCTGACCTGAGAGTTGCCCATTGACCAATCTTGATCATATGGGATGAAATTTTAACCTCAGGTATGCACAGACCTCACACCAACTGTGACGGGAGGTCTGAGTGCCTATGAAGGAGCAGAAAAGGGTTATTTTATTTTATTTTTAAAGACAAATATTATAATATCTTTATTGCATTTTTACAAGCATTCTGGCTTTGGTTAGAAATAGAAGCTGTAACATCCATTTTAATAATATAACATTTTAATAATTATAAATGACCATTTAAACCCATAACTGAGGAAAAATTACTGAAATTAAATATCAATCTCTTAAATGCATATTAACTTTTTAAAAAATATATGTATATGAAGGCAAACTTGCAATAAAATGTTAACATACTACATTGTATATCACTGATTCAGGATCAGGATAAAATTCAAAGATCCTGGCTTGTTGGCTGGGGAGCCCTCCTCCTCTGAGTGCACTAGAAAGGGTGACCAATTGCTGAATGCCTAGTCTCTTTTTGGTGCTTCTCTTATGTCTAAACTTGGTGTGAAACCTTTTCCATTACAAGAACAGTCCATATTTTACTATACCACAGTTCCATAGGAGGAGTCACATTTTTGACAATATACAGTCTAGCTGCTAACAATAAAAAAGAAATTAATTTGTCATTCTGTTTAAAATGTGGATCCTTTAATAGAGCATTAAGTAAGCTGGCCAGGGGATCTCTCAGAAACAGGCGTTTTGTCATATTTCTTTAATAATTTCCTAATAACAGTCTAATTCCCAGACACAACCATCACATGTGCAAGTATGTTCCCTTTCCCCTCCAACAGACGGCTTCCCTAGGAGCAAAAATGTGATGGATCTTAACTGAAGTGGGTTTTAGCCCACGAAAGCTTATGCCCAAATACATTTGTTAGTCTCTAAAGTGCCACAAGGACTCCTCGTTGTTTCTACCTATACAGTAATTTATAAAATATATATATATAAATTGAAGATGTATATCATCTTTCCCATATAGAAGCCCACTCATCCAGACTAATTTATTCTTCCAAGTCCCCATTCCATCTTTTCATCTGGGTTGTTTTCTTATCAATATCTTTTTCAACCAAAATTGTATAAATCTTAGAAATTAAACCTTGTTCAGGTTTGCTCCTGGGTCAACTCCTCAAATGTGGTTAAAGGTCTAAATAAAGCCAGGTTATATCTACATTTCACAATAAAACGTTTGACTTGTAAATATTAAAAGTGTGGGATTTTTATATTGTCTATATTATTACATATCTCTGTAATGATTTCAAATCAGGGCGTAGGAACAGCAGCTTGAACTGAGTAATCTCAGCTTTTATACAACAAATAGACACTTTGATATTTCCTAGGGATACATTCATGCTTATTAATGAAAGTGGCTAAGGCAGAGGGCCTCCGTGATAGGAATTTAGAAAAGGTGGCCAAAGCTCCTAAGATGGTCTGGCTGAATGGGTGACAATTTTTAGTGACCTAAATTTCTTTGTAACCCAAGAAATACTATGAATAACGTGTTCTACTCTTGTTCAAGTTTTACCCAGAGATTATTGTTAACCCAGTTGATCACATCTTTTCACTGAGATACATAATAATATGCCAAATTAGGTAAAGCTAGTCCACTCCATTTTGCAGGCTTATACAGAACTTTAGAGCCAGGGCCGGCTCCAGGCACCAGCTTCTCAAGCAGGTGCTTGGGGCGGCCGCTCCGGAGAGGGGCAGCACGTCCAGGTATTTGGCGGCAATTCGGCAGACGGTCCCTCGCTCCGCCTGGGAGTGAAGGACCTCCTGCTGAATTGCTGCCGCAGATGACGATAGCAGCTTTTGTTTGTTTGTTTGTTTTGTTTTGGCTGCTTGGGGCGGCCAAAACCCTGGAGCCGGCCCTGTTTAGAACTCACCCTTTGTCTGCATTGTGTCCACATAAATTTTAATTGTGCACTCTGTCATGGAAATTGGCGTTATTTCTGTACTACCACCACATTTTCACTCAGACCACCACATCCAGTCTATCTGCTGTCATGTCTACATGCAAGTTTTCCTGTTGTCTTTCAAATCAAGCACACTACACACTTCCCTTGTAAAAGTTCTACAGGGAAAGGAAAAAAGGCATTGTAAGGCTCACATCAATGTTTGTCTAATGTGTGGAAGTCGGGTTTGGCATATCACTACGATAGACTCTCAGATCACATTCTAATTAAAGGGGGACACACACCTCTTTAGGCCTCATTCTTTTACACCTTCAAAGTAATAAAATCTGATAGGTAAAGGCATGCAGATTTCATTACTGAAGTGATTTTATAATTCTGCTGCTGCTCGATTTCAAAGGAAAGCTGTCAAGCCCCATAGGCCTGTTTTTTTTAAAACCTCAAAACTACTGTAATTAGAGGGACACTATAATCCCTGAAGGACTTTTTTTTTTTTTTTAAATAAACTTTGCTTACAACAAATTAAATCTGATAGGAAAAGGCATGCCTATTTCACTCAGGCAGGGATCCCTCCCCGCCCTTAATTCTGCTGCTCTTTCTTGGGAAAATCAATTTTAAAATTTCTTTGACCTTCATATTTCTGCAATCACACCAAACTAAAGATTCTGTTTATTGAGCAGAGCTTATCCTTACTGCCACATTTCACACACACTGCTGAATGTGCATTGGTGCTCAGGATTCTTTTCACCAAGGCCAAAAAGCACTTAAAGTGCTTATCCCCTTCCCTACATTATGTTCCCCCAACGTTGTTCGCAATCAGCTGTCACTATTGTCCTGTTTCCTCTCCCGGTCACTCTCAAGGGTGTACATGGACAGAGTTCTCTCAGGGACCCCTTGTTTGGAATTTATGCTCTAAGTATGTCCACCAGAACTCAGTCAGATTCTATTCCCTCTTCTGCCTCAGACCTTAATCTTGCCACTTACTCTCTCTGGGCCTTACTTTTCCTTTCAATAAAATGAGGACAACAACAACTGTGTCACAGGGTTGTCAGGAGCCTTAAATCATCAGGCCCAACCATAACTGGAAGACATTGACCTGGGTAAAGGCCAGTGTGACAGTGGGAGTAGCCTGTGCACCTTGAAAGTGTCCCCACATGGGCCAAACAGGGAGATGATTGATTAGGGTTGGGTGGTTAACCAATGAACAGGGGAATTCAGCTTGTCAGCTGGGGACTGTTAAATGGGAGACAGGGAGGGAAAGAAGAGGGGTGAAAGGAAGGCAAAAGAAGCCCTGGATCCGAGAGAGATGAGACCTCTCTCCCCATCCTCTCACCCTGTGTCTAGGGGAGTATATTAACACTTGGAAAAAGCCTTATGGTGATGGGACATGAAGCTGCCTAGTACACTGTAAGTAAAATATACGGTCGTTAACTTACAAATGTGTGAGGACTGCTTGCAAAGAGAAACCCAGGGAGTGCCCTGTGGTACTTGGGGATTGGCTTTGCACTTCCCACTCTGGTATAGGCAAAGGACCAGAGAGGGAAGCCAACGAGAAGGCACGGTGGACTTGGCAATATGGAAGAACTGTAATCTTCCCAAGTTCTGTGGGTGAGTGGAAGCAGTTAAAGCGAACACCCACAGTCTCCATAAGAGTTGGGTAGTGACAAGGAATAGGTAGATTCTGCAGCGGGGGCTCATTGGTTAGGAGAGGCAGGGAGAAGCTGGGGGTGGTGGGTGGGGAGGAGTTGAATCTAACGTGTATTCACAGGGAAGGGAAAATCTGTCCAGTGGCCAAAGTGCCTCTTGAGATTCAGGAAATGTTTTGGTTAGGATTGGGGTTGGTGTGGTCAAGATGTTGCCCCATCCTGTGGTAATTGCAACAGATTGGCGCCCTTTTCCTTTGGTGAAGGGGAGAAATGCCTGGTGAACCAAAAGGCTAGAGAGGGAAGCCTCAGAGCAGGGTAGGGAATAAGAAAGAGGCCAGAAAGTCAAGGGGAAGGGGGGGCTAGAAAAGGAACAAAGAAAATGGATTAGAGAAGAGACAAGCCAAGAACACAAAGTCCTGGAGAGAGTCCCAAGGTAGAGAGTAGGAAAATGGGGTAGAAGTATAACAAGATGGGGTAGAGAAAGAGAGTGAAAGGGAAGGCATAAAGGTTGAGGGCCAGAGAGACCCAGAGCAAGAGCAACAGCATATTGAAAGGCAGATAACCTGGGTGGTATGGTAGATGTGGAACTTCAAAGGCGGGGAGGGGGGGGAGAGAGAAGTCCAATGCTGTAAAAGGTTGGCCATGGTGTGAAGACACTGACATGTGGGGGTTACCCACAAAAGGTACATTCTGATGGAGGGGGCAGAAAACAGAGAAGACTCCTACAGAGATTTGAGACAGTTTGTTTAAAGAAACTTTGCTTATGGGAGGGAATATCAGCCCTCAGAGGAAAGGCAGAGGAGAAATCATTGATTAAGACTGGGGAGTAGCAGTAAAACTCTATTTTGAGCAAAGGTTAGTTTTCCAGTAATATTTGAGATCGAACATCAGACTGGCGTCTTCATCCCCAAGTGCTCGTTGCAGTATACTGGCTGGCTAGAATATTCAGCATTTCATGTTCTCAAAAATGGTAGTATTGCAGTATTTAAGTATTTATTATTTCAGACCTTTTCACTCATTCTGTAACATGCTAATACTTAGGCTATGTCTACAGGGCATGTGTCAGCGGCACGTAGGGTATGTGCAGCTACATACTGCAGTGAAAAGCAGGCTGCATCCACACTGCAGCGTCTAGTTACACATGTCAATGAAAGGCTCTGGCAAGGGAGAGGCAGTGGGAAAAGGCTCCAGCAATTCTCCCTTGATGGAGCCTTTCCCCACTGCCTGCCCCTTGACAGAGCCTTTTGCTGCTGCTGGAGCCTTTCCATGAGGCATGTAGACATCCATGTAGGGTATATACCTGAGTACATGCCCACAGGTTTCAAGTGTGTCTTTACTCTACTCACCTAAGCAGTGCCTCACGATCTACACTGATATTTATACCTGTGCTACTGGGGCTAGCCATGTATATACTCAGGCCTAGTCTTCACTTACCGGCTGGTCCGGCGGCACGCCATCGATGTTCTGGGATCGATTTATCGCGACTGGTTAAGACGCGATAAATCGATCCCGGATCGATCCCGGAAGTGCTCACAGTCGGCGCCGGTACTCCAGCTCGCCGAGAGGAGTAGGCGGCATCGACGGGGGGAGACTTCCTGCCGCGTCTGGACCGCGGTAAGTTCGGACTAAGGTACTTCGAATTCAGCTACGTTATTAACGTAGCTGAATTTGCGTACCTTAGTCCGATTTGGGGACTTAGTGGGGACCAGGCCTCTGTGTGCTGCCGTAAGAAGCATGCAGTGTAGATATACCTTTAGGATCACATTCTGTCCTTGATCCACAGCAGGAAGGACTCCCACAGATTTCAAATGAGATTTGTATATGGCCCTTAGTAATTATTGATAGCAAGGACCTAAATGAGAAAAAAAGTACTACACTGGGTTTGCTATCGGCTTTCACTCTATTCTGACTCAGGATTGTGAAATTTAATAAGAACCCAGTAAAAAGAATGAGAGGTTCCTAAAAATGTAGCAGCAAGCGTTTATTTTCCATTGTGTCTGCAGTTTATACAAACAGCAAGTTTGAAAAGGATCATATTGAGACTCCCCAGAGGGAATTCTGTATTTTGAAATCTGAACTGTTGTATAAATAATTCAATAGAATTGACAGGAATCACATAAAAATCAGTGAAGTCATCTTAAGTTGTTAGTTTTTTATTGGAAGGAAAAATTCCTCTCCATTTGACACAATCAATGCAAAAGTCACCATTAGTCTAGAACAAAGAAAAAGTCAGATAAATATGAGCAACTGGTTGCCTGGGATCAATGAACTATGAAACTAAGCATTTAAATGCTTACAACTATAATGGGTTTTGATTTTAACTCATTTGCATTGTCTACGGTATGCTAAACGTTGACTAGAGTTACTCTGTAAAAATGAGGAACCAAAAAGCTTGAATGCCAGTTACGAAAATAAGATAAAAAGTATCTAGTGATTATAGTTTTCATGTACATAAAAGGTGGTTAAAAGGAGGAGGAAGAAAAATTGTTCTCATTAACCTCGGAGAGTGGGACAAAAAGCAATGGGCTTAAATTGCAACAAGAGAAGTTTAAGTTGGACATTAGGAAAAACTTCCTAGCTGTCAGAGTAGTTAAGCACTGGAACAAATTGCCTAGGGAGGCTGTGGAATCTCTGCCATTGGAGGCTTTTAAGAGCAGGTTAGACAACCACCTGTCCCAAGGGCTGTATCTCAGCAACTCATTGGTCAAATAGCCCCAAATTTAGATCACTGACTGTACCCCACATCCCAATGAGGTACACCAAATTTCCAGGCAATCCAGTTAACCATATGGATTTTAGAGCTGTGCAGTCTCAGCTCCACTCCAGCTGAAGGAATGTCGATATCTAATGGAAGATTTCTCATGGTACGTTGGATAAGGGCAACAAACAAGACTCGCAGCAATGCCATGAGAAGATCAAGGAGCTGAGGTAGGCATACCAGAAGGCAAGGGAAGCAAACTGTCGCTGCGCCAAAGACCTGCTGCTTCTATAAGGACATGGACACCATCCTCGGTGGTGACCCCACCTCCACCACCAAAAGCCCCGTGGATACTTCAGAGGGACTGGAGACAGCGGCCAGAGGACTCAACCCTGAGGATGAAGTGGTGGACAAAGAAGTGGAATTGGAGGATGAGATGGGACAGGCAACAGGGTCATCCAGTACTATGCAAGTCAGGCCCTCTTCTCAATCCTGGAACGTTCAAGCCAGTCCCAGCACTCCGACTCTGGTGCACATGATGCAGGAGAGGGGAGCTCTGGTAAGTGCTCATTTTGAATTGATGCTGCACGGTTACATGAGGTAGAGCTTTCCTTTGCTTTATTATATGCTAGAAGTGGGTTAAGGGATAGAAGTGTGCAAGACTAGCTGTGTTTGTGCCTGTTTCACATTCCCCTGTGCAACTAAGCAGTCTGGGGGAACAACAGTGCGTTAACACACACCAAGATTCATGAGAATCCTCCAGAGAGATCACTAGGTTTCTTCCCTGGAGGTACTCACCAATCCTCTGCCGAAGGTTCCTTGGCAGAGCTGCTTTGTTCCTTCCCCTGCTATAGGAAACTTTCCCACACCAATCAGCAATCAGCTTCAATGACCCTCGCCTGTGGAAAATGGTGACAGAATTTACAATATTGTCCCTCGTCGCTTGCACTGATCTCCTTAAAAAAAAATAAAAAAACACCTAGACCCTTTGCCCCATCTTGAATATTCCCACTCCACAGGCTGATCTCACCATGTTTAGGGCGTTTGCTGAGCTGTGTTCTTGCCAAGGGACAGTGAGAAAGAGGTGTATTTTACTATTATGATTCAATGCTGTGAGTGCACTAACAGTCATGCCTCTGTTTATTGTTTCTTGTGCTTCTGCAGATGTGCCCTTGAGGAGAACTCCAATACACCAGCAGAGAGCCTCCTCCAGATAAGGAAGCAACCCAGGAGGAGCAAGGAGGCCGTGTTTTGGGAGGTGCTCCAATCCTCTGATGCCACAGAGCAAGAACACAGGGTGTGGAGAGAGACAGCTAATGAAAAATTAAAAGCTAAATGTTTTGATTATTATCTAGCCACAATAGCACATCAGCTGCAAACCCAAGTGAGAGCTCCAACTGTGTAAATGACCGCTGCCTCCTACAACAAATATTTATGTTTCTGTTTTTAAAAAAACTAGGAAATTAAAATGACAAAATAAACCTCCATTAACTCAGAGTTAAAGTTGCCTGGTGATAGCTCCTGCCCTTCCAGAACAAGTTCAGCAAAAAACTCAAACTTCTGAAAACCAAGGCAAACCTAGAAAAATAGAGTTAAGATCAATGCCCATGCAACCTTAACAACCCACCCCTCCCGAGCTGGCAATAGCCACTGGGAATTATCTGCATGTACTCCATCAGCATTCACTGTGTTAGATATAGTTGTACTGAATGATGGAGAAATAAACTGGAGCAACTTGGAAGAGCTGAGGTTGCAATATGAGGAGATCTGGGCATGAGTCCCGTCACACTTGTTGTCCCAGGAAAGAGGAGCATGTGTACCTTGAGGTTTCAGTCTGTAGGATTTCAATTCAGAATTGTGTAGGTTGTGTCAGTAGCGAGGCACTGGGGGGTGGGGGTGGGATCTTCCCTTGGACAGTCAGTAGTGAGGTGGGTTATGAGAGTAGTCTGTGGATTTAATGATGGGCAGGAGGAAGTATAGGTTTAGGTGGTATCCTGGTGCGCAAGTGTGAAGAGGTTGTAAAACGATATGAAGCGGCTGTTAAATTTTACAGTGAGGTATTCTGTCAGGGGAGTAAGCTCTGTGTTTGAGCATACGGCAAGTGCATGTAGTGATTGTCTATTACATTGAAAAGGCAGAGTGGGAATGTGCATGTTATGGGTATATTGAGGCATCACTCAAATAAGGCAGAGTTAAGGTTGCGTGATTTTCAGAAGTTTGAGTTTTGCTGCACTTGATGTTCTGGAAGGGCACAAAGTATCTCTGGGCAACTTTAAGTTTGGGTTAATTAAATTTTGGGGGTTTTTTTTGGCCATTTATATATATGTATATAAGGAGCTTGGGAGTCACAGAAACAGTCTGGAACATTAGCAGTATTTGGACATCATTAGAATAGTAGACTGGGAGATGGAGTGCAAGCCCATGTGCAAATTTCACTGACGACAGTCCAGGTCTGTACTTGCACCATTTTGCACTTATTGACTTCATCTGATCCTATTTGCGATATTTTTCAACTTGAAAGAATTGGATAATCTAACCCAGGAACATAAACAGCCTTTTATCTCCAGCATCCCCAGAGATCACAGGCAGTTCTATGTCCTTGGGGAAATATCAGCACTTAATGATTCACCATTCCTAGGGCACGAAGCTGCTTAATTAACAAAAGGCAATGCTTTACTGAAGCTATTCTTCTTTCAAGTTAATGGCGCACAATATTACATAGAGTTTTTTGCATTCTAGATCTGCAGCCCAAGTGTGCATTGTACATTGTGTATCTCTTGCAATCGACATAAAGAAAGCAATTCAGTTGATAAGAACGCACTAATTCCATCCGTTACAGTTTGTTGCCATTGTAAGCTCTCTTATTCTCACACTAAACATTCACCCATTTACCATGCTTCTGCTGTTTTGAATAGCTGCATTTCCTTCTTTTAGAAATGTTAATGGCCTTGAGTTAAAAATATATGTGCATAATAAACATGTATAGCACAGTGCACATCTTGTCCGACAGCTTAGTTCCTAGGCTGGATAGTTTAATTGCTTGGTAGTGCAGAAACACACACCCAGTAGTACCACCTTTCTGCTTCTGAAACAAAGAAAATACTGGAACACATGAAGCATTTTAAAGGACGCATTTAACAGAAGTAAGTTAACTGAAGGTCACTAGCTTTTTTTTTTAAAGAATTTCCCATGTCTATCATCATAGGGGAAGATGCGATCACTTTGTTAGAGCTTCTGGAATAAGCATAGACTAAGCAAAGGTTGAAAGTCAAAATGGAGGTCCAAGGCTTATATGTCTCAAATTCATAGCAGAAGTGCACACAAAGAATATTTAAGAAAGAAGCAGCCAAAAGGAATTTTTGCATCAGACTCATGATTGGAAATTAATACAGATTTGAAAAAAAAAATAGAAGGTTTACAGTTGAATTTGACTGATCAGAGATCAGATTGTTTGTGGTAAGGCAACTGAGATAAATAGAACTGATTGTCCTATAAGAACAAAGCTGAACTATCTGAGTATATGAGCAGGAGTGAAGTGAGAGGGTGGAGGGTACTATAGTTTCTTACAGGACTTCATTCTCTTACAACTATGTCTTGGCTTCTACACCAGAGAAGAGACCACAACAAAGCTAGGAAGTCACAGAAAATTGCTTTTCCAAGGCTTGGGCAGCATACAACAGTTTCCACCCTGTAAAGTCCCAGGCCTATACTTTGAGAAGCATTCTAATCAAAGTGGGAATTAAACTGGATTCATTATACCGAGAACATTAAGTAATGTATCATAATGTGGATACAAAAAGGCTCTTCCAAGTAGTTACTGAGGCTGCAAAGAGATCATCTATTGCCATGAAGGCTGAGGGACCTTGAGTCATGGATTACAGATTAGAGTCTTGGATGTTTAAGAAAACATGGTTGTACTGGTTGTTCAGAAGAGGGGCCTTTAAGGAGTGAGAGCGTTGGGGCACAGGTGCTTTTTATTATCAGAAAGTTGTGACTACTACTGTCCCACAACAATGTCATTAGGCGCTCGGATATTGACACAGGTTGCTGTGGTAGTTTTTTAGCAATGGAGTTTACTATTGTGAGACCTACCTCGTGTAGGCTGATGTTTTGATCTGCTTTGTAGCCTGACCAGTAGACAGCATATTCTTTTGCTATAAGCACACCACTGTCCAGTCTTGGATAAGACAGTAATATCTATTTGATACCTGAATAGCTCTTTCGCTACTAACGCAGTTCTTCTATGGGCTCGATTTTCCTTCGAGTCAAGTAGCGTGCAAACGTTCCAACGTCATTGTCCGTTTCTGTCCATTTTTGTGATTGTTTCTCCCACTTAAAATGGAGATCCTGCATCAGTGATCATGGGAAACCAGCCAGGAGTCAGTGAAAGGCAAGCAGGGATGAGATGATCTAAGTGATGGTTAATTGGATATACAACAGGTTTGAATGGCTATGCCATTGTTTCACGTCTGACTCAGGTAAGTAGTTACTGAAAATTGTAGCCATGTGTTCCTTGTCCCCTGTGAAATGAGTTGGTGAACTCAGTCTATTTCCTAGCCGTCTACCCCACAAAACCACCACCACCAGTTGGCACTAATTAGCACTCTAGCTATCTGCCTCAGTGTCTCAGCAGAAGCATTAAATAGTGAGTGAGCAGAGAGATTAACCTATGCTTACACTGGTAGAGGTGGTTCCCTCCAGGATACAATTAAGGACGTTGATGGGACAAGCTTGCTTCTCCTTTGCCTTGATATATTTGTTCTATAAATACACAAAGACCTTAAATCTTCAAGGTTGGCTGTCTGGTATCTTTCACCAGCACTATAATTCACTCAGCATTCCCAAAAACCCAGCATATCAATAATATCTCCATCCTTAATATTTCATGCAAATCCAAAGCATTTTTGCCAAAAGAATTTATATTGTAATTATTACATGTTAAAGTGCCATTTAAGGAGGTAATAGTGTTTTTAATTTATGGTTGTATTAAAAAAAGAAAACACTTTTTAAAATAAACACATCTCTTTTAGTCTTTGTCTCAAATTATAAACTCAATGAGTCAGAAATCTGTGGCTGAAGTCCAAGGTACAACACTTCTCTCACACAACTCAATATACAATTTACTACATTTTTAGTATCTTTTTGCTTTAGTTCAGGGTGACAAGGTCATGCAAGACCATGAAAAACATCCCATTTATCCTCTTCCAATGTAGTTTATCATATTCATTAAATATGCCCTTGTTTTTAAATCTTGAACTTCCAGCCTTCGCCTTCTTCCAGTTGGAAGTCGGCAGTAATAAGGGCCGGGTTCAATATCTAGGGGTTCCTTCTCAAGAATGCAACACAAAACTGGCTCAAGTCCCCACTCAGTAACCTGGGACAATTACACACCACCCTTTCGGAGCCTCTAGAGGTAATACTTCCCCTCTTGCAAGCACAGAGTCTCAGTGTGGAAAAGAAACGTCTAATAAAAGGGGGAAAGTAACCCAGTATTAACTTGTGAAAATGCCACTAGCAGGACTCATAAGCATAAAACCATGAGCAAAATACCCACCCCAGAATATTTTGGGGAGTGTCTGTTTGCCTCATTTTCTTAAGTCCAGCAACACTAAGTCCAGAAACCAAACGTTCCTCTAACATGCCCCTCCCTTCACCCCACCCCACTCACAGTTGTTGTCCTTGGTCAGTGAAGACCCAGAGGTCAGAGGTGCACCTGCAGAGTTCACCGCCCACCCTGCCAGGGGTGGGGAGGAGAGGCACCTTTCTTGCTCCACAGTCCTGGTGCTCGCTCTGGCATTGCCTCTCCGTTCAGCACCCTCTGAGATGTCCTGAGGTCCCACCACTTAACATGGCTCTCAGTGATTTCAGCTGTTAATGGGGGAGCCTCACTCCTAGTGCAGACTGG
Organism: Malaclemys terrapin pileata; assembly: GCF_027887155.1. NCBI lineage: Eukaryota > Metazoa > Chordata > Testudines > Emydidae > Malaclemys > Malaclemys terrapin. Next base: position 14,866,349 of record NC_071511.1, read on the forward strand.
GCAGTCTCTTGCATCAGAGACACTGTCCCAGAGCAGGTCTAATGCTTAGACCTGGTTTTCAGTGATTTCAGGTCTGTAACAAGACTCTCATTTGAGTCTTAATCAGCTCTATTATTACGCATTAGAGAGAAGAAGGGTAAATGGTGTCTAGGCAGGGTCTCCACTCTCTCCTCCATTCCATTGGGCTTTGGCACCCATGTCCCCTGCCTAGGGAGTGCAATATAGTTGAGGGTGAGTATACCTCAATCAGGGTATGCCAAGCACAGTTCTGCAGCCCTTGGTTCACACAACAAGAACAACCACCCGTTATTACCCCTGCCCCAATAACAAAGTGACTTGGGATCCAACACAAGCCAAAAGCGATCATTTGGGCAAAGCAGCCCCATCATACTGAGTACCAAGGCAGGGTGGGGCAAACAAGGTCAGTTCCTGTAGTTCTCTTCCCCAGCTCATCACTAGATGTCAGAGGAGAGCTCATTCAGCCCTGCTTACACAGGTAAACAGGCAGCTCCTGGCAGCGAACGTGCAAAAAGAGAAGCCTATTTATGCTCATTTTGGACTACATTTTGCTACATTTTCCCTCTAAGAACTACTTCAATAGAAGCCAGGAAAATTATGATTTAAAAAGCAGGGCTAAAATGCTTATTATAAAAGAGTGCTGTGCTTTCAAGATTACTCTGGTAACTTCTTTTATAAGAACATACTACAGCAGTCTAAGAAAATGGCCAAAAACATGAATAGTTATAGAATAATAGTATTGTAAGCTGCAGGGTTTGGGGTCATTAGTGTAAGCTCCTGTAATACGTTTAGTTAGCTAGAAAATTTAGGGACCTTTTATCAAATATCAGATTGTTTGTGATTTAAAAAAAAAATACACATTTAAGATTGGCCAGATACCCTAGAACTTCCTTTTTGCACCTTTGGGATCTACCAGTCATTTCATTTATAGATAGATAAATAGATTAATGTCCATGGACCTACATTTCTTTGCAGCAGTACTGACTGACATCAGTACATGTTACATACACTAATCCCAAAGGGTAAACTTTCAGTGGATTGTGATGGGCTTCTTTTGATCCTCTAGGCCAGGGGTCGGCAACCTTTCAGAAGTGGTGGGCCGAGTCGTCATTTCTTCACTCTAATGTAAGGTTTTGCGTGTCAGTCATACATGTTAACGTTTTTAGAAGGTCTCTTTCTATAAGTCTATAATATATAACTAAATTATTGTTGTATGTAAAGTACATAAGGATTTTAAAATGTTTAAGAAGCTTCATTTAAAATTAAATTAAAATGCAGAGCCCCCCGGACCGGTGGCCAGGACCCAGGCAATGTGAGTGCCACAGAAAATCAGCTCGTGTGCCGCCTTCAGCACGTGTGCCATAGGTTGCCTACCCCTGCTCTAGGCTGTTTGTAATGGTGGGAAAGTTTCTAAGAATTCTAAGCACAGACAAGGTCTTAGAAACTGAACATAGATTTACATCTATCTAATTTCCTTCTCATCCTCTACCACTTATTCCCAAGTATTCTGCACCCTCAGCACCTGGTACTGATGGCCCTGTCTTGGCTTAGAGAGTCTGGATAATGCCTGTGATTCAATTAAAGCCAATAAGAATTTGGAAAGTAGAAGTTTACATGATGTTTGAAAATGAACTCCAAGGTTTCCCTTCTTCATGGACAGCTTAGGAAACATTCACTACCTAAAGCATTTATTTAAAGTTGAAAAGAAGAACTGCAATGGGTTCTACCTGTAGGTTTGGAGTCCTGAGGTCTCTTCCAACCCTAATCTTCTATGATTCTATGAGTCAAGTGGCTACCAACGCTTTTGAGTTGAAGGAGGTGTTGGAAAACTAGTACCCTTTTAACAGTCAGTGGAATGAGCAGAAAGATTTTAGAAACCGAAGGAGGACACAAAGATTTGCATTACATGAAAAAAAGTATCTTGTGGCTGTTGTTTTTATGTTTTAATGGATGAGGACGGCAAATTGCATGGTGGCATCAGCTTTCCCATGAGCAATTATTATTTCTCAGCAAACAGCTTTGCTGGAAGCAAAATTCAAGTTTTTTGCAAACAGCCAGAGGATTTATTTAGTCAGATGAAGGAGGGAGGTGGGGAGAGAGATGGATAAATGTGCCTTAGTTCCCATTTTGATGAGAGTCCTAATGCAAATTTCTCAACTGCATGGCATATTTCATTTGCACAGACAAACAGATAAGGCCTCGTGAAGGAAGACTCTTAAGTCCTGGCAAAAGCCACCTTGTTGACTGTATCTGGACTATCCATCCACTAGGTACAAAATTGCCGTTTGCACTCTTCTTGTTTAATGCACAAAGGAATTTTCATTCTCCTTATTAGGAGAAGCATTATAGTATTGTCAGACATCACAGTTAATGTACCACACCGAGGAAGGCACCACTTAAAGATCCACTCTGCACTCCATGCAAAAAGCATTGGAAATTGGACATTCACCTAACCAACATTGCAGAGCAATGAGTCAGCTAGGAAGAGGCAGATATTTGACTGGAGACATGCCAAACCCAGAAGCTTATACTTCTTGGCAGAAGGAAATGAAATCCAACAGCTTCAAGAACTGCTGTCATGTAAATCACCTGACAGAGAAACATGGGAGGATAGCAAGCAATAGGAGACACTGATGAAGAGGGAATGACGCTCAGTCGGTTACTGTAATGTACATAAGGAGGAAATGTCTGACATTATCTCATTTAGATCAAGAACTCCTCCTCTTGCTTTAACTTTCCTTCTTGATTTCCATTTATTTGGATGGAACTGGACCACATCTCAGATATTTAAAACAAAAAAATCAGCATTACAAATGTAATGTATTATTGTTACCTATTTGTATTTCAGTAGCACCTGGGAGCCCCAGTCACAGACCTGGACTCCCTTATGCTAGGCGGAGTACAAACACGGAACAAAAAGTCTATCCTTGCCCCAAAGGATTTACAGTCTAAGCAGTATTAAGTTAATACCAGTTCTAGTCTCCCAGCGAGTCTTGTCCTTCTTCTCCCTGTCTGATTGTAAACTCCTCAGGGCAGACGCTGCCTTCAGTTGGGTCTTGAACAGCATCGAACACGTTGTTGGTACTTAAATTATAAATAACAAACAGCCATATCTGATAGATCATAACATAGGGGTGGGCTTGAGCAAGATACCTACAGTGAAACACCCCCAGTGTTTCCAAACGCATTGGAAATTTAAATGGAACCAAAGTTTGCAAATTATCAATCTCTCTCTACTGGGCCAATTTAAATTCACAGATCCAGACATCCACTGACTTTGAAGGAAGCTGGATCTGGAAGTGAAATATGCAGCTTCTTCCTTAGTATTTCTTTTCTATAAGAAAATCCCCTTCCACATCACATTCCGACAATTAACTATTGCTCAAATAAATAAAATTTTAAGCAGGAAGAACATACACCACCATAATGTACTTGGGGGGAAATACTGTCTTTAGTGACTGTGTGTTGATAACACCTGTTTTACCTATAGATTGCCATGTAGCCATGTGTTTAAATGAAGGCCTTGCCTACATTACTGAGGTAAGTCGACCTAAGTTTTGCTACTCCAGCTACGTGAATAACATAGCTGGAGTCGACGTAGTTTAGGTTGACTTACTGCGGTGTCTTACACTGTGCTCCATCGACAGAAGATGCTTTCCCATTGATTTACTTTAATCTTCTCATTCCAGTGAAGTACCGGAGTCGACCGGAGAGCGCTCTGCTGTTGATTTAGTGGGTCTTCACTAGACCCGCTAAATCGATCCCTGCTACATCGATCGCAATAGCTTCAATCCCAGGCTAAGTGTAAACATGGCCGAAGAGTCTTACATAGATATGCACAGAAGAGGGAGTATTCGGAGGGGGACAGCATGCCTCTTCCCATATGCAGGCCATACAAGGATTTGTCATCCACGTACTAGGGAGAGGGCAGTGACTGCTCCCTTGGGTTTTTCCAAGGTGTGCATGGCTCCCTAAAAGGGCAAGGAGACCACTAGGTCTTGGTCCTACCCTCCTAGCCGCTACATTGGCCCAGAGATGCCAGATGCATTGGAGGAGCGGGGTGGGGAATGAGACCGACTCCATCCTACAGAACATGTACATGGCTGCTCAGGGAGGAATTGTCCCTCCCGAGGCACAATCCCACAGAGTTCTCCCAAGCAGCTCTGCACACCACTCCCCTAACTGCCACAATTTGGCTCCTACACAGCACACCCTGATGTATTTCCTACATAGAATAAAATGCCTTGTAGCTAAGAAATGTCAGATTATTATTGATACTCTCTGAGGTATGAGGGACTAAGGAAAGATCCTACAGAGAGCACAAGAAATAGACACAAACATATAAGTTGTCAGGGAAAGCTAAAGTGTGACAGATGTACACAATGTTCTCTAACCATTCATCATGGGTGCATCATCATATAGCTCATTCTTTGTAGAGCTGTTGAGATGGATAAAAACTACAGCAGTAAGAAAGCAAAATGTGCCAGCAGAAGCACATGACTAGAGCAACCGAGGAAGCCCATACCTATTGCTTACCGGTATTAAGAGGCAATCTTTTGTTCCTTATTGTCTTAATTGGTGCATCATATCATTATTCAGGGTGCATTTTGTGTTATTGGTTTATGTATAAAATATTTGGCCACCACCCCATTGCCTAACCTCTTAAAATGGACATGCTGTAGTAGGTTGTCATATATTTTGACCCACCATATTTTCCCCCTAATATGGTGAAAAATTTCCTTCAGACATTTATGAGTACAATGAACCAGTTCTACTCCCAATAACACCACTGCAAAACTAGAGACACCATAGAAATTTACTTTATTCACACCAATGCAGAAAATCAGAATTTTGCCCAGTATCTATTTTTCTGACTTTAATTCATAAAAGAATTACAACACGAATCACTACCATTAATGCATGATTCTATAGTAGTCTATAATATTTTCTGCAGATCCAAGCAGAAGGAGAAACACGTGCAATTTTTATGATGCTCATCACTATAGTATCTGAGATCACAGATATCACCACCAATGGTTCTGATGATAAACAAGGCAATTCTGTGGTGACTAGCACTCCATAACGTAAGAGTGGGTGAAAAAAAAATCAATGTTTATCAGATAGTTAAAAAGGACAGGAGTAGAAAGGAGACTAAAGTGACATTTTCAAGCTGCTAAGAGGACATGATCAATAAAGGAAATTGAATACCACAAATGACAAGAAGAATTTGAGTTGTGTTTCTCTAAGCAATATTCTGCACTTTTGACTTTTGTTGCATTACTATTGAGCAGTGTATTCAGTGTTTCTGTCTGGATACAGGAGTCATATTAGAATCATCTGACAAAGACAGACTTAGGGGAGTTATAGCATTAGAAAAGAAGCTGAGTCTTGTGTTTAAAACACAGGCAGAGCTGGGAGTTCTGTTCCTGGCTTTTCTGGGTGACCCTAAGCAAGCCACTTCAGCTTTCTGTGCTTCAGTTTCCTCATGCATACAATGGAGGAAACTCCAGGGTTATTATGAGGCTAAATCTGTAAAGTGCTTTGAGATGCTTGGATGACAGGTGCTGAATGCAAAATAGTAATAATTAAATTACTACAGCTAGCACCTTAAAGGAATAATCCTTTCACTCCAGTTTTTCATCTGGCACCAAGCAGATGGTATGACCAGTCTCATACACACCTTGGATACCACATCACACAGACCTGAGTGGTCAGTTGCTTTATAGACAGCAAAAGGGGGGAAAATTCTTGCATTTGGGACCAAATCTCTGCCTGGATACTGACTCCTCCCGCTGTGATGGTTCTAGTCCATAAGAGATTTGCAATATGTAAGAAAGTATTACCTCAGCACATAGTATCTTGTGTGTTGCCAGGAGATTTATCCTAGAGATCACCAGTTGCTCCTAAATTGCTCCCAAAGAGATTACATTCTATAAAATAGCCCAGCGCAATTAACTGAAAGCAAATTCCTCAACGTACAGGGAAGCAAAATGCTTCCACATTAGTACAGCCAAAACTTAATTTTGCCAGCACAGCATTTTGAATCATTGCAGTCTCATTTGTTATGAGATATCCATAATGGGCCAAGCTTTGGGATGGGTAGAGATCCATAAATAAGCCTATTTGCTTTCTTGCACACACTGCTTTTATCACTGGCAGGACAAGCTGTTCAAACTAGTTTCTAAACTGGATACCTACAAACAAGCTGACTGCCTATGTTCTACCTAGAATGTCACCAATTTAAAGCAAGGCTCAAAGGCCTGACTTGCTCAGGTGATTGCTAGTGGGCTATGGAGCCTTTCATTTCAAGGTCACCTGTTTACTTCCAGCCCAGGTCAGAAATAACTGAAAGTTATCATTATCTCTGGGATATTCAGTGGCACCCGTATAAAAACTGGTGGTCTCAGACTGAATTCCTGGGGTGCACATCAAAAAGCTACCACCACCACCACAATTCCAGCCCTGGTTGCTAAGCGATGAACATATACAACAACAACTTTGCACCTTGAAATTGTATTGTTTCCCAGAGCCCTTACAGAGGGCTGGTCTACAGTGCCCCGGTGAATAACGTAACTGAAGTCGACGTATTCAGATCCACTTACCGCGGTAGCTACACTGTGCTGTGTGAACGGGAGAGCGTCTCCTGTCAACTTCCCTTATGCTTCTTGGGAAGGTGGAATACACAAATCGATGGGAGAGTGCTCTCCCATTGATTTAGTGTGACTTCACCAGAGCCGCTAAATTGATACTCGCTGTATCGATTGCAGCAGTGCCCATCTACCATTAAGTGCAGACATGCCCAGAGACAGTTTCAGAGACCTAACAACCCCCTTTCCAACTGGGGTTGCACATATACTCATATGCTGTAATTACTGATTGGTTTGTGATAATGACTATAGTGAATGGTGACAGGTAACAAAAGACTAGAGACCAGTAAAAGCCATAAACACACTTGATAGAGGCACATAACAGAATAATTCTATCCCACCCACAGCAATAACCACCAACACTATGCCATACCTCACTGCTATATACAGGCAGTGTTTAGGGTTGCCAACTTTCTAACTGCACAAAACCAAACACCCTAGCCCCTCCCCTTCCCTGAGGCCATGTTTCCCTCCCCAAGGCCCTGCCCCCCGCTCACTACATTCCCCTTTCCTCGGTGGCTCACTCTCCCCCACCCTCACTCACTTTGACAAGGCTAGGGCAGGGGGGTTGGGTGCAGGAGGGGGGGTGAGGGCTCTAACTGGAGGTGCAGGCTCCAGGGTGGGGCCAGAAATGAGGGGTTCAGGGTGCGGGAGGAGACTCTGGGATGGGGCAGGGGATTGGGGTGCGGGATTGGGTGAGGGCTCCAGCTGGGGGTGCGGGCTCTGGGGTGGAGCCGAGGATGAGGGGTTTGGGATGCAGGAAGGGGGGTCTAGGCTGGGGGGTGGGGCAGACGGGTTCAGGGTGTGGGAGGGCACACTGGGCTGGGGAGAGGGTTAGGGTGCAGGGGGTGAGGGCTCTATCTGGGGGTGCAGGCTCTGGAGTGTGCTGGGGATGAGGGTTTGGGGTGCAGGATGGGGCTCCAGGTTTGGGGGGGGCTCAGGGCTGGGGCACGAGCTTACTTCCAGTGGCTCCCAGTCAGCAGCGCAGCGGGGGGGGGCTAAGGCAGGCTTCCTGCCTGTCCTGACTCCGCACTGAGCCCCAGAAGCGGCCAGCAGGTCCAGCTCCTAGGCGGAGGCATGTCAGGCGGCTCTGCATCCTGCTCTCACCCACAGGCACCGCCCCTGCAGCTCCCACTGGCCACATTTCCCAGCCAATGGGAGTGCGGAGCCAGTGCTTGGGGTGGGGCAGCGCACGGAGCCCCATGGCCGCCACACCTAGGAGCTGGGCCTGCTGGCCATTTCCGGGGTGCAGCACAGAGCCAGGACAAGTACAGACTAGCAGCCTTAGCTTCGCAGCATCACTGACTGGACTTTTAACAGCCCAGTCAGCAGTGCTGATCAGAGCCTCCAAGGTCTCTTTTTGAGCGGATGTTCTGGTAAAAAAAACCCGAACACCTTGTCACCCTAGCAGTGTTTCCAAAGTACCAGGCTTCTAGCGTGGACTTAATACAGTTAAACAAGGCAGAGAAGGATCTAGAAGCAGCCTTCAAAGTATGGGCCCATAATGCCAAACAAACAACATGCTTAGACAGTACAGGTCCATAGCACCAAATGTCCATGGCCACATCGTATGGCTTTATTCCAGGCAGCTAAAAGCTCCACTGATTTGGACACCCCCAAAAGCACATGCAATTAAAATGTGATGAAAGAGCTTTGATTTTATATATGGACACAGCCTATAATATTACGATAGACCAATTTTTCTAGCAATTTACCGTTGACACCAACAAGGCCTAATAAACTACCTAAAAATTCCCTAATCCTGTCTGCTCAGCTGCTTCTAACTTCACAAACTGCTTGTGAACCCAAAGGCCCCGAGACTTGACCACAACCTTCACCTGCTTATTACAGTTACACGCATCTGAACAGGCAACAGAAACAATACCATGTGACTAAGGCAAGCTATCAACCAGTGGTAATAGAAAATAATGAATCACAAACAATACATGAACAACCTATAGGCAGAAATATGTTTTCATGAAGAATTCATTGAATAATTACAAATAAAATTAACAAAAAGCAAAATCTATTTGGGAACAGTTAATGATGGAAGAAAAGGCCAAAAATAATGCAACAAAATATTCTCTCTAGATAGTTTGGCACAGCTCTATATTTAGTGCAATTAAACAAGTCTTCTTACAAACAGATGGTTTGGTAAATTCAAAAGTAATCTATACTATAATTATTAGTATTTTTTACAATACACATTGGCATCATTGTAGAGTTTCCAGGGACCCTCAGAAAGACTTCAATAGAGCACTGACTTCAAAAGGACTACTCACCCCCTTGAAATTAAGCACATGCTTAAGTGCTTTGCTGGAAAGAGACCAAACACAATGATATTCAAAGACTATCTATGATTTTGAGTATCCAATTTGAGACACCTTAAAGAGGCCTGATTTTCAGAAGGTTGGTGCTCAGCATTGGTAGAAATCAGACCCTTTTAAAGGCACATCAGTTGAGCAAGTTAAATGAAATCTGAGGCACCCAAAAATCACTAGTAAAGACAGTTAATTTCTTTTTCAATAGTTTTCGCAAGAATTTTCACAATTTTTTCCTCATTTATCAAATCAGCTCAATCACCAAGTCATTGTTCTTAAACCATGATCACTACTTCTACCGAGCTTATATAGACTCAAGGATCAGTACATTTAAAAAAAAAATTAAATGGAGATACTAGCTGGTTCACCCTGGTAAAGATTTTTCTTTACATTGCTGAGGCAGTGCTTTGTTTAATTATGCATGTTATTTTGATTCTGGTTTTTAATTTAAAAAAAAAAAAAAAAAAGGAAGGTCGGAGATAGATTTTGCACCACTAGCTTTCAGGGCTGACTCTGAATCCATAATGTATTAATTTCAACTCATGCTGCAATTGTAAATCTGTCATGCAGGTATAAACATTTTTTAAATATGGAGTTCCAGATATCGTGAAACTACTATACAACTCTCCCAGCCCCCACTACTTCACTCATACAACCTAGAACTATTTCTAAATGAGTTGAAGGTTTCAGGGTTGCACTTTACTGACATCTACAACATTTTAATAGCTATTTACTAAATCTTGAGCTTCTGCTACAACCTGTTACCATATTAATCTCACCACATAATTAGCTCCTCAGGGAAAATTTGTATCGTTCCTAGGATCCAGTTGAAACAAAAATAGCCTTCATAGTTATGAAACTCACCCCTATACCTTCTTTCCCAAAAAGGAAAGTGAGGTACATTCCTTGCTCTGCCGTACAGAATATTTAACAATCTTGCTCTGTATGTCACAGAAAGCGCAGCATTGAAAGATGAACAAAAATACTACTGCCAAAAAGTGAAAGTCACTCATTTACACTGTGATATACAGTGGAAGTAGCATAAAACCTTTTAAGTTTCCTACCACTGAGTTAGAAGAGGTTGCAAGAGACTGTACAATATTTATGAGCCTGTGGCAGATAATATAGATTAATTCATAAATTCCTTCTACATAATTTATAGTGTATTTACAGAGTAAAACAGTCATCACAGAGCAACCACTGCAAATGCACTCACTTAAGTTTAAGGGCACTTGTAGAGATAGTTAAGAAATTAAAACTGATAAACACAATCTTAGTCAATGACATGCTGACAAAAATGCATAGGCCTAAAAATAAAGATGAGAGGTGACAGATGTGTAGTAAAATGTTTGTATTATACATACTTTAGCTTACTTCAAGTATGTAGACCTTATCACGTGCATTATTCCAATTCAGACAATTAGACTTATGGAAGCTCACTGTTTTTGTTTTTAAATTTTATTTTAAATAAAATAAATTTGGACTTATAATATGCATTGAATATTTCATTCTCCCTCTTTTTCTGCTCAAAAATCAACAGGACACTTTTCTCGTTCATTAATTTGAAAAAACTATTATCCAGTAGTTTTTTGCCACCATCTGCAGCTCATTGCAAGTATGTGACATTCAAAATTTGAGCTGATTTGATTGGATATACAGAATCTGAACTAAAACTAAAGGGCCCCAACCAACAGCATTAATGTTAAGGCCCCAAAACAAGTAAAGCATTTAAGCATGTGCTCAAGTCTACCTCTATTTAGCAAAGCACTTAAGAGCATACTTTGCTGTATCAGGACCTAAATACTTTGCAAGACAAGACCCCAAAAGCATGTCTCCACCCCCTGCAATGAAGGTGCAATTCATTATATTTGATACAGAAAAGCTGCGCGCTATAATAATTATTGTAGATTGCCACTAGAGGCAGACTTAAGGAATTAGGTAAAACAATCTTGGAATTATTAGCAATGGTCTTTGAGAACTCACAGAGGACAGCTGAGGTCTCAGAGGACTGGAAAAAGGCAAACATAACACCTATCTTTAAAAGGGGGAACAGAGAAGATATGCGGAATTATAAACCAGTCCACCTAACTAGGATACCTGGGAAGATAGTGGAATAAATTATTAAACAATCAATTTGTAAACCCCTCAAGGAGAATAGAGTAATAAGTAATAGCCAACATGGATTTGTTGAGAACAATTCATTGCAAACCAACCTAATTTCCTTCTTTGACAAGATTACTTAGCGGATAGGGAGGAAGTTGTAGACGTGACATATCTTGATTGTCAGTAAGGCTTTTGACATAGTCCCACATGATATTCTGATAAACAAACTAGGGAGATGTGGTCTAGATGAAGTTGCTAGAAACTGGATGCACAACTCATTGAAAGAGCATAGTCAAAGTATAGCTATGAATGGTTCACTGTTAAAGTGGGAGGGCATATGTAGTGGGGTCCCGCAGAGGTCAGTCCTGGGTCAATACTTTCATTAAGGACTTGGATAATAGAGTGGAGAGTATGCTTAAAAAAATGGCAGGGGACACCAAGCTGGGAGGGGTTGGCAAACACCTTGGAGGACAGGATTAGAATTGAAAATGACCTTGACAAATAAGAGAATTGCTCTGAAATCAACAAGATGTCTTTATGAATTTCAAGTGCAAAGTATTTCACTTAGGAAGAAAAAAAAATCAAATGCACAACTACAAAATGGGGAATAATTGGCTAGGTGGAAGTACTGCTGAAAAGAATCTGGGGGGTTATAGTGGATTCCAAATTGAACATGAGGCAATGTGAGAAACCAAGGTGGGTGAGGTAATATCTTTTGTTGGACCAATTTCTGTTGTGAAAGAGACAAGATTTTGAGTTAGACAGAGCTCTTCTTCAGGTCTGGGAAAGTGTTACAGATAAATACAAGATGGAATAAATTGTTTATAATAAGTAGTTAATATATATTGTAAGAGACAATTCAAAGTGAAGTGGGCTGTTGACACCTCTGCAGTCATAGGACAAAAAAAGGGTTACAGATTGTTGTAATAAGCCATAAATCCAGTGTCTTTATTAAGATCATGATTTTTAGCATCTAGCAAAGTTATGAATTTAAGCTCCCAGGGTTGTCTGTTGAAGGTGTTGTGCAGGTTTTGTTTGAGGCCAAAGACTGAGAGATCAGATATAAAGGGATCGTTTTGTGAAAAGGATTCATCTCCAGGTGATGGAGTTTTTGTCTTTTATCATTTTTATGTGTGAGTTCATTTGAGAGCATAGTGATTGTCTGGTTTCACCCACATAGTTATTGGGATACTTAATGCACTGAATGAGGTACACCACATGTTGTGACAGGCATGTATAAAACCCATGGATCTTGAAAGACCTGTTTGCTTCAGGGAAAAAAAGTGACTGTGAAATCCTTAATCACCACATCCACCACAATCTCTCCACTGCTGAGAGGGCAGCTATCCAGTCCCTGAAATCCAGCCACCAGATAGGATCAAACCAGCAGACAAAGGGGATGCCATCATAATTTGAAACTGTGATGACTGTGTTAATGAGACCAGGCAGCTCTCTGATACCTCTTACTATAAAGAACTCAAATAAGACCTTACACCACAATTCACCCAGGAATGGAAGGATCACAACCAATCCTTTTTCAAACAACTTCAAAGGAAACGCCACAACTTCATCCCCCATGAACCCATCCCAGGAATCTTCCATATGCTCCCCAAGATACACAAACAAGGAAATACAGGCAGACCCATAATATCTGGCTATGGCACTCTTGCTGAAGGAACATGAGAACTCATAGAAACCATCCTCAAATCCATTCACCACATAAAAGTGCCAGCTTCCTTCAGGACAAAACCAACTCCCTCCAAAAACTCCGCAACATCAACAACCACACTGAGAGCATCATCCTTGGCACATCCCTCACAATGGCGGCATCATTTCCCACCTCAAATATCTACAAGACAATGGAGAACTCTCAGATATGCACCACAAACACATCATCAAACTCATTCATTTCATTCTTACCCATAACAACTTTACATTCAATAACACTTTGTCCAAACCATGGGAATAGCCATGGTATTAGGAGGACTCCCCAACATGTCAACCTCTTCATGAGCCACCTTGATACCCATGAAATACCAGAGATACATCAATGATATTTTCATCTTCTGGACAGATGACAAACTCCCTCATAGATTTCCACCACTCATCCATCAAATTCTTTCTAGAACACTCCCACACCAGCATCAACTTACAGAACACCATGATCGGCTTCAACAATGGAAGCCTACAGACAACTATATCCAAAAGTCCATGGATCACCATACTTACCTTCCATAGATCCAGAAATTCATTATCAACAGCCAGGCACTCCAATGCCATAGAATATGCTATGAGGAGAAAGTCCAGGATATTGATCTTAACACACTCAAAACTGCCTTCACTAAACAAGGACACTCCACCAGAGAAGTAAAACGCATCATGGAATGGGCCCCCAAAATACCCAGAGAGAACTCTGCTTCAATACAGAAATAAAACCGCATACCCTGGTTGTCACCTTGCCAGGACAACAGATGCAAACCTGGAGACATATCTCCACTGATACAATGACCTATACTCCACGCAACACACCTTGTAAAGGTCAATAGATCCTACACATGCCTACCAAAATATGTGGTGTCCCTCATCCAGCGCACTAAATGTTCCAACAACTATGTGGGTGAAACCAGACAATCACTATGCTCTTGTGGGTGAAAACTTTTCAAAAAGTGATCACTCTATTTCTGACCTATCAGTCCTCATCCTCAAAGGAACCTGCACAACATTTTCAAAAGACGAGCCTGGGAGCTTAAATTCATAACTTTGCTGGATGCTAAAAATCATGGTCTTTATTAAGACACTGGATTTATGGTTTATTACAACAGTCTGAAGCCTACTAAGCCCCCTTTTCTGTCCTATGACTATAGGGGTTTTAACAGGCCACTTCACCTTGAATGGTAGCTTAGATTATGTGCTAAATACTTATGCTAAACTATCTGGTCAACCTTGTATTTAGCTGTGGCTCTCGGAGTACCTTTCCCAGACTTGAAGAAGAGCTCTGTGTAGCTCAAAAGCTTGTTTCTCTCACCAACAGAAATTGGTCCAACATCCTGGGACCAGCACAGCTAAATACTGCACTCAATAATGTGACACGGTTGCAAAAAAGATTATTATTATTCTGGGGTGTATTAACAGGAATGTCATACGAAAGACACAGGAGGTAATTCTCTCGCATGACTCGGCACTGGTGAGACCTGAGTTGGAATACTGTGTCCAGTTTTGGGCATTGTACTTTAGGAAAGATGTGGACAAACTGGAGAGAGTGGAGAGGAGAGCAACAAAAATTATAAAGGTTTAGAAAACTTGACTGTGACAGGGCAAGGTCCCACCTCATCTTCTCCTCTATCTATACAGACTCAGAGACCTTCAGTTGTTAAACATCCCCGTGTACTTCATTTACATTTGCTGTTCCCACCACCGTACTGATCCATACACCATATTATTTACAGTTTCATTTTCAGTTCAGTTCTCTGCCAAGGAGAGAAGAGGGAAGAGATCTCTCTACCCAGAGTGTCTTCCTGGTTCTGGCTCTGCTAGCCTGCCTCTCTCCCCCAGCACTTCCTTCCTGTGCCTTCTTATACTTCTTATGTTAATGGGCCAAGTTGCTTATTAGTCCTTGCCCAGTCCATTCTAATCTACTAATTAGGCCCACTCTTTGGAGAAACAATTGGTGTTTAAGTGAGCAGAGTGCTGGCTCAGCGGTTGGCTCCCAGCACTGTCACACTGACCTATAAGGAAAGATTTAAAAAACTGGGCATGTTTAGTCTTGAGTAAAGAAGACGGGATCGGGGCCCGGACATGACAATAGTCTTCAAATACGTTAAGGGTGGTCATAAAGAGAATGGTGATCAAATGTTCCCACGTCCACTGAAGGAGGATAAATAGTAATGTGCTCAATCTGCAGCAAGGGAGATTTAGGTTAGATATTAAGGAAAACTTTCAAACTATAAGGATAGTTAAGTACTAAAAAAGGCTTCCAAGGGAGGCTGTGGAATCTTCATCATTGGAGGTTTTAAGAAATAGGTGAGACAAAAACATCTGTCCGGGATGATCTAGGAATATTTGGTCCTGCATCTGTGCAAGGGGCTGAACTAGATAACTGCGACCCAGAGACCTCTTGATGCCAAGTGTCAGCAGGCAGAAGGGGTGCATAAGGGTCACAGGAATCCCCTGGCATTCACATTCTTGTTCTACCAAAATGGATCATGTAAAGTCTCTGATAAAAGCTCGTGACTCTGGTCATCAACATCACTGAGAAACACATGTATGGATGCTGTGTAAGGAGTCACGTATATACACTTAAAATTATATTCTTAAGGTCGGTGTCTAGGGACTGGTCACCAGCAAAAGTGAAAAACAGGTTTTCTTCCAGGCAAGAAATGTTTTCCTGTCTGCCTGTTTACATATAAATTAAAGTATTGTATGGTTCATGGTGGGCCTCCACTCACATGTCTGAACCGAATGCTAAGGAAGGATTGTGCAATATTCAAAGAGAGGAAAGTAACAGGAAGAGGTAAGAGCAAATGGAGACGGGGGGAGGAAACACCCTAACTTGAGATGCACAAAGACCTGGGCTGGTATATTTTGGGGCCAAAGAGGACAGAGATTCTGACATCCCTCACCTAGGAAGTAAAAGGACAGCAAGTTTCCTTAAAAAAAAAAAAAAAAGCAATTTCAACAGGCTTGGTTGAAAACACTGGAGAGAACTTTGGGTGTGATAAGCTTCTTTAGATAGGAGGAGAACTTGGTAATTAGGTTTAGTCTCTAGAAACCTAGTTATGATTTTTTTTTATGTGTAACCATTTGTTTCCAGTATTCTTATTACAACTTATATTTCAGATCTTAATAAACTTTTTCTTATTTTTCACTGCAAATGTATTTAAGTGTTGTGTGTCCAGAAGAACTGTGCTCTCCACTATAACGAATAAGCTGTGGTGTATTGTTCCTCAGAGAACAACAGGCCTGGTAATTCTGTGAATGTTCAGCGGATAAGGGGCTGGACAGGGAACGCTTGGAGGATGCAAGGTTTGCGTGTGCCATTTCTCAAACTATACAGAAAGAGCAAGGCCTGCAGAAGAGTGCTTCTGTTGCCAGAGGCAAGAGTAGTCAGGGAGCTGACAAACAGCAAGAGTAAACAAGATATCCTCATGCTAAGGACAGGTGATCTGAAGGTGATGAGGCGCCTTGCTAAGCATCACAATAATCTCTCACGGTCCCTTCCAACACTACATTTCTATGATCCAATGATCTCCCACGCACTAAGGTCTTAGTGCCACAAGATAATCCAGACCACTGGACCCTTCTGCTCCCATGGACCTCCATTGATGCCCCTGTGGATCAGATAGCCAAAAGCCTAACCCATACAAGTATAATATGTAATGGTTAATGTAGGCATGGTATAGTAATTTTTAAAAAGAGCGAACAAGCTTTGTTTTGGCAATGGAAACTGGTTGAAATAAAAAAAAACGTGAAAACTGTTTTTAAGTAACAAAATATGGTTTTCATCAAAAAGAATATTTTAAACACAGTAAAGATAGCCAAGGCTGTGGGTAGGGAAGATACACAACTAATTCTTGGGGGGTCTGGATGAGTTACTGTAATATGCAGTGCTGTGTGTCTTGGAACAGAGCCAATATGTCTTATTACTTAACTAAACAAGCTTGTTGGTACATAGTACAACTATCTTCCTTTTGATCATGTTTTTTGCTCTTTAAGTAGCTTTATGATGTTCCTCTGCACACATGCAAAGATTTTAAAATTGCTATTAAATATTAATGAGGTTTTCAGCAACAGAGAACAAGGATTTAAAATGTAAAAAGTGTCTAAATCGGTTTCAAAGTTACAGAAATAAACAGTAAGTATTAGATACAGATACAGGAGCTACTAAAGACTGAAGAAATAGTCATGAGATCAGGGATTCTCAAACTGGGGGTCAGGACCCCCCAGGGTGTCCCAAGGTTATTACATGTGGGGGGGCGCAAGCTGTCCAGCTCCACCCCAAACCCCGCTTTGCATCCACCATTTATAATGGTGTTAAATATTTTTAAAAGTGTTTTTAATTTATGGGGGGGGGTCGCACTCAGAGGCTTGCTATTTGAAAGAGGTCACCAGTACAAAAGTTTGAGAACCACTGCATGAGATAAAAACAACGAGGAGTACTTGTGACACCTCAGAGACTAACAAATTTATTTGGGCATAAGCTTTCATGGGCTAAGACCCACTTCATCAGATGCATGGAGTGGAAAATACAGTAGGAAGATATATGTACATAGTACATGAAAAGATGGGAGTTGCCTATGCATCTGATGAAATGGGTCTTAGCCCACAAAAGCTTATGCCCAAATAAATTTGTTAGTCTCTAAGGTGCCACAAGTACTCCTCGTTGTTTTTGCTGATACAGACTAACATGGCTACAACTCTGAAACCAATCATGAGACAGAAGTCCCAAAGCATGGCATCTCTTGACTGTGCCACATGGCATATTGTGGGTTGCCCAGAAATCTGTTACAAACCCACAAAAAAGGATCACAATTAACTGGCTATATTCCTGGCTTTGCCACTGACTTGATGTGCAAACGTGGCTATGTTGTTTAGCTTTTCTATACCCAGGTTCACCCATCTGTACAAGAGGTCTGATGAATTAGTAGCCTACTGCTTGCCTAACTCAGAGAGAGATACTTCTGGTATGTTTGATGCTGAACCAGTTCCTCATTACAACACATACCAAAACAACAAATCTTCTGATCTTGACTTGGATATTTTCTTTTTCTACTTCTGATGTTTAAATTGACTTCAAGTGTGTAAATTTATTTTAGATGTTTACATGTTCCAGCCACTTATGCAGAATGGGCCTAAAATGTAAGCAAAAAAGACTAATGTATCAAGTGGGCACCTACAGAATCAGCAGTTACTAGTCCTCTACATTATTCCTTCAAAGAAGCAGAACGAGTGTATCAGAGAATATCCTACCAACAGTAGTCAAAGGGACTTATGCCAGTTAAGATTCTTTCTATCAGTATACCGCAGAGAAACCTTTTATTCAAATCACTTTGGAAGGCAACATACAAAGTTGCCAGAACATTTCAGTATTAATGCATTCAGAGAAATGTAACTTAATTTCCCAGTGAAGTAAACTTTTTAAAGTAAATTCAACAACAACAAAAATCTACCAAATTAAAAATCTTCCCTTGTTGTTTGCTGTGTTGTTGTTGCCATGTTGGTCCCAGAATACAAGACACACAATAGGTGAGGTAATATCTTTTTTTGAAACTTCTTGTGCTAAACAATTTGTTCCACCTTCAATTTAGTTGCAACACTCTGAGTATCTTTCCCCGGCCGGAAGAAGAGTTTGGTGTAACTCAAAAATTTGTCTCTTTCACCAACGAAAGTTGTTTCTATAAAAGGTAGTACCTCACCCACCTTGTTTCTCTATTAAATTCAATGCAACTTCAAAACTACCGAACAGCAACAGCAGCAGCAACAAAATTGTAATTTTTCCTTATTCTTCCAAAATGTTGCCAAGATAAAGTTATTACACTGAATGTTTGATATATGCAAAAGGTTGAACTATTGTGAGCTAAACCCCACTCACTTCTTTCACTATTACTGGTAACAAGCAAAGGTCACTCATTATTATAGGGGCAGATGTTGCGCTATTTTCTTTGAAGAGATAGGACAATGGCATATGCGAATACCACTCCAAGCCATTTTCTGAATACAGTATGAAGATCTTCAGGAGCAGTGTTCCATCATTCACAAACCATGTCATGAGGCAAAAGGAGAATAAGCATCATTAAAATCACCTCATCATTATTTCAGTAGGCTACCTTATTAAAAAAATCTGTTTGGTCTCTTGTTTTCTGACTCACTGCTAGTGATTATAGAGAGCAAAACTTCCTCCCCCCCTTTCGCGGACCCTTTGCTTTTCCCCTAGATATTACCAGATTTAATGCTGAGCTACAAAATGTGTGTTACAAGAAATATCTGCATCATCTGAAAATGTGCTGTGTCCTGATGTGTTTAAGGTTCAAAAGGTGGACTAACTGCACTGTATTGCAGCTCATTTGTATTCCTCGGTCAGCAAACCAACTGTATCCAAAAGCAAGAGTAATGGAGGTGCATCAAGATTTATCTGCAAAAAGCCCTGCTCTAAGACCATTTTTCAAAGGAGGCACAAATGACAAAACGTATGTATGAAACGTGCACATGTGTGCATAAGTATGGATGCAGTTTACACATTTGCATGTGAGCGAGGGGTATTTTGGATGACACAATGGATACAGGTGTACTTTTGCACATTGTACTTTCCTTTCAAAATATGGCCACAAAGGTCAAACTGTCATATTAAGCATCATGCACATCTCTCATGTGGTAGATTATTTGCATAATTGTGGAAACTACTGAGAAATGAGAATCCTTAGGAAAAAATCACTAATAAAATGCAAGCATATTTAATTGGCAAGTTGCTAAGTGGAAAATGTTAATTGTCAGCTATAATATACTGAATAAATTAGCACAGCTAGCTAGTCAAAGGCTGACCTGCATTATCATGTATATCACTGAGACTTTAAATTATTCATACAGATGAACTACATAGTCTTCAAGCTTGCCTTTTCTTTGGATTTATGTTGCCCATTGTGACTTTTAAATATGTTTCTAATATTTGTCTCATTAACTACATAGTTCCCTGTCTAGCAAACTGCCAACAGCCAATTCTCAATTCTGGCATGTAGCTATATGGGAGCAGAATATGCTGTCTCACCTAGCTGAAGTCTTTCACGCTTTCACATTTCAGGCATAAAAGCATGTTAACAATTCTCCCAACAATACAACGTCCAATGATCCAGATTATTTTAGATATACAACGATATCATTGTTTCCACACTAGAGCAGACAAACAGTAACCTGTGCCTGTGTTTGCAAACAAATTGCAAAAACTCAGTAAAAGCAGGCAGGGACACAGACACTTTCTCTAGCACTCTGAATAATACTGAAATAGATAAGCCACAGCACATATATGAAAACGGGAAGCAGAATTGCAGGGCACCCTGGAAGGCTCCTGGGTAGACATCCTCCAAACATAATGCAATCATCATGGAGAGATTTCCAGTGGGAAATAAGTAGTATGTTGTTTCTGCCCCCCCCGTAATTGTCAAAATGATCTTAAGTAGTATGGCCTAGTGCAGGGGTCGACAACCTTTCAGAAGTGGTGTGCCGAGTCTTCATTTATTTGCTCTGATTTAAGGTTTTGTGTGCCAGTAATACATTTTAACATTTTTAGAAGGTGTCTTTCTATAAGTCTATAATGTATAACGAAACTATTGTTGTATGTAAAGTAAATAAAGTTTTTTAAATGTTTAAGAAGCTTAATTTAAAATTAAATTAAAATGCCAGACTGGTGGCCAGGACCCGGGCAGTGAGAGTGCCAATGAAAATCAGCTCGCGTGCCGCCTTCGGCACACGTGCCATATGTTGCCTACCCCCGGCCTAGTGGATAGAGAACTGGACTGAAACTCAAGAGATCTAGATTCTATTCCCAGCTCTTGCCTTGGATCACCCAGTAGACCAGTGGCAATCACTTCACTCTGTGCCTCAGTGTCATCATCTGTATAATGGGGCTAATGCTATGAACTTGTTAAATTATTTGAGATCTATTGATGAACGGCACTATATAAAATGTAGGTATTAGTATAATAAATTAATTCTTATTTATTGTTTATTATTTATTATTTTATTATTCATAATTATTATTGTAAGCAACTACAGACTCTGCTGGAGAGTGTATGGACAAGTAGACAACATGCCTATCCAGTCTGAAACAGATTACAGATCACACTGGACAATCTCTCATCTAGCATGGGGACCATTGGGGTTCTAGTCAATGAGGTACTTCACACAGAAGAAACAAAGATAAGCAATGCCCAGGAGTGCACTATATTAGATCCAGAAAGAAGACAATCTCTTTTTTTATATACTGCACAAGTTACACTCCACTTTCCCTAGTTACAACAATTCTACATCAAGTACTTAGGCAGCAATTTGACACAAGCTACTTGTGGACTTCTGGGTGTGTAACCATGCTACACTAAATAGCTAAGCTCATACTGTGTGTGTGTGTGTGTGTGTGTGTGTGTGTGTGTGTGTGTGTGTGTGTGTGTGTGTGTAAAAATAACCATGCTTCCAGCTCCCAGTACTGCTCTCTGTTTCCTCCTCTGCAGATAAAAGCACATGGGTTACACTTACAGGGTAACAACAATAGTGCTGAGCTAGTTTCCTCAAGGGCATAAGGAAAAGCAGAGCGAGGGGGTAGATAGCACTCTGCCCTCCTACTATCAACCTGTCCACTGACTTGAGCTGGTGTGGATGAAGGTTGCAAGTTTCTAAAGGATATGTTCTCACGCATGATCTTCCTGCAGCACAGAGCCAGAGCCAGGAGGAACAAGGATAGCGGGTGCCGCTACTAGGGAGCTGTGGTTCTGCAGCTGTGCAGGCAAAATCTAGCCAGCAGCATTAGCAGCAACCAGGTAGGATGATCTAATCAACTTAAGAACTACATTGCCACAAAGCAGAAGGATGGGAGCAGACATCTTCAGCAGCCTCTCCCAGCTATAGTATCTATATGTTAGCTTGTGTTTCCCAAATTTTCCCCTCTCTTTCCCTGGGTATTACACAATTGCAAGAGGGAGAAACACTGTTTAAGAAAGAGTTAAAGTTTGGGGTAAAGTTTGTCAGCTGCAGGCAGTGTCCTATTTGCGGCTATGTTATCTTTGGCTAGCTTTGATTGAGGCTACTCCAGTCTGTTCTGATCATTCCCAGCCCAAAGGGTCTTTGGAACAGCTGTTCCCCTAGGAAAAATCCCATTCAAGGAAAAGATATTAGTGCTGGTTCAAATCCCACCCCACCCCCATTCCCTGCAAGGAAATAAAGAAAAATACCACAAAACCTTAGGGGGTTGTTTTCTTTTAAATGAACAGTGGATCAGTGTCAGCTCCATAATATAGGTTGAGACTTGCCCTTTGCCCCATAAACAGGACAGCACCAGACAGATAAGAGTCTGGCTCTGGCCAAAGAAACCTCTTCTTGCCAGAAAAAGGAAAAGTAGAAGAGAGAAAGAAGAACGTTGAATAGGTCCAGAAAGAGGACGATTGATTCACTCAGAACAAGGACCATGTCCCACATTAAAATCAAACCCCTCAGCTTCCAGATAAGTATAGGTACTCCAGCTATTCTGCTTTTCATGTATGTCAGGGCTACCCACTAGAGCCTGTCTGCACTCTTTCCAAAATGGGAGACGTTCCCACCTTTTCATAACAGCTCCATTTCCCATGATCCTTTTCCAACACCAGAAATGCAGCAGAGCCCCAACCTGAGACTACCTCCTCCCCGGTTGTAGAAACTGGTCTCTCTCTTCCCTTGATTGTCTCTGGATACTAAGGCCTTGTCTACACACAAAATTGGAGCTGCTTAACTACAATTGGTCTTTTAAAAAAAAAATGTAGTTAAACCCATGCATCCCTCCTGGGTGGACACCTAAATCGATTGAAACCTTACCTGTCTCGATTTAGCTTCAGTCAATTCCTTGACCAAGCAAGCAAAATGGACATAAACCAGGATTAAAATCAATGTAAGTGGCCATACTGGGGGTCAAATCAGTTTAACTAAATTGATTTAATAAATCATTTGCAGTTAAATGGTACTACTTTGAGTGGATAGAAGGCCAAACGCTGCAAGTAGCTTTCTTTCTGGGGGTGATGGGGCAGTCAACCCTCTCAAACTGTTCCCTGTCCTATAATCCACAGCATTATACATCTGCCTCTAGTTTCCTCTTTCTGTCCCATTCATAAAAATGAAGCATATTTCTAGCTGCAGCAAATGTTGGATTATGAGTAAAATTAAAAACGCAATTAACATTAAAAGAAATAATGAGTGTTTAATTAGCCTTGAAACTAGGCCTTGTGAAGATTTAATAAACTTTCAAGGGCTTCCCTCACCAGTGACATTAACAATCAGAAAGAATGTAAAAATGTTCACTACCCACGTATGTAATGCATATCATCTAGCAGAGAAGCCACTAGACTGGGAGTCTCAGTTTTAGTGCTGACTCTGCCACCAACCTGCCAAGTCCTTGGACAAATCACTTTACCTCTCTTTGCTCATTTCCCCTCCTGCCCTTTATCCACTCAGCTGGTAATTTCTTTGGAGAAGGGACTGTTTCTTTCTGGTGTACAGCGCCGAGCATAATACAACCTCAGTTTCTGTTGGAACCTCTATGTGCTACCATAATACAAATTAATCATAGTAAGGGATAGGTCAAACTGGCAAATAATTTAACCTACCCAAGGTTATCAGTGGAAGCAATTGTGTTGTGACATAGGAAAGCATGACCCAATGCTTTACAGAGATTAACAGCCGTTAAAGATGGGAAAATATGATGTCTATTTTGCAGACTGGGAAACTGAAGCCCAGAGAGACGTGATTTGCCACAGGTCATGTGGGAAGTTTGTGGCAAAACCAAGAAGTGAACCAGTTTCCCTGACTTCTCATCTTCAATCACAAGATCATCCTTGGATCGTTTTGATCCCACCCAGGGACCTTTGCACTAATTTGGATAAAAGGAACTATCCCCTCTCTGAAAAAATCTTCAAAATATTCAGTTTGAGTTTAGAGAGAAGTACAATTTAACTCTTCCCACACGCACACCTCCAGGTTTCATTGCTATTTGACTCATTGTTTCTGGGACCTGGTGGGAACAGCCAAGAAGACTGTTCTTATGACATCTCTAGCCCAACTGGAAGCAGGAAGTGTTGGAAATGTCATGGCTGAGCGTGTCCTCCATGCCAATTCTGCATCTTCATAGATAGGATGAACTTCAGATTCAAAAAAATTTCTATGGTGTCTTATCCGAACTGAACCCAAAATATTTTGAGGTTCCCCCTTCATTATGAAGGTGACTTTGTATGTACCTCTGTACTCAGCCATACCAGCAGAACCCAGCTCTCACCCCATGCTCACAAGCAGAATTCTAAACCAGTGCAAGCTTATAAATCCAAGTAATACTGGCAGAGGAAAATGATTTGGGTGTTAAAAATATTTTGACTGTATAGTGCTAATCTTAATAGATGCCAAGACCTTCATATTAGGCAGTGCAGATCCTTAAAATCCCAGGGACTGGGAAGTATCACTCTATTCAGAGATATTTTAAATGTAAGTGCATAAGTGGAAAAGAAGCAGTTTGAGCAGGGACAGAAATGTAAATTGTACTCAGAAATAACGTCTTTTAAAGAAGATGAAGCACATGTCTGACCCAGAGAGATGACATTTTTGAAATAAAGAAGAGTTATAAAATACACATTCTTTTACGCGACTTGAAAGTGATTTAATGCTCTTCCACGCCTAGCTGCCCCTCTCTAACCCGCCTCCTCCTGTCTGCACACACGTAGTCACATGCACGCTGTGCACACCAAGCCTTTCTCATCTCTGTTCTTTTCCACACATTCCCATAAAGCAACCACCTGTTCATGAAGCTATGTTCTTGGTCCACAGAGGGGCATGCCTTGCCCTGAGTCAGGCCCAAAGGCCTGTGATGGAACAACCAGGTTTCTCTCTTCTTGCTTCTTCCCTTCTCTGTGCCCTGCACCAAACCCTTTCTCCTGCTTTGAACACTACTCTGACTTCTCTCTTCTTTCTCTCCATGTTGCTGGCATGTATCATCCAGCCACCTTCCTCTACAATTTGGTTCTCCTTCTCCTCTCTGAGAGGCAATCAATAATGCCCGGAGGCGCTCAATCTTAACCCCAGGGAAGTAACTGGGGAGTCATTCCATTGACTTCAGTGCAGTTTGGCTAAAACCTTGAACATTTAGAGAGCACAGGACCCCAGCTGCATGAGATGTAAGAAAAAAGTTTTCAGGTCAAAGTATCTTATTTAAAGAAAGAAAAATTCTAAAATATACCAAGTTGGGAACTGACTAGAGGAGGGTGTGGGAAGAGGATTAAGGCTTACAAATTCTAATAGTATTGAGTTTAATTCATTTCCTATATTCAATTTCTTCACTCACATGCTATAACACACACAAAAGAAAAGTGGAATGCCCCTTTCCCAAGATTTTGAAGTGCAACGGGCTTCATATGCACCAAGAACTCCAAAAATAGAGGATAAAATGACATTATTTGGCTTTAAAGAACAGCAAGCAGATTTATTACAAAGATTGGTAATTCACAGCAAGATGCTACCTTTATGACTGTCACAGTTCACCAACATGCTGATCAACACCTGTAAGTTATACTACTGGAAATATTGGCGATAATGTTGTAATTTAGGATAATGTCCCAGAAACCCCTCTCATATAAACTTTACAAAGATGCATGGCTACCCCACCAGGTAACTGCATTAACACCACCACTTTCATACACAGACCATCTCAAAGTACTTTTTACAGCTCTAACCTTACATAAAGAACTTTCCAGAAGGATCTCTGCACCCACACACAGGAGAGGGGCCTGACTTAGGTCTCGCAAAACCCTTGAGTTTAAATAGGAGGGAAACCAAAAAAGCTAAGACTCTTGGCCAACGTCAACTGTGAATTGGAGGCAGCACTGGGAATAGAACTGAAGAATCTCAGCTCCCTCTTCTAACCTTAATATAAAATGAAACTAAAAAAATTAATACAGCTGCATACATTTTGGAGCATTCTAAGCAACAGTTAAGGCTGACTCACTTTATATAATAATAAATGGAGATATACCTATCTCATAGAGCTGGAAGAGACCCTGAAAGGTCATTGAGTCCAGCCCCCTGCCTTCACTAGCAGGATCAAGTACTGATTTTTGCCCCAGATTTCTAAGTGGCCCCCTCAAGGATTGAACTCACAACCCTGGGTTCAGTAGGCCAATGCTCAAACCACTGAGCTATCCCTCCCCCCATATGTTAGTACTTTATGTGTGTGTGTGTGTGTGTGTCTCTCTCTAACACACATGCACACAGAGCAAGGAGGAGAAGAAAGATTGAACTAGGTGGATTTTAAAATGCATAGCTTTCTACCCTCCAATATTAAGACCAGTTTCATTAAGACTAGGTTTAGTATTGTGGTAACACCCAAAAGCCTGAACCAGGATCTGGACTCCGTTGTGCTAGGCAATGTATAAACACACAGGAAGGCAAGGTCCTGGTCTGAAGAGATTGCAATTTTTTTCCAGATAGTGGGTGGGGTAAAAGGGGTACAATATGTCTACACTGTGAGTGGAGGGGGGGTAATTCCCAGCTTGAGGAGACATGCACCCTAGCTCTGATTAAACGAGCATGCTAAAAATAGAGTAGCTGCAGCAGCGCGAGCGCAGGAGTGACTAGCTGCCTTGAGTATGTACCCATCTAAGATATTAGGCATGTACTTGGGACAACTAACCCCTCCCATGGCGCATGCCATCACTACTATGATTTCTTTGCAGTGTCCCAGCTTAGAGCTGGCATGAGTATGTGTCCTCAGAATCACACCCCCAGCTTGAAATGTTAACACAGGCATCAAAACAAAGTGCTGGTGTTCCCAGAACTTGTTCATTTCATTCCCACCTCTCTCTCTCTCTCTCTCTCTCTTTTTATCCATTTATTTTTAAGGGGCCAAAGTGCTGCGACAGAGACTAGCAGGAGGAGGGGTTAGCAAGACCAAAGTAGTGGGGAAAAGAGACTGGGGGGAGGGAGAAAAGGGCTGATGGAGAAAGAAGGATTAAACATAATGTGGAAGGGTGACGCTGGCAGAGGTTAGGACAAGTAACCAATCAGCAGATAGAAGATAATGTCCAGTGTACAAACTGTAAAAAACAGTCTGCTGCAATCACTGGCATCCAGGGGCTGTGAAGGTCCAGAAGGAAAGGGGCCAAGCTGGGCCTCTCTCCATGTCGTTGCTGCTGCTGCTGTTGCTGCTAGGGTCAATCTAGTAACTCCAAGGGCTGGCTCTACCCTCAGAAGATCCAGATCTGCTCCCTCTGGGAAAGAGCCAGAGGGTCCTGGCAGCCCCCAGATGGGCACCTAACATGGCCCATGGGCCATCAGAGAGACATAGCTTAAAGCCCTGCTCCTGCAGATGCTTATGCATGGGCTTAACTTTAAGCATGTGAATTGTCCAACAGGATGATTCACCTGCTTAAAGGTAATCTTGTATTTGCAGGACTGAGGCCTACATGAGCATTAACACAATAGACCTCAAATCTTTTGGAATTGCTCTCAGCTGCTTCAGATATAGCTGAATCTTCTAGTTGTATTCTTCAGAGCCCTTTTTACTTGAGCAGCCAGCCATATTATTAACATTGCCTGAATGGTGTGCTGCTTAAAGCATGGAACTGACAGTTCTGGAGAGTGAAGCTCTGCCCTATGTTTTTCTACTCAGGAGATTTAGCTGTCTGTAAGCGAGGACTGGCCTGTCTCCCAAGATCTCCTCGCTTACAGACAGCCCCCCAACCTGAAGCAAATACTCACCAGCAACCACACACCACACAACAAAACCACTAACCCGGGAACCCGTGCAACAAAGCCCGTTGCCAACTCTGTCCATATATCTATTCAAGAGACACCATCATAGGGCCTAATCACATCAGCTATACCATCAGGGGCTCGTTCACCTGCACATCTACCAATGTGATATATGCCATCCTGTGCCAGCAATGCCCCTCTGCCATGTACATTGGCCAAACAGAACAGTCTCTATGCAAAAGAATAAATGGACACAAATCAGACGTCAAGAATTAACACATTCAAAAACCAGTCAGAAAACACTTCAACCTCCCTGGACACGCAATTACAGACCTAAAAGTCACAATTCTTCAACAACAACAAAAAACTTTAAAAACAGACTCCAACGAGAAACTGCAGAACTGGAATTAATTTGCAAACTGGACACGAGGTTTGAATAAAGACTGGGCGTGCATGGGTCATTACACAAACTAAAAGCTATTTCCCCATGCTCATTTTTCCCCTACTGTTACTCAGACCTTCTTGTCAACTGTTTGAAGTGGGCCATCCTGATTATCACTACAAAAGTTTTTTTCTCCTGCTGCTAATAGCCCATCTTAATTGATTAGTCTCGTTAGAGTTGGTATGGCAACCCCCATTTTTTCATGTTTTCTGTACATCTCTCTATATTTATATCTATATCTATATCTAGAGAGAGAGAGATCTTCCTACTGTATTTTCCACTGCATGCATCTGATGAAGTGGGTTTTAGCCCACAAAAACTTATGCCCAAATAAATTTGTTAGTCTCTAAGATGCCACAAGTACTCCTTGTTCTTTTTGCTGATACAGACTCACACAGCTACCACTCTGAAGTCTGACTTAGGTAACCTGAAGAGGGTCTATATTCCTATTGCAGAAGTTCAACTAGAGAGTTGCTTAAGCAGAGAGAGCTATTAATGTATTATTTTAAGGATGCTGACAATACACCTCCGGGTTTTTTGCCAAGTGTTTCATAATAACTTTGCCTCAATGTGGAAAAGGGAAACATTAATTGCTATATGCAATTATAAAGCAAACTCACAGCTAACACTCAATTTAACTCCTACTGAATACAAATGTCTTTGTGCTTAGGGATTTTTTAAAACTGTTCAGTTATTTCTCATTTTAAAAATTTAGCTTCTGGATATTTACCCAGACCTTGCTACTATTCAGCTAGAAATATAAAAATAACAAAGGGGGGAAATTCTCCTTTTCCTTTTCCTCCTTTCCCCCACTCCATTTTAAAAATACATGCCCTGAAACATTTTGTATCTATCTTTGTTACTGTACCCAGCAACCTACCATCTTTATTTTTGCTCAAGAAAAGTATAGCACAGCACTGTAACAGGATTAGATGCCCTTTGAGCTGTTTTACTATATTTCAAACGTTAAAGCAATCTGATAAATCCTCAAATTCAAAATATAGTCAAATGGTCATTTTATTGTACCTACATCTTATTATATTTCCTGGTTGAGAAAAACAGCTTTAAACTGGTGTCCATATCATCGTCTATATTTTGGAAATGTTATAGTTTTATGCTAAAACTCACGCACATCCCCAAAGTACAAAGGAAGTATGAACGAAATGGCACCTAGTTACTAACAGAGTTCTTCTGTGAATGCTTCAGGCTGTGGGTGGTAACTGACCAAACCACTTCTGATGCTGGAGACATTTAATATTAATAGTTGGGACTTGTTAAAGCACAACTAGTTTATTAATTCAAAACTTATTTATACTTAGTTTAGGGCCTGAGCTTGCTCCCTCACTCACTCACTCACGCCCGTCACCCCAATCGAGGTATGGGCTGCCAACCACAGATCTCCAGAGTCCTCTATCCTAGCTCCCCTTAATTTCAATGAGGCCAAGATCAGGGTCTAATTAATTGTATTTATTGCTGCTATGTTAGGATTGAATTGGAGTTTTTCTGGACATCATTTAAAATTTCCACCCATTTTGGCTGAATTGAGAAAATTATGGACAAAAGGCTAATAGATTATAAAACTACATAGGAAATGTAATATGGAATGAGACCAGCGATTCATCTAGCCTAATGCATCTCAGCCTTTTCAGGCTGGTGACCCCCTATGTCCAAGTCAAACAGTTCACTCTTTTATTCTTGCTTTCATAGTCAACATATCAATACTGTTGTGTGTCTGAGTTAATGACTCAAGATTGTCAAAATAACAGGCTCAAGTAGAATTATTTAATCTAAGATTATCGATCAAAGATTAGTACTGCACTATAGAGAATACTGAAGATAAGAGATACATTACCACCCTTTGCTGTCAGATTAAGCACTGGATATGTGTCTCTCTGGCATCTGGAAGGGACACACAGTTTTCATTCCCCCAACTAAGTTCCCATATCAGTATCATTACATAGGGTTTCAGACAAAGGAAACCTCATTGCCAAGGATATTCTCCCAGAAACATATGTTGTGATGTCATTTCTATACATTCACGGTTTACTTGATTTATGTGTAAAGGCATGATTATTTACACCTGCGGGAACTAACAATTCTTCAAAATAATCTCTCTCAGTGGGTCCTTCTTACCCCTGACTAGGGTTACTTATCGGTCAAGGACCAGTGTTCTGGGTCTTAGTATTCAGTCAGACTCTTTGTTGAAGATAAAGATTCTAAAGAATAGTTACTATATATAACTGAATCAAATATACAGAAAGAAAGAAGTATTAATATTTACTAACCGGTACTAACAATACCAACAATGATAAGCCTACATAATTTGAAAGTGCTTCAAGAGGTTGACAGGGAATACTTAACCTTGAAAGGTACAGGTGTGAGGAAAGCGAGGGAGTAAGATTTTCTTTGTTTGAGATTGTACTAAAGTTTTCAATGCCTTGTGGCTCCCCTCCCCCTAATTATTTTTCATGATTCCCCTTGGCGGGGGTGGTCAGTACCCACTTGTTGTGAAACACTGATCTAGCCAATTTGCTAGTCTCTGATAGCAGCCAGTAGCAAATGCTTCAGAGCAATAAGCAATAAAGCCCATCATAGACAGGCAATTATAGAATGTCCTACTTCTAGGGGGAGTTTCTTTCTAATCTTCAACAAGTTGTGGCTGATCATGAAGATGTTGATTTCTTACAAAGAAATTATCCTAGTTAATATATGTGCCATTTGTTACATTGTCTACAAAAAGGATTCACTTGTATGCACTCTCTAAGTACTTGGCCTCTGATACCTTGTGGCAATGAGTTCCACAGTTTAAACTGTGCGATTTCTAACAAAAAAAATCATTTTAGCATTTTTTAAAATACATTACCTTTCAATATCACTTGTGACTTCTCAAATATTTGTTTATTACTTAGGTATAGTGTATGTTAATTACAACCTAGTCATTTTAACTGGGTGTTGATTAAGTGGACACAGCAGTGAACACAAGAAGCAGTTGTAAAATTAATATGAAAAGTCTTGAAATAAAATATTGTTCTAAATAAATATTAGGAAAAAGTTCATTTGGGGATTGATAATTTCCTGGTTAATTCTTTCCCTTTTAAATCTGTCAACTTCCATATTTTAAAACCGTAGCCAAAAATATTACCTGCGTATAACAGCTAGGTGAGACCCACTTAACCTCTCGGTAGTGTCTGAAATCTCCCCCATTAAAAGGTCTAATCCTGCTTCTATTGAAGTTATAATTGACCTCGATCTGAGTAGGATCAGACTCTAAGTGGAATTTTTGCTAATATTGTTCTGAATAAATGGCAGTCATTATCATTCAACTAATTCAGTTGCCTGAGAGCCATCCAAGTGAAATGCCTGCCAATTAAGCAGAGTATAATGTGTTCTCTTACTTAATACCCTTTAGGTCTAAACAGGAGCATTTCAGTTCCCCTGAATTTAAACGAATTTGGCAAAAGTAAAATGTGCCAGAGGGCCATACACTTGTTACTTTCTTTCTTTCTTTGCAGTACATCACTGAAATGTTCGTAGTGAAGCAAAAGGGTAGCCGCAGATACCACACTGATGGACCAGAAATAGATAAGGTATGGATAGCTAAGGCTAAAACACCTTGAGTTTTGATTTATTTTTAATTTAACAAGCTAAGCACAGACAAGTTTTCTCAACACTTGGTTGGAATACGTCCAAGCATAGGTGAAGTGTCCTAGCAAGTGGCACTGTTATCTCAGTAGCTAGTCCTCTCCCCTCTGAGTCTTTACTGGATCACTAGTGATGAAACTGCTGTGTTGAAGGTAGACAGCTTGTGGTACCTTCAACCTGATTACAACTTCACTTCTCTTAGAAGTGGAAGCATTAGCCTCAATGTCCTGGACCAATTCCTAAAACATGGAATTAGCTTCTCCCCAATTAAATTCCTTCCATAATTTCAAACAGGAGATATTCTTCTCTTCCCTTCAAAATACTCTGGTAGGTATTGTCTTTGGAAGAGAATGGATTCCATTTTTCCTCCTTTGACATAATTGCATTTCACTGTATTTACTGAAATAAGGGCATGAAAGCAGAGTGGGTAAAAAACTGAATTTAATTCCCTGGTCCCAGTCACCTGACCTGGATTAAGATAACAAAAGTTTATTGTCCTTGTCACATGATAGGGAGTCAGTGTCTCTTGACTCCTGTAGTTTGTTACATCTTCCATTTCAGACTGTAAATCACTGTTGGAGAGAGTGGTGTGCCTAACTGCCATTTGTGTGTTTGAAAATCTCCCACTTTAAGATTAATTGTGCTGTGTAAATATGAGGCATTTCTAAAGTTAAGGTTTCATATTACAGAACCTTTTGATAGTATGAATCCTCAAACCTCTTGCACCTTTTCAGTGCATATCAGAATCCGCTTCATCTGCTCAGTTGTACATTCTTTGTCCCAAAGTGCCCCAAAAAAGCAGAAAATACAAAATCAAGCCTGGGAGTTGTAGTGTCAACTCCAAATTCTATTTCTGAGGTATTTTGAAGTTTCCAAAGAGAGCATACAACAAATGGTTTATACTGCCATAACCAATATAATATTTCTGGCTGACACATAGAATTTCAGGCAACACAGCCATCTGGCTACATAGAAAAATCACATGCAAAATATAAAATGTCCAGGTTAGTCAGCTAATGATGTTTAAAGTTTTGAGCCACGGTTATAACTTACACTTAAGGCAGTGCTTCTCAAAGTCGGGCCGCCGCTTGTTCAGGGAAAGCCCCGGGCGGTCCTAGCCGGTTTGTTTACCTGCCGCGTCCGCAGGTTCAGCCGATCGCAGTTCCCACTGGCCGCGGTTCGCCGCTCCAGGCCAATGGGGTCTGTGGGAAACAGCCTGGGCCAGGGGATGTGCTGGTCACTGCTTCCCGCACCCCCATTGGCCTAGAGCAGCGAACCGCGGCCAGTGGGAGCTGCGATCGGCCCAACCTGTGGACATGGCAGGTAAACAAACCGGCCCAGCCCGCCAGGGGCTTTCCCTGCATAAGCGCAGACCGGCTTTGAGAAGCACTGACTTAAGGCACTATTTATGTTCACCAAAAGCAATTTTGTTTATTAGAAACTGCAATATTAACAAACTGTTATAGTATTTTAGCCAGTCTCTATGCTGCCTGGCTCATTCTTGTCATAGGTGCATTATTGGTTCCAACATACATTTAAAAGAAAAAAAAGTTTTCTATTAATCATGCATTTGCCTAATCTAGTGTGTTGACGAATGTTTTGTTGAATTTTTTTAATTCGTTATACATTATTATAATATATAATGTGTTGATCTGTAAAATTTAAAGAATTAATAATTGGCACTTTAGCATTAAGATCAGTGTATACACTCTATATTAGCTACATATTGAATCTTGTCCGGCCGTGATGGATTTCTCTGTTGTTCAGGGCCACAAATAAACTGTTGTACCCACCCCACTCCACCTCTGGGCGGAAAAAAGACAACAAAAAACCAGCCCTTCCCTCTTTAAGAATGTTCGACATGGGGAAATTCTGCTCTCATTGAACTCAGTGGAATGTTTGCCATTGACTTCAATGAGATCCGGATTTGCTCCAATTGATTTTAGTTCTGAAAACGGATGAAGGTTCAGGGAAGTTAGTAGATTTCTTATGTTATCCCAGCATGTTTGTCCATCCCTAAACTAAATATTGTGAATCAAATTCTGCTCTCAATCACACTGATGAAAATCCCCAGTAACACCAATAACTTCAGGGAAGTTATTCTGAATATATATCTGTGTAAACTGACTGCAGATTTTTGCTCCTTGACCTTCATTGAGAGTACTTTCTGAATGCTAAGGACACAGAGCTGTTTCTCTTACTGCTGATCTTTCTAGGGTTACTTTGTAAGAAAATGGCATTGCCTATTGCAGATATATTCCCCATGCTCACATACTGATTTCCCATTTAGGAGGTGCTGTTTACATGACTATCACTTCTCTTTAGGCAAAAATCACGCCCCAAAATTTTCTATTGATTTGCAACTTGATGCAGAAAAAGTGAGCTCTTAAAATTATGAGCACAGGCTAAATAAATGATTCATGTAGGCTGGTTTTGTCTGAATAAATTATTTGTTTTTTTCTCTCATCCTGGCTAGGAAAGAATATAAAATTCATGCTATTCTATACAAATAGAAACTCGTCTAAAATTCTGACTTAATCATTGGTGTTTGCAAAGCAAAACATTTGGAATTTCTTCAGGGTTTGGGGTTTTTTATTATTATTAATGCTGTGGAAGGAAAGAATCAAACAATAAGATATCCCATTTATGGCCATCAATTATAGATGAGTACAAATGTTATTAATATTACTATTTTCTTAAATAGTTTTTTTCCTCTGTGGATATACAGCCTGATTGGCACCCAGAACACCTTATCCTCTGTGCTAACATTTTAAGGCAACCATTCACTTAAATAAAATCATCTGCAAAATTCAGACCCTGAGAGATCTTCTTTATTTTCAGTAAAATAGCTGGAGTTTACATTGCCTGGCCCTTTAGGAAACACAGGAGCACATGACAAATGTTATGCACTCCGCTTTTATTTTAAGAGGGGGGTAAAGGCAGCAGACCCAGAAAGTGTGATCCAATCACCCAATAGGAGATGTACCAATTTGTGATGGGGTGTACTTGGCCCTTAGAGGCCCCCTGCTGGAGGTCCCATCACACTGCACCCCAGGAAAGGAACAGTGACAGTGGGCCCTCCAAGCCTGCCTAGACAGGCTGCACAGAAGTAGGTAATTAGAAGCCAACAGGCTCAGATAAAAGGAGCTGCAGGGATCTGAGCTGGGGCCAGAAAGCTTAGGAAGGGTGCTCTACTCTACTCTGGCCAAAGGGAGCTCAATGGCCTGCATTAGCTAAGCCTGGGAGTGAGAAGACCTGGGAGCTCTAACCTTAAGGTAACAGACAGAGGTTAAGAGGCCAGGTATGAAGAGGCCCACCCAGAAGTGGGCAAGCCCAGGTTCCCTCCCCCCCCCCCCCCCCAACCAGCAAGTGTTGGAGTGGCCTAAGCCCCAGCAAGGGGACACATCTAGTTTAAAAGCTCAAGAAAAGGGACTAAATTTAAAGGTCCTGGAGACAAGGCTGAAGGCAGACCAACAGTTCCAATTGGACTCTTTATAAAAAACAAAGAAAAACCAACCAAAGAAGAAAGGGGTTAGAGGCAAAGGGCCCAAAGAGAGGGCTGAAGACACTAATAAGGACAGACATAGCCCTTGCTGGACCTTTGATACCCCCAGAAGGAATTCATTCAATTTTGATTGTGTGACTTGGACAGAGGGCTGAGCCATTGAAGACATACCAGTCAAGGTCAACAATCTACAGGTGGTGCCAGGGGCAGGAAAAAAAGCTTTCAGCTCCACACTCAGCTGACAGGAGGCACTCATGGGACAGGGGGCACTAAGTGTCCTCCGTCACACAACTGATTCTGAAAAATGTCAAGCTTTCATACCAGATGGTGCCTACTAATTGCTCATAACAAAATCCTTTTTGTTGGTGTGGGGAAAAAACTCAGATTGAAATGGTAGCTACCAAGTAATAAATAAAGGGGCAACCATCCATGCTCGCATCTTTGGTAGAACAGAGAAGGAAAGCACAGGTCTTTTTTTAAAAAAAGTTTGTGAATTCAGGGCTCATGAAAAGTTAACAAATGTGGATGTTGAAGTCCACAATCCACAGAACACAGATACTCCATGATGGCACCAATGTAATGTTCCCCATCAAAGTGCCACACCCTGACCCAGACAGACCATCTCTAGGGATAAGAGTTTAGCCTCCAGATTCATTTTGTCCTCAGGCTTTCTGCCGAGTGACCTAATAGTGGTGAGTAGTGCCAGCCGTAGCAGTAGTTGGGATAAGGAGGACAATTGTCCATGCAGAATTTGAGTGAGATCAAGGCTCATTTCACATAGCCATAGGTCAACAAACAGCCAGGGGATGGTAACATTTGAGCACTGCCCGAATGGGCTGGGATTATTGAGCTAGTTCCCTAGAGCTGTGTCCTATTGCCCGTTCTTTGAGCAAACCCGGTCATCAAAAACACAAGCCTTTTCTAAACCAGAAACAAGGAGAAACCTATCTACATCAAAGGAAGTGCCCCTAATGGGAGTTTGCTCTCCTAGAAACCCTTCACCAGAGAAAAGGAAAGTCAAAAGGAAGCCAGAAGTTTGTTTGCAAAGTAGAAGGGGACTGCAGACTAGGAAGAAAGGAAGAAAGTTAACTTTCATAACATTTCTCTCCATACAAAAGAAACATAACTTACCAATATCTGGGCTTAGCCTCATATCAATGCATAGCTCCCATAGGAGTTACATGTTACCAGTGAGATGCATCACCCTAACATCTGAATGGGTTTGCTTCATTGCTTGTACAACATCTGTTCCTAGCAAATTATTTGAATACTTGGGGCCAGATCCCAATCTCATTCCAGTTTTGCACTGACGTAATTCCATTGACTTCACCAGAACTCCTCCTGATTTACACGGGCATAAATAAGAGCATAGTTTTAATTTAGTTTGGCTTTTATAGCATTCCACCCCTCTAACTGCTAGTTTCTGACAAATTCATTTAGCGAATAACAGTCTCATAACCTCAAAAAATATACTTTGTATTTCTCAAGGATTTAGACATTAGCAAGCAGAAGTTATTGAGCTAGAAATTATCCATCTGTGAATGTGAAGATACAAAATGTACCAGTCTAAAAATTACTTTTATTCAGCACTTGGAAGAAAGTAACAGAAAATGTTACTGCCAACACAGAGGTGTCAAGAAGATGGAATAGGATCCACTATAATATGGGGAAATGTCTGCTTGTGTATTTTGTCATCAAATTGGAACATTTTCGACAGGTGATATGGCAATACAATTTGAAAACATAGCTACAGTAATTTTTATAGTATTACAAAGGTGTTTTGCTGACATTGTATTTAGCCTTTCATATATGGATTTGATTATAGTTACATTATGAACCTTCAAAACCAGTTAGATAGATATTTCCTGCTTGATCACTACCATATATTCTGGCAAATTCACCAGGTAGGTGTGGGGATGTGACAGTCTCAGCAGCTGGGGGTAGAACAGGATGGGAGTCTGGAAGTTCATTCGCAGGAATTTTCCCTCAACAGCTCTCTGCTGCACAATAATGATCAGAAAAGCAAGGGCAATCAGGGTATGTCTACAAAACAAAGAAAAACCTATGGCTAGCCTATGCCAGCCAACTCAGGTTTGCGGGGCTCAGGTTATGGAGCTGTTTCATTGGTGCATAGACTTCCAGGCTTGGGATGGAGCCCGGGATCCTGCAAGGTGGGAGGGCCCCAGAGCCCAAGCTCCATCCCGAGCCCAGAAGTCTACACAGCAATGAAACCACCCAGCAGTCAAAGCCTCGCAAGCCCGAGTCAGCTGGCATGGGCCAACCACGGGTTTTTCTTTGTTGTGTAGACATACCCTCTGACTCAGGGCTTATAAACTTGTTCTAAATTTTTACAGAAGTTCCTGAGTGGCCAGGTAACAGCAGTAGCTTATCTGTACCTGGCAAAAAATGAGTTCTCTCTTTGGGACATGAGTTCACCACCTCAAACCCATTCATTTTGCTTCAGTGCACTAGTACGTCAAGACTACATGATATGCAGGATAAACTAGAATGGCAAGAGGCTCCCTGCAACATCAGTCTGAAGACAGAAGATCATTCCAGCCACCTTTGCACTGCAGCTGATCACAAGTCCTACACAACAATGCTACCCAAGTTTAGAACAAGAAACAAAGAATACTACTATATTCATTTGTTAAAGCAGGAGAAATTTGGAGAAAGTTGGAATTTGGCCAGGAGCACTGGCTCTTGTTCTTCAAAGGCCACCAGACTACATAGTTGGCAAGACATCAATTTTAGGTCTCCCCCTCCAAGATGTATTGATTTAAAGAGATGAGATGGTTTTCTTTTTTCCTTTCCTTTACACATTTTAATCCCATACTAACAGAAGCTCAAAAGAGGCTAACAATGACTCTTAACAAATCAGTTGGACTTCAAAGATCATTTCTTCTTTGGGTGCAGTATGGTTTGACACATATGAAAAGGAGATCTAGTTTCCTTTAAAATAAATGGAAGGATAATATGGCCACACTATAAATAAGTGTAAATAATCATTTCTTAGTGCCAGATTAGTTTGGAACAAGGTATCTGCCTCTTCTGATCCTCCTTCACTTAGACATTTTTGTTAAAGAAGTTTGCCACCAATTTTTTTTTTAATATTCTTTTGTTCGATGTAGATGATGACCAACAACTGTCAGACTAGCTTGAGGGAGAGACACTTATGCCAGACTTTTCCTGAACTGATTATGCCCAGGAGGGAGAAAATTAGATCAGGAGTGTTGGAGAAAGGGAAGGATGTGAACAGGAGGAGGAGGAGGAGGAGGAAAGAGGAGGAAGAAGACTTCTAGAGTTTTAGCTAAGCAACCATAATGGGAGAGGGTGGGTGTTGTCAAAAAGGAACTTAGAATCATAGAATATCAGGGTTGGAAGGGGGTCATCTAGTCCAACCCCCTGCTCAAAGTAGGACCAATCCCCAGACAGATTTTTGCCCCAAATGGCCCCCTCAAGGATTGAACTCACAACACTGTGTTTAGCAGGCCAATGCTCAAACCACTGAGCTAAACTTCTCCGTCTTGTGTTGCTCAATCCCAGAAAAAAGTCTGGATTTAGGGTACCCAATACTAATGGCACAATCGTTGGGTCCTAGTGCCACACAGGAGTCCGGGGGGCGGGGGGAGAGGAATGGTACAAAGATAGCTTTAAACCACCAGGAAGTCCACCTAATCCTGGCAGAGGACCAGTTCAGAAATACAACTTGGGACAGCCTCAAGGCTTATGCCTGGAAGAGGGGTACTTTGAGCATCCCTCCTTTTCCCTGAGCCTGCCCACTACACCGGAAGCCACTACGCTTGCCATACACCAGAAAGCGATTCCCCATCACGGGAATCCTCAGGCAGTTGGACATTCTGACTTCAGTGTCACTTTGCACAAGTGGAGCAGTTCAAAGCATAGATTCAGAGTTTTAAGGTTAGAGGGAATCTGACCTCCTATATAACACAGGCCATAGAATTTCACCCAATTACCCTGTATTAAGCCTAGTAACACATGTTTGGCTAAAAAATATCTCCCGGAAAGGCATCCAGTCTTGGTTTGGAGATCTCAAGAGATGAGGAACCCACCACTTCCCTAGGCAGTTTGTTTCAAGGATTAATCATCCTCACCATTAAAAAATGTGCATTATTTCTAATTTAAAATTTGTCTGGCTTCAATTTCCAGACACCGCTACTTTTTATGCCTGAGCAACTAGATTGAAGAGCCCTTAAGTATCCAGTAATTTCCCCCCATTAAGGTACTTATACACTGTAAATCAAGTTACCTCTCACTCTTCTTTTTGATAAACTAAACAGATTAAACTCCTTCAGCCTCTCACTGTAGACATTTTCTTCAGCTCTCAAATCATTTTTCTGGCTCTTTTCTGGACACTTTCCAGTCGTTCAATGTCTTTTTTAAAAAAGGGACATCAGAACTGGACACTTTATTCCGGTATTGGTTTCACAAATGCCACATACAAGGAGAAATAAACCCACCTCATTACTCCCTTGTTTCTGCATCCCAGAATCAAGTTAGCCCTTTTTGCCACTGCATTGCACTGGAAGCTCATTTTGTCCCCTAAGTCCTTTTCAGAGTCACCGCTTTCTGGGATATAGTTCCCTATTTTGTAGGCAAGGCCTATGTTCTTTTTCCTAGAAGTATGACTTCACATTTGGCTGTATTAAAATACATTTTGTCTGAATGGGCCCAGTTTACCAAGAGATCCACATTGCTCTATTAGACTACCCTGTCCTTGTCATTTACCACTCACCAACATTTGTGTCAGCCACAAATTTTATTGACAATGATTTTATATCTACTTCCAGATCACTGATAAAAATATTGAATAGCACTGAGCCTAGAAGTGATCCCTGCAGAACCCCCTGTGACATTGCTCTTCATATGTTTTATAAAAATATGTTTATGTTTATAAATGTGAATCTGATGTAACTGGAATATGCTTTATGCAAAAGGTCTCTTGTAAGATATCCTTACAAAGCTTATGTTCTACCAAACATGTTCATCCTATTTGTATGCATGTATCATTCTTGTATCTAAAACTAGAAATATGAAGTATTACTCTGAAGTCCTATTGTAATTATGCAAAGTGCGGGCCATTAATGGTGGCTTGGAATCTTGATGGCTCCCATAACTAGGACAATTGGTTCTGAATGGCTCTGTTTATTTGCAAAACGTCCTGGGTACGTGTGCGCCAGCCTTGGAAGAATGGAGACTAGGGGTCTCACAGGACATGTAACCATGTCACATGATACTGGAATCCATCTTAAACCTGGTGCTTTTTCATTTAGAAGGAGGGGTGGGAACCCAGAGAGAGACAAAGGATTCCGTCCTTGTGCCAAAGCTATAAAAAGGGGTAGAACAGAACAAAGGGGTCCCAGTTATGTGGAATCTCCTGCTTTTCACCTAGGATGCCTGCTGGAACTAACAACGTCTGTACCAGGGGAAAGGATTGGGCCCAGACTATGAGGGTGTATAGTCTGTGAAAGAAGCTTGTTGGAACATCTCTGAGGGTGAGATTTACTTGTACTCCATTTCTGAATGTATTAGGCTTAGACATGCGTGTTTTGTTTTATTTTGCTTGGTAACTTACTTTGTTCGGTCTGTTATTACTTGAAACCACTTAAATCCCACTTTTTATACTTAATGAAATCACTTTTGTTTATTAATTAACCCAGAGTAAGTGATTAATGCCTGGGGGAGCAAACAGCTGAGCATCTCTCTCTATCAGTGTATTAGAGGGCAGACAATTTATGAGTGTACCCTGTATAAGATTTACACAGAGTAAAACAGATGTATTTGGGGTTTGGATCACATTGGGAGCTGGGTGTCTGGGTGCCGAAGACAGGAGCACTTGCTAAGCTGTTTTCAGTTAAGTCTGCAGCTTTGAGGGTGTGGTTCAGACCCTGGGTCTGTGTTGCAGCAAGCTTGCATGTCTGGATCAACAAGACAGGGTTCTGAAGTCCCAAGCTGGCAAAGAAAGCGTACTCAGAGGTAGTCTCAGCATGTCAGGTGACTGTCTCAAGGGGGTCTCTGTGACCGAACCCATCACACCCTCCCAAAAAACAGCCTTATTTGATGATGATTCCTCACTGCCAATTACTTTTTGAGATCTGCAGTGCAGGCCATTTGCTGACCTTAAATTTGCGTGACATTTAGCTAACTTGAATTTATTAAAGTGGATCGATTATTTGAAAGTTCTCTTCACAAAACAACAAATAGCCTCACTCATTGATAGAGCCCTGTGCAGATACAAATTTATATCCACGGATGCGGATATCCGCAGATATAAATCGGTATCTGCGGAACCACAGGGCTCTCCTGGGAACCGCAGCGGCGAAAGGAGCAGAACGTGGGGCCGCCGCTCCCAGGAGCCAGCACCCCGTGCCAGTAGCTCCTCCGGCGCAGCTGTACCACCCATAGCCTCACCCCGAGTCCTGCCCCCAACCCTTCCACACAGCTGTCTGTGTCTCCTGTCTGGGGGCATGCGCGCCACTTGAACACAGGAGCGGACCAGGGACAGCTGCCGGTGAGCTTGGTGCTCATGCCAGTGGGCGGGGCTAAGGGCGGTACAGCCACACAGGAGGAGCTTCCAGCCTGGGGCACTGGCTCCTCAGAGCGGCAGCCCAACATTCTGCTTCTTTCGCCGCTGCAGTCCCTGGGAGAGCCCTGCAGTTCCACAGATACTGCTTTATATCCACAGATATCCGCATCCACGGCTATACATTTGTATCCGCACAAGGCTCTACTAATTGATTTTTCTGGATGATGTTCAGATCCTATGATCCACCATATAATTCATAACAACGTGGTGTGGGAGGTAGAAGCCAGGATCATCCCATGACTGGCCATAAAATGCACGCCAACAATTTCATCTCCTACAAACAAGGGATTAAGCCAAAACTGACTTGTGGCAAAGTATGAACTAGGCAGCTTTCACGGCTAATTTGGGCAATTAGTTCACAGTAGAGACTCCAATTTCACTTCTAGCCTGAATGCCCTGAATAGAAATCAGTAAAGTATCTGCTTCAGAATAGTTTTGTTTTTTTTACACAATGTGGCTGCTAAAATTCAAAAGTTAATTTGGTGGGTGGGTTGGTAATTAAATTATTATGAGTCATATCTAATTCAAACAGATTTCAAGGCACATTTCAAGCTGTGGGGCTGGATGCCAGCTTTAGGTTCCCTAGCACCGCTTTGCATACAATCAAATGGAGGGGGTAGGAAATGAAAGCAGCCAACACTAAGAAAAAGTCTAAAGATAAAAAGTATTTTTAAAATTGGGAGGAATTTATCTTACAGATTGATCTCTGCATTTTATTATTGGCCATTCCATGTCACATGTTTCTGAAAAAAGCCCTGAGACTAAAATAAGAAATTTGAAATAGGAAACAATTAACCTCTAAGATTTTAAAGATCATAGTTGCATCTAGGTTCGGTATACATTTTTATTCCAATGTATTTGAACAAAACACAGACTATCCACAGATGTAGAACTGCCAGGCATTGGAAAATGTCCTGTTAGCATATGGTACAGAGACCATTAACTTGCAATAATAAAAAGGATCAGAATTTAATTTAGCATTTAGCCTCCTAGTTTGTTTTGCTGGGGTATAGTGTAGACACATTAGCATATCACGAACTCCACTTCTGCTGTCCTGACAGCTACAGCCTCAATATCCTTTGCTGTCAATGCCACTGCTCACTCGCAACAATGAATTAAGGGACACACACAGGGTCTTCATGTGTCAAGATGAGGTAAATCCATTTAAATTCTCAGACAATAAACTTACCGTTGTGGAAGGTCACCCAACATCGCTAGTTGCTCTGTGGCACTGGTGTTTCGAAGTATAGTTCTAAAGGGAGGAGTGAGAGAAGAGAAACGTGTTTGGGGAAAAGATACTGCATTCTGACAATACATTATATTATCCCTAACAGAGAAGCTCAAGTATAAATAGGGAGTAGTGTGCTCCTTACCCAGTCACAAAAGAGACATAGAGCATAGTCAACAAAATTAATCAGAAAAAAGGATACATAAGCCCAATGCTGAAGGACATTCTGTTTCTGCTAAGTGCCTTGGAGAAATATTTAAAAATAGTTTGCCCTTACTAATATCTTATTCCAAATCTAGATCAGGCCCTGTGGAGCCTAAGGTCATTGGAAAGACTACAGGAGCAGGTCAGTGAAAGATCACCAAAACAAAGGAAGCTGAAACTGTTTAGGCTCATCTCCCTTCTCTCCTTAAGTGTATTGCAGTGGTTCTCAAACTGGGAGTTGGGACCCCAGTGTGGGTCACGACCCCATTTTAATGGGCTAGTGAAGGCCAGTGTTACACTTGCTGGGCCTAAACTGAAGCCCAGGGCCCCTCCCGCCCCCGCCCAGGCTCACACAGTAATTTTTTGTTGTTAGAAGGGGGTCACGGTACAATGAGGTTTGAGAACCGCTGGTGCATCCTGTTGATGAATTCTGAGGTCATGTAATTTATATGTGATGGGGACATAGGTTTTATCCCTCCTAACAACTTCAAAAAGCTCAAGGGTAAATCCAGTACAACTCCTTCATTAATACAGCCCCCAGTGAACATGTCTGGCTGATAATATGGCACATTAACAGCAATTGTAAAATCAGTCATAGCGGTGAATATACTGCTATGCTATTATTCAGACTGCTGCATCCTCCCTCCTATGCAGCCCGTCACAGCATATTTTATCTAGAGGAAGATGCGACAACCATGCAGAATTCCTTTCTAAAACTGTTTATGAGTACATAGAAGGATAAAGACATTGCCATCGGAAGGCGACAGGATTTTGGTCATTTGAGAGTTAATGATTAATCCAGAGTTCTTTTACTGTCAATTTAAAAACAGCCATCCCACCAAAAACAATCTCATATTCTTGACCCTCTTTCAGCAAGTTGCTTAAGCATGTGTTCTAAGCCTAAACTGGTGTCTAAGCATAAGCTTGCAAAGATGAAGAGGACAATTTTCAAAAGGCAAGTAGACACCTAACTCCCATTGAGCACACATGTAACAAGTTGCAAAAAAAGTGAAACTTCTCCAAGCAAAGGTCTCTGTTTAACATTTTATTATCTTTAACAGGCAATAGAATATTGTCTGTATAAAATATACTCTAACCTACTGTATGCAAATAGATAAAAACACTTTGGACAGAGTGCCATAACAAGGTTTGGGGTGTTCCCCCTTCACTCCCCCCGCCCACACCTCTCCCCCAAAAGTATCTATTTCCATTGCTGCTTTTGACTTCAGTAAAAATGTTATACATTGCCTCTCTGGATACAATAGAACTTTCAGCTAGCCATACACAAGTTATTATTAGAAAGTATAGATCTTTCCACCTGATGTTCTTCTCCCTGATTGCAGAAACAATGGCACT
Organism: Malaclemys terrapin pileata; assembly: GCF_027887155.1. Classification (NCBI taxonomy): domain Eukaryota; kingdom Metazoa; phylum Chordata; order Testudines; family Emydidae; genus Malaclemys; species Malaclemys terrapin. Next base: position 14,910,880 of record NC_071511.1, read on the forward strand.
ATATGAATTCACTGAAGCAAAGAAAATATCTTCTGCCTTCCAAGGCTTTAAAGTATCCACTAATGAAAGTTCTCTTTTGGTTTTCCCGCCACCCTAATTTCGTTTTCTATGTGAAATTGTAAAACTGGCCAAGGAACACTATAATCTAAAGCAGAACAGCATCTTTTGTTTTGTAATATTGCACTTGGAGAACTTGAAGAAAGCGGAGAAGATTTGCAGCTCAGACAGTGCATAAAGAGGTCTGGAACTATAGTAGGGGTGATGGTTCAAAAATGTTAACATTTTTAATTAATATTGGTATAACCCAATGGTGAACGTGTGTTTCGCAGTCCCCTCTGCCATTCTTCAGAGGGTATGTGTTGTTACAGCCCAAAGTGTTGAAGCTTGGCTCTTTAGCTCAAACTGTAGCAGCTCATGCTTTCAAATGTGGAAGACCTCAGTTGAATCCTTAGGGTGTTAGCCAAGATAGCAGCCGTCATACTGACACAATGTGTTTGCACAGATGAAAGTGGATATTACTGTTTTGCCTTTTTAAGTTAAAGTCAGGAAGAAGGAATATCTTGCACGTAGTATCAACTGTACTGAATATTTGTGTATTAAAGCTTTGATTTACTAGCACAATAAAAGCAACATATGGCTGCACCTATTGAAAAAGAAGGTTAAATAAAAATAAACTGTCTCTATTCTACTATATATGTATGCACACATATACAGATAGTCTATATTTTCATAAAGGCCTTTCTATTGTAAGAGATCAGTAAAATAAGAGACTTAATGATAAATAATGGACAGATTTTCAAAAAGACCTTAATGCATTGGATGTCAAAATGGGAGCTATTGAGCATAAGTACCACAATAGTAGCTATTAGGTGCTAAGCACCACTGAAAATTCAGCCCTGAACTCTTTTAGAAATCTCTTCCCATGTAGCCATCCTATCTGTACTGTGCTCTCATTATTTCCCTTCCCAAATCATTTAGCTGTCCCTGCATGTTTATTCTATACTAAAAAAATGTTAATGAAGTGTAACTGGGGAAAAAATAGCTCTGTTCATCCACGAATTAGATAGCTGTGTGATAAGATTGTTTTAAAGTTTTATTAATATATAATGCCTTCACATAAACTTAAGAGCACAGAGACACCTCATATTACCTTTTGTTCAGGTGCCAAAATTAGAGTGACTAAAATCTAAATGGGGAAAGGAGGTAGGGTAGGCCTATATCATCGACAAACTGAATGTAAAACATGGAACAACTGAAGGGAGAAACTCCTCAAAGGTTTTATTAGAATTTTCAAAGGGGAAATAACGTGCCTACATCATCCAAACTTTAAAAAGGATACAAGGTGGTGGTTAAAACTCACATTTGTTTTTACTCATGAAATGTACTGTGGTATCCTACTCATTGAAGTTAACAGCAACAGAATTTACCAATAAGCTCCTGAATGAAGGCAATAAGATTTCAGCACAGTTAACGAACTAAAGGAAAGTTGACTGTTGACATTTCTGCAATTCTTTTTAGCAGCTCAGAAACAAATTTGGATGGAGATGGGAAGTCAAGTTAACATGCTTTCTGCAGAACTAAATAGAGGAATCATTTTCCTTGACTTTCAGCTATACCGCACTTCTAAAAACATGTTTATATATAAAGTACTTGTAATTAACAATGCTATGAACAAGGCTTACTTGTGTCGAAGACATTGTTAATCTAGGAACTGTGAAAATATAATGCCTTTTAAAATGTCCTTCTCCTTGATCCTACAGCAATGAAGAACGGTGAGTTTTATCTTTATATCTTGAGAATTGAGCGAAACCATGAGAGAGGAAACTCAAGACAAAAGGAAAGAATCAGCCTTGCAGTAATTACCCTAACAGATATAGGGCCAGATACTGAACTGGTAGAATTCAGCACAAATCCACAATTAAATGAAGCTACTTGGATTTACATCTGTTGAAGATATGGCCTATCATTTAACTCTAACTTCCTTTTTTAATGAGAAGCATACGGGAAGCGACAGAAAACTGATAGGTATATTGGAAAGCAACTCATACCATGACACCCTGAAGCTCTATGAATTTATAAGATTAGATCAATGCTCTGCAGCCTAAGACCATTTCAATGACCAATGGGAGGGGTCTCTTCTACCGTTGCCTTGGGAGGCTGTTCAACAAGCTAATAGAGCTCAATGACATTAATTCCTGATATCCCACTCAAATTTTCCTCCACTTATTTTCACTCCATTATTCCTAATTATATCTACTTAGACCACCCTGAACAAATACTCTCTTCCACCTCTTGCTGCTTTTGCCCTTTGAATGCTTGTGGGTGGTTATGTATCTGTGCACCCTCCCCCTCCCATCTCACTCATCATTTAGCCAAGCAATATGTACTTACTACTTCGAATCATCTTCCGTACAGCTGGTCATTCTGTACAGATGTTTAATTATTCTTCTCGTTCTCACTGAATTCCCTCCTGTTTGTCTTCAGCTTTCTGATATGGAGGTGGCCTGACACTGCACCGAACAATATTTGAATTTTCTGCAGCACTGTTCGTCCCTAAGGATCCTGAAATGCTCTAAAATGTTTAACAGAAATACAAATGACTTTATTTATTTATTTTTCCTTTATATTATGCCTGGATAGGGATATCCTTGCACATGGTTTGGTCTTTGGATTTATTATTTCAATGAGATGGGCATGAGTGTCTATCTACACATTCCCATAGGCCAGATAAACCTGCTGGCTATCCATACAGCAGGCACAACTTGGGCAGCCATCAGTGAAAGCTTCCCCACACCTCCTTAACAATATGTCCCCATGCTGTTCTGGCTGAACCCTACCTAGTGGTAGAAGCGTAGTTCTAGTTCCAAGATGATTCTGTAGCCTCTAAGATTATCTAACCAATCAGAGTGCCAGTTCTGATGGTGGTATTGGTGATACCACCTACCAAATAAATAAATAAGGAACCTGACTCCTGGAAAAGGACTAAATCATTTCTAACAGACCACTGAATGGCCATACTCCAGCAAGCCTATAAGGCTTGGTTAGAGACATCTGATCCTCCTCCTCAAGCTATTTCAAGTACTCACAGTGTGTATTAATGTATCCCAGCACACAAAGTACCCTTTCCTTCAGCAGTGTGAATGACAGCTTCCTATATAAATCTGAGACGCCATATGTTCTGTTTTGTGACTACTACACAAGATTACAATACAAACTTGCTTTTTCTCCAGGAAAAGAAACTCAGTTTTAATAGTGTGATATTAAACTGTTTAATGCATATAAGTCAATTAGTCACCATGCACAATACACTAAAAGACTGATTTTCATTTAAATCAATTAAAGGCGCTTCAACAGGGCCTTTAATTTTGCACCTGCAAATAATTACATATGCAATTGTGTGCCCAAAGAACAATGGGTCTAAACCTAGACATTTAACTATCTGATCTTCAGGATCTAACATATAATCAGATATCTAAGTGATACAGGCTGATTTCAAATATTTGCAAGCATATAGATCTAGGCAAAATTATTTATTAATGCAAAAACTGCATTAAAAATTAGAGAATATCACTTCAAGTCAGTGCCTTATATGTACAATTGTTACCATAAACCACTTTTAAGAGACTTTGACTAGAATTCATGAGACACTGTGGAAAGTAAGTTATATTCAGTATCAAAAAATAAACTTTATAAAAGTAAATGGAAAAAGGTAAAGAAATAACTGATAACATATGAAACAAATTTCCTTTCTAGATTGGCATTAAAAACCTTAACTGTTTATTCCAGAGTCTACTCTCATTGAGTACTACCTTATATCCTGAGTAATCCCATTGATTATTAGAAATAAAGCACTATTCAAATTGAATAATGGTGGTGTGACAGGGTGGACTAGGCCCAGAGGCCCCCTACTGGAGGCCTCAGGGTCCTGCCATAACCATTCCAGGACAGGAGCAGTGGAGCTAAATTCTCCAATCAGCCTACAGAGACTGCGCAGGAAGCAGCCAACCAGGAGATTGCAAGGGGCTAGCCAATCAGAGGGTTATAGGCTAGTATAAAAGGAGCTGCAATGCAGACCAGAGTCAGTTCTTTGCTGGAGCCAGAGGATTGCAGATAGTGCTCCTTGCTGGCCAAAGAGAACTGCAGCACCACGAATAGCTCAGTGCTGGCAGGGACTGTGGGAGCAAGGAAATGCTCCTGACTGTCTGCTGTGCCTGAACATAAAAAAGAGCCCTGAGATAATGGTGAAGCTTTGGAGAAGGCTGGAGCTTTGGGGAAGTGGCCCAGGAAACTGAAAGCAGTTTAACTGAAGGGTCACGGTGGCACATGGCTGTTATTATTAGGGTCCCTGGGCTGGGACCTGGAGTAATGGGTGTGCAAGTTCAGAGCCAGATGTTTACAGTAAACTCCTGATTCTCCAAAAAAGCATGGGGGACATGGATTTTATTCAGACAATCAGGAGAGCAGGAGCTGTTCAGTCATTAAACAAGGGGGTGGCCTCCCCTGCAGCCAGGGGCTTGTCATCCTCCTCAGTCCTGGCTGGGGGTTGCTCTGCCCCGCTCACTCACTCCCATGACAGCAGGGCTGCAGAGGGCTCCCTGTGCTACCTCAGGGCCATTCACACCCAATCCCTGCAGGCACAAGGAAGGCTGTGGTACTCGCAGAACAGAGTTCTGGTGAGCAGGGAATTGAGTGTCACAGGCCCTGTGGCAGCACAGGGAACCCCCTGCTGCCACCAGAGCCATTCAGCAGCCTGGTGGCCTCCCTCATGGCCAGGGGCAGCTCCCAGTCTAGTCCTCTGTTTTATTATCCAAACCTCTACATTATCCAAATCCCTTATTTGTCCCCCCCAGCATCTGCAGATGGCATGTATCTCATACTGGGGGACATTGAAGGGATTCAGACAATGTGGAGGTTCAGCCAAACAGGAGTATAGGATACTGCCCCCAAATTTTGTGGTATTCAGATGGGTATGGGGGTGTTCATTTAGACCACATGGAATGCAAAACATTTGATTGCCTGGATAAATCATTAACCAGTGGAATACTTCGGTATAATACAGTGGTTTAAAAACATTGGCCTATATCCTAAGCTGACATAAATTGCTGTAGCTCTTGATTTCATTAGAGCAATGCTGATTTACACCAGTTGGGATCTGCCCACTCTATCAACCTTACCATCACATTTCTTTACTGGGTTAATTGGGAGAGTGGGGAGTGGGTTTCCAAGGCAAACAGATGTCCTCAATGGGAGTTCAGCACCAATCTTCTTTGTATCTCTTGGAAAATCTTCCTCCATGTTTCCTTCTCCGAACATTAAACAGAGGAGCTCAGATACTACAGTAATGGAGGCCATATAATACTTAAGGGCCAAATATGCTCCATTTAATATTTGTTCTATTATGTTATTTGAAAAAGTTAAACTTACCAGCTGGCAACTGCCAGTTTTCTTTCTTCCTTTGCTTTCTCCTAATCTTCCAACATCCCCCTCCCCCAATTTGTGACTTGTCTAAATAAGTAACTGTCAGTGGCTCAGCAAAGTCAGCCCTTTAAGATCATTTCTACAGCTGATTGGTAGGGGAATATCTGGACATACAGCACAACAATCTTCCCATCTTAGCTTTACACCATCTGGGGGCCGCATTCTTTTCTTTTACACCCATTGGGGTTTTGCTTTTGTCTCCATAACTGTTTCTACTTCATGACAGCACAACACAGGTTCTAGGAGAAATGGCCTGAACAGTAACAGAGAAATTAAGGGTGTTTGGTAGAGGGATGCATGAAGGGCAGCCAGGGAGAATAGAAGCCGTTGGGAGGACAAGATGCCACAGTGGGCATGGAAAGAATGAATTTTGGGATTTGCACATCACCACCATGAAGCAGCATATCATACCAGACAAATGTAACTTGTTTGGGACATGACAGCAGCACGTTACCATGAGGCTATATGCTGTTCCTCTATATTTTCCATCTTTTTAAAGGAATCCCAGGACGTCTTTTGTATGAGACGGACATTTTAATAACAGGCCTTTTCCCTGATTGTTTCACTTCAGACTATCCTTCATTGAATGTCTCTTCACGTCACATCCACCTTCCTAGCAACCTCCTCGCAGACAGAATCCAAGCCTACCCGTTCCCTGCTACTCAGTATTGTTTTTCAAAAATACCATTTACCAGCATAAACTCATCTTCAGTGCATATTATAGATAATCCTGTTTACTGGATAGCCTTTCTGCAGAGCTAGATCTTGCCAATAAGGGCTGATGGCTTTTGATCCATTTTATTTGCTGGAAGCCAGTTACATGTAAATATATCCCCATCTGTAGCTCTCAGATCCATCCCTTCTTAGCAATCAAAAAGTATCATGAAAGATAAGTCAGGGTGGAGAACAAATACAAAAATATGACTCACAAGAAGTGAGAAGCCTAATGGGCTGCTGAGCCGTAGCCGAATATTTGCTGCAATTACAAACTATAATCAACTTTTTGCCAACTTTTAAGGGCAAAAAGTACAATAATTTCTAAAGGACAGTCACTGGATTTTCCCTCTAATAGGCCCCAGTTCTCATTCTAACCCGTTGTTATAACAGATGCCCTAGGCTATCCTGTTGGAACTCTTTGAAATCAAGCAAAACAGCAAGAAGAAGAGAGTCACATTTGAATCAGAGCAGCTTAAAGGAACAGAGAGAAAATATGCTAGTCAAGTAACACAATTCTAATAGTTGTGCATGCTGTGATTCTTCAGCATGCTTACTTATAATGAAGGGGGAGACTTACTGCGGAACTGTCTGTGCATCTTTAATACAGAGGAAACATAAGCTGTATATATAACAATAGCTAACAGTGTCTGTGGTACAATTTTACAACAAGAAAATGACCTTTTTTCCCCCTGGAAATGTGGGGCATCTTTGGAAAGTATTTTAATCATATTTCCATCAGCATTCCATTCCATCAGATTCTGGTGCTCCTGTTGCAAGAATTCAAGATAGGGTAAGAATTTTCTAACACTACTATTGCCAGTTTTCACTATCCGTTCCTCACTCTCTACTACAAGTAGAGCTGGTTGAAACATTTTCAACGGCACTTTTTTCAGCTGAAACTAGAATATTTTGCAGAAATGTTCTGTTGACAGTATTTTCATCAGGAAGGGTTCTCGGGGGCAGGAGAGCATTTTAGCCCTGTCACTGACCTGTGGGATTTGTTTGATTCAAAGTAATCCGGGATGAAAATCTGTGCTCTGAATCAGGCAGAACATGGATTTGAACCTATGGGTCCCACATCCCAGGCCACTAGCCAGACTAGACTACAGAGTTACTGCCTCGCTATCTATAGGTACATCTACATTTCAGACTATGACCGGGAGTGTCTGAGCTCAGGTCAATTGACTCAGGCTCAAGCTAAGGGTCTAAAACTAGGAGTGTAGACTTTCCCACTACGGTTGGAGCCAAGGCTCTAAGACTCATCCTCCCCGACCAGGTTTCAGAGCCCTGGCTCCAGCCCCACTGGGAATGTCAACACTGCTATTTTTGGCCTCGTAGCCCAAGCCCGAGTCAGTTGACGTAGGTTTTGAGACTTACTACTGCAGGGTTATTTTTCTATTGTTTGGGCACAGAATAGACAGACATTCTCTCTCTTCTGCACCCCTTTCCACCTCCCTCTGTTGCTTGAAAATTTTGAAAAGATTTCATTTTTGTTCCCTATTGGAATGAAACTAGATATTGAAACCTCAAAGCATTTCATGAAACGGAATTGTTGTTTCCTGGCCATCCCTAACCACTAGCTCTAGTCTCATTAGCTAACTTCCCAGCTTTGCAATGCGATCACGCTATTTTTCATCATGGAGAGATGCCACTTTTGAACACAGTGCCAGGTCACCAGCACAGCTGCTGTCAGCTTCCTAAAACCCTAAAAATACTGAACACAGGCAATAAAGCATAATAGTTAGAATCCTTGGGAGGCTGAATTTTATTGTAGTTATGTTGGCTCATGAAATAGTAACTGTAACTATATCATTCTGATTACCATCTTGCTTCTCCCTCCCCCCTTTTCTCCCACTCTCCCACTCTTCGTTTCTGATCTGATTTTAGTGATGGTCATTTCCAAAACTCTTTGTACATCAGGACTTGGAATACTTTCCAATGGTCCAGGTGCGACAAAGTTGTTTCTTCTTTTGAAAGAGTCTACTGCTTCAAGAGATATGCCCTATATTTACAATGGGGAATGCTGCCAGAACCGCAAAATAAAAGGGAGTTTTTAAAAGTGTGATCCATTTATACAACAATTATCTCTAACTCTAGCAGCCTGTGTAGATATTGGCTGCTAAAGTCATGCTGAAATTTAAGTTGGGGATGGGGGCGGAACTGGAGAGGGAAGGACCAAGATGATAATAAGAATGACTTCAGATGTCATGGATGCTTTAAAAATCAATTCAGTGGGGTTCAACCTGGCAGGCACAACCCTGAATGAGGGATCACGCCTACCCTCCCTTTATATACAGCCAGATGGAATAGGAGGATCCCAACAGGGAGGTTTAGATGAGTTATTCTCATTCGTTATTTTTACCAGTTGTTACCATATTCAGGGGGTGCTACCATGGAGCAAATAACAGATGTAGGAAATAAGTAATGAAGCCTAATATTGAATTGGTTGTTGGTGGTTTTCCTGCACTGGGTACGAGGAGAAGACGGGGTGGTTGGTGGAAGGAGTGCTCTAAGGAATAAGTCGTTGCATTCTGAGCATGTGGCACAACATCCTAGCCTGTGCTCTGCTAAGATCACAAATACCACTGAATTCGATTACTCCCAGTGTCAACATAATGGGTTCACAAGTTTCACCCCATAATTTCCATGCTTCTGGTTGCTACTTGTACTGCATCTGAATGGCTGATTGAGAAACATAAGGTAACAATCACATAGCTTTTCCTCACTCTTCCTCTCACTGAACCAACTGGCCAACGTTCAAGGGCTTAAAGATTGACCATCCAAAAGGGTTAGATTCCACTGAAGAATTGTGAACGGATAAGATTCAGGGGATTTAAAGATTTCACAAAAGTCCCCTAGCATTAATAAGCAAAAATAAATGCTCTTTTAACGGTCCTTTCTGAAAACCGCTGTACTAGGTCCGTGGCCATTAGAACATCCTGGTTATCACCCTGCTGCATGCCATGGCCACTCAGAATTTCAAATCAACAGATTCTGCTGCCCAAAACTGCCTCTTGCATCAAAGGAGAATCTCCATGAGCACTAACAGTATAAGGCCTGTAGCACAGAGTTCACCATCACGTTCCTATTACGCCTCCGGCGTTCAGGGCAGTGACAAAGCCCCTCTACTCCTGTCTGTTTCTGGCACAGAGTTAAGCATTACTAATTCCATCCAATATAAAGCAGTGGTACACATGCACACCAGCCTGCTCATTCCACTCCAGCAGAGGCAAATATTTTATTTAAATCACTTATAATGTTTGAAAGAAGTCACCTTATCACTAACAGATTCAAATCATGAAAAATCAGAATAGGGGAAACCTTCAGCCCTACAGTGGGGTTTGTAGGGGTCCAGCCCCACACTGTGTATGGACCTATGACTACAGAACTTCCCTTCTTCCACAAGCTATTGAGAAACAGGATGCCCATGAGAAGCCCAATTTTCACACATAAATGCCTAAATATGCTACCCACTTCCCAACTTTGGATGCTCAAATCTGCACTTAGATGCATAAAACAGGTTTTTGATGCAACTAAATACCAGTCTGAGTGTCCAAATCCCTCATTTGGCAATCTAGTTAATTGGCTGTATTCGAAAAACTGAGCCTCCGTGTGCCTATAGCCTGCCATCCGGAAAAATGAAGCAACATATTCATCTCATATGACCAAGCGTCATTAACCATGAATAAAATGATCTTGATGAGTGTGTGTGTTTGTTTTAGAAACTATGAACAAAGTGCTTAACAGAACACACAGGATCCCCTGATTCTCTAGGAGCCCATTTCAGCTCCGATGACACAGATGATATAAATGGTTTGGTAAATGGTCCCATTGTTTACAGAGAGATTTTCCAGCTACTGAGACAGTAAAGCTGCTGGGTGGATGAACAACGGCTGTGTGAAAATGCATCAGTTCTAGAAAAATGTGAGAGATTAAGTCCCATGGTACAGCATGTAATTTTATTAGAATCTTCAAAAGTTAAGTAATCCCAGATGGTTGGAGTATTTATGAGCAGAACACAAGTGCGGTCAGGCAAAATAGTCCCTAGTGGGTAAAAAATTTACAAGCATGTCGTATACTATCCAAGAGTGTAATAAAGCAGTTCCTCGAGTGCAAATATTTACAGGCAGAACCAAGCTCTTTCAGATTTTTGAGTTATTGCTGCTTGTGACTATGGTTTCAGAGAGCTTTTCCCTTATTAGCTGTTCAGCACTACCTAGCGAAAAGCAACAGCAAGGGCCCTCCAATGCTTGACTTCATTCCTACTGGAAAGACAGTCCAAGAAGAAGAAACTAGTTTTAAAATTGAGATGACATGGCATGCATTCCCTGTCAGGTTTAAAAATCCAGAGAGAGAGGGAGAGAGAGAGAGAGAGAGAATGATTCAGCCTGGTCATATGACATGTATTTGCACGAGGATGTTTATAATCATTATGTATGATGAAGAAAGATGAAAATGACAAACTCAGCCAAACTGGAAGTGCAAATAAATGTAGTTTACAGTGTTGTTGTAGCCATATTGGTCCCAGTATATTAGAGATGGTAGGTGAGATAATATCTTCTGTTGGATCAACTTCTGCTGGTGAAGCAGACAACCTTTTAAGCTTATACAGAGCTCTTGTTCAGACTTGAATGCACATTTTCCCCTCAAATCAAGTGAAACCTCATTCCCAGTACAGCCTCATTACAGAAGCCAATTACAGAAATGTACAATAAACTCTTGGAACTACACACTGTATTCGAATACTTCTCAGGGATCAAATTAAGAATCCCAAGGCAATGATGAATATGCTACCTCCATATCCAGATACATCAAGATACTAAACACTAGAGTTCTGAAAACCCAAGAATTCACTGTTGATACACGTGTAGTTTTTTCCTTCATTAAAATGAAAACCCCAAAAAATGTTCATTTCTAGGTTAATGAAATATTTTGTTCAACCGGAAATGATTTTCTTTTGCTTTGTTGTTTGAACTTAGTTTAAAAAAAGACACCCCCCCAAAAGAAACTAAGTCTCTAGCTATATTTCTAAATCAAACAGTTTCAAAAAGAAAAAAGTGAAAGTGTTTCTTTAAGACCTCTTCAACAAAATTAAAAAACACTGACATTTCCAAGTTCTCTCTTTTTCCCGGTGAAACTATTTACCAAATTTGACCTGAATTTGCAAATAGTTTTGGTCAACCCAAATCTGCATTTTTGGCAGTAAACTATTCACCCAAAAAATGTCTCCCACCTCTACTAAACACAAAAGGCCTCATCGGCTTCCTATAAGAGTGCTTTGAACTGTCAGAATGGTGGAAAGTGACCTTAAAGGTGCCATAAGGGGCAGCTGAAGAGTGCCTTAGTGGGAAAGGTATTTTGATGACATCAGTTGCTCTCCAGCCCCCGTTTCCCTCCTTTTGGGGTAGAGGGCATGCTGGAGCTGCCTGGGGACTGGGAAGAGGCATGATAAAGATTGAATATAAATAAGCATAGTGCACTCCAGCGGGTGGAATGGTTCCTAAGGAACAGTTTAACTGGCATAAGTCAGAGCATCCCTAGGGTTGACTCTGACTTACAGTAGAGGCCAGTTTATCCACAAGTTGGTCCAGGAATGGAGAAGATGGCAAAAATATCTTTGCCTTCCCCTCATTCACCTGCACCAAGCATCAACTCCGTGAAAGTGGGGAATGGGGATGTAGCCCAAATATGGGCAGAAACCAAAGAACTTAAAAAATAAAAATTGGGAACATTTAGCATCTCACCAACCTGGTCCAAACCAAGTTTATCAGATCATCAACATCCCTTTCACTTAACAATACCTTGAGCAGAATGATTGTAGCCAATCCACTATAGCCCCGCATGGGCAAAATATAATTGCAACCAAACAAAATTTTTTTTTTTTTATATATAAAAGATTTCCTGTTGTGTAGCATTACCATCAGCAGAAGATTGGCACTAAGATTTGCCATTTCTCTGAGCTCCTCTTTGCCTGCTGTGAAAAATAATGATCTGTTGATCTCAGATTGTCACTCACACTGTGTGCCCACTAAGCCAGCATCTGTCTCCTTTTGAATATGTTTTTGTAATATTTACTCGCTGTCAGAAAAAAAAAGAATCTTCTCTTTCTAAATGGCGTTAGTGAAGAAGTACTGACAATAATAATGATCAAATTTCAACAGACTTGCCCATAACCATCATAATGATGTTCCTGCAGGACTACAAAAAAGGCAAATATTTGTACTGCAGTTCAAGTGTCAGCACCTTGCAAGTATTTTATGACATTTCATCTACCATAATAAGTACAAATTATCCACGCTCAATTATTAAATACAGAGCAAAGTTCAGCCATATATAATTACACCAGTAGTGCAGTTAACTTCCAGAATAAATATACATTTTAAATCAGTTTTGCGGATTTTTGAATGACAAGGTAAAGCATTACAAATAAAGTCCCCATATTTTGGAGCATGTATTTCACTTTCATTATGAGCTCTCTCTCTCTCTCTCTCTCTCACACACACACACACACCCTTAATATATGTCAATCCGGAATATCTGTTAATGTTGCTGAGGTTGTCATTAAGGTATTGTGTTATTCTGGAAATTAATATGTCGTGTGAAGTATATTTTACCATCAGTTTGAGGCTGATTGAAGTTCCTTGTCATGATGCCAAGTCTGTCACCATCTCTGGAAAACATGCTCTGTGAGCATTAGGGCATGATCAAGAAGTGTCCCATAACCTAAAACTTCCTTGGTTTTTAGAGTTGTGTTGAGGGCAAAGTGAGAGGGAACATCACACTTCATGAACTTTAATCCCTTTTGAAACCAAGTTTGATTGCTGAATGTGCAATCAACCTACCAAACTTGCTGGTATCTGTATAATGCATGTGTTTAGCTGAAGTGCAAAACTACAGTCCTAGCCAGTTGTGATCATTTAGTGAGAGAAAAAAGGCTCATTTCCAGGTGGCTGTTTAGCCTGGACTTTTTGAAAAAAAAAAAAAAAACTGCAGGATCTTTCAATAAGGCTGAGATTGGTCCATAGCCACCAAGATGCAGACACCTGCCGAGATCTTCTGCTTCTGTAGGTTCTGATAGAGACAGATTCCCCATGTTGGCATCAACCATATTGCCACTGGCCAGATCTCTGGTAGCAGTAGCACCAGCTTCCCAGTTAAACCCTAGCATAACTCATTGTTTTCAAGCCCATTCAGTCCTTCGCCACACTGATAGATTGGTCAGTCTGAATGACAAGTCCAGAGGTAGACTTTGATCTGTCGTCACTGAAAACCTGGAAATAGGTCTGATTTTCCAAAAGCCTCTTGAGGGCAGCTGTCCTCAGGAAATAGTTACCAAATTAGTAGAAATCCCATGATCTTGTGAGATCACCTTTTGGGACCAAAAATCTCATAAATGCAATTCATAACAACAATATTTTGGTGCCATCCACTGTGAATCCTACCCTTTATTTGACCTTGAACTGAAGTCAAAATGTTATTTTAATCCTGATCTAGATTCACCCCCTCACCTCCTCGTCTTATATGTAGGTACTGACAACCTGGCCTGATCTTAGCTAGTAAACCACACCTGCCAGGTTCCTAGAAAGTAGGCTTTAATATAGAAACATCCTCTTTATTTGGCTTACCCTAATTGTATTTATAGCTGAAGAATTATATTCATGCAAATAAATATTCTCACTGAAATGTATTCTGGTGTGTGGTGAAAGAGAAGTTTGGCTTTCGCAAGATTTTACAGGAGTCGAACCCATAAAGAAGAGACTGGCTGTCTTTAGGACAATGCCCTGGTCTCCAATACAGGGAAAGCACAAATTCTCTCTCTCTCTCTCTCTCTCTCTCTAACAAAAATAATATTCTTGTCTCACATTGTTTTGTCACTTGAATCTCCTCACTTCATGACACTCTATGCACACTGTCTCCGTGGCATTTGTATCATTCTGATCCTATGGGACCAGGCGGGCAGTTCCACCTCCCCACCACTACACTCAAAGATTCCAAGGGTTCACCCCTAACATAAGCTACTGTAACTTCACTAACATTAACAGGAGCTGCAGAAGGAAGAGGAGGGGTGAAAAACAGACCATTTATTTAGGAGCCTACATTGGATTTCAATCCTCTACTATACTGCACCATGTTTGTAAATTATAGCTTCCATGCTTTTGCACGCAATACATACAAAGTAACCAATAGCTACAGTTTTCAAAGAGGAAAGTGGAAAGTGAAAAGAGAAAGAGGAAATATTGCACATAAGTAACAGAGCAGTGTGCTGTCATGTTCCGTGATAGGAGTGACTGCATTTCCATGATGGGTAACACAACAAACACTTAGCTATCTTTTGTGATAAGAGGCTCTATATAAGTAGAACATAAACTTATTATAGTTATAACCCAAACAGCAGTATATTTGGCAGATTACCTCTTTCAAGTATTAGCCATGTCACCACAAGGAGAAAGGGTACTATCATTTCAGTTTGTTTGAACAGGAAATACAACAATGATGATACTTTGCACTTTCATGTCACCTTACGGCATGTAGCAGTGTGAAGATTTCAAAGCACATAAACATTAATAACAGGCTCAGGGAGGTAAGTATCCCCTTTCTTATCCCTATTTTACACATGGGAAAAATGAGACAGAAAAAGGTTAGGGCTGACATTTTCAAATGCCAGTGAATACAGCTATGTGCCTAAAACCATATTTAGATACCCAAATAACTTGCCAGATTTCAGAGGAGTGGCCCACTCATTGCTCCCATTGACTTCCGTGGGAGTTCAGAGGTGCTCAGCACCTCCTAAAAACAGTCTATTCAGGTACCTAAATATGGATTCACATTTCTAACTTTAGCAAGCAAATGCTGGCCTCAGTACCTGACTCATGGCTGCATGCCAGCCAGGGTCAAAGCCAAAACCAGAACTTGGATCTCCCGGTTTCCAATCCTGTGCTTTAGCTGCACTTACTCATGACCACCTAAGCAAACCAGAGATTAGAACCACCACCAAAAATCCCTACAACAAAGCCATTAGACACAGCCAGGGTTATAGTTATTGGTTGTTTATGCTGCTGATCGGCCAAGAGCAGACTGAGCAACAGCTTATAAGATGGCGGAAGGGTCTGAACTGAAGCGTGGATCGGGGTCTGTAAATATGTGAGCAAGAACTGAGAGCGGCGTTTGTTCTTTATGGAGAATATCAAAATGTCACAAAGAGCTCCTCAATTAGTTTAGTGCCAGACTGTATCACAGCACTACGACCGCTAGCCCGGCTGCTAGTAGCAGCTGCTCCTGGCTGTGCTTTGTAGCTGGAAACCAAATTGGCTAAAGGTTACTGTTGTATTTAGTAGTCCTCACTCACTTGTTTGCAGGACAGGGAGAATCAGATGTGAAGTGAAGCCGGGATCATGCCCACCTGGGGTAGTTAAAGATTCCACAGAACTTTCTACCAGGGTAAGATTGTTAACGCCAAATGTCCAAACCAAATCCCATCCTGGGGGACTGACTCTCCCCCAATAAAACCACAGTTTCAATTGAATACTTTTTGCATGATGTTGCTGAGCCTAGTTAATAAGTTGCCCTGTTCCAAATCTGAGCTATTCACACTTCAGTGGCGGGTGCAATGATACCTGTGCTGAGCACTTAGCTCCCATTGAAACTAGACAAAAGAAAGGGAGAAAAGAGTTCTCTGGACTTGCTAGTGGAAGTGATACCTCTGAGGCACAGACCCATTCAGAGGTCACTAAGGGGGATGGCACAGTGGCTATTGTGCTAGTTTGGGATTTGGGAGACCTAAATTCAGATGATCTGTGTACTCAGTGTCACTGAGTGACACTGGTCCTTTAAGTGGGAAAAAGCCAGGACGCCTGTGACTCATCAGCTGACCCCAACTGGGCTTAAAAGAGGGCACCTGTGGCCCAGAGGGAAAAAGACACCTGGTGAGCAAAGATGCCTGAGGTAGTCTGGAAACTAGCACTGAGAGCTGCCAGAGATCAGGAGAACATCTCTGGTGAAAGCTACTGACAACAGAAGGCTCCCTGCAGGCCCTCCCCGGAAAGAGGGCGGAATGGTCAGGAAGTCAGTGGACAGGCTAGCCTGCTGAACTTTCTGAAGCTAGATGGCCAAAGAGGGCTGAAGGTAGGGACTGAGGAGTAGTGAGAGATACCAGAGCATGGTCAGAGATGCTGGGGCTGTACTTGGTGTCTTGCATGTTCTGCTTGGACTAACTGGATTATGATTGTGGGACTTTGATTATAACCCCACAAGGGCTATGTGTACTTGGAAAGCCTTTAAGGACTATTCTTGGGGGCTCTGAAGGGGAAATTGAGGCCATTGCACCAGTCATATACCCCAGGCAGGGCCTCCATATTACAGTTGGTTAAGTAACAATCTCTTTGCATCCTAGTTCCCTGCTTGTGAAATGGAGTAATAGCACTTCCTTCCCACACAGGGGTATCATGAGGACAAATACTTTAGATTGTGAGGAGCTCAGATATACTTCATCACTGGGGAGCTATACAATTACCTTAGATAAACTGTGAGAAAGCCAAAGAAGTGGGCAAAAGTTTTCATCAGCAAAATTTGCTAGTACTTGTCATGATACCACAACACCAGTGTGCAAACGAATCTTAGCTTTTCCAACCCATTTCAGTTTCTAATCCTATTATTTGACTCCACCCTCTGACTGATGTATTATATTTTTCCTTCAAACTTTTACACACAGTGCTATGACAATCAAGGTCCAGACACCCCAAGGGGAGAAGGAGGGTCTGAACCTCCTCCCCAAAAAAACCCCACAACCAATGGAATCAACTGGTTGTAGACAATGTTATTGTGTATAAAAATATCAAGTAAGGTCTTTTATGAAAGCTTGTAATATCCTGAACTTGATGGTCATTAGGAGATATATATACAGGTTATGGTTATGAATTCATGCATGTGCATATGTTTAGAAAAATTGTAATTCTAACTATTCTGCAAGTACAGCATCACCTCACAACAGTGTGATGAGGCAATCAGGTAGCGAGAGCACCTCCCAGGCCAGGTGTGCACATAAAACCAGCTCACTGTCTAGCTAGGAAAACACAATGGTGAATGTTAATGAGAAAAAAAAATGAAACAACTTGAAACTAAAAAGAAAACCCCAGTCTGGGACGCCCCCTTGCTCTTTGTAACTATGAACTACCATAGTCTGAGGGGGGGGGGGGAACGGCGGGAGGAGAAACCAACTGCAAACCCTGTTAAAAGGGAAGAGATTTGAAGTGAAGGCTATCCAGAATCTGAGGGCTAGCATCTAACAGGGTGTTATCCATGAAGCACTGGATCCTCTATAGGACAGAGGGCACAGTGTGAGGCAATAGGGAACTTGTATTAGAAAAGACAATTTAGCTAATATGCCTGGGTCCTGTGATTGCATCATGTTTATTTTCTGTGTAAATTCTCTGTGTTTGCTTTTCCTTTCTATTTCATCTTCGAATGTAGGATTTTTCCTATTAAATAAACCTTTGGTTTATTTTTACCTCAAGCAGGTCTGTTGTGCCAACAGTGTGGAGTGTGTGTGCCAAAGTGAACTTATAATTGGGGGTGACAAACCAGAGGGGAAAAGTTGGCATGTCCAGTAGTTAAGAACTCTGGGAGTTGGATTTGAGGGGACTCAAGACCAGAAAGGATTGTTGAGATCACCCTGCAAGTAGCAACTCAGCTAGTGGAAGCCTGGATGTGACCTTGGAGACTGGCTACTGTGTCAGTGTTGAAGCGTAGCATTAAGATAACCAAAGTTACAAGGCAGGCACTGAGAACCCCTTATTGGTCTGGGCAATCCCCAAAAACATTACAACCACTTCTATTGCTGGCTGCCGGACACCCAGCACTTCTCTCAGACATACCAAGTGTTGCTCCCTCAGTTTTTTTTCCCCCTGGCCAGGGGTTCTCAAACTGGGGGTTAGGACACCTCAGGGGATCACAAGGTTATTACGTGGGGGGTCGCAAGCTGTCAACCTCCACCCCAAACCCCGCTTTGCCTCCAGCATTTATAACGGTATTAAATATATAAAAACATGTTTTTAATTTATAAGGGGGGGGAGTCGCACTCAGAGGCTTGCTATGTGAAAGGGGTCACCAGTAAAAAAGTTTGTTTTTTCTGCCTAAGGCAGTGGTTCTCAAAGGCATTCAAAATAACCTTCATATCATAAATCCCTTGGAAGTGAATCCACCACTCTCTTGCTATTAGTTCTCATTTGAATTTAGTTCCAGTGAAAGGTGGTGTACTGAGAATTTGGAAAGATAAAATCCACCATCCACATAAGTACAGAAAATCAGACCAAATAGGCAACCAATGGGAACAAGCCTCAATTATTACTGACCTTGGCTAGATTTGAACCAGCCATATAGAGATGAAAGATCTATTTCCCATTGTCATTCTCCCTAGTCATCTTGCTCCATGTTTTCAGCACAGAAGAGAAGGGTAGGGAAAAATGAAGGAGAGAAACCTCTTCCTTCAAAGTTACGAGAAACCAAAAAAAGCAAGAACGAAAAGACCTTCAGCACCGGTGTGTCACAGCAACTATTCACTCAGCCAATGAAAAAACAAAGAGGCTGAAGCTCCAGCCTCCAGAATGTACTAGATCTTCTCTGGATGCAGAGAAGAGGTATTACAGGTTGTTGCAGACCCTGCTCAATTGATTTTGTGCAGACTGCTCCCCCAAGGATGCTGCCATTAGAGGGAACAACAGCTCTTAGTCATCTCCATGCCCTGGAAAGAGGGAGAACTCATTAACCTCACAATGAGTAGGATATGCACCAGATGTTAGTAAATTGGTGTAGCTTGTTGGACATGCGAAGAGATTTACCAAATCCATCTCGACTGTCAAGACCTAGGCTCAGTTCAGCAGGGAATGAACGTAAGCATGGGCTTATTTAGCTGAACCCAGTTTTATGTGCCACAGTGGCTAGGGGTAGCATGGGGAAAACCAACACCACTGTTACTCATACTGTACCTAACTTGTAGTGTCAATCCAACTGTTTACTGAAAAAACGTTTTCTTTTAAGGAAAAAAGATGCGGGGGGGAGGGAGGCAATGGGACGGGACGGACATTCTCTTTGTTTTGCACTTCAGCCAGTCATTTTGCACTCTTTCTCAGATCACTCAATTTGTTACAATTGGATCCACATTATCAGGCTGATTGTGATGCAACATATGTCTATGGTATTGCCACGAGTCAGAGTCCACAGAATCATCAGATTATTTTAAAAAAATCTCATAATTTAAAACAAATTCAGGGTGCTTATTCTTTGCATTCTGGGTCCCCCACAGTCATGAGGGCCAATTTTTTTTTTAAATAAAAGTTGAAATTTCTATATCAACACACAGATCTGGTGGGCCAGACTATACCGGTGGCCTATTGAAATAATCTTCTTACAAGGTAGGCCTTGCAAGGTATCATTTTAAAACTCAGTTTGCTGATCATTATTGTCCTGGTAAAATGTGTGTGGCAACATTGTACATAAAGTTATAAAATGTCACTGTATGGCATAGTTAACACATGTTCCAAACCATAGCCCTGCCCCAACAGAAGTTGGCAGCCAGGTCTGTCCTAGGGCACGTCTTCACTACCCGCCGGATTGGCGGGTAGCAATCTATCTATTGGGGATCGACTTATCGCGTCTAGTGAATACGCAATAAAATCGATCCCTGATTGCTCTGCTGTCGACTCCGGAAATCCACCGCGGCAAGAGGCGGCAGCGGAGTCGACGGGGGAGCGGCAGCAGTCAACTTGCCGCCGTCCTCACAGCCAGGTAAGTCGACCTAAAATACGCAACTTCAGCTATGCTATTCACGTAGCTGAAATTGCATATCTTAGGTCGACCCCCCGCTGTAGTGTAGACCTAGCCCTAAACAAAGGAATGTGTGCTCTGCTTAATTTGCATGTAAGCAGGGAACAGAGTCACATTACACCAATTCCTCAGAGACAAAGGGCAAGCAGACACCTCAGCGAGGTGTAAACAAGACCAATGGGCCATTACTTGCTAAGTGGCCATTCTTTGGCAGGAAAATAGGCAACGGCAAAAAAAAAAAAATCTACATCTTAACAAAGAAAGAACATGGAATTCCTTTTCATGCAGACAGTCTGTCGCCTTTACTCCCAGCTAGAAATGATTCTCAAAGACAGGACAGGACTATACAGGGAGTCCCTGGTATATGTCTCCCTCTTATCTGTTGTTTCGCATATCCGTCGCTCATCATTAGGGGAACGTGTTCCGATTCACGTCAGTCCCGATCCACATATCCGTCATTTGCAGTACTGTACATTGAAAACACCAGATGTGCAGACCGACGTGAATCGGAACACGTTCCCCTATTGATGAGCGACGGATATGCAACAGGTATGGGTAACCACGGGTGGGCTGTGGCCCACCACTTAACATCCAGGCATGCCCCATCCCCACCCCTCTCCCCGCCCCAGCGCTTACCCCACACCGTCCACCCAGTGCTCCAGCTGGGGAGTAGGGTCGGGGCATGGGGGGCTTGCCCTGCTCCACTCGCCCAGCCCTCCTGCTGGGGAGCGAGCATGGGATGCTGGGTCTTCCAAGCCCCCGACCCTGCTTCCCGGCAGGAGCGCTGGGCAGGCAGAGTGGGGCAAGCCCCCGACCCCGCTCCCAGGCTGGAGCGCCAGGCGGGCAGAGTGGGGCAAGCCCCTGCGCCCCGATCCCGTGCCCCAGCAGGAGCCCCAGGTGGAGCAGGCAAGACCTGAATGCTGGGCAGGTGGTGCACATTTTTACGGGGCCCCCCATTTTTCCAGGAGCCCCTGGCCAGACCATCTATCCCCCTCTCTGTGCAAGGCTGGCAGGAGGGGAGGAGAGGCCATCAGATCACTCCTATCCCTCGCCCCCCATCACTGCCCACCCACCCTCCTGCCTACACCACTGCTGTACCTGCGGGTCCCCATTATACGTCATTTCGGTATTCGTGACCCTTTTCAAGAGCACAACCCCGACGTATACTGGGGACCCGCTGTACAAAGAAAGGGCAGACACCCCAACACATGTCGCCGCTGCCTCCTCCCTCTGTCTCCATCCATCAATTCACTGCACAAGAAGGGAGAAAGGAAGCGGACATGAAACAGAAGAAGAGGTCCTGACTTAAAGAAGTTTGATCAGTAAAGACCGTTAAGAGCATGTGGTGGCAAACTTTTCTTTGAATTTAAACATCGTTTAAGTTAGGCATTTATCTTTATTTTTCTTCTAACCATTTGACTTTTATGCCTCATTACTTGTATTCACTTAAAATCTCTTTGTAGTTAATAAATATGTTTGATATAATCCAGTGTGTTTAAATCGAAGTGTTTGGAAAACTCCATTTGGGGTAATAAAATCTGTGCATATTGTTTCCATTGATGAAATAACAGACCTATATACATTTGTAACAAAGAATCCTGTGGCACCTTATAGACTAACAGATGTATTGGAGCATAAGCTTTCATGGGTGAATACCTACTTCGTGACCCACTCATGCTCCAATACGTCTGTTAGTCTATAAGATGCCACAGGACTCTTTGTTGCTTTTTACAGATCCAGACTAAAACGGCTACCCCTCTGATATAAATTTGTATTATCTAGGAGAGGGCCGGGCAGTACAGGACATGCACTTCTGGGATTGGGAGTGTACTGGGGTCTCCCTGAGGTGTAATTCAAGCTGGTAAAAGCATAGGTGGGGCTGGCTGCCTACAGCACACACAGAGACATAACTGGGAGTGAATTGCATCGTAGAGACAGTTTGTGAGCAATCCAGGCTGGAAGCTACAGCAGTAAAGCATTGTAAGCCACACCCCAAGTTGGAGGGCAGGGGTGACACAGTTATTTATTAGTCTGGAAGGATTATACCCTGGGTATGTCACCTCATATCTAGGAACTGGGATGTTAAGAAAAAAATACCAAATACCACATAAGTTGTGATAGCCATGAATGGGCAAGACTGCATCTGTTTTAGACCCTTACATTAAAAATTAATGGAATCCAAATCAGTTTAGTGAGAAAAATTGCAGGACCAATCACATTGATATCTTCAGAATGAGGATTTAGCTAACCACTAAAAATGCTAAAAAAAATATCAATGAACCAAATACAACTTTCTAATGAAGAATGATCTCTGACAGCAGAAATGGAAGAATGGTCTCTATCACAGAAAGGACAGTGATTGCACATTGAGAAAGAAGGCTGATTACTTGAATTACACTTTGTTTTCCCGCTCCAACTTATCTCCCTTTGCTTATTGGATGCAGCCCATTAGGTACTCAATGTTTAGTGACTGTTGCTATTAATTGGTCGGTACTAATGATCTCTCCAAGAAGATATTTAAATTTTGCACTCAACTTACTTGTCTTTACTGACTACTTTTTGAAACTTGAAGTCACACGTGAAGGGTTTCCAACTGGCCGTCAGACTATCAGAGTCTCTCTTTGTGCCAACATTGTGTAGCTGTCAGACATGGCAAAAATAAAATAAATGCATCTGAAAAGGCATTTTATGTTACAATGGTCATGCAGGCAGGAGCTGGGACCACAGAGAGATTCATGTGATTGCAACAAGAGGAAGAGCACTATTAGTAATAACGCAACAAAAAGTCAACAGGTGTAGGAGCACCTGAAGTTCAGCATATTAGTTCTGTTATCAGTTGGGTTAAAGACCCTTAAACTGATGGATGTAGCTGCCACCCTCCATTCAGATTAAACACAGGAACTAATAGTGGTCTCACCCAGGAATTTGTAGTTGGAGAGCTGTCCTGGATATGACCTGGATATGCACCTGCACGTGCACCAGAAAGTGAAGCATAAAAAAGCCAAACACACAGGCACAACGAGCTCGCTGAAAGTTTGATGCTGTGAACAGAGAAGCTGTCTCCTGGGGCTGCGGGGGGAGTGTGGGGGGGAAGGGGAAGTTTGTTTTTTCTTGTTCCTCCTATGCTTGAGTAAACAGGATTTTGTACATTCTTTTTAAATAAACAAGATGGCTTCAAAGGCACCCAACTCCACTGTCAGTTTCTCCTCCCACCTGGAACAACCCATAGGGCACCAGACTTTGACTAACTGCTTGGGCCAAAAGGGATAACAGGTTTTTATATGGTCTTTCAGCAGTATGAGTAGTGTCAGTTAACAGCCATTAATCAAATTAGGCACCTCAACTTTTGGATGCACAATTTGAAACACTTTGTGCCTGAGTTTTTCCAATGGTGTTAAGGACATTCAGCTTCTATTGGGCTTCTGAGCTCCCTTTGATTCAACAGGATCTGTGGGTCCTCAGCACCTCTAAACAAATCAGGTGCAAGGCGTCAAACTGGACACATGAGCTGCGAGACACATTAAGGTCATGGACTCTGTGAGGCTTAACATGTCTAATTCTCCCCAGGAAGCAGAAATTTTAAACTGTTAGAATGTGGGGTATAGGGGGTGATATTAATCCCCTTTATTTCAACATCAGCAAACTTCATTTCCCATTCCACCAGCTATAATATACCTCCGTTTGAATGACTTTCCTCGATCATAACTGTAGTCTCCATCACTGAGGGCTAGTCCAGACTAAGCCCCCAGTTCGAACGTGAACAACGTAGCTGAAGTCGAAGAATCTTAGTTCGAACTTAAAGGTACTTACCACGGGTCCACACGCGGCAGGCAGGCTCCCCCGTCGACTCCGCCTACTCCTCTCACAGAGCAGGATTACCGGCGTTGACGGCGAGCACTTCCGGGATCGATTTATTGCGTCTAGACAAGATGCGATAAATAGATCCCAGAAGATCGATTGCTTACCGCCGAACCAGCAGGTAAGTATAGACGTACCCCAAGTAACACTACCAACTGACAAAAAACACAACTCAGCTAGAGAACCAGCTCCATTGGAAGATTCCAGCCTAAGATTCATGCAAAGCTTTCAGCTCTGCTCTCAGAAGACCCCAAAGAGCGTTTTCTCAGATGAGTTTTCCCAGTAGTGTTCTTACATTTCTGAGCCCTGGGTCAACTGAAAAAAAATAACACCCTCATTTCAATTATTCTCTTGTGTCTGAGCGGCAGAACATTCAGGCAGTTGGATTTGAGGGAAGAGGATGATTTAAAACCTCAATCCTGTGATGGTGTCCACATTGGTGGAACTCTGTAGCCTCATGGAAGCCAACGGACTTCAAAAAGGCTCCTCATGGGCATAGGGTCAAACTGCACAGAGCTCACTGCAGATTGGGAGCCTAAGACACTTTTGTTTGATATAGGGTTACATATGTCCAAGTTTTCCCAGACATGACCTCTTTTTTGATCCTCTACCCTCTGTAGAGGTGGATTTTTCAAATGAGAGGATGTCTGGGATTATTGTGGAGAAGACCTTGCAGGTCAGAAAGAGTTGTCTCTGCGCCCTGGTTGGTCACTCCCTTGCTGCTGGATCCCACCCACCCAGGCCTGGCTCTCTGCCCTGGGAAGGGGGAGAGGCCCGCAAGGAGGTGCTGATTGAGGGGCTAGCGCTGCATTCTGGGCCTATACTAGCTGCCCTACCACCATGACACTGCCCCCCACCTTGAGAGTGAGGCTGCAGGTACCCTCTCCAGTACCCCCGCCCCCGGTACACGCACCCCCCCAAGCTTCCCCCTCCCATTATGCACACCCCTCCAAATAACCCTTCCAGCACCCACCCTCCAGCTCTTCCCCCTTCCAGCAGTGTTCTCTTTTGGGGAACCTGAAATATGGTAACCCTAGTTTGATATGCATCCTCACCAAGAAATAAATTAAGAATAATAATGGTAAGCCTTTTCTTTATGTTCCTGTTGTGTCATGATACTTGTACATGAAAAATAGGATGTTGTCACAGGGCTTGCCATACCTCTGTCCCCTTTCTTGTCACCCTCTCAGATGTTTGGCTCCTTGCCACTACCTGTCCCAGATGAAATCTCAATTCTTCCACATTCACACTAGAACCTGGGTGCGCTATCCTGTACATGCCTACCACTGATCACTCTGCAGCTGGGTTTCAGGAACCTGCTTGACACTCCCTTGAGCAACCAGTGATCAATGATATTGACCAATATCCTTTTTAAAACAAAAGTTTTTATTTAGCATTTGGAACAAAGCATTAGAGAAAAGGGATTTTAAAACAACAAACAACCTATATTCACATTTAGTCTCACCTAATGTTATGCTTCAAAAGCTAAATTAGATGTGATTTAAAAAAGAAAGCCGAGGAACAGAACCAAAACAACTTGCATTTGCCCAGTGAGCCCAGATCCATCTGGAGAGAGAGAGAGAGAGAGAGAGAGAGAGAGAGAGAGAGTGTGTGTGTGTGTGTGTGTGTGAGAGAGAGAGAGAGACAGACTATCTTGGTCTTGCAGCCTGACCCACCCTGCTTTGTTTTCTGTGCTCCCCTAGAAAACCAGACTAGAGCCATTAATGCTGCTTACTCTGGTATTGTCTCTTCAATATCCATTTAACAGCCTACAGGCTCTTGGAGGGGTCTCCTATAGGTGGGTGAGGGTGTTGAAGTTGTATCCTAAGATGGGATGGGATGGGATGGGATATCTATGCAGCAAAAAAAACACACACAACACACCTCCGCAGCAGCGAGTCTCAGAGCCTGGATCAACTGATTTGGGCTCATGCTACAGGGCTAAAAATAGCAATGTAGACATTCCCGCTCAGGCTGGAGTCTGGGCTCTGAAATTCAGTGAAAGGGTAGGGTCTCAGAGCCAGACTCCAGCCCAAGCAAGAAGATCTACACTGCTATTGTTAGCCCTGTAACATGAATCCCAAGAGGCTGAATCAGTTGATCTGGGATCAGACGTGCTGCCTCAGGGATTTTGTTGGTTTGTTTTGCACTGTGTAGACACACCTTCTGAAGTCCAGCACAGATGGAAATATGCAATTCATATAGATATCTATGATCATATTAAGTCATAGATACCCTCCATTAATTTGGCTTGAAGATGAGTTTCTTGCCATTATTGAGAAGAATCCAAGGAAACATAACCGAACAGCCAAGAGCATCCACTTGAAGATGGTTCATAGAATCATAGAATGTCAGGGTTGGAAGGGACCTCAGGAGGACATCTAGTCCAACCCCCTGCTCAAAGCAGGACCAAACACCAGGTTCAAAGGTTGCCCCTACTTGAGTGCCTGACTCAACTCTGCAGTATGGCCCCAGCTTAATTTCTAATCACTAGGGATGTACCCTGAAATAAGTACTCATTCTAGGAACCTAACACTTCAATAATACTATGGTACCTAATGGCTAAAGCCATTATTGTGCACACCTGTGCTGTGACTGCATAAGCAAATCCGGTAATTGTGACCACCTGTTCATACAATCAGCCATATGTAGCGTTGGAAAGATTAGATTTATCATCCGTATGTGTCAATTGCACTGTACACACACACACACACACACACACACACACACACACACACACACACTCTATTTCCATCAATAATCTAAATTTACAATTAGGCAAAGAAAGAAAGGAGCTGCTGAAGAACTTACAGTCTCATTCAAAGTTTTAACCTTAATATACAGTACATGATGTTGATTATTGGTGTTTTAACAGACATAAAGCTAGAACTTTTTGAATCTCAACTTTCACTGTCATTACATAATTATTGTCTGACTCCCCCATAGTCTTACCTCCCCACCATTATTTCCTGCAACTGTGAATATTTAAAATCCATAAAAATAGGGAGAAAATGCTCTAAAATAAACATTGATAGCTGTCAAAATTATAACAAAATAAAAATTTAATTCTATCACGCCTAGCCATATGTATGGAATCACCCAACTTGTGGACACAGGTATAATAATTACACACACATTAGGTGAACAACTGCACGCATACTTGGTGAGTGCAAGCATGCATACAATCCCTGGTCCTAAGAATCTCAAGTCAGAATTCACTGGGCTCAGATACATAACCAGACAGCATTA
This sequence comes from Malaclemys terrapin pileata, assembly GCF_027887155.1. Classification (NCBI taxonomy): domain Eukaryota; kingdom Metazoa; phylum Chordata; order Testudines; family Emydidae; genus Malaclemys; species Malaclemys terrapin. Next base: position 14,938,000 of record NC_071511.1, read on the forward strand.
AAGGGACTGTTGCAAAGGCAATGTGTTTATTAATATTACACATATTCAGTAGCACCCTGTGACCCTAATCAGGAACAGGACCTCTTGGATCTAGGCTAACACACGCAATGAAAAATGGTCCTGTAGCAGAGTGCAGCAGCACCCCCTTGGCTCCTGCGTCTGCTAAGTCCACAGAGTCACTCTGAGACCCTGGGGTTAGAATCCACTGGTGCAGTTTATTCACAGGTTTGTTCCCACCACTGTTTCACCATATACTGTTGTCCTTCACCCTCTGCAGGTAGGGGGGAGGAAAGAGCTACCTCCCTGCTTCCACTCCCTGCCTTTCCCCTCTCCCTCCCCCTGAGGCTTTTATACATCCCCAGGCTAATTAGGCAGCAGCTGTCTCTGCTTCCCCAATTAGGGCCAGGTTATCTATCCCCCTAAATGGGAACTGGCATGACAGAGGACTGAATCAGCAACCCTTTCCGCAGCACCCTGTCACAGGTCCCCACACCAAAGAGCTTGCCATCGAAAGCCCATGCAAAGACTCATGTCTAAATTTATGCTTAGACTACCATCTCACAGTGCGTAAAGTTAAGCACATGTTTATATCTTTGCAGGATCTGGACCTCAGTATGTGATGACAAGAAAATAAACATCTGGAAAGAGTAAAAAGCAAAAGTGAGAAAAAGAGCCACCCCACACAGCAAACACATTACACTGGAAATAGAACAAGCCAGAGAAACTAAATAAAAATGAGGCGATTTCACACATTTTTACCACTTTATGAGCAAATATTTTATTTTGAGTATTTCTCTTGGGATGTTTATGACAGCTCCTCTGGGCTGTCCCAGTAATGACCATGTGTCACCTATTGATCAAGGGATCAATGTATTCCAGCAAGTCAAATTTACCATCAGACTGATAGCTCCATAAGGTTCTCTTACACAAATGCAGAAACAAAAAACAGGTTTTTTTGCTTGGCAGGAGGAGGAGAGGGGATGATTAAGAACAAGAACCGTGTTAGGGAAAGTGATCTTCAGGTTTGTGGGGGACAGGCAGTGGAGAAGATGCAAAAAGCAATGAAAAGGCCCAAGAAACTATTTAAGTGTAGCTCTTTTTCCTACATCTGTACTGTGTGGATAAAAGATCTATATTAGAGCCACAGTATATGTTCTACTCTGTGCAGCTGGAGAGTGGGACAACTGAAAGTCATTCCTGTACTGTCTCACAGAAAATACTCTGTCCTCTTCCCATATTTGGCATCAGGGTCTTTAACAAAGCACAGCAGTTGCTGGCACTCCTATGAATCAGCCTTCTGTGTACAGCTGTCTCTCTGAGCTTCGGGATGTTGGGTTCCGACACATTCAGACATTCACTGAATTTTCAACTACTCCACAACACCAAGTGAAATATAAAAAAAAGTCAAGCCAGGGTTTATGCTATTTCCGGTTCAGCCGACGGCCCAAGAGAGACAGGCAGCACTCCTGATCCCAGTGCAGCTTCTGTAGACAGGGGAAAGATGAATCATTTAGGAAGCATTTCCATAGCATGGCACTGCAAATTGTGAATTATGCCAGGATCATTATTAGCAACATTTCAGCTGAAAATATCCTAGCTTCATGCATAAAGCCCACATACTGGAGATCCTGATTAGCCATGTGGTATCCATTCTGGAGACACAGATCATTTATTTTGTATAAATTTTAGATTATTGTGGGAACTGAAATTATTCTTTTTATGAATAGATCTGTCTTCATCTTGCTAGTGATAGTGATTATCTTTGGAGCCTTACTTAAAAACTCTCCCCCTTACAAATCTGTACAATTCTGCACCAGAGAGATATAATAGGATTCAAAGAAAGTGCTTATTGATTGAAAAGACCTTTTGAATTGTTAATGAGGTTCAGATCCCGGTGCAGTATGTGATGCCCTAGAACTCTCTCCGTGGAGAGCTGAAAGGAAAACGGCCCTTAAATGTATAAAGTCGTCCACCATGCCTCATAATTTAGATCACTGGAGACATTTCCATATTAGATAAGAGAGTTTAAGTGATGAAGGTGAAGGCAGCAGAAAGACATGTTTTAAGCAGCTGAAAGGAGGGACATAGAGGTTTTCCAGTACCAGGATATTAATCCATTATAACCTTTTCACTATAACAAATAAGATTTTGTTAGATGGAAGCAGCATTTGTAAAGCTCCTTTCGTTTTGGCTGACCTTGAGGAAATAATCCAGGCTGCTCACATTTTTAAGAACCTGTCTAAAAAGTAGACCCCTAAATCCACATTTATATACCAATCCAGCAATCAGATCAGCGCAGGCAGAGTTTCTCGCTCTCATGCAGAGCCTCAATGATTTCAGTGGCACTCCGTATAGATATAAAGGTATTCCCACGTTCATTTGATGGCAGGATCACAACCTTAGTCAGCATCTCTGGTAGAGCTATGCACATTTTTTTTTAGCATGTAGTAAATTTTGCCAAAAAAGTGCATTTTTCTGGGCACCAAAAACTATTTGCAAATTCAGGTCAAATTCAGCAAACAGTTTTGGCTGAACAAAATGAAGAGTTTCAGAAATGTCAAAGAGGGTTTCATTTCCTGCATTTTTTTGGTTTACACACCCACACCTTAATCTCTGTTAAGGAAACAAAAAAAAAGGACACTTTAATTGCCTAATTATGAATTTAAGTGCCCAGATCCAGAAACCCTTCTAAGGGTGACAAGTTACTTGAAAAGAGAACAGGGTCCAGTGAACTTGTGACTGATCATTTGCTGACCAATTGGTTTTAAGGGAAGGCACCTGGGACTTATAAAGGAAGAGAGGAGAATTGTTTCCGAAAAGGCCCAGGAAAGAAGCAGCTGGGGGAACTGGCTGAGAGTGCAGAAAATACAGCCCCAAGAAGTGGCCTGTGCAACCCTCTGACTTTAAGGGGAGAGACAGAGTCAGCAGAGCCTGGGAAGGGCTGATAACTGTGCTTAACAAAGAGGCTTAGAACCAGACAGTGTGACAGATTTCTGTTACCAATCTGCCCAGGGCATCAGGTGATCAGGCTGAGGCTGCAGGATCTTTAGGGGAGGAGATGGAGGAGCACACCAAGTGACTGAATTTTAAAGCTTTATTAATAAAATAATAAAACAACAGCGGAGAGTGCTGGGGATCCCCCACATCACTCAGAGGAAGGAAAAAGCAAAGCGTTTGTGCCCCAAGCCCTGACCCACTTTCATACTCACGCACGCACTACCCGAGGCTGGCCAAGCCTGGGTGTAACGTAAGAAGAGGGGGAGGGGTGGATGGGAGTTCTTGTCCCGTGCATGGGTCATCCAGGGTCCGCTGTTGATCTCCGACTTGCTTTGGCTCTTGGGAGGGTTTTTTAAGTCCTGGGTTCTTTTGTGGGGGGGGGATTGTTTTGTTCAGGGACCTCTGTTCCTGGTGCTCTTTGTACCAGTCCAAACCAGCTTTCTGTGGCCTTCTCAGCTTTCCCAAAACACACCGGCTCCAGGGACACGAAACCTGGTTCCCCCCGATCCCTATTGACATTTGCCATCTTGCTTGTTTTTGCACTCTTTGCAGTCCTGCTCAGCTTAGTTCTCCTGTTCTCATGGCTGGCTGGGATTGGGTAAGATGTGAATGCAGCTGCAGATTTCTTGCCGTGACCTTGGACCGGGGCCCGCATCAGACTAAGCTAGCTGAAGTGTTGAGTTAACCCATTCTCTGCTCTCTTCCTCCCTCCCCCCTTTGGCCTCTCACAACCAGAGGGTGACAGGGGCAGAAGAGACTTTACTTTGGTTTATTAACATAAAATAAGCCCAAAGTAAAATCAACACAGTCACCAAGAAGTGGGGTTATTATTGGACATAAGCATCTATGGATTATTCCTTGGAATCGAGGCAGGATGCCACAGAGCTGCACCTAGCCAGCAGGGGGCACTACATGGAAGGCATGCCTTTGACATACCCACATTTGAATATCTTGGCTGGTGTATATACACTGTATGTATAGGTATCTCACACTCATAGCCAAAACATAGACATTTCTTGGGTGGTGGTCTTAGGTTATGTGCAACATGCCTCGGGTGGCACATGACCAGGATTCACACTGAATTGGGTTTGCTGGTTGGATTATTAGCTTCCTCGGCTCGGGCCGGGTACTGATGGGGAGTGTGATGTGAACACTGATCTATCAGTCATCCTGTCTCATCAACACCACACACATTTTTCAAAGAGAAGAATTAAATAAACTTCTCCAATTGAAACTGGGGTGGAGGGGGCATGAGGAGGACAGCTAATGTCGTATTCAGAATGTAATTACTCCAAGGTTAACATCCATACTTAGTCATCAAGATCCCATGGAACTTTTTGCATAAGTACCCATGGCTTCAGATATGCTCCATTAGAAAAATAACCTTGAACAAAACAGTATCTCCAAACTTCAGTCTGGAACACTGGACTAAATGGAGAGAGTCTTATGCATTGAATCCCCAGCACCACTTCCTGAAACATCCTGGGTCTTTTTTCCATACTCAAAGTCTGCCACACAAGGAGGTCAAACCAAACCCAGGCTTGGTTATCTCAGGAACTCTAACAAAATTGCTTTTTAGCTTTTACAACAGCAGGCATAATTATTAAACATCCCTTAAAGCTAATGGAAGGAAGGGAATGAAAAAGAATGGTCTTAAAACGGTCTCTCTTCTTAAGGAACCCTTGTTTAGAGTGTGTGAAATGGAGCATGTATGTATGAATCCTAATATGATGGAACAGCTGAAGAAAATGTCTTCTTCTGATGCCATTAAAACACCAACCTGTAGAACAAGTGGCTCAGATCTCTATAATTTTCATGCTTACCAAAAGAACTTGTAGAGTTGCCAATATGGTGATTGATAGCAATATGGTGTAGATTAACACCAGTCTATAATCTGTGTAATTCTCTGGCACGTAGATTTCTTCCTGATTTAACTGGTCTCATTCTTGATGAGGAAAACTGAATTAAAACCCCACATTTGGAAAAGTATGGCCAAAACCTTGAGAACCACCACATGATTTTGGGTGCCCAACTAGGTGGCCACTAAAAGGGTTTTTCAGAAGGTTGTAGCATAACACTTTCTGAAGGTCAAGGCCTGTTTACTGCAACTCGAGCTGGGGACCCCCCCCCCCCAAAAAAAAATCACTAATCGCTTTGGTGAATCTTGGCCTACAGTTGTGCCCTTGAGGAGGAGGAGAACAGATGTTGGATGAAAGAGCTACACATGTAAACAAACAATCATAATAGAAACCTTCCCTGCTACCCTCATAAAAAGAAAAGTGTTCAGGCTCTATACAGACTAATTGTAATATCAAACAAACAATAACCTTGTCCTGAACACTGCTAACCACCTGAAATCCCCAGTGAAGTCAGCAGCAGTTGGGGGTGCTCAGAAGCCCTCATGATCAGCCCCTACAGTAAGCTGAAGTGTTCTGAACTCTGAGATCATCAAAAACTAACGTGAAAGATGAGCAGGAAAATCAGAAGAAATATAGATTAACTGGATGGGGGGGCAAGGGAGGGGGAGAGGAGGAGATGAAACCAAGCTGGTGGGCTTTACCACAACGTTTACAAAACCACACTCCAAGACAACAAAATTTAAAAAGAGCCCCTATCCTACCATTTTCCAAATGTTTTCCGGTCATTGATCGTGACTTAGCACTCAACACCCTGAATTCTCACTCACCCGATCCCGCTCAAGTCAGTCGCTAAGCTCCCACTCAGTTCACTGGGAGTTGAACGTTGTGAGTACAACAGCATAAAAATAAAACGGCCAAGAGCCTGATTCTCTTCTCACGCACACTCATTTTATACTGGAGTAATCTCATTGACCTCATTGATTTGCTTTGGGGGAAAGAGAGGATTAGACCCTAAATACTGGGGAATGTATGAGTGTGTTATAAATTGCCTTGATGCAATGCTTCTAACAAACAGAATGACACAAAAAACAGAGCTCAAAGGTGTCCAAATACCCAGAAGTCTTATCCAACCGACTGTAGGTTGGGTAACAAATGTCATGCAGGCCGTGGAGAATAATATCATGCATTTTGCACTGTTTCACTTGTGCAGGACAGCAGTGATATCTCATAATGTCTTCATCACAGGAAGTTTACAGCATAGGCAATCACGTCTTTTGTGTGGTAACATTGTTTTGGAAATTGATCCATCAAACACGGATTTTGTGGAGAAAAGCAGCCAATAGCAATAAAATCAAAGAATTAAAAATAAATAAATAAATAAATAAAAAGACTGATTGTACCAATCACAGCAGCAACAAAGCATTACCTTGACAGGTGACAAGATTTATTAAATAGACAATATGTAAGGTATGTAACTTAACCAAATGGTATAGATTGATAAAGATAAATACAGGATATGAACTTAATATGAACTTAAATGCCGTGAGTAAATCTCTAAGCAATTTTTGTGTTGCTTATAGCCATGCACACAGAGAAATACAGCTTCAATTTGAAGAATTAACAGGACTGATAAAAGCTTCCGAAATGTCAATAAAATTGTCCCCAACTCACTAAAAGATGCATAGGATCATGTACCTATACATTTGCTTTGAATGGAAAAGTGCAGTGCAAATCATCATCCTGGAAAGACAAATCAACTTCCTGTTATTTTCTGAAAGCATTTCCCCATATCAATGTTTCATTTGCAGTTATTGCAAAGGCAGAAGCACATGCTTCATTTTACACCATGGGCTGTCCCATTGAGGAAAGTGAAACTACTCCACAGTGCATAATATTAAAGTATGTGCGTAAACCTTTGCAGGACTGGAGCTGTAGAGAACGAAGCACCCTCTGAAATCAAGAAGAACTACGGGATCTCTGCCTCTCTCATTTGGAGCTCAGCATCACTCAATCATGCAAATAAAATACTGGGTCACAGGTTCAGATGGTGGAATTTGATATAAAGTGTAAATACTTCCATCCAAGTAAACAGTGCTACAGTGATTTACACCAGTAGTGGAATAATAATATAGTAATTTGTCGGTCTTCAGAGGGAGTCTACAATTCCTTATTCCAATGTCAGGGAGTCTACTTGGCATAGCTCAGCCGTGCTTCTTATGCCACTACCAGTGCTACTGCAGCTTGCTATTTACATACAATAAGAGCTAACACAAGGAGGAGAATCACAATGTAACGGCCGTATCCTTTCAGTGCCAAATTATATTGTTGTATTTTACTGAGATCATTCTATTGAACTAACAATGGGCTCTAAAATGCACAGTAGTTTCCCCCCCCCCCCCAAACAAAGTATCCCAAACAGATCTTGGATGTAGTTTCAAAAACAGTAATTTGCCCACTGTTGTAATTTAAAGATTTGTGATGAGAATGTGACACCCACAGCTGTGCTGGTAAAAGTTATTTCCAGGTTCCAGTCATAGGACATGGATCGAGTTTACAGAAAAGTATACACCCCCATCAAATGGAAGGAATCAGCATCCACTGACTTCAATGGTTACCTCTTACATTCAAGGGCTGATCTCAGAAACATTCTTGCTGGTGAAACTGCTTGCTAACCAATTAAACTGACCGGCTGCTTAACAGCATTCAGATCAAAGTATAAGTCACACTTTTCCAATAAAAAACCTTCCTCCAGAATCAGTTTTTGAGAGAGAGAGAGAGAGAAACACTTTCTGACCCAGAAAAATATAAAGCTCTCAAGATAAACACCTTTCATTTATTCTGGACAGCTCTTGCCCAGTTATTATGTAAAAAACCTTAGGCTACACACAAGTGTAGACGTCTGTAGGAATGGGCTCTCAAGTTAATACTTCTCTTTCCTACATTCTTTTGTAACTTGTCCATTTTATTAAACCATGCAAAAGTTCACGTCAGGTCACATCACAGCGTAAAACACCATGCTTGCAATATGTATCTTGCAAATTTAGAGACACTTTTGTTTGATGGACTTTGACCTGGATGTTTATCAATATCTGTACTCTTGTCAGCTGGACACACATCACCAGAAAAATGTCAATAATGCATATATCAAAAATAATTGATTATAGAAGCAGCCTCTCAACAAAATGCAATTTATACAGTGTCACACAGAAATACTCTTTGGCTCTCGCAGGTCAGAACCACCACTCATGCCTGGCAAACTCCCCACCTCTCCCCCACCCAACGCAGATCCTGTATACTCATTTTCTCTTAATGTGATACAAAGTGTGACACTGACCCAGAAGGGGTTAAGCACTAGCAGACTGACTAACCCAGATTCAACCTTTAGAGACATACTAGGAGACAATGGATTGTATTTTTTGTGTGTTTACATATATATTGGTACAGGTTAACAATGTAACCAAACAGTTCCTATCTGTTTCTGTATTCTATTAATTCAGAGATCAAAAGGAGATGTTAACATTTAGATGAACTGTGAATGTAGTAATATCATTGTCTTGATTTCTCTTTGAAGTACGTAGTAAACTACCTGTAAGTGGCAGGAGATGGGCAGTTGCCTTATGCTAATCCATGCAACTAATTACCAGTGAGGCTTAGGAAATAGAAGGTTTTACTTCAAAGCCGCAATGCTTCACCCAAGGAAGGCCTGCTCTCAAGAGGCTGCCAGACAACTATAAAAAGAACTCTAGGGCCCTGGTCCTGTTATCTCAGATCTGCTTGAAACGTCATCAGGGGAAGTTTGAGTCACAAGCCTGAGGTCACCAGCTCCAGTCTGGATCACTCTGATATTGGACATTGGACTATACCCTGGAACTAATTCTGGAAAGGACTCTTTGCAATTCTAAAGCTCACCATTTCTACTATAAAAATAACAGGAGTACTTGTGGCACCTTAGAGACTAACAAATTTATTTGAGCATAAGCTTTTGTGGGCTACTTCGGATGCATAGAATGGAGCATATAGTAAGAAGATATATATACATAAAGAGAACATGAAAAAGTGGAAGTAACCATACTAACTGTAAGAGGCTAATTAATTAATATGAGCTATTAGCAGCAGGAGGAGAAAAAAAATTGTAGTGATAATCAAGATGGCCCATTTTAGACAATCGACAAGAAGGTGTGAGAATACTTAACATGGGGAAATTGATTCAATATGTGTAATGACCCAGCCACTCCCAGTCTCTATTCAAACCTAAGTTAATGGTATCTAGTTTGCATATTAATTCAAGCTCAGCAGTTTCTCGTTGGAGTCTGTTTTTGACGCTTTTCTGTTGCAAAATTGCCACCTGTCTGTGGCAAGTCTGTTACTGAATGACCAGAGAGGTTGAAGTGTTCTCCTACTGATTTTTGTGTGTTAGGATTTCTGATGTCAGATTTGTGTCCATTTATTCTTTTGCGTAGAGACTGTCCGGTTTGACCAATGTACATGGCAGAGGCATTGCTGGCACATGATGGCATGCATCATATTGGTAGATGTGAAGGTGAATGAACCCCTGATGGCTAATGTGATTATGTCCCATGATGGTGTCATTTGAATAAATATGTGGACAGAGTTGGCATTGGGCTTTGTTACAAGGATAGTTCCTGGGTTAGTGTTTTTGTTGTGTGGTGTGTGGTTACTGGTGTGTATTTGCTTCAGGTTGGGAGGCTGTCTGTAAGCAAGGACTGGTCTGTCTCCCAAGATCTGTGAGAGTGAGGGATCATCTTTCAGGATAGGTTGTAGATCTTTGATGATGCGCTGGAAAGGTTTTAGTTGGGGTCTGAAGGTGATGGCTAGTGGTGTTCTGTTATTTTCTTTGTTGGGCCTGTCCTGTAGTAGGTGACTTCTGGGTACTCGTCTGGCTCTGTCAATCTGTTTTTTCACTTCAGCAGGTGGGTATTGTAGTTTTAAGAATGCTTGATAGAGATCTTGTAGGTGTTTGTCTCTGTCTGTAAGGTATTGTAGAAGCTGTTTTGGTGCTGGCTTGGTGAATCTAAGTATTAGAATAACTGCCAGTTTTGAGGATTGTCTGCCCCATTCTTTGCAGTTTGCCCTGATTAAGCAATCTCAGTGTGGCCCCCCCAGGACCAGGTCACACAAGGGAACCACTAGCAATGCATGTGATGGGTTGCCCGGGGTACAGCCTGGGACTGTGCCCCCTTAACTCTCTCCAGCCTGAGCTGTCTCTCACAATGCTTTGCTAGTGACCAGCAGCAAACCCCTCCAGACACTGTGATCACTCAGCACAACAGCATGTAGAGCCCCCACACCCAGCTAGATTGCATGAAAGCTTCCAGAGGCACTCATGAATCACACGGAGAAAGGCACCAGAGCCAAATCCCCCCAGCTTCCAGACTTGGACCTCAGGAATATAGTGTCTTGCACTGCACTTGCCACACACTTCATAGAAACTCACTGGTAAAGATAAACAGTAAAAGAAGTTTATTGACTACAAAAAGATAGATTTTAAGTGATATTAAGTAACAGGCAAAAAGTTAGAGTTAGTTACAAAAAGAAAAGAAAATGTAAGCACGCAGTCTAAACTCTCAACCCTATTAGACTGGGCAACATCTAGATTAAGCAGTTGCTCTCACCCAGCATGATATTGCAGCCCATAGCATACAGATTTCACCCTTGAAATCTGGGCCAGTCCCCTCACTTGGAGTGTTCAGAGTGTCCTTGTTGCTTGCAGCGTAGGTGGGTGAAGGAGAAAAGGGCCCAGCATGTGGCCACTGTGTCTGTTTTATACCCTCAGTCCCATGTGCTTGGAAAACACAACTCCAGGCATGTCTGGGGGCATTGCTGAGTCTTCAGGCAAGGTTGAGCAATTCCCCTGGTGTGGCCTCATGCAGGTGAGTCATTGAATTGTAGCTCTCTTGCTGGACAATGGCTGTTGATGGGTTGTTTCACCCCCCACCTGGGCGTTGGTTACTTTCCTTGCGGTTTCCTCTGGGGAGCTGACATCTGGCTGAATCCACAACTTACAATATGTTTTAGTGACAACCACACAACACCGTTCTCATAACTTCATATGTGTTAATGCTTTACATATATGGATAGAGAAATGACTTTCAGCAGATCATAATCTTTCCCCTGATACCTTACAAGGCATGCTTTATAAGCAAGATCACAATCATATATAAATGAGGAATATGGCAGTTACAGGAGGCTCCTCCGAGGTACAGAATGTCATAATGTACACAAGTGTTCATTCCAGTAATTAATTTTAAATAAGACGACTATAATGCAGGGAAGAAGATGAGGCACATGGTAATATCAGTTCATGAGTCCATCTGTCACTATTATTCATTAACATTTACATTTCTAAGGGTATATCTACACTGCAATTAGACGCCCACAGTTGGCCTGTGCCAGGTAACTCAGACTTGTGGGGCGTTGGCTGCAGAGCTGTTTAACTTCAGTGCAGACTTCCAGGCTTGGGCTGAAGGCCGGGCCTTAGGACCCTGTGAGGTGGAAGGGTCCCAGAGCCTGGAAGTCTTCACTGCAATTAAATAGCCTCAGTCCGAGCCCCGCAAGCCTGAGTCAGCTAGCATGGGCCAACTGTGGGTATCTAACAGCAGTGTAGACAATCCCTAAGAGCCCTCTAAGTTTCTGGTGATCACAGTCTACAGCTAACATAACATGATTTTTCTTTGGAGACTACTGTGAGTATTTATGTTTTGGGAAATCCGTTTTCATTTCCTTGGCTGTTATTGATGGCAATCAATAGTACAAGGATGAGTAAGTGATCGCCTAAAGTATATTCATCGATGGGAGTGCAATAGTAACTGCATCATTCCTGAAGGATTCCTTATTCTGAACAGAGGAATTATTTTTCAATCACTGAAATATTCATGAGACAGTTATAGCCATTTAAAGCATCCTTCCATTATTTCTCCATGCCCCATTTCCTTTAAGCACGGCAAATGCACAAGTTGATCACCTGTTCATGACAGCCCAAAGAACAAAAAGCATTACAGTATCATCATACATTCTGGCCACATTTCATAATCTCAGTGAAAAGAAGATTTAAGCAATTCTCAGTCTGCTCTGAAATGGGAAACTAGGTTTAGCATGTTCCATCCTTGGCCTGTATGAGTTACAAAAGGGGTGTCCAAAATAATAATCTCTCTTCAACAGGGTTTGCGTGACAAAACATTAAAATGTATTCCATTGTACAGGAGTGTTTTTAAAAGACTATTTAAAAGGTTGGAGGCATAAATACACGAAGATGCTAACTTACAGCACTTTTAGATTAGCTCCAATGGCTGTGATAAGACATCAGTATGGCTATACCCAAGGAGAACTGGTTGTGATGTTATACCCCATATTCTTCATAGAAATATTGTTGTGATATGAATATGGCATAACTAAGATATGTTTTATGCAAGATTGGTCATGTGAAGTATCACTGAAAAGGTTATGATCTACTGAATGTGTTTATCCAATTTGTATACATGTATCATTTCTGTATCTGAAGATAGGAATATTGACTATGTAACAATTACAACTGTGTATGTACTGTCTGGTGGGAAAATGCCCACCAGACAGTAGGCAATTAGCCTGAATGACCCATTTCAGAAGGACAATGGGACTTTGAACATACTAATCTCCCACCATCCTGAGGAGCTTCCTGGGATGTTGCTTTGACACTGCAGGGTCATCTGATGATGTCACCTGGTATGGAGTACTACCTTGAAAACTGCTAGTATTTTTCCACTGGAAACAAAGGGTTCCTACCTTATGCAGATTCTATTTAATGCTGGGGAGTAAATCAATCAGCACTTTTCTCCATTGTCTCCTGGTCCAAGAAGGAAGATTACTAAAAAACACCTGAAGGGAAAGGCAGGGGCTGAGTCCAGGCTGAGACAGGGATCCAGTCTGTAAAGAGAAATAACTGGAACTCTAAGCTACAGAACTGTGCAACCTACGTAAAACAACATGTAAGGTGAGAAATTACATTTTGTAACCTGTTTCTTAAGCGTATTAAGCTTAGCTTTGTTTTATTTGCTCAGTAATCTGCTTTGTTCTGTTTGATATCCCTTATAAACACTTAAAATTTACCTTTTGTAGTCAATAAACTTATTTCTTCTTTATTTCAGAACCTAGTTTGTGCCATTCATTTCTGGGGGTTGGGGAAAAGCTGTGCATGTCTCTCTCCACATTGAGGGAGAGGGTGAATTTTTTCTGAGCTTGCACTGTGCAGATCTTTCTATACAGCTCAATACAATATTATTTTGGGTTTAAAGCCCAAAGGTGGTGTGCACGAGAGTGCGGGGAAATCCCCAAGCTGATTCCTTCCACACACAGCTGATCGCAGTGTCTCTGTGTCCATTTGCAGCGGGTGTGCCCCTACCTGTGTGTGCGCGCGCTGGAGAAGGCTTGAGGGCCTGGCACAGCTAGGACAGGGTGAGGAAACCCAGGCTGGTGGGACGGGCAGAAACAGTGGGACCCCAGCACGTCAGGTGGCATCCCAGACGTGGGGGGGTTCAACCCATCACACTGGTTTAGCAGCCTCAGCTGTAAAGGACCTGGCAAAGGTGAAACTATATACACCAGTACAGATTTATCAAACCTGCATACTTCTGATCCTCTTGTATGGATCTGAAATGTGGACATTGCTTAAACAAGACATCAGGAAGCTGGAGGCATTTCATCTGTGTTGCCAACAGTGACTCCTGGGTATAAGATGGTTTGATTTTATCACTGATAGGGATGTATCATTGAGAACTGTCCTCAAGGAGACTGAAGACATCATTGGCCAACATCAGCTGGGCCTTTTTTGGTCATGCTGCCCGCATCACAGACAACAAGGCTGTACATTAAGCTCTGAAGATCAAAACTTCAGGTCAGGAGGGGACACTGCCTGGTCACCCATGATTAACCTGGCTGCATTCAATCAGTAATAACCCTATGGAGCTCTTAGATGCTTGGAACAAAAGCTATACAGTGTCGTCATGGGCACCCTGTGCTACGGACCTTCTTTTGTTGTTATACCAACAAAGCTTTTCAGTGAATTGCGAAAATAACTCACATGGTGAAGTAAGAACATTTCCAAGCCAAGTATTTGTAACAGGTTGCCCCCTCTTAAGATGCCACTTGGTGTGCAAAGATACCACTGAGCCCATCTGTACTGCCACTATGGGCCCCCTTTAGCCTATCTTGCTGAGCCAGGCTCTTAAGCCTCCTCTTGGCACACACACAGACAGGGCCACACCCTGTTGCAGAAAGACATAGACACAGAGATCAGCTCTGGGAAGATTCAGCTTAAGGAACTTGGCCCAGCACTCAGGTGTCCATCTTCCTTGGAGTGCAGACCCAAAAGGTTTATTGTCCTGCACTGTAGAGAAATCTATACAATGTAAGCTCAAAGTCACTTCCTCCTTCAAAGTGGAGGAAGATGTGCACAACTTCTCCCCCTGCCACCCAAGTTAGAAATTACAGAAACTGGGTTTAATAATAAACATAATGAATTTTATTAATTATAAAAGGCAGATTTTAAGCGGTTAAAGGGGTACCAAACAGAACAATGCAGATTACTGAGCAAATAAAACAAAACACGCAAACTAAGCTGGATTCACTAAAGAAACAGGTTACAAAATGTAATTTCTCACCCTAAAATGTTGAATTAGGTAAGATGCAGAGTTTCTGTAGCTTAGAATTCTGGTTATTTCTTCTTACAGACCAGACCCCTGTCTCAGTCTGGACTCAGCCCTGCCTTTCCCTTCAGGTTAGTCTCTTTTGTCCCTTCAGGTTCTTTCAGCAGTCCTTCTTGGGTAGGCCATGAGGAGAGTCTCATTTGCCCTCCTCCGGCCCTTAAATAAGACTTACATAATGTGAGAAGCCTTTTGTTTCCCAAACTTGATCTCCCCCTCATGTGAGTGGAAAATTACTAGAAGTTCAAAATAGTGTTTAGTACCAGATGGCAGGACCACCTGACCTAGTAGTGTCAGAGCTAGTCTCAGGACAACTCTCAGGGTACATCTATACTTACCCGCTGGTTCGGCGGCCAGCAATTGATCTTCTGGGATCGTTTTACCGCATCTTGTCTAGACGCGATAAATCGATCCCGGAAGTGCTCGCCGTCGATGCCAGTAATCCTGCTCTGCGAGAGGAGTAGGCGGAGTCGACGGGGGAGCCTGCCTGCCACGTGTGGACCCGCGGTAAGTACTTTTAAGTTCGAACTAAGAACTAAGTTATTCACGTAGCTGAAGTTGCGTATCTTAGTTCGAACTGGGGGCTTAGTGTGGACCAGGCCTCAGAAAGGAGAGAGATTAGTATCTTCACAGTCTTGTTGTTTCTTCCTAATGGGCCATCAGCCCTGACTGACTTTTTCATTGTTATACCTGAAGGACTAGTTGTGGGTGACACCCAAAGTAGCACATTTGAAATACAGATGCATGGTCAATATTCCTAACTTCAGATATGATACAGGTAATGATACAATGACACAAATTAGATAATTACATTCAGTAAATCATAACCTTTCCAATGATATCTTACATGAGCCATCTTGCATAAAGTAGATCTCAGTTATGTCATATCCATATCATCAGCATAGTTTCATAAAGAATATGAAATGTAACATCACAGTATTTACCTTCAGTGTGTGACAGCCTTTAGGTTCACCTACAAGAATGAGTGCGATTCCCCACTCACTTAGACTTAGGCATGTGCTTAAATACCTTGATGTATCACACCTCTTATTTCCTTGTATAAATCACGCAATGCAAAGGCCATTGATGAAAAAGAAAGACAGAAGACTACGCTTTTGTAAATGCCTTAAGCAAGGGAATCATTTACTACATTATGCATCCACTTAACACATTTATTATGGATGAGGCTCAAAGAGAACAGCAAGCAGAAAATACTAAACAAATTATTTGCATATCATATATTGTAGCTATAATTACTGAAACCAGCAGGTTAATAAAACCTGTTTCGCAGTAATGGGAAACTATTCTTTTATGGAAAAAGTCTGTAGAACACAATAGAAAGTGTTAGCTTTTCTATAGCCTATTTTAAAAGCATACTATAGACCTTAATACAAAATTGTACCCTTGCTATAGAATTAGGTTGGACTACCCTATAGAAGGTATCATTTTTGAATAACATTCTACAGCTTTTGAGAGTTATTTTCTATAGAAAAGTTTTCATCCCTATTAAATTCTACAGGATTTCCCCCACAGAGTTGTTCATAAAATGGCAGCCTTCACATGGGTAAACATGGAGACCCAATACCCACCAGATTGCCTATAATCACACCAATCAGCTCAAATGTGTTTTTTATTATTATCATGCATAGCACCAAGTAACAGCAGCTGACAGCATCAGCAGGCAGCCAGACCATGTAACTGTGAAAGTTTCATTGATATTGGGAATGCAGCCGAGAATCCTGGGAGAGATAAACCATAACCAGAGATAAATCTGAGGGGATGAGGAAAAAAGAACATTCGCCTGCCTCAGATGCGAGTATTACGCCACTTACACAATATCTAATAGTGCTTTAAGTGAGGTTTCAATTCCCATGCATGCCTCACAGCCCTGGAATGGTGTTTTCATTAATGCAGAGTGTAATTACCCTGCTCTGAACACGCCTCCTGAAGCACCTGGTATCTGCCACAGTTGGAGACAGGCTAGAAGAACCATTGGTTTGACCTACTATGACAGTTCTTATGTCCTTAAGCAGCACCACATCACAAGACAGAAGTCCCTTACACCCACATGCATTATCAACTTCTTTTTTATCCTAATCAAAAGTGAGTCATACACGCTACCTGTCACCAACCCAACCTGCATATCCTGGAAGGAGAAATACCACCATTCAACCCTAAATCCAATATTCGCTGCACTCCCATTTGTGGAATTAAATCTCTCTCTAGTTGACAGGATGCTTTTGCCACAGGTTTCATAAATAACTGAATCAAAAGAAAAGAAATGTAGCCAGTGACAAGCAAAAATAAATAAAAAAATGGGACCCAAATGAAAGCAGTAAAAGAAGTAAGAAAGAGCTGAATAAGCCCTGATACATATTACTCTGATTTTTAGACAGCAGTTTTTGTTTTCACAGAAAAGTAGGAATACAGGCAGCTAAATAATTCTAACCATTAATCTAATGCCTCCATACAAGGCAGTCAAATTTTGTTACTAGCTTTTATACTACACTTAACTTTCAATTTGTTGAGATGTCAATCTGGGAGGATTTGTTGGAAGCAATGAGGTGAGATGACTCCAGCAATTACCAGCAATAATGGATTACTGCAGCTGACAAACCTGTAAACTAAAAATGCTTTTCTTTTCATTAGGGGAATGAGCTTTAGAGAAAACAATGCCCCAGTGACTAAATATCGGAGAAGCAAGTCGTTCCTAATACCTATGGAAAATTTAAACAGCAGTCTTTCTGAAAGCCTGTGAAATAATCCCCAACATGCATTGGTTAAAACAACTAGTCTACACAACTCCTTTCTAAAACAGATATCATTCTATGCCCATGGAATTGTCTTTACATACAGCTGGGTAAACAATTCACAAAGAATAAATCCGATTCATTTTACCTCTTCCTGTTCATGAATTGTCTATGAGTAGATGACAAGCTTCTCGAAGGTTTTCATTAGCTGACACCACTGTGTGAATAAGCTTGAATTAGCTCTTTTCTGAGCAGCTGGCTGGAAGGATCCAATATTTGAGATTATGCAGCCTGAGCAAAAACTGTTACAATCAGGTTTCTGGTGTGATTATTATTTATTTGCATTACAATAGTGCCTAGAAGCCTCAGCCAAGCTGAGGCCTGATCATGCTAGATAGACGCTTTACTGCTATATAGTGACAGGTTTCCCCCCCACCCCACCCCAAAGACAGTATAAATTCAGAATTTGTTTTCTGAAAGTATTCTACAATATTCACTTAAAATGTTGATCAAGGGGCAGCATTCCTATCAACAAGTTCATTTGTTAGATTCTAGTCACAGAAAGTTAACACGAGAGGGGCGCAAAAACAGTCCAAGCAAATTTGTTTAAAAATGTAAACAGATACATACAGAAGTGGAGTGTGAGGAGGGGTTTTTTGTCTTGTTGGTTTATTCTCATCCTCCTCAGTATTTGCCATCACTGAGCTCCAGTCTTTCATTAGCCTTGCTTAAAACTAGTACGATTCAGGGCTGAGACCGCTGGATATCAAGATATTCCTAAAAACCTCTACTTATTTCTAAATCACAAATTGATAGACATGCTTGGTGACAGATCTGGCAGTTTCCTGGACAAACCTTACTGAATCAAGTTAAACCTTGTTGATTTAAGTTTAAGTATCTTAGGAGTTCATTGTATTAAAAATGCAAATATTTATGTATGATAGTGGGATTCTGTGCACTGCTTCATTTGTGCCAGGGCTTGCTGGGGCTGACCCCAGCACCTCTAGGCTTGGCAGTTTATAGCCCCGGCACTTCTGGGCTCCTGGCCAGCAGCAGTGCAAAAGTAAGGGTGGCAATACCATACTATACCACCCTTACTTCTGCCCCGTTGCTGGCAGCAGCACTGCCCACCCAGCAGCCAGCTGCTCTCCAGCCACCCTGCCAGTGCTTAATTTGTGCCAGGATTTAGCCCCAGCAACTCTCATTCCAGATTAAGCACTCATTATATGTAACATCTCTAGGAGGAAGACCTGACTAATGTAAACCCTGGGAAGTGTTATGAGCTGCAAAGGACTATTTGAAACAATGTGAACTTTTAAAGTTAAGGGGGTTTCCCAGGAAATCTCTAGGGGGAAGGGTATGCAAATACAACTCCTTCAGTTATGCAAAAACCCAGCCTTTTGATGCTAAACCTAGAGGAGAAACCCATTGTCTGTGAATTACCAATTCCCAGATCAAAGACCCAGGCTGTATAAAGGAGGAACTAAACTTTTCATGAAAGTTCTTGTTCTGATCTAACAGCTGCCATAACTTTGTGACCATAGAAAAACCCATGTGGGTTTTGTTCATCAGCCAGAGCCTTCGCTGGAGTTCGGGTGATCTCTGGTAACCCTACTAACATGCATGTAGGGTCTTTTATTGTTTTTAATATGTTTTCACCTTAAGAATAAATGTGCTTGCTTAGAAAGAGCAGTGAAGTAGCTTAACTGTGGGCAGTTACACTGTTCATAGTCTCTGAAGAATGCAGGCAAAGCAGGCCTGCTGATGCAGTCTGACTTGCTGTGGAATTCCCAGCGTAGGCAGGGAACTGTGCAGCCTGGAAATACCCCAATCAGGAGGGAGAGAGAGACGTGTCTACGCCCAAAAGAAGTGACTTCTGGGGGTCCAGAAGACTATGAGTGGGTGGCGTTGGTGGCCCACAGAGGGGGAATACAGGTGCAGTTGCCCTGAACTATGACAATGCTATTGTAGTAAGAGAAATGGTAAAAGGTAAAAACGTAAGTATTCCTGTACTACATCAGAGCAGACATCCACCTAGTCCCATATCCTTTGCCTGCAGTGGTCAGCACCAGATGCTTCAGAGGAACATGTAAGAAAATCCTGCGGCAGGTAATGACAAAATAACCTGCATTTAACCCACATCAGCAAGTGGTTATCTTATGTCCTGATGCATGAGGATTTGTGGACTTGATACTACAAGGTGCTGAGCTCTCAGGCCCTGATCCAGCAAAGCACTCGAGCACATGCTTAACTTCAACCCACTGACCACATTAACAACATATGCCAGTACAGTATCCTGAGTCACCTCCTTTTCACCCAAAAGAGAAATAACCTGCTCCTGGAATCCATGTCTTTCTGGACTACCTGAATGCAGGACACTGTAGTTTGGGGCTATCCTAGAGCATTAGGGATCTCAAGTCCTACTGTGCACCCATAGAATCTGGTTAGGCCTTATTAAAGCTAGTCTATAAAGAATATGCAAGTCTAACTTTTTATGTGATGAGGGTCTGTATGTGATTTCTTTAAGAGCAAAAAGGCTGTGCACTGGGGTACCCTTAGGATGACCCTTTAAATCCTTCTAAGCCACTCCGTGGCAGCCTCAAAAGCCCCACAGCTTCTGCACCCTTGCTATGCAGAGAATGGCAAATGGCTACGCACAGCCATGGAGATCCATTGCTCCTGTCCCATTCCCAGACATCTCTTTGGATACACATGGCTCACAGGGGCATGCACTGCTGCATGGGACCCACATTCCACCAGAGGCATCCTGGTCAACTGCTGTTGAGGATTTGGGAAGTCAGGGCGGGAGGCAGGATTTCCACATTTTTATTTTCTTTAAAAGTGACCAAACCTGTTTGGAAAAAACAGCAAGTTTTAGCCTGTAGAAAGTCCAATAAAGGAGTGTATTCTATTACATATGGCTGAGTTTCATTAAAATCAGTGGAGTAAGTGGAATTAAACAAGAAAGAAGAGACTTTCAATGGTCACTTGGTCACATTTAAAATGGAAACAGGACGGCGCTTTACCTACCGCAGAGATTAAATAAAAAAAATAGGGAAGTTTATGGAATATATAGTCCACCAAGCAACTGTAGCATAGCAAAAAAAAGCTAGTATTCAGTGTAACCAGCTACCATTGCACCTTCATTTCCATGTGCTAAAAGACAACACAAGTTCAGTGGAGCAATCATTTGAAGTCTAATTTATTCTGAAAAAGTTAGGGGGGTTTTTTTGTTTTTTTTTTTAGATTTGCATTTTACCTTTTCTACTAATAAAACAGCCCTACAACTTCTCCCTGTCCCATGCTCCAACATCACTTCTTCCATACAGAAATATGGGGAAAGCAATCATAATCCTTGAAATGTATTTTAAAGATTTAAACAAACAGAAGCACAGATGCCCAATTGCACTGAGAAAATGTATCATGTCAGAAGACTTGTTAGTATGCAGCATAAACAGGGATGTCATGTTTGAAAACACGTTAGCTTGTCACAGGCAACCCTATTTAACATGTTTTTAAAATGTGATGGGCCTTTTTCTAATGCCAAAATTGTGTTGAACGTTAGCTTAAGAAACATGTTAACTAACAGGATGTGTTATTTCAGGACACAAGGCCAATGAGATATCTGACTTCCTAATGAGCTACTTGTTTTTATGCAGTGGTATTGTAGCCCTACTGGTCCCAGGATATTATAGAGATAAGGTGGGGGAGATAATATCTTTTATTGGACCAATTTCCGTTGGTGAAAGAGACAAGCTCTCAAGCTTACACAGGGTTTACAGCTCTCTTTGCAGCCCAGGCCTCAGCCCAAGTGTCTACACCGCAATTTTACAGTCCAAGCCCTGCAAGCCCAAGTCAGCTGACAGGTTTAACTGCAGTGTAGACATACCCAAAGTCTCACTCCTTCCAGGGGTTTCGCTTTGTTAACAATGAAACTAACTTCACAACAAAGTTCAGCTCAAGAATTTTCCCCTATTTACTATCTGAAATCACTCCCATCTTCCTGATATCCAAGCGGGTTGGCAGGCTTCTTGGTTCAGTGAGTCAACACAATCCATTTAACCTTTTGCCAGGGGGATCACCGCCTAATCACAGGGGTGCAATGTTTTCAGGTAAACAACTGCCAGTCAGTTACGGACACCTGTTCAGTAACTGCTAAACTTCAATTATATTTTACAAAACAGCAAATTACAATCCTCTGCCTTTGTTCTTAGAAGCAAAGTTTTTCTAATCAATCCCACAGCTGGGCACAAAGCAGCCTACATGATTATTTCTCTGCATGCCCCAGGGAACCTATAATCTAATCTATAAAGATCAGTTCAGCTACTAGAAGTTGCATTTGTGCTCCTTATAGAGCCAACAGTCAAGGTTACAGGGTTTCCTTACTCATTACATTTCTTTTTACTCTGCTCGCAAAGCTAAGCTATACAAGGCACCTGATTTTTTTTTAATTTTAAGTTATCTTTGCACACGAGTTCAACATGCATAAGTTGTGTGAACAGCTTCCTAGGTCAAATAGGAGAATAGGGTCAAACTTTCAAAAGTGGCCTCTCAGTGCCTACCCAAGATCACAATGAATAAATGGCAGAGGGTAGAATAGATTTGCTGATTTCCAGCAGGCTCTGAGGTGCCAACCTTGATTGAGAGAGCCTTCAGTTCCACTTGTAAAATTGGTCAAAAATACCTGTATCCAAAAGTGTTAAGATTTTTCAGCCAGCTGGAAAACTTGCTGTGGTGGGGCTGGGTTGTTTGCTAGTCTTTTGAAGTTTAGACCAACTTCAGAGTGCAAATTTCTGTTAGTTATGTGTATTAGCAGGTCAGTACCCAAAACAGCTTCACAATAGTTTAAGGAGACTGACATTTTTTGAGAGTGACTGAGAGAGAGAGAGAGAGAGCACGCGCGCGCGAGCGGTCACACAAATAAACTCCCACACTTACCCAAATCTGAGACCAAACAGTTGGTAAATGTATTTAAATAGCTTGAAGAGTATTTCTATAATTTTATAGTCTGATGATTACTGTCTGCAAAAATTCTTTTTTCAGCCAGTTTTTAAAGGTACTGACCTAAAGTAATCCAGTATATCTTTCATTAACTCCCTCTTTTTCCATAATAACAAATATAATTACCAGCAGTATTTTATGCTTGAATACCTATAGTACCACTGCTCCTATGTTTATTTCCTGCCTTTATTTTTCTGTGTGTATCATTAATCTGGTGATTCTAAATGGAAATAATCCAGCCAGCAAACTCTAAAATCCGTATCAGCATGTGGTTCTATATAAGCACTTAATCTATGCCATTTTAATATGCACTATAAACCTTTAAAACCAAGTTACCAAAAAAGTGGAGTGCTCGGATATGTGGAAAGATATAGAGGAGAGGTGAAGGACATTATTAGGTAAAGGGAAAAAAAATCTGAATATAACTGGCAGGGAGACACCACTGGAAATTTTTTTTTTTTAAACTTTTAAAAATATTTTGATTTTATGTAAAATCCACTTCCATCTTAGGTCCCAAACCCCACTGACTCAATTTTCATTTCATACCTGCCTAATTACTCCCGATTTACCACTTTTGTATGTGCATTCAGAATCTGACCCACTGACTTTGAATTGCTTACAGGATAATACCAACGTCTCTAAATGCAGTGCTCAGACAAATGACTGTGATTCACCCCCTCAAATGGAGATGAATGAGGAGTTCAGTTATTACTTTAAAAATAGTTACTTTTAAACTTGCTTTGGCTGATAAAAGATGGGAACATTAAAGAAAGTCTGTATACCCTTTAGAGATGGCATTTGAGCTAATGCCTTGTCCTTTCGCCAAGGCACGTATTATTAAAAATCATTGGCATCTGAAGGCTTCCAAAAGTTCAACAATCCAACACACACAAAAATCTCGATTGTCACAGCTCAGCCCCAAGTGTGAAATGTCCTATTTAAGGTTTATCAGGATGCATTAGCAGAACAGTGGGAAACCTGCAGTGCTATAGTTTGCTTCATATCATGTGAATGTTAACAACTGGCATGGGGATAAAATACAGAAAAATCTATATCCCCTCATTTCTTGCACTGTCATCTCTGATCTTTTGCCATAAAAACTATTTGATTTAGATCCTTTTTCCTTTGAACACAGTTCTACCAAAAGAAAAATAAATAAAGGCTTGAGGAAAAAGTGTTGATCTTTTAGTGCCCAATCCTGCGTGATGCCAAGTTGTTCCTGCTTGGTGCCATCATCAGCCATTTAACTAAATTCAACCTAGCCCCCTGGTTGAATTTACCTTGCAAGGATCTAGAGACAATTCCCAAAAAAGGAACCACACAAAGTATCACTCATCATTAGAGCCAAATTTGAAGCACGCCTTAAAGGTGCTGGAATGTTCAGATATTTATTTTCCCCCATATCAAATTTCTGACCACCATATTAAAGAGATGTTTGGGGCTTCATCAGAAAATCTTTTACAACAGGGTTCTATCCCAATATTTCAGATTAAAAGAGGCTTGGACAATCAGCATAAAAACATCCAAACTGAACCCGAACCTCAACTCTGAACCTTTCAAACCAATGCCCCAATCCAGCAGTGAGCTCCATGTGAGGGGGAAACTCTGTTCCCCTCACAGAGCCCCATCGACTACATTGGGGTTTGACATAGGCATAAGGGTCTGCCACACGGACTTCATTTCAGGATCATGGCCTGAATGTGGTAACTACATACACAAATCATGCATGCAAATACCCACCCATTCTTCTTCTAACCATATGGACCTGCCTATGAGGACAGTTTAAATATGAAAATAGCAGAGCCAATGATGTATAAAATGGATGGCTGCAAGATTTAGACAACGGAAACTAGTTATGGTGATCAAAACTGAACTGGAAATCCAACACACTAATACCTGGCTACTCTTTTTTAAAAGTTGGCAGCAAGTAGGTATAAAGGGTTGGGGAGAATTTTAAGCAGAGGAAAGAAGCTTTTAGAATAAAGAGTTTTATTTATTTTATTATAGCTTTTTTAACCAATGAAAGGAAACCACTCTCTGTCCTTCAGCTGTTTCCAACCCCAGTTCAATTGCTGTATGACCCTAGCAATGGTAGTCATACAACAGCCTTAGTGAAACCAACCCATAGGCACTGACTCCATGGGTGCTCCGGGGCTGGAGCACACAAGGGTAAAAAATGGTGGGTGCTCAACACCCACCAGCAGTCCCCCCATCTGCTCCCCCTACCTTCCCCAGCACCTCCCGCCCACCAGTGGGCCCCGTGGATCAGCGCCTTCCCCTCCCTCTCCGTGCCTCCTGCCCGCCGCAATCAGCTAGTTTGCAGCATGCAGGAGGGGGGTAGAAAAGGGGAGGAGCAAGGACGCAACGTGCTTCAGGGAGGGGGTGGAACTGGACGAGAAGAGGCAGGGAGCTTTGGGGGAAGGAGTGGAGCGGGGGCGGGGCCTAGGGCAGAGCCGGAGGTCAAGCCCCTCCGGCATTTTGGAAAGTTGGCGCTTGTGGTGAAAACAGATTTTTCTATAGAAAAGAATCCTAACATCTATCAGAAGTAGAGTTGGCTGGAAAATAGAAATCCCTTCCCATGAAACATTTTATTTTGGGGGGGGGGAGGGGGGAGAATTTGTCCAGAATCAAGACAGTCAAAACTGCAACAACAACAACAAAATTCACAGGAAGGGACTTCAAGAAAAATTCTATTTTGGGAGTCATGGAAGGCTTTTGTTAATATTACTTTCTGCCTTCAGGCAGGCAGGCAGCCGACATCTTGATTTTCCTAACAGGAAATCCAGGTTTGGGCAAAACTCATTTTCCACAGGCAAATTCCCATTTGGTGAAAATGGCATTTTCCATCAGAAATTCCTTCCACTGAAAAATGTCCTATGCAGTAGTGGACACCTTTGGGATTTGATATTCTGAATGCATCAAATGGACAAAACTCTCCTCTAATCCAGAAGATGACCGGATCTAGATAAGTGGTGAAACCAGTGACTTGTCTGGTCATTTGTAATATCAATTTTAATGATCATCTTTTGCTGTCAAATAATTCTTGTCATCCTCTAACCCAGACATCTCCACATGCATCCTGCTGAAGTCCTCATACTCCCGGATGCTATGCAGACAGGCCACTTCCTCCTGCAGCTCTCTTACCTACTTGTGTGTAGCATTAGGAACGCATGGACTTTTAAGAATAACACAGTTTTCCTTAATCTAATTAAGTTCCTTGTTCAGTGTTGGAACAAAGCAACACTTTTTTCAGAGATTCTAAACCCCAAGGGGAGCATTGTGATCATCTAGTCTAACGTTCTGTATAACTAAGGCCATAGGACTTCCCTGAATTCATTCCTGTTTGAACGGGAGCTGATCTTTTAGAAAAATATCCAGTCTTCATTTAATGTATGTGGAGAAATCACCAACAACCCCTGGTCAATTGTTCCAGTGGTTAATAACTTTCGCTGGGTACATATGTGCACCTTATTTCCACGTTTGAGTTGTCTAGCTTTAACTTCTAGCTATTGGACCTTGTTATACCTTTGTCTACTAGAAGAGCCCTCTATTTCTATCATTGCTTACTGTGATTCTTTACCCCTGCCATAGGAGAACACACGTCAGGATTTTAAAGAGTTTGCTATGAGGGGCCTTACCTCTTTGACGAGAGAGCTAACTGTATTCATTAAATCATTTCTAGGGGATAATTAGCCAGACCTCCTAATATATGTGATGTCTCAGCAAGAATATTGGAGAATGAAATCACCCTGGAAGAACTTCAGAGAATCATTAAATGCCTCAAGGCAAATAAAACCTTAGTCCTGATGGTTTCTCTCTATTAATTTTTATCAATGTGTTTCTTAAAGAGCAGCTGCAATGTTAAGGAATATATTCAGTGAGATGGCCACACTCAGAAGCAGGACACAGATAAGAATGAACCCAACCATCCCACTCAGAAGCCACAGCAGAACACAGCCACCTTTCATCACAGCAGATAGGAGGAGAGAAACAGATTTAGCACCAGGCTGTATAAGTAGCATATACAGGAAGGGGCACAGCAAAGTAAGGTTTTCTTATTCTTGAAGACAGGTTAGGGTATTAAGTTGAAAGGGATTTCCACAATAGCGGAGACAGGTTGGTTGAAGAAACTACAGAAGGACTCCGCTCACAAAGAGTGAGAAGCTCAGGTTTCTGGAATCATCTCTTCCACATTTGAAATGCTCCCAGACATTTCCACTGTCACTCCAATAGTAGCACTCAGGGCCGGCTCCAGGCACCAGCCGACCAAGCATGTGCTTGGAGTGGCACCTTGTAAGGGGCAGCCAATCTTGGGGGGGGGGGAGGTGCTTGGGTGTTTGTTTGGGGGTTTTTTTGGTTTGGCGGGGCGGCGCTCGAGGTTTTTTGTTGGTGATGGTTTTGTTTCGGCAGGGCGGTGCTAGGGGGTGGGTTGTTTTTATTTCGGCGGTGCGGCGCTGGGGGGGTGTTTCGGCAGGGCAAGGCAGTGCTTGGGGGTGTTTCAGCGGGGCAGCGCTGGGGGGGTGTTACAGCCTGGCGGGGTGGTGCTGGGGGGGGGGTGTTACGGCGGGGCGGCACTCTCTTTTTTGCTTGTGGCAGCAAAAAAGTTAGAGCCAGCCCTGGTAGCACTATAAGATAACTCCCCCTTGCAGAAAAAAGATCTAGTAAGGATTGGGGGAGATTTTTTTAGCAAGCACTCTAATGTAGAAAGGGAGGTCTCAGTGCATCAGGGTGAGCTGACTGAGACTATGGTAGGGTAAAGAATGATGGCAAATGATTGGGGAAATGGAAGGGGAGCCTTGATTTAGAGAGGGATGGGGCAATGAGGAGATCTTGTGGAATGTGACGTAATAGAAAAAGACAGCTTGAGAGGTTGTTAGAGAGGGCTGAAAGAAGGCATGAAAGATCAGTTTTGTTCTGCTGGAGTAAGGAATTGTCTGCTTTGGGGGGGGGGGGGGCGGCTCTATGTATTTTGCCGCCCCAAGCAGGGCAGTCAGGCGGCTTTTGGCAGCACGCCTGCGGGAGGTCCGCTGCTCACGTGGATTCGGCGGCATGCCTGCGGGAGGTCCGATGGTCCCACGGCTTCGGCGTACCCGCCGCCCAATTGCCACCAAAGCCGCGGGACCCACGGACCTCCCGCAGGCATGCTGCCGAAGGCTGCCTGAGTGCCACCCTCACAGCGACCGGCATGCCGTCCCCCACAGCTTGCCGCCCCAGGCATGCGCTTGGTGCGCTGGTGCCTGGAGCTGCCCCTGTTTAGGGGAGCAAATGGGACATTTTGGTCTGGTATGAAATACTCATACATGTTTTTTCTAATACTGAGCTTCAGAGAGTTTTATTTGTATTTCGCCAGTTTGAGAGGGGAAAATCGTAAATTTGACCTCCACTTAATTCATCTCAGGAAACAGGTGATGATAAACCCAAAAGGACAAAAATGAAACCCATACAGAAGATTAGTACAAACTTAACATTTATCCAATAAACACCTCACATTTCTAAATTAGAAGGTCAAAATCTTTAGCGGAAGAAATGAAACAATCATAATGAGCAGTCAAATTTCATTTTATACTCCAGTGATAATTCCCAGACAAGTCAGCCATTACTAGCAATTACTGATCATTTATTTTTGTTAACAGACTGGGGGAAAAGAAAAATTGCAAATCGAGAGCCTGATTTTAAAAAACAAACAAACAAACACGCACACACCATTTATGTGGTGTTAAAAAAAGTTTTCCAATAGATCTTTATAAGCAGAAGAAAGTCTGCATTTGACACCTAACTTGAAAGAAAAACGAGGACACTTCACAGGTGCTGGTACTGCAGATAAGCAAAGTATCGCATAAGATATCCCAAAGCTCTCTGTTTCTGTTTGAATTGCAATTATATACAATATGCACATGCAGCATATATACTCCCACATCCCCACAGAGGAATACTGTATCTAGCCAGGTGCTTTTATATCCCTCATCACCACAGCACTCGAGTGCCTACAAGAAGTTAAAAATTCAGCAATGCACTGACAATACCACCGAGGCAGGCTTAGAGGTTTTGGTGGTATTGGGGTTTCTGTGTTTCTTAATGAACATGTGCGAGAGGGGTACCCACTGCAGAAACACTTGTCCAGGGGTGGCCAACCTGTGGCTCCGGAGCTGCATGCAGCTCTTCAGAAGTTAATATGCGGCTCCTTGTATAGGCACTGACTCCGGGGCTGGAGCTATAGGTGCTAACTTTCCAATGTTCACTGTTCAACCTCTGCCTCTGCCACAGGCCCTGCCCCCACTTCACCCCTTCCCCCCAAGGCCCAGTCCCTTCCCGCCCCCTTCTCCAATACTGCCACACCCTCACTCTCTCCTCACCCCCCAGAGCCTCCTGCATGTGGCACAGGGATGGAGGGGAGGCGCTGATCAGCGGGGTGGCTGGCAGGCGGGGACTGCTGACATAATACTGTGGCTCTTTGGCAATATACATTGGCAAATTCTGACTCCTTCTCTGGCACAGGTTGGCCACCCCTGACTTGGGCTAAGAGGCCAGTTTTGGCTTTAGCTGAATGCAGTGAGGCTACATCAGGGCTGGGTCTAACGATCTAATGGTCAGAGCTGGAGTTGAGAGTCTGGCCAAGAGTCAGAGATGGATTCAGAGGCCAGGGGCAAGGATCAGGAACAAGACAGGGAAATTAGGAGTCAAGCAAGAAGACAGGTTCTAATGTATCAGCCACAGCCAGGTGAAGCTCAGCTGTGGACAACTTCCTATGCCTCTCTTTGCATTTAAATAGGAAGCCCTGACCAATCAGGATTCACAGTGTTCCTCTAAATCAGGTCTAAAGAAGACCTCCCTCGTTTAACTTTGGGTTTTATGGTCTCTCCTGCCCAGTTGGTTAGCAGCAAGCCGCTGGGTGGCAACTAGGAACAGTGTAGAGGTTCAAGATCCTCAGGGTCATGGCAGGCTGGTGGTTATTCATTTCTTTCTGACAGAAAATTCCTTACTCTCAGTCCCTCTTTATTCCCTTCAACAGTTTTTGTGTTTGCAAGAGATACAGACGGCATGCATGTGTGCACCGCGTGCCTGCCACTAGATGATAAGATGATTCATTATTCCTGAATGCTTAGGTAACAGACACAGTAAAATGGTAAAATACTTATAGGGAAACCACTAACAAGGGGTGTAGTGCTTTTTGTGACCCATGGAAATCTCAACGGTTTATGCCATGCACATTTAGAAATGTGTCTCATACTGTCCAATTGCAAATTGTGTTGGGGGGAAATTCTGAAAGGGGTTTGAACCTGGTCTCTGTATCACAATGATTTGGTGCACACAGGATCCAACATATTCAAAGTGGATAGACCTCTCTTTAGTCCCCGGACAGGTGCAGCATGGACAGCAGCCATGCAACCTTCCCCACGCTCTACATCTGATGTAGCTAAACTCTGACCCAAATGACCCACCTTCAGCAGTTTAACTGTGCCCATTTAATGTACGGCCTTCCTGCTCAGTCACCAAGAGGCCAATAAGCTCTTATCATGATGGTGATTTTTAAGTTGAGGACGCCAGTCCACTGGAAAGTAGATTGAGCCCACCAACTTGTTTCTCATTGGCCACTGAGCAGCAGTTAGGTGCTTAAGTGAAATGACAGAGTAACAAAATAGATACAGTTGTGTCATTGTATAACAAAATGAGCTTATTTAAAGAAAAAAAAAAAAAGACCACTAGAGACTCAGGTATGGCAAGATTTGGTAGGACAGGAATGCAAGTCACCACAACACCAGCGAGGGCTGGACTTTCAAAAAAGTGACCTAGTGGTGAAATAATCTATCCCTTTATCAGTGTGCGACCCCTCCCGGGGGTACCAGGGCTGTGAGGCACCTCCCTACCACCAGCTCTTAACATGAGGGAGTCTTGTCTGTGCCTGGCAGCGGTCAGCTCTCCCCGTCACACAGGCAACGCACTCCCCTCTCAGCCCCTGCAGGCTTCAATCTCCCTCATGAAAGCTAGGAATAGGCACACTCCAACCCCTGTGGCCTCCTAATGTCCCCCTGTGGTGTCCAACCCCTGGCCCACTGGACACTCACAGAATTACCAGGCACGCTGTTTCCAAAGGAACAATACACCACAGTTTAGTAGTTCACCTTAGAACACAGCTCCACTTAACACACAGCGTTTCGCTTTAGTTAACAAAGAACAGAGCAAACAAATGATAGCAAACAAATACCGGAAACAAAAGGATTTGATTTTATATGTAACCCTCTCATGCATTCTAGAGTCTAAATTCAACCAACTTGTCTAATAAGTTACCCCTAAGTCCGTCTCACAGCATTCTTCAACCGGGATGGCGGAGACCCTTCTTTCATGAAGCCAACCCTGCTGGCAGCTTGTCTCCCCTGGGTGGAAGATAACTGCGGGGAGGGGATTCACCTGCACCCCAAATATGGTTCCAAAAGTCCTGTTCAGGGGTAAAGAGAATGAACAGCCCCTGGTGTTATTGTTTTCTCCTTCAGCCCCCCAGCATAACCTATTGATTAGCATTTTGCTCAGATTGTAACTGAACATCCATTGTGAAGCATACAGTGCTCAATGTGCACATGATCAGCCCAACAAAGAGAAACATCACTTTCCTCCTGCCTGGCAGGAGTATGTGGATCGCCATTTGGTGTCCTGCCTTATATCACAGACCTAGAGAACGCCTCATTTTCCATACATACATCTCACAAGGATTATGAAAACAACAAGGAGTCTGGTAGCATCTTAAAGACTAACAGATTTATTTGGGCATAAGCTTTCGTGGGTAAAAACCTCACTTCTTCGGATGCAGGTTTTTACCCACGAAAGCTTATGCCCAAATAAATCTTTTAGTCTTTAAGGTGCCACCAGACTCCTTGTTGTTTTTGTAGATACAGACTAACACGGCTACCCCCTGATACTTGACAAGGATTATGATGACCCATGTGACACTGGCCTTCCTTAGAGACCTTACCTGACATTCTTTGATTAACTAGTATGTAGTATTCAGACCCAGGGGATCTCTGAAACCCTGATCACCCCTGGGCCCTCTGCCAATTGGCACAAAGAAGTCCCTGTGTCACATAGTCCTCAAAGCCCGCTTTTCTTCTCCTCACAAAGCCATATAAATAGCAAAGGCCTTGACTCAGCTGACTAGAGTCAGCACCAAACATGGTTACTGATTTCTTGGATGGTCATGTCAGGAACAGAGATGCTATAAGAATCAGGTTTAAACTGTTACAATATCACAGGAGAGGAACAGGCTAGAAAGCAGGTCTAAGCTACAGTAATCTAAGCAGCTAAAGGAACAGGATCCGTACCTAAGGCAATGGGGGGAGGGAAGTAAAGCATGCTTCAGCTTGCCAACTTCATCACTTATGAAACAGTGTGCTCACTAGTCAACCGTACATCACAGACCTTCTGATAACCAATAATACAGCTAATGACTGAGATTTTTGAACATGGGAGTCTGTGTTTAGGCATATAGATAACCAACCTGATTTTCAAAAGAGATGAGTACCTAGCAACTCCCTCTACAGTTAACAGTAGTAATTCCTCTGGGGGAAAAACCTACAGAATTTGGTATACAGACTGACCAATCCATGTTTTTACATAGGTTATTGAGTTGTGGAGATTCAGAATTCAAAGTTATTTCATAGCTACAGGATGTGATTAACAAAGAAATAGGCTCTAGACAGACGTATGCCTGAGTGGACAAACTAGCAAGGTTTGAAAGGCATCCAGAATGTGACAGAGATGCTGGACCACATATACCAGGTGACTTCAGTGGTATTTGTTTTTCAGCCCTCATGGTGAAGCACTGGAATGGGTTACCTACGGAGGTGGTGGAATCTCCTTCCTTAGAGGTTTTTAAGGTCAGGTTTGACAAAGCCCTGGCTGGGATGATTTAGTTGGGGATTGGTCCTGCTTTGAGCAGGGGGTTGGACTAGATGACCTTCTGAGGTCCTTTCCAACCCTAATATTCTATGAAATACATATACCAGCTGAAGTTCCCAGGATTGTAAATATGATTTTGTTGCAGTGTAACAGGACATTTCCCTAACACCATAATAATGGGGACTGTAGGAGTATATATCCCTGAAAGAACTCATGCATTAATATTCTGAAGATCAGATATAGGAAGGGAAATGTTTTAATTTGGGATTTCTCTCTCAGGTTATTAGGGAGCTTCTCAAATCAAGACACAGGCATAAAATAGGTACATAAAATAGGAGCTTTATTGAGCATGTCTGTACTGCATGACTATTCTCAGAGCACAGATTAAGATCCCCATGTCTCATGGGCTCATTTTAAATCCTGGGCTGAATTTTTAGGGGGCAGTCTTCTTCAGATCTGTACTTTATTGCAAAACCCTGATGAGGAACTTGGAAAGAAAAATCCCAGCAATCATTCTGGAATAAAATGCTCTCTTTTTGCAATATCTAGCTTAATATTGGCAAGAATCTTTGTGGGAGGGGACGAGTGGGGGGTAAAATAGGCATCAACAACTCTTCGTAATCTGCTGTTGAGTAAATAGGGTAATAGCAAGTCTAAAGGTCATATAAGAATGGTCATATTCATAGTTCCTCCTATGGAACCCCCTCCAATAGCAGCAAGGTAAAAGGAATTGTCTCTTTTCTTTTCTTGGTGAGTGGGATTAAATTGCTTATTTATGTCAGGAATAACTCTGTTGGTAATTCTGCACCTGATCTGTAATATCACCACATACACAAGGGGAATTAATGTACAATAGAAGCACATACAGCACAGTAGCAAAGAATGATTTAGTGAAATCATTAGTGGAACGGATGTATTTAAGGGCCTGCTGTACCTCCCTCTTCCCCCGCACGCTTTCTGTGAAGTCTTTCAAATGCTAGCATAAAGCGGCGTGTTGTGAATCTGGACACAAACTGAAAATCCTAAGTAGCTGATCTTCAAATTCAGTCACATTCTACAAACTCAAAGTAAGCAAACAGACACAGAGGCAAGCATGGTTTGCGTTCTATTATAATTTCCTGGAATTACTGACTTACGATACAAATGTTTGCCCACAAGTGTAAGAAACAGCAGTCCTCCCCATACTGCTAGTGCTTCTGACTAATGAAGACCTGCCATGGGAATCGACAGCATGGAGTGAAAATGACTATTACTCAGCTATGTTTCCATTTTTCTGTAATAACACGACATAAAAACAACATTTTTTAGCTGCTAGAACAGGTGGCATAAGAAGAAAACTAATTTAAGATCTTATTCATATGAATATTTGTAGTCCCTTTCTGCAATGATCTTCATTTCATATTAATGGAATGGATAATAAGTTGTGCTATTTTCCTATTCAAGTCCCCTGTTGTGTCCCAGAGGCACTCATACAGAGGGATAGGTATTTCTCACTCATTCTGGCATTCAAAGCACCAGGGTTGACTGTCAGATAAGTTCATTGACCACTGGGTTCCTCAAAAAGCAAGGGACTTGGATTTGGTCTCTGAAAATGCCTTTCAGCAGTGAATTTATGCCAGGTGTTTCAAGCTCTAAATGGCTCTTTGTAAACCTGTAGATAGTTCCCTTCTCAGGTTTGGATAAGGAGTCCTGCAATGAGAGTAGGTGCCCTGGGAATATGAATGGCAATTAAATAAAAACAAAAATCTATACAAAACAGTGCCACTTAAACCAGACTGAACTGACCTGGAAACTAGATTGAATCGTATTTTGCTTTAGCAGCCATATACGATGGAGTAAAGTTAAAAATATATCCTTGGATCTTGATCCATTGCTGACATTTGGCCAGAGACTGCAGCAGTCCTCCTAGCAGCCGCTCCCCTCCTCTGAAGTCAATGTATTGCATGAACTGCACAGAAGTCAGTGGCAATACAGCTGGGATGAATTTTGCCTGCTGAGTCTCAGGGAAAGGTTAGGCAAACCTCTCACGTTTTCTTACAAGGCCAACCAGCAGGAGTCACCCCAAAAGGCTCTCCACAATTATCTTCATTTCTCAGTGCACAAGAAGGAAACATTATTTCTTTCCAAGGCCAACTCTGATCTGTGCACACCCTGACTGCAGCCCTGTCAGGTGGGGTTACCCTTCAGCGGAGGAAGGAACACATTCAAAATTATGCTTTTAATAAGTATGTCGACATTTTTAATTATAGAAGAAAAATGACCCTGCAGTCTTAGAAGATATAGAAATAGAAGCATTCCATCGTCGGAACTTTATTTTCACTTGTGCTGAAGATACCCAAAGGCAAAAATAAGTAAATAAATAAATTAATGGAGATATCCCATCTCCTAGAACTGGAAGGGACCTTGAAAGGTCATCAAGTCCAGCCCCCTGCCTTCACTAGCAGGACTAAGTACTGATTTTGCCCCAGATCCTTAAGTGGCCCCCTCAAGGATTGAACTCACAACCCTGGGTTTAGCAGGCCAATGCTCAAACCACTGAGCTATCCCTCCCCCCTACAAAAAGTAAGTTTTGTATACCTTGCATGTTTTGCTTTTTACCCAACAAAATAATATCTAGAAACCACATGGGGGCTCCAAAATAATCAGGTTTACTAAACATACACAAGCATGTAAGGTTTAACTCTGTATACAAATTATTCTGACTTCTTTCTAAAACAGAACCCAGTAAGCGCCACCAGAGGACTCTCAACTATTTAAAGGAATACTACACAATTTCTATACACTATAGTAAGCACCAGTTTAAACAATTTGGATCCTGATTCTCCATTCTGATACTGTGCCTTGGTGCCAGTCTCTCAGTGGAAAGTGTCAGAATTTAAGACCAGAAGGGACCGCCCAATCATCTAGTCTGACCTCCTGTGATTGGAAACCCAGTAGATCTGGCCAACTGGGAATGTTTCCTAGTTCAGGAAGAATTCCCAGATGGCCTAGAGCTACTGTGCCCCCCCCCCCCTGTAACTTTTGGAATACGGCGTAATGCAAATAGAATGGGGTACAGCTGTAACATCTGCATGATCTATTCCTGGTGGCTGGAATAGCTGCTGGGGGTCTGGGGCACCTGGCTATAACATAAAAGCCGCAGGCTGCTCTAACTTATACTAGGGGTTGAACCTACCTCCAACAAACCCAGAAGAAGAGAGCCACAAAAAAGATAGCATAAAGCCAGATGAACACACCTCTCTCCCCATCCCCCAACCTCAGATTCTTCTCTGAGCACAACTGGACCAGACCCAAGGATCAAGACTTTTTTTTTTTAAATTAACACTAAAAACTAAATGTTACATGCAAAATTACATTTATAACCCATAGTTTTTGTCCCAAGGGCATGAGTCACGAAGCCAAGTTCATTCTTCATTCAATACTCTGCCCATGACTAAATGTGGGAATTTGTTGTTGAAGACAGAAGTGTCTCTCTCTCTCTCTCTCACACACACACAGCGCCCAGTAAAGATCCCAACATTGCAGTTTCACTTATCTTATGGACCATTACCATTGAATACTTTGTGGTACTTTAAAAGGGAATTCAGGCATACCACTCCTCACTAAAGTGGATGCTTTTTCCATGTTTCTTTACTCTGGCTTTTATTAGCAAGAGTAAAGAAATTACCCCACTGACTTCAGGTGGCTACTCTTCTGTCTATGAGTGGGAGGTCAGATCTACACATTTGTAATAACTGGAGTATGGCTAAAAGGCAAGAGGGTTGGGGCGGGGGGGACATTGAAAATACTAACTTGTTGAAAATGTGAAATGGAAAACAGCATGAGAATCAGATACAAGCATTACAAAATATACATTTCAAGAAAAAATGGTTTGGTGAAACACCAGGTCAAAAAGGTTTTGATACAGAGAACCAAATCGCATTAAAAACATCCATTTGGCCAGTCCAGAAAGTGTTTAAATTATGCACTGATGCATGCAACACAGGTCTCAGAGCTGTGGTTAGATTGAGATTTTCGACTCCAGCCTCCAAATCTGTATGCCAAATTTTACACATTCAACTAGTTGTGCCTGCAACTACACAGTCATTTTGCATATGCACTCAGCAAGTTGCCATCCTGACGACTTCATGAGCAGGGAGTGCATGTGGACAGAGATATTTTGCACCACTTCTCGTTTCCTGTTTGTGACTATTGCTGCCCAGTTGACATTTGTTATATCATGACAAACAGTGAAAAGGTGCTGCATACTGTCTGGCCATCACTGTAGCACTGAACAGGTAAGTATTTGAGCATTGAACCCGTAAATTAGATCCACTGTAGGTGGTTATACAACGAATTATGGAATTCTTATTTTTGCAGTATTGAAGCTTTTGATAGCAAAGTGAGAGGACTCTCAGAGTAACAAGCATATTTCAAATTGTTACATGCTACATGCTACCAAAGCTGTAGTGTACTTCAGCAATCAAATCCAGATGAGACATGCAATTAACTTCACCAAGAAGAAAACCAAATATCATAAGATTGCAATCCCTGCTCACACTGTTCTAGTCACTTGTGATCGCTCCTACAGCAAATTTAAATAAAATTACATTCTCATTTATATAAGTAGCTTGCACTGAATTTTACTTAATTAATTACTTTTAGTTAATCATCAGTATGACTTCTGTTACAAATGAAGGGATTACAAGGATTAGCACGTTCTGTTCATTGTTTTATATCTTCCTGAGAACACATGTTGTATTATGTCCATGACTGCTGGATGTTGCAACTAGATATTCAAGTCAGCTGTACATGTAAAATAACAAAAAAAGCAGAAAGATCCCTAAACAGTGCTGTAATGAGCGTTTATTAGGCACAAGAAGTTTGTGCCGTCACATCCAAGCTATATATGAGTTCAAGAATATAAAATTCCACCTTGAAGTTCTGAGGACATGAACAAAATCACCCAAGTTTTGGTTACCACTATTTTGTCCAGCTTGTAGTTAGTGGAGTCCACTATTCCTTGTTACTAACTGCAACATCAGAGAATAAAAATAGTTACATTATCTACAGAATTATTTTCAATCCCCTTAGAAATTGTCTTTGGTCCCCCTGGTATGTTAATACCATAATTTATGGCTTTGGTGCAGGAAGTGATTGTAACTTTCACTGGGTGAAATTCTATGGTGTTTGTTATGCAGGAGGTCAGACTAAAGTGATCATAATGGTCCCTTCTGGCCTTGAAAAAAAAATCGATTACTGTTTACATTAAATAAAAACAAAGCATGTTGAATCTGGCAGAGACAATAACCATCTTCAATGCAAAGAGCAGAATGGCTGAAACATAGTGAACATTTTTCACAAAAGATTATCAACATTTTAACTAACCTCAAGCAACTCTAGTTGGTATGTTATGATTAGGACAGGTTCAACTTTTCATATCAGACAATGTGAACACAATAAAAGGTAACAAATGAGCTTAAAGGAAAGCAGGGAAAATTTAGATTAAGTATTAGGAAAGATAATATGGGAACAGTTGGGCAAAGGGACAAGAAGCCAAGAAGAGTGGTTGAATCATCACCACCACAAAGCCAAACTAAGCAATTGTCTATGAGGACTGTTGAAAAATAATTGAATCCTGTATGGTGACCCAGTAGCAATCCCTTCCAACACAAACAATTCTGTTAAGAATCAAATGTGGATAGCAATAATAAAGCTCAGCACATTTCATGAAAGTATTTTGCAAACATTAACTAATTAGTGCTACCATCATCACCCCCTGTGAGGTGGTAACAGTAGAAGCTATTACAAGTCAACATCCGCAAACCAATACTATTCTGTTACCACACCTGTCTCCTTTGCTATACGTGTACAGTACGAGCACACCACTGTTTCTTCTTGACATAGCTGTGTGGTAATAAAAAGGAGACAACATCTAAATCAAGATTAGCAACCTCCCTCTATTATTAAAGACTACTAAGCCACGCCTTCTTCTATACATATTCTCTACAAGACAGACCAACTAACAATAGGATACCTCTGAGACAAACCATTTATATTTCTAATTGTGAGGAAAGCAGCTTCAGTGAAGATTATGTAATATATTATGATGTTTGGTTGCAGCATAAAGAAATCTTTCAGTCGAGTTTTTTTTTTGGAGGGGGGGGAAAAAGAGAAGGTTAGAATCTATTTTATCTATATTAGAGCATAAGCTTTCGTGGACTACAGCCCACTTCTTCGGATCCAAAGAAGTGGGCTGTAGTCCACGAAAGCTTATGCTCTAATAAATTTGTTAGTCTCTAAGGTGCCACAAGTACTCCTGTTCTTCTTTTTGCGGATACAGACTAACACGGCTGTTACTCTGAAACTTGTATTTTATCTATGTGAATGTAAATGCCACCAAATGCCAGAAAGCTTCATGCTGTTAGAGATAATCTACAATCTAGTGACTTTAAAATGATTTCCTTTTGAAAGTGTGGAAAATGAAATGGAAGATAGAATCCTTAACATTCCCTTTTTGCAAACTACACCACAAATGATGAAAGCATTAAGGTAGGAAACATCAAAAGCCTTGTTCAGAACCATTCAAGGGGAAACATTTATGTGTTTTCACCACTGAAGGGAGGCACTGGTTTTATAAAGCTAAAATGAGATCAGGCTAGCAGCTAATACTAAACGTTGGCGTTTTACCAACTGCCAGGAGTAGATCAATATTAAACTGATCACCTTAAATCTTACATTAAAGCATAAGAGCCTCAAAAGCGATTGCCAGTAACCTGAAATACCGCAGCAGGATAGAAGACTAAAACATTGTTCAAATACCAGGACTATAAAGTAGCCAGGGTGCCCTCCAAATGGATAACATCACAGAACATCTTTGGTTTTTAAATCCAGCATGTGGAATTTTCATTGGGGTACCAGTGGAAAATATCCAGGCCTTAGGGCTCTAGACTAGGAGTTGGGAGACCTGGTGTCTATCTACTCATGACCCTGCATGTGGCAAGTCTTTTCACCTCTCTATACTTCATTTCCCCTCCAATCAGTGAAACAGAGACAATGACACTCGCATCCTCTATAAAGCACTTCACAATCTATGGATGAAAAAAGTGCAATATTCTGAGACACTAACACAATGTCAGAATTGTATTCCCTGTATGCTCTACCAAGAAAGAGGAGATCTGAGTAAAGTGCTGTATTACATTTTATAAAATTAACACACCGTATCAGGAGTAAATGCAGTCACCACTGTTTGCTGACAGAGACATTTGGTTTTTTAAAGAATTGGTTTACTATTTGCAATTGTATGAACCCTTTTTTTATTATTATTATTTTATTAAAGCAAATTTCAGCTGATGATCTGCTGGTATCTCATAGACTATGGGAGTCTTGTTACAGATATTCATTTGGTATTGTTTTGTATTCGGTGGCGGAGTACTGCGCACCAGTTTGGAGTCAAATTGTCACACGCCAAACTGGTGGATACGCGGTTACATGCCACCATGCGTATCATCTCCAGCACCCTGTGTCCGACTCCACTCCCATGACTTCCCATTCTGAGCAATACTGCTCCTCCTCATATCAGATGAGAGGTTGCCACTGGCAAGTTACTGGAGAAAGTCCACGCCAACTCAAGCCAGCTGCTGCATAATGACCTTTTTAAACTACCCGTTGCATGTTTGCCATCACGTTGCCCATTATGGTCTAATCCGCCACACCAGGACGTTAAGGCGGAAACACTCTGGCGAGAGGAATGGATCTGTTATAATCCCCAACCAGTCCCTCTTTGCCGACCCCACAATTTGCCCATCTGATTTTGACCTGCCCTGTCGCCAATGTTCCCTATTGAACAGGTTCCAGACAGGGCAAGGTCTCTGTGCAGCCAACCAGTATCGCTGGGGCCTTCGTGACAGCCCTTTGTGCAGCTGCGGCGCACCACAGATGATTATGCATATTGTCGATGAATGCCTGCTGACTAGGTTCAGTGGTGGCCTAGAAGAACTGCATCACGCCACTGAAGATGCCATCACTTGGCTAGACAACTATGCACAGGCTAAATAAATAAATAAATTTGGTATCAGCTTGTACTTGATCCGAGCTGTGCGACTGGTCATGGAAGTCACATGGTATTTCTTCTGCTCCCTTTTGGATGATGGTAAGTTTCATAACTCCTGAATTCAGGATCAAACACTTAGGTAATTATATGAGCAGAGCTTTCCCCAAATGTTAATGTGAACAAACCTGTGACAACCCATATGTCTCCAAGCATGAATAGTGGAGTCATGACTACCATTGTGTCAAATTCACTCGTGTTATTCACACAAACATTTGCAGATATTTTTCTACAGTATTCACTCAGCTCTGCCACCATCTGTGTTAACAGTCTGGCAAGCAATATCAACAGAGCCAAAGGATTTCCAAGGGCGGTAAGTTTTATGCTGTCTCAACTGGTTATCAGAATTGACTGAGTTAGGTTCTTTGCTGTACGTACTATTTTGCTATAACAACATCGGTCCCTTTTTGTATGTTGCTGATTATTTCCTGAGGTCACCTACCTTTACACACAAATCACATTAGCACTACCTAGCCTTAGGCCTGTGAATATTTATAGCAAAATGCACAAGACCTAGTTGAAGGCACTGTAGCATTCTTGACGTGCTCTTGGCACAAAAAATTACTGAGTTAGACTGAAATGGTAGAGTTAGTTACTTTAATAAATATGGCTGACTTCTGTTTAAATCACTGTACCATGCACACTTTTTAGCTAGTTATGATTATTTTGCCTGAGGTTCATGCAGCAAGCAGAACAAACAGAGGTTTGCTATTTGTGCTGACCTCATTAGTTTATTCACATGTTGATGTATGCGCCCTAACCAATACTTTCCAGCTGGATACACTTCCCGGGCATTAGTTTCACTGATGCTTGTGCAATTAGAGTAAAAGCAGCCGGGGTGCGCAAGGTAAGAGTTAGCACAAGCAGGTCTATGCAAACTGGGAATCACACAACTAGCTCCAAGGGTAGACATTGCCTTAAAGAACTCTACCTTCAGGGAGTGCTTGCACAAGTGAAAATAGACAGTGAATAGACCGTGTAGCATCTATACAGTCTATTCTAATAGAGTCAGCCTTAAACCATGCAGAAAAGCAGCAGCAGCATCTCATACTTAAAAGCCCAGAAGTTATGCGGGAGAAAAACACCAGTGCAAGAACATGCCCCAGAAGAGGGCATATTAGAAGAGACACTTACTGTAGATCTGATGCAAGGCAGCAATTGTTAGCTATTGACTATCTGCAAGCCACTTCCCTATCATCATTCAGATCAGTAGTTCTGAACCCACAGCCTGTGGGCCGCTTGTGGCCCAATCAGCACACAGCTGCGGCCCATGTGACATCCTGAGGGCCATACAGGGGTGGGGGTGTGTGTGTGTGTGTGTGTGTGTATACGTACATACGTACGTACATGTACAGCCCACATTACACAGAGATGCATATGCAGCTCAC
The DNA here is from genome assembly GCF_027887155.1 of Malaclemys terrapin pileata. NCBI lineage: Eukaryota > Metazoa > Chordata > Testudines > Emydidae > Malaclemys > Malaclemys terrapin. The sequence goes on from NC_071511.1 coordinate 14,979,667, forward strand.
AATGGTAAATAGTTTGAGAACCTTGGATTCAGATCCTTTCTTAAAGTTCATTTTTTCCTAAATGCCTACAAGAGACTCTAAAGACCATGTTTAAGAAGTGGTCATTGGACCACTAGATGTGACTATAATTGCTAACAGCCATGAGACTCTACTACTGTAGCCGTCAGTCTTCCTCACCTCTTCCTACTGCTGCTTGTCGTATAGTATTAACAATGAAACTGAAGCCTTGTCAGGGAAAAAGACAGGCTCTTTATCTGTTTTGTAAAGCACCTAGCAGACTGCTGTGTACTGCTGTGTGCCACAGTATAACACACACAATGATTATATTTTTGATGCATCTCTACCATAGTGCTTGGAGGTGCTGTGCAACAGGGCAGTAAAAGGCTGTCTAAATCAATATATAGAGGGGTCCACACTAAGAGAAGAGGAAGGCAGAGAGGTAATAAAGAGCCCAAACGGACCATACCCTTGCAGGAGAGAAGAGTTTTAATAGGTCGGGAGGAGTTGAACATGGATGACAGAAGGATAGGGACAGAAGAGGTGGTAAATTCCACATCAAGGGGCCTACCACTGCAGAAGGGCCATTGCCTGAAAAATTAAGGTGACCAGTAGGATTCCTAGCAGGTGGATGCTGTGTGAATACACCAAAAGAGGCTTTCGGAGGAAGTACTAAATGTCGCCAGGGGTAAATTGCAAAGGGTTTTTCAAAGCAGTCACCTAGTATTGGTTCTGCTTCCTCATTTGATGACAAACTTTAAAAAAAAAAAAAAACAGGAGGCCAACAGCAAATAAACAGCCAGCCATGAGCATCTGGTACAGATTTTTGGCTGAACCATCATTCATGCTAAAAGCCACAAGACAACTGGAATTTGCGATCATTTTCACAAATAAACTAGCTGTCGTCCAAATACTCATGAATGATAAATTATATCACTTCCCATGAATAACTCTCCGTAGTCATTTGCAAAGTCACTGCCAAATTACCTTTTGTACTAGCTCTAAAGACTAGTGCATAATTCTGAATAATTGTAGTGGATTCTTTGCATTTGAGAGCCTGTGCAAAAATGCGTCCAAAATGAAAACATAGCTTCATAGATTTGCTTAATATTTTTGTTTATACTGTTTCAATTGACTGGATAGTGGATTGATTTGTCCCATCATTCATTTTATTTCTCTGTCCAAATTAATAAAGAGCTTTATGATACAATGCATGTGTGGAAGCAGAGAAAGAACTGACAGGAAGGGGATGCAATGCATGACAGTTCTTTCTCTGCTTCCACACATGTAAGGCCAAATAGATAAGCCATTTATGACATTGTACAACAATGGATTGTGGCTCTCTCTTTAGTACACACCATTAAACACTTCACCTTACATAGTGAGTTGCTCTTATCGGTCTATTTAAATAGAGAATTGATTCATCCTTGGATTATCTAAAAAGCAGGACTTCGTAAAGCTCTATTAGAGAGACAAGATAGGTGAGGTCATATCTTTTATTGGACCACCTTCTGTTGGTGAGAGACACACGCTTTCGAGCTTATACAGAGCTCTTTTTCAGGTCTATTCAACTGAAGTGGTCCAATAAAAGATATTACCTCACCCACCTTGTCTCTCTAAAAGAGCTTTACACAGTCCTACTTTTCAGATAACCCATGGATGACTCGGTTACACCACCACTGCATAAAGCTGCTTTTGTCATTAGATCAATGATCCCAAGAAAGAAAGGAGTTGGGGGAACTCAGTCTGAAGGAAACAAGCAAATCATTGATCAATTACATCCAGATTATATTTCTTCTACTTCTCCTCCTCCAAAATTTATTTTCAGTTCTTGCAAATTAAGAAGACATCTCTCAGAAAGTGCCACCTTTCTCTACCACTAGCTGTTCTTGCATCTAAACCTTTAGCACAGGCTATCCATCAGATTGAGAGCATCCATCAGGCAGTGACTGGAGTGGTGCAAGAGAAAAGCTCGTGTCTAGGCAATTCCAGTGCTCACACAAAACGCTAAAAGTGAGCCATATGCAAGAGCAACAGGGACCCACACCAATCAGAGGGCCGTTTTGGATATTTTGTTACTTGATTATTCTCCTTTAGCCATGCTAGTGCTTCAGCAGCTGAGCCAGCCCAACCTGTTTAAAAGTGTGAATGTCATCCTGTAGAGATGACAACGCTTAACTCCTCCATCTTCTCTTCTAGTCCTCTTCCACAAGGTTCCAGACAGTCTAACTCTTTTAATCTCCACCCTATTCAGGGCCGGCTCCAGCTTTTTTGCTGCCCTAAGTGGCGAAGGGTGGGGGGGCCGCAATCGGCAGCACTTCGGCGGCTGCTCTACCGTGCCACTTCATTCTTCGGCAGCAATTCGGATGCCAGTCCTTCCCTCCGAGAGGGACTGAGGGACCCACTGCTGAATTGCCGCTGAAGACCCAGATGTGCCGCCCCCTTCCATGGGCTGCCCCAAGCACCAGCTTGTTGTGCTGGTGCCTGGAGCCGGCCCTGACCCTATTTAAAAACCAGGGTGCTTCGGCTAACAAGAGGGCACAGCAACAGGCATTTGTCTTCATAGTTCCCAGGACTCTCTGTTCACACACAGTGGTATCAAGCCAAAACAGTAGGTTTGAGCCCAAAGAGGTAACATGCAGTTAGAAAAGCCCAGTGCATCCCAATTCTAAGGCCACAATCCCAGAATGGTAAATGCAAGCTTCCCTCAGCAAGCAGGGACTTCCATCTCAGCAGGAAGCTAGTTACAGAATGTATCATGAGAACTCTTACCCATACAATCACCCTGCAAACTCCACATGCCTTCATTACATTTTTCCCCTTCAAGCCTGATGTTCAAGAGCTCAACTTTGCATCCACAATTCATCCCAACTCCACAAGAAAGCAGGAGCGGGAGGGAGGTGGAATTCCAAGTGTACAGGTCAGTAGGAAAGGGGAGAATAGGAGTTTTGAAAGATTGCCCTTATTTCACATGAGTGAACTACTCATTAATTTAGAGGGAAGGGGGGGGGGAGGCAAAGAAACTGGAAAGGAAGCCAGAGACTGCTAGGGAGTGGGGGCTGGGAAAAGATGATTGACTGGTGACTAGGACCTTAATACGTTTAAACTTTTTAGAAGAAAAAAAAACAACAATTGGAAGTGCTAAGCTGCATCCCTATCATCACCCTGATCACATTGTCTGTATGATGCATCCTTTCCCCCGCCCTTCAGTAGTCATTTTAAATTAGACCCTCCTTGGGGCCTGGACTGTCTGGAAAGCACCTAGAATATTTTACACACTACCACAGTGCTAATACGTACATTAGCAGCAAAAAGTGGTGGATGGTTAATTTGATTTGAAACCATAGTCCAGATTGGCCAGTTTTAGTCTAGTGTGCTCATTTACTACTAGCAAAATGCTGTTTGCTTTTTAAAACGTTATTTTTAATTGTATGATTTTTTTCTGTAAAGTTTGTATTACAAACAAACAAACAAAATCAGTAAACTTCCATTTGTTGTTCAAATCATTTGACACTGTCCCTTTAAAATGTAAGGACTAGGAAATACTTAGAATTAAGAATATGTTTGTGCCCTAGACCAAATTGAACTTTTGCTTGATCTATCATTTTTTAAACAAGTTGTCCTTCCCAAGAACAGTTCCTTGTGTTATTGCCAAAAAGATCTGTTCTACAATTAACTCCAAGGTTATACTTCCCTCTGAAACCTCCAATAAAGCCAGAAGGAAAAGTAAAGGGTTTAATTCCAAAACTTGAGTACCAAACATTACACCAGATCCTAATGCCTAGATCTTAAAGAACAGAGCTAAGATACCAGGTAAAAGAAATGCATCTCCCAGCCTAAGACAGCTACAGAACACACACTGAGGTGCTGGACAAAGGAGGTTTTCTAAAAGAGAAGGTTATTGCTGCACTACTCAGGCAAAAACTGCCCTCGTCCATTTTTATTGACAATGTTCAGTGATTTTCCAGATTTTGCATTCTGTTTCCCCTTTAACTACTTTTTTGTCAACTGTTTGGTTCAATAATTCACTGAAAGACAACAAAAAATTAGGCAGTAATGATACAGTACAGCCCGTATAGATAGATAACTATGCACTGCTCTTTGGAAATTGTTTGAGTTGCCCTCTGGTAAAGCAAGGCTCTACTCCAACCACATTGTTCTTTTTGCAGGAAGTATCCTCAGTTACCCAAAACAAGGTCTGGGTAATGCCCAACAGCGAATAGGTACAAGGAAAACTAGACTATTAGTTTGGTCCATTTGCATAAAAGAGCCAACAAAGCTTATCTAGGTAAAGAGCAACCTGTATGACTTTTCTCATGAGTGTTTTCAGAAATACCATTTGCATTAGCTCTGCAAAAGTTAGGTAATGTATCCGTAACATAAGAATGGCCATACTGGGTCAGACTAATGGTCCATCTAGCCAGCATCCTGTCTTCCAACAGTAGCCAGGTGCTTCAGAGGGAATGAACAGAATAGGGCAATTTATTGAGTGATCATGTCATCTAGTCCCATCTTCTGGCAATCAGAGGTTAGAGCAAGGGGATGTGTCCCTGACTGTCTTGACTAATAGCTATTGATGGACCTAACCTCCATGAATTTATCCAATTCTTTTTTTTAATCCAGTTATAGTTTTGGCCTTCACAACATCCCCTGGCAAGAAATTCCACAGGTTGTCGATGCATTGTGTGAAGAAGTACTTCCTTACTTTTCTTTTAAGCTGCTCCTATTTTCAGAGAGTATTGGGATGAGAAATCTAGTACAATATTAGATATAAATCAATCAATAGCAGCAGCATATGTATATACTTTTCATCTACAGATCTCAAGACACATGACCAAGGAGGGTATCATCTCCATTTTGTAGATGGGGAAACAGAGTCAAAGAAAGGAAGCAACTTGGCCAAGGTCTGGCAGTGAGTCAGTGGCAGAGTCAGGAATAGAACTTAGATCTCCTGATTCCAGAATCTAATTAAAGAGGTGGGGCCATAGATGCAAACAAACACTCAGAGGACTACTCAAGTGCATGAAGATAGTCACGTGCATGGTTTACAGGCTCAGGGTCAAAATGAACTTTACAGGGAAGTATAAGGAACAAGACCAGGTGACACGAGGCAGCACCTAATGAGTGAGCTTAAACTTGTCAAATTATCTTAGGCTACATCTACACTCCAAGGCAGGGGTGTGATTTCCCCTGCTCATGTACCAAGTCACGCTGGCTTTCATTGAGCTAGCGCAAGCATGAATAGCAATAGGATGCATTGTGTCAGCGGAGGCACAGCTGAGGCTTGTCGAGTACATACTCACTGGTTCCACTGCCACTATCCATGCGACCGCAGCTACACTGCCAATATTTGTGCTAGCTTGATCAGAACTAGCACAAGTATGTGCACACAAACAAGATGGGGGCGGGGAATTACACCCCTAGCTCATGGTGTAGCTATAGCCTTAGAGAATTATACATTGCCTCTATATTTGCTCTACAGTGAAAACTAAATATAAGGAGATATTGTTATTTAAGGTAGGATTGCAATATTTTACGTGCAATTCCGGTAAGCAGCATATTTGAAATTCAAAGCACTTTCTATACAGTTGTAACCCCAGAACTTGACAGTACTTCGGTGAGCCATCCTGTGTGTCCAGCCATTGCTAGTTGGGAACCACAGACCACATAACTATGAATAATTTTAGGCCTGAGAGGCAAGGCCCGACAGCTGTATGTTTGCAGTTTTTCTAATCAAAAATAAAAAAAATTAATGTACCATAAAACATTTCAACAGTCAACCTTGGTTTTAAGTGCCTTTAACAGGCAAGTTTTATTGTTATAACTAAAAATGCTTTAATAATAATAAAAAATACTTTGCTAAAATTAAGGGACTTGGTAACCCACCAGGGGTTACTATGATAACCCACTGAGAAGTCACTCTAAAGTTATGTGTCTTGTTTAAGTTAGCTATAAAAAAAATTAGGCAAAACTATATACTTTGGAGCAGTCCAAGAAAACTTTTCTTTGGGCAAGGAGCTGACACCCCAAACTCCCCAGCAGCAAAGCGACTGGCCATCAAACGACCTGCTGTAATTTACTCGAAACCATTTCAGACTCTGGTAATTATGTCTTGGAATGCTCTGAGCCCATTGCTAGAGCACAGATTATATAATATATATATTTACGTACCTCACACAGTTGTTATAAAGCTGAGCTGCTGTTACCCAAGGTTTTAGAACCCAAAGCAGTTGTAACGTAATTTTTTTTTTTAAAGGCGGTGTCAGGAATAAATTAACAGGGACACCGCTTTTTCATCTGATATATGAGTGATATAAACCAGAGTGCTTTTACCCAAAACTACTTTTTGTTCAGTTTCAAGCACGCGCGTACACACATTATTATATAGTATTCTAATATAATACATTATTATATAAAATAATAATGTGTGTGTGCACACGCTTGAAACTGAACAAAGTAGTTTTAGGTAAAAGCACTCTGGTTTATATCACTCATATATCTGACGAAAAAGCGGTGTCCCTGTTAATTTATTCCTGACACCGCCTTTAAAAAAAAAAATTACGTTACAACTGCTTTGGGTTCTAAAACCTTGGGTAACAGCAGCTCAGCTTTAGAACAACTGTGTGAAGTACGTAAATGGTGTAATAATATTTACATGAGGAGACACAAAGTTACATGACTTGCCCAAGGTCACCCACTTATTGCAGGGGCTAGAACTAGACCTCCCAATCCTTGCATCCAGACCAGTGTTCAAACCACTAGACCACACTGCACCTCTAGTGTACGGCGCCAGAAGTAAGGACTGTGCCTCTTGTAGCATATGTCACATTTCTCCTACAACTGTTACTCAGATGTGCATACTGTGGTATACACTAGCATGCATTGTGCATAGGCATCGATCATATTTTCTTTTCCTCTGCCCAGATATTTATGATGTCATTTTGGCAATCTGTAGAAAAAATTACCAGGACTCATTTTGAATATATGAACTGGTAAAACGCTGCATAGCTACAATCTCAAATCACTTCCACTTCGCTCTGCAGTTACGTGACACAGTAAAATAGACCTTTATCTCCAGACTTTTAACTATCACTTTGATATCTCAAGCCATACAGCTCAAGGATAAAATCCTGGGAGTTGACCACAGAGAACAGTGACAAGGAGGGATACACAAGGAATAACGAGATCAGTCCATCTAAACCAGACATAGAATAAAGCTGCAGCATAAAGAATCAAGATGATCCCAGAGAGAACAAGAAGAGCACACACTGCAGGTTTTGAATGCTAGATGGTTAGAAAATTTGAATGTTAGAATGCTATGTGATATAATGTATATATTTTATGCTAGAAATTAATGCTTCTATCTAGTTTTTTAATTAGAGATAGTAAATGCTTTCAAGACAAAAGATACTGCATACCTATTTTATTATAAGAATGACATTGTCTAAATGTTTGCATCTTAATCAATTTCCAGTATATTTTTCATATAAATCACTTATTTGACCATAAAAATATACAGTTGACTGAAACAGGAAGTGCTCTAAACACATTTGAAACCTACAAAACATTTAAGTCTCAATCTATGCTGCACTGGTTAATATTCAGAATGAAAATCAGGAATGCTGGGGGGGGGGGGGGAGAGGCGGGGGGGGGGGGAGAGAAGAGGCCATTTGGCCCAGCATGGGACAATTCTTTTTTTTTTTTTTTTTTTTTTTACTATTACATACTCCCCACAATGCCATCTAATTAGTTTTTTTGTCACAACCACCATAAGTACTGAGCTATTCCAGGCATTTTAATTATCTGGAACAAAAAAAGGGGGCTACCTTGAAATGCCCGGTGGAAACAGAAAAAATGATGTTGGATACAGTATTTGTATCATGAGGCTTTAGGGATGAACAGTTCAAAAAAAGAAAAAAAGGAGTAAACATATGTAATGGGGAGCAAGGTTATTTAAATGAGAAAGGATTTCCAAGGAAGGATCTGAATGAAGGAGTCAAAGGAAAAGCGAACACAAGGTTAGGTGCAAACCGTGGTAAGTAGAACAGGGAAAAGAGGATCAAAGTAACATCTGCACAACAGGGATATGGCATTGCTATGGTCTACACTGCAGCTGGCAGCGTGCCTCCCAGCCCAGGTAGCCACACATGCACTAACTCAGCTCAAACGAGCATGCTAAAGATAGCACTGTCAGCATTGCGGCATGGGCTGTGGAACAGGCTAGCCAGCAGAGTACAAGCCTGCTCAACTCCCTGGGTTCATATTTAGGGGTGCATCTATGTTGTAACACTGGTGGTAACATGGGCCAGCCACCTAAATCCCATCTACACCATAACGATCACTGAGATCTTCAGTTGTCACATCACACTAGCTTGAGCGCTGACGGTATCTAATATTTCCTCTCTAAACAAGTTCATCAATCCCCAGGTTTCAGGCAACAGCAAGTTGAGCTAATTTACAGTTAGGCCATGAGTTTGGATCATTTCTAATAGATTAGAAAAAACCAATACTGACCCTTTCCTTTCATAAGTACTCACTTTCATCTATATATTTATCGTTTTTGTCCATTGCCAGAGTCCACTTTTATTTTAGAAGATTTAATACAGGATTTCCAGGTGAATTCTGTTATTCATGCAACTGCAGAGACAGTAACTCATATTTCCCTTGCACGGGTGTCCAGTTTTCACAAGCTAGCATTCTGCTACCTCCATTTTGCATCTTCCATTTGTCTTAGTTCCAAGGTACTGGCATACCTGAAAGGGTGTATATTCTTATAGCTCTTATACGGTCATCCTGACAGACAAGCTGAAGAAGATCAGGCTGTAATGAATCTAAGTACAGCAGACAACAGACACAGTTATTAGATAAATCACACAAACACGAGAAGCTGGGTCTAGAACTCTAGCTCATTTGCTCCCAGAACACAGGCCTTCCTGCCACATTAAGTAACAATGTGTAATTATATAGAATAGCACGGTCCCAAACGCTTCTGGCCACAAGAGACCCCACCATACTTTGCATAAGTAGTACTAACCTTCAGCCTGGCCAAATTTCAGCTCCAGTAATTATTTTCTACCTGGTGTAAATTTCGCCCAACAGTTTCAACTTCCTGTCCAAGACTGTTGCATTGCTTTGTACAGTTTCTTCAGCTACTATTAGAGTTCCTGAGAGGGTGTCAGGGGACAACTGAGTTGCATCTGCTGAAGATTAGGGATCAGCATTGTGGGACCAAGATGGGAATAGCAGCTGCACTGATGCATCTGCTATAGTTCTTGTCCTATTTCCACTGATGTTTCATGGCCATATCCCAGCACTGAAGGCAGAGTCTGTAAAGAGTGGTTCCAAAGTGGTGCACTCATGATGGCACCATGAATAGACCTAGTATTTGGGCTCATTTGTGTGAATGAGCATAAGGTGTTTTAGAGGTGTTGAGGATGCTAAGTGCTGCAAGCAATTAGTTTTTGCTCATGCATAGTATTTTTTGTCAATGTGCAACACTTACGTCACCTCTGAATTGGGCCAAAAACATCTATTTCCCATTCCCTAAATTTCAGTAAATTACTCCTTAAATAGCAATGCAATGTTTTAAAAATTCATCTAACTTGGTGTCTTGTTTTCATGAACCTACTTCATCTTCACCATTTCCAGACAAATTTAATTGACATAACAGCTGTCCAAGAGGATTTCTTCCCAACACATTTATTAGATACAGTACAGCTATAGATAGCTTTGTTTTGTTCTTTTCCAGAAGGCTTCTAAAGCAGTGCTAACCCCTAGAACCCAATGCAAACAAACATGAATAAAAGCGTTGAAAGGAAGATATCTAATCTTTATCTTATTAAACTCCCAACAAAGAATACAGATTTCCCCCTTGGAAGCAAACTCATTCTTTGGCCTCAATCATGAGGATGTAAACACTTCAGATCTGTCTTTAAATCCCTAAATAGATGGAATTATGAAGCTCATCAAGTGACTTATGACCATGAGCTCGCTTTTATTTAGAAAGAGTTAGGAAAATGTAGTCTGCAAAGACTGAAACGTGCACAGTTATTTTGTTACATGTACACTAATTTAAGATTCAGGGACAAGCTTTTCAGCAATCCATTTTGTGCACATGGAAAGTGTATACTTGCCAGTGTGACACACCAGCAAAGGGTGGGTTCACAAGAGGATAACAGCCCACCAGTGCTGCCAGCTGACAGAGATAGGTCTTTAGCTTGAGTAGTGGAGCTGCATTGTGGTGCTGCAGATCCCACATTCAAACCTTGCTGATGACCCATATCAAGAGAAAGTCAATGGACAGGCAGGTAGATGAATGTACCAATCCGATAGCCAGGCACCTAATTACCCAATTTACACATAACCACCTGTTTAATAAGTAAAGATGCATGTTTTTTGCATACAAATCTGTGCATTGACAAGACAGGCCAGTTGACAAATTAGCTCATTGAAAGGGGTTAAAGGTCCAGATTTTTAAGAGGTATTTAGGCAATGTGGCAGTCAGCATTGCATCACCTAACTGATTTAGGATCCCAGATCTCTTTTTCAAAGGGATTTAGGCATTTTAGGAGCCAAAATCCCATTGACCTTCAGTGAATTTTCCAACCATTAATTCTATCATATATTGTACAACATGAAAGAGTTAGAGCAAGACGAAGAGCTAAGGCCTTGGCTACACTTGGGGGTTCACAGCGCTGCCATGGCAGAGAGAGCTCTCTCGCAGCGCTGCAAGTACTCCACCTCTCCGAGGGGAATAGCTTGCAACGCTGCAGACGCTGATTACACTGGTGCTTTACAGCGCTGCACTCGCTGCACTCGGGGGGGGCGTTTTCACACCCCTGAGCGCAGCAAGTTGCTGCGCTGTACAGCGCCAGTGTAGCCAAGGCCTATGTCCCTGCCTGAGTAATTCTCACTAAGTCCACATACAGCACTTGAATGCTAAAGGGGAAGGAGCATTAAAAGTGCCAGTAGGTAAAGGTAAAATCGAACCTATGGTACACATTTGCTTTCTTTAAGGAGTTTAGAATGATTCCCCCTACTTGGATAGTTTATACCTCTGGTTGCATATTTTGTGATTTACATATTGCAATACACATCTTTTTGTTACTGAACTGTTCTGTTAGCAGTGAGAGATGGAACTAGCTCACAAGATTGTAGACCAAATAGGGACACAGACTGCAAAGGAAGCCACTGTATGTCTACGGTGATCCAAAAAAAAAAATGCTGAAGAACTTCACTTTTCAGTGGTACAGTGGAGAAGAGATAGATGGTGTCATAACTATAAAGGGAAGGGTAACAGCTCTCTGGTGTACAGTACTATAAAATCTCTCCTGGCCAGAGACTCCAAAATCCTTTTACCTGTAAAGGGTTAAGAAGCTCAGGTAACCTGGCTGACATCTGACCCAAAGAACCAATAAGGGGACAAGATACTTTCAAATCTTGGCGGGGGGGGGAAGGCTTTTGTTTGTGCTCTTTGTTTGGGAGGTTGTTTGCTCTTGGAACTGAGAGGGACCAGACATCAATCCAGGTTCTCCAAATCTTTCTGAACAAGTCTCTCATATTTCAAACTTGTAAGTAAACAGCCAGGCAAGGCGTGTTAGTTTATCTTTGTTTTCTCAACTTGTAAATGTACCTTTTGTAGGGTTACCATATTTCAGCGAGCAAAAAAGAGGACGGGAGAAGCCCCGCCCTAGCCCCGCCCCTGCCCCTCCCACTTCCCGCCCCCCCTGACCTCCCAACCCTCCCCCCGTTCCTTGTCCCCTGACTACCCCTTCCTGGGACCCCTGCCCCTAACTGCCCCCCAGGACTATCTAAGCCTCCCTGCCTCTTGTCCCCTGACTGCCCCAACCTTTATCCACACCCCCACCCCCAGACAGACCCCTGGGACTCCCACGCCCCATCCAACCACTCCCCACCCCCTGACAGCCCCCCCCAGAACTCCCAACCCATCTAAACCCCTCTGCTCCCTGTCCCGACTGCTCCGATCCCTCTCCCCACTCCTGCCCCCTGACAGCTCCCCCCCCAGAACTCCCAACCCATCTAAACCCCTCTGCTCCCTGTCCCCTGACTGCTCCGATCCCTCTCCGCACTCCTGCCCCCTGACAGCCCCCCCCAGAACTCCCAACCCATCTAAACCCCTCTGCTCCCTGTCCCCTGACTGCTCCGATCCCTCTCCCCACTCCTGCCCCCTGACAGCTCCCCCCCAGAACTCCCAGCCCCCTACCCCCCCGCTCCTTGTCCCCTAACTGCCCCCTCCTAAGACCCCCCCCCAACTGCCCACCAGGACCCTACCCCCTACCTGTACCCTGACTGCCCAAAACTTTCTCCACTCCCCCCAAAAAGCCCCCCCCCGTTTCTTGACTGCCCCCTCCAGAACCTCCCTGCCCCTTCTCCTGCCCCCCTTACCCTGCTGCTCAGAACAGGGTGTTGGGCTCTGTGTGAGCCGGACACGTGGCTAAGCTCCCCAGCACAACAAAACCCGGTCCCTGGCCCTGCACAACAAAACCCGGTCCCTGGCCCGGACCGGGTTGCAGGGGAGAGCGGCCCTTGTATCAGCACAAAGTGCTCTCGCTCCCGTTTTGCTACGCTGCATGGCAGTAACCGCTCCCAGTTGCAAAAGGGGAGGGCTGCACTTTGTGCTGAGACACTTGCTCAGAATGCAGGGCGGAGCTCCTCTCCAGCTGCTCCGGAGTCCAGCCCGGGACTTTCCTGCAGCCCTCCCAGCCGCTCCGGGGGAGGGGGGAAATCCCGGACATTGTGAGTGCTTTACAAATTCCCCCCGGACGCTATTTTTAGCACAAAAAGGAGGACATGTCCGGTAAATCCGGACGAATGGTAACCCTAACCTTTTGCTAGAATGTTTATCTCTGTTTGCTGTACTTTGAACCCAAGGCTAGAGGGGGGTCCTCTGAGCTCTTTAAGTTTGATTACCCTGTAAAAGTTATTTTCCCATCCTGATTTTACAAAGAGGATTTTTACTTTTTTCTTTAATTAAAAGCCTTCTTTTTAAGAACCTGATTGATTTTTCCTTGTTTTTAGATCCAAGGGGTTTGGATCTTGATCCACCAGGGAATTGGTGAAGGTCTCTCAAGGCTACCCAGGGAAGGGAATTAGCTTTGGGATGGTGGCAGCGGACCAGATCTAAGCTGGTAGTTAAGCTTAGAAGTTTTCATGCAGGCCCCCACATTTGTACCCTAAAGTTCAAAGTGGGGAAGCAGCCTTGACAGGTGGTTAATGCTTTAGCCTTCCATTCCTGAAGATCTACCTTTAAATCCTTTTTAACCTAACAAGAAATTAGGGTTATCGTCATTTTAGCCTAGTCCCAAGTGAACATCTGTCCGCATCTCTTTGCTACCGCATACTGTAACACAATAGGCAATCGATAGCCAAGCGCCTTAGGCCTGTTCTAGGTCTGTATGTCTACATTACAGAGCCTGTGCTGGCATAGCTATGCCACCAGAGCCCCACTAGTGTGGCAGAGTGAATACAGCGGGAGGATTTGTTCTGCCCATGTAAGAACACCACCTCGCCGAATGACATTGCTGCTGTTGGTATAGCCACTCTTCCGTCACCATAGCTGCACCTACAGAGGGGCTTTTGTCAGCATTGCTATGTCAGTAGGGGCCAACCAGAGGCTGCTCAAGACAATCTGCTGCTGCAGGCAGGGCCGGCTCCAGGCACCAGCTCAGCAAGCAGGTGCTTGGGGCAGCCAAGGGGAAGGGGCGGCAAATCAGGCTCTTCGACGGCAAGTCCCTCGGTCCCTCTCGGAGGGAAGGACCTGACGCCTAATTGCCACCGAAGAAGAAAGCGGCACGGTGGAGCTGCCGCCGATCGACGCTTTTTTTTTTTTTTTTTCCTGGCCACTTGGGGTGGCAAAAAACCCTGGAGCCGGCCCTGGCTGCAGACAAAACTTCAGTGGGCTGCCCCCAGTCCGGAGAGTCTGTATTGGGAGGGGGAGGGGGTAACCAGAGGATCCCCTTCTCCTGGGACCTGCGGGGGAGTGGGATAGAGAGGAAGACGAGGAGACTCACCACAGGCAGGGGTTCCTGTCCAGTTGTGGCTTAGGCTGCCCTACAGCTTCAGTGGGAGGGGGGAGCTTCCCTGAGCTGCTGAGGTCCAGAGACTGTGAAAGGGGAGGGTGACCGTAAAAGCAGAGCTGAACCCCTCCTTTCCCCCTGACAGGAGAGGGATAGCCCAGCCAGCTAAACCGGTAACACTGGGGAGAGCAAAGGCAGGGAGTTGGGGGGGGGCGGTGTCTGGGAGACATGGGGTAGGCTCTAGATACCTGCGGGAGGCCAAGTGGGATGTGCACAGATGGGTGCTCAGTGCCTGCATGGAGGTTCACTCTCACCCCCTCCCATGCACATATCTGTCAAGAGCAGGTTCCAGGTGCCCAGCTGCCCCTGGGAGACTCCACCCCACTGCTGCTTCCCTCTATCAAACTGGCCTCCCTACAATGCTCATCCGGAGGGGCCTCTCAAAGCAAAGCTTCCCTGCAGCCAGAGTGACCTGGACCTACTGCACCAACAGAGCCCACTAGCAGGGTTTACACCGAGCAGTTAGAACACTACATGTTAGAGCATTCTGCACATCACTCCCCCGTAGACCAAGTCTGCAGCACTGTGTACAGTTGCTTCTCCCAGAAATCTGCCACTGTAGGCAGCTACCTAGTTTGCCTATAGTTAGAGTGGTCTCTGCCCCCGACAGACATAAAACATGTACCAGTATAGCTAAGTGTGAGAGGCCAGGCCAGGCCAAGAGAAGGGTGTTAGCATAACTAGGTGAAAGATGTTTACAAAGCACTTACTCACACTACAGCATTTCAGGCTCCAGATAGTATTTTTGCTGCAGATTTCATGAGCACCAAATTCATGCTAATGTATCTGTCTAAATTTAAACTAGAATGGTGCATTTCTAAATTTATATACATGTATCTGCCGTATTAAAATTAGTCCTTTAGTGACTGCTATCTTAATTAACATTTTATCTTAGTAAAACCAAATGTGCAAAGTTAAATCTAGAGGGTGCATTCTCTTGTTTCATTGAAATGAACGCGAGTTGGGCCATTTATTTTTTCAAGAGCAGGATCACACTTTCATTGTGGTAAATGAATACATTTTCTTCCCCATTAGTAGTAAATGAGAAACTCCATATAGTACCTGAATGCATCAATACATTTTTTTTTACTGCTACAGCAAATAATAATTGGTGTAACCAGAAGCAAGAATGATACATTTATCATGCTCACAGATGATATTGTTTATAAAACTTTGGTTTATGCTGCAGGGTTCCCCCCCCCCCCCACTAAACTAAAAATAGTAGTTAGGTTAAAATATTTTTTATTGTTCATTCCTAATTTTAAAATAGTGCACCTTGGAATTTACATTTAATGATGTAATGACTTTAAAAAAGATGTGGAGAAATTGGAAAGGGTCCAGAGAAGAGCAACAAGAATAATTAAAGGTCTTGAGAACATGACCTATGAAGGAAAGCTGAAAGAATTGGGTTTGTTTAGTTTGGAAAAGAGAAGACTGAGAGGGGACATGATAGCAGTTTTCAGGTATTTAAAAGGGTGTCATAAGGAGGAGGGAGAAAACTTGTTCACCTTAGCCTCTAAGGATAGAACAAGAAGCAATGGCTTTAAACTGCAGCAAGGGAGGTCTAGGTTGGACATTAGGAAAAAGTTCCTAACTGTCAGGGTGGTTAAACACTGGAATAAATTGCCTAGGGAGATTGTGGAATCTCCATCTCTGGAGATATTTAAGAGTAGGTTAGATAAATGTCTATCAGGGATGGTCTAGACAGTATTTGGTCCTGCCATGCGGGCAGGGGACTGGACTCGATGACCTCTTGAGGTCCCTTCCAGTCCTAGAATCTATGAATCTATGCTTTTACTACAGTTTGAGTGCTAATTCCCCATTTTTATTACTGTTTACCGTTTTTTAGTGATGGCCTCACAAAAACTTTTCTGGCTAAGAAATGCAGTTAATGCATGGTAAATGATGCAATGTGCATGTTAAAATTACAGGAAAACAAGCCAATCCTCTAGTTGATGAAGAAGAATATATTTATTCTACATTATAATCACTTTATTTATTAAATTCTTATTAATGTGCTAGACATTTAAGTCCCGAGCAAGAGTATTTTTAATACAAGAGGATATAAATGCATTTTCCATCTAAACAGAAAGTAGTAATTCAGTATAAAACTGCACTTGAGTCATTTCTAATGGCATCTGACTTCATGCATCATTTAAACATGTGCAATACCCAACAGTGCCCCTTTTGTCCCAGTATCATGGCAGTGACAAAGATCAGATTAAGGTGCAGAGGGTCACATTTAGTGTTTTGGGTCAGGTAGTGAGTCTAAGGGGGTTTCCAACAGGAACCCTTGCCTGCAGGAGACAAGATGACAACATTTGCTCCCATTTTCTCTTTATGGTAATCTTCTTAAGGAGATTTTTTTTTTTGGTCATGTTCTACTCATGCATGAAAAGCAGTTCCTATTCTACTAAGTCAATACCTGCAGCAGCTTGTTTACAACACCGTAAAACCTGGCACTGTCTTTGAATGGCCATGAAGGCAAAGAATTTAGGAGCATAAGTAGCTATGTGTAGAATTCTGGTATGAGCAAAAGTTGAGACCCTCAATACTAGAGATATAAATTAGTTTAACAACATAATGAACTGGCCACACACAACTTTGTGATCAGTAGCCTTGACTCCATGGATTTAACGGTCATCTACGCAGATTGAAATCAGGACCTTTTACTCCTGAAGCGCAAGTCCCTGCCGCTTGAGCTAAAGGAGAATCTCTTCATTGTAATAGTATACGGTATGGTGGCTTTTATCCACTGAATGCTGTGCTTATTAGACAGACACATTATATAATCCTCTATCCAAGCACATTTGACTTTTTTACCCAGCAGGGGCAGTGGTGACAATCTAATAAATTCCCAATTTCTCATCTTGTGACATTTTCTAAGCAGTTTCCTGTTTCACAATAAGACATATCTCAGAAATTTGCTTTGAAGTATGCAACATTTGCAGAGAAAGCCAACAAGATTAGTAGTGACCTGTAAAAAGATTAAGACCAGCCAAGAATTTCAGTAGCAAATCAAAGGATTTCAAACCTCACAACTTCATCACCACACTTGTACTTGCTAAGGGAGAGAAGTTCCTGTTAAATACACCCCCTGCTTCTCTTTTCTGTTTCATTGTTGTGTATGGCTTGAAAGGTGCCTAATGACCTTTGTTTTATATTCTCTATTATAAGACTAGGCCAAGGTAGTCAGAAGGATATTTTCATTTGGCATTATTTTAGATTTCCTGTCACAACCTTTGCAGCGTGAGTGCAGGAGAGTATCACATTGCAATGCATGATGCCTCTCATGAGACACTCCAGTGGAGTGCTGCTGGTATGACCTTTTCAATCTTTTCATTTTTTAAATGGGCTGTATCATGCTCTCTCTTTCTGCAGAACCAAGGTTAGTTAGGATGTGACCAAAGGCTCATCAGAGTGGATAGAATATGTGAAATGTCAAAAATTCAGACTTTTCCTTTTCAGGGAAGTCACCAACATGAAAAGCAGAGCTCCTCCCTACTCCTGTTTTCACAGGGTTCCTCTGAGACAGGAAGAACAATGAAGAGTTTGAAGCTTGCAGGGTAAACTCCATTGAACAGCACTATGTTCCTGATAATAAAAATCTCCCTTTTTTGTGTTTATGATTTTTTTAGAACTCCAGGACCATACCATTATGACTTTTGTGTATCCTTCTGTGACGGGGCTGAGAGGCCCCACACTGGTACCACAGAGGTTAACCTTTCCTTCCTAGTAGAAGAAGCCACGCCCCGGAAGCTCTGCTGGGCATACTCCAACTGGAGAAGAGGTATAAAAGCCTGCAGAGCTGCTCAGTCTGGGCTGACCGCTGGAGGGGAAGGAGGTACGTTGCCAATTCCTGAGGCGGGACAGATGGCGCACCAAGATTCAGAGGCCAATCAAGCCGGGACGCACCCTGATGTCCAGATGGAGTACATCGCAGGAGGGGAACAGACTGGAGGAACCCCCGAAGCGGAGAACCCGGCATTTATGGTAGGAAGTGACCCAGGGGAAATTTAGAGGCAAATAGCGCTAGAGAGGGTGGGCCCGGATCCCCCTACCACCTCCCCGCACACACCCTGGGAATCCTACGGACTCAGGCCAATAGGCCACGCTACCCTGCCTGAAAGGGAAATTAGATGGATGCTGGCCATTGGGCCACACTACCCTGATACTTGGGGCGAGCTGCAAGGACTCCAGCCGCTAGGCCGCACAACCCAACTTATGAGGGAGATTGCACGGACTCTGGCCATTAGGCCACACTGCTCCAACGTGCTGAGCTATTTATATGGACCCTGGCCATTGGGTCACACTGTCCTGACACTCAGGGTGGGTTACCGGGACCTCTGTCTACTAGGCCGCACTACCCCGCCTGCAGCGGGGCGGGGGGGAGGTTTATGGACTCTAGCGGTTGGGCTGTAACTGCTCCAACGCTGGGAGTGATTTACAGGGACTGTAGCTGTTAGCGCCCACTACCCCGGACAAGGGGTGATTGTGGAGAAGTAGGCCATTAGGCCGCATCAGGCTGCTCACAGAGAGGCGAGTGCGAGAACTTGTGAGTGACGAGGTTCCGACACTCCATCCCACCCCTGCCACAAAGGGGCGGTGCGGTGCCAGGCCCGCCACACCTTCACATTCCAGTTATTCATTTATACTGCTTTTTATGCTGGGCAGATATAGGATACATTTGTCAGCCTAGTCACACGCTGTGTGCAAATTACTCCTTAAGAATAGTCTCAAAAGTCCCAACAAAACATTGATAATTATACAGAACAGAAATTCACGAAAACAGAAAATACCCATTAAGTGTAGTGGAGTGATGGGTGTTTGTCTCACCAGATAACAGTGTAGTTTTATGTTGTTACTGTAAAGCATCACTTTAAAAAGTGTTCTGGGGAACTTCAGCCATTCTGCATCTCCAAGAAGGGATGACTAGGATGACTTACCCACAGGGCAAGAGAAAGATTCCATAATGTTCCTGTTGTGCAACTTTTGTGTCTGTTTTCAAGATTCATTTATTCCACCAGACAGGTGTGACACATCTTGGAGCCCTTTGAATACTTTGCATTCTGTAATCCTCTGCCTAAAACTGCCAACATACATATTTCACCTGAGGACATTCAACTGCTGCAAGGAACTGAAAATAGCCAGAAAGCTTTGCAAGAATTGTAAGAAAAGCCAAGACTCTGCTTTCTATTCCTGTTACACACACTGTGCATTTAAATAAGTGTAACCAAGAGTGGCACCAAGTGGATAACATAGCTTGTAGTCAGAGTGCATCTCATTTATCTCCACAATACAGAGGGAGATAATTGGTTGTTTTTTTTTTTAATGGTTTAGTTTCTCTATGAATTCATGCAACATAGAACTAGTTTTGACCTTTAAGGTTTCAACAAAAGGTTCAACTTCCAGCTCTGTTTTTGTTTTTTATTCCTCTCCCTTAGCATCTCAAAAAACAGGCTCATAATGATCTCCTCTAATAAGTCCCAGTATCAGAGAAGAAAATAGTTGCATAACAACCGATAATTTCCCCCTTCCTCGTGCTCAACTTCAGTGGCTTACAATTAGGACCACTGAATATAACAGCTAAACAGGAGAGATGCCTAATGACATGCTTTCACCTTAAAATAAAGCTGTTCCACCACTATGTTAGGAAATCTCACCCAGCTTTGTGCAAAGAAACTGAAGTCAGGTAAAATATAAGCCTCTTGCAACACATTAAAAATCAAGAATATTTTAACTAAATTTAATCGTACAGTTGGATACCCTTTTTTGGCAGTTATCCTCAGCCTCCAGCTTCTCTTCTGAACCTATTCTTTAAAAAAAAAATCTGAAATATGTTAACAGGAAGTAGTAATATTAAAATTTAGCTCAGATAAGCAAATAAACTACGTTTAAGAAAGGACTCAAGTACAAAACAGGTTGGTTTTGGATTTTAGTTTTGTTTTTTATTGTCATAATTATATACAGCAGGGGTTCTCATACTTAATTGCACCACGACTCCCTTCTGACAACAAAAATTGCTACACGGCCTGAGGGGGGGGGAACCGAAGCCTGAGCAGCCCAAGGCCTGCCACCCTGAGGGGAGGGGTCAAAGCCAAAGCACCACTGCCCCCCGGTAGGGGGAGCTGAAGCCCTCAGGCTTTGACCCCAGACAGTGGGGCATGGGCTTTGGCTTAGCCAGCTCTGGCAACCCCATTAAAACAGGGTTGCGACCCACTTTGGGGTCCCGACCCACAGTTTGAGAACCACTGATATACGGCATTTCTCACCCAGGAGAATGCCCAATTTGCTTTTTTTTTTTTTTTTAAAGTGTTTAAGTTACTCTCAGTTGAGGCAACATTTGCTCATTGCCAAGCTTAACAAGTGCGTACACACTACATCCCTTCAGAACAGATATCTATTAACCAAACATTATTGCATAATAAACTGCTACTGGGGTGGTGGTTTGTTTATTTGTTTTTGTTACTAGCACAAAAACTAGAAGTGATTTGAGGGACTTGAAAACTCCATCAATATATCATTCTTCTTGGTCCATCGTTTAAGGTTAGTTTCAGAGCGTTGAAGTATAGGGTTAATTTAAGAGCAGTGGTTAATGTGCATCATACTGCCACCAGTTTTCAATTTTCATAAAACAGACACCAAATGTTACAGATTATTATTCAGGCTGTCTGTGTAAGAGACACAATCAACATAAAGACTGACAGAATACTTTGGCAAGAGAATATACAGAAATTCACCTTATGCCTTCTTGCTCTATGGAAAAGTCCTGCAGTCTTCAGGCGTAATAGGGTTCTGTGAAATTTAACAGAAGCATTCTTTTCAATTTTTGAATTCTACTGGGCTTTCAAGAAGGTTGATATACATACACCAGGACTGAGAAATAAGTTTCTTGCATTTCCAAATCTTTTCAAGGTAAATTGTAATAAAAAGTAAATGAAGTGGAAACAAATGAATAAGATTGTATTAAGGTCACAAAATCATAGTTTAGAGATGGAATCTAGAGACTTGTTAGTAGATCTAGTTGGAAAATGTTCTCTTTTCCAAAGGACTTTTTTTTTTTTTTTTTTGGACAAAGTGAAAACAGTTGTCCAAAAATTGAAAAACTATTGAACAAAAACAAACAAACAAAAAATTTAAATTGTTTGTAGGAAACTTTTTACAAAGTTTGATTTTTAGCAAACACACCAATTTCTGTCCAAAAATAGTTTTGATGAAAATTTTTTGACCATCGCTACTTTTAATCCATCTCCTTGCCAGCACAGGATTGGTCCTTTAGGTGTTTTGTCCAATCTTGTTTAAAATGTGTCAAGCAGTGAGACTTCAACTGCTCATAGAAAATTATTCCTCAGGATTCCACCAGGAAATTTTGCCTGTGTTGCCGGCACAGGGGCCCGAGGACAGCAACTGTGGGATTCGTTGCCCGGTGTGCTTTGAGTCAATAAACATACCGGGGTGGAGAAACAATCAAAGTTTATTTGAGATCTCAAAGTGGTGCAAGGAGACAGGCAAGTCTCAAATCAAGCACACCAGCAAAAACAGTTTCTCTCTTCTTTATACATTTTACAACTAAGCCCCCCCTCTCTACCACCAACCCCCTACTCCCCCTCCCCTCTCTACCGAAGGCATGTTTATACATTTAAGCAATTAAATCATTCTAGGGCTATAAATCTAGCTTGTTAGTAACACTCCTCTAAACAGTTATTTGGTTCTGTTTACCCTTAGTTTATTACCCCTTCCCCAGCTAGAAACATGCAAACCTCATCATTATCGTTTGGTACCTGGTATGAGCAAGGTCGTAATTGCTAACTGGCTGTTTACACATTCCAATTCCTGTCCTTGGCTTTTGAGGCCGATTAGAGTTAAACATGGAAGGACAGAATTTAAACATGGAAGAACTTTGGCTCAGGCAGGCCTAGTAACCCCAACACCTGTGTAGTAGAGTTTTTGTTAAACAAACCAACCAGTATTTCTGTACTGTAGCCCTATGACACCTGCATAAGTGTGCTTTTGCCAATAGAGTTTATTTTGTTCGGGGAACCAATAGAAACTTCACAGGCAAAACTTTTCTAGTGTAGACATGGCCTAATAGATCTCACCCATCAGGAATATTTATTTGATATCCAGCCTCAGTTTTCCTTTTTTTGAATCCCATTACTCCTACTTGTATCACCTTTTATAATAGCCAAAATAATTCTTCTTCCTCCAGACTGTTCACAGATATTTGGAAGTTGTAAATTCCCTAAAGTGAGGAAGTGGGAATTGCCCATAATATTTTATGCCCCCTGAGTATGCCCTATATTTTGCATGGCAACCCAGGGCGGGGAGAGAAGGACTGTTTGCTCTCAAGGCAGGATAAGAGAATAGGCATGAATGTCATTTAGCTGTCTGAGCTTGAATGGGTCATTGAAAAAAGACTGTTTGAGGCTGACCTCCTATCAGAGAGAGAGAGAGAGAGAGAGAGAGATTTCCCCACCTCTCAGCAAGGAAGCTGAGAAAAAAATCCCAGCTTGAGAACAAAGGACTGGAAAGGTGGCGGCGGGGAAATACTCAGAGTTAACTGCTACAAGGGAGTCGGGGACCCTGGGAACCGCCCTAGGAGGTCAGACAGAACCTGAACATGGGTTGCGCTGCAGTTGAGCAAGGCTCTCGGCTAACCAAAATGGGTTTGGATTATGCTTTAACGTTAATTTTTCTATCCTAATTTAAGGACTTCCTAGGCTGTGTTCCAGTTGACTGATAAACCTGACTGTTTTGACAACACTGTTTGAGTGTCACTGCAAATGCTTGGTAATCCCTGAAGTGCCTACAGGCCTCTATCAGAAGTCTCTCTCAGTTGGACTCGCTGAACAGAGCTTCTGGTGTGAAGCGAGAATGTTGGAGCCCCAGAAGTTCAGTCTTAGGAAGCTGTGAGGCCTACCCTGAAGGAAGAGTGGGGGTCTGAAACACTGAAGGGGTTCCTCCTAGAGATAGTTCCAAAGCCGGGGGCATAGCGCCAATCCTGTGCAGTAAGTTGTCATTTACTTAAACTATACATATTAAAAGATCCAAATCATTCCCTGTAAGTCAGTCGCCCAATATCTCAACCATTCTTGTTGTTTTGTATTAAACTCCTTCCCAATTTGTCACTCCTTCTGATCAGAACTGGAGCCCCACACGAGGTTATTTTTTTTAAGCCCACTCCTGTCCAGCCCTGCAATATCCACTCCCACTTGCTCCTGCATAGTTTCTTGCATTTTTATCCCACTTCCACCCCCAAAAACCTTAGATCCCACAAGAGATGCTCCAGTGCTATCAAAAGGGTCAGTTTATGTAAATATTTTGACATGGCTTAAGCAAGATTTGTTTTATTCTTCTAGTGGTTAAAAACCAAATTCAGACCACTTTTACTACTAAAAGAATAAAACAAATCTTGCTTAAGCCAGGTAAAAATACTTTAATTCCTGTTGTAATAAGCATCAAATCTCTCTTTCTATCCCTTGTTTAAATTTAAAGTTTTCAACTGTTTTCCTGCAAATTACCACATTCTGGGTTTTTTTGCCCGCCCAATTCCTCCTGCAACAAAGTACATTTTACCCACTCCCGCTATTACTCCTGCAGGACCCGCGGGATCCTAGTCCTGCTGCAGGGCTCTGCTCTGAACTTGAAACATTCCAGGTGGCATGACCCCAAACCCATGTAGAAAGGGACCTAAATTCATTACAAATTTTAAAGCATTGCATCTTCAGTGACTGAGATTGTATGAGCTGTTGCTAAAGTTAAACAAAGTAAATATTTCTGTAATAATTTCAGAACACAGAAGGCCAATAACTTATAAAATGAAGGCCAAGTACTGTTCTCCTTTGCACTTTTGGAACTCCAGTGATTACAATAGGATTGCATTTTAAGAGACCAGAATTTAACCTCAAATGTATTCACCAAATATCCAATGGTCCAAATTCTCCTTTCAGACACACAATTAACTCCAATCAAAATCAAACTCAATGAATGTTGCCCTCAAATAAGCAAGAGTGCAAGTTGGCTTGAGTAATTAAAAACTAAGCTGTTCAAAAACCAAGAATAAAACCCAAAAGCATACAGAAAATAAGGTCTAAATTCCAGCCTTCTGATTTCAGTGGAAGCCACGCACTTCCAAGAGCAGATTTTGGCTGCACGGTACTAGTTTTTAACTTGCTGAGCAGGTCTGTGAGAACAACCTTTGCCATCAAAGCTTGACCCTGAAAGTCTATTCTCCCTACGTTTATAGAATGCCCACTGATGTCAGAGTTTTGCCTTAAATTTGACTTATTATAAGCTATTATATTTAATGACTCTCAGTGATTCCCTTAGAGTATTGTGAAGATGGCAAGCACTGACACATTCAACGTTCCTCATACTGCACTTGGTTTAACAACCAACTTTCCCAAACCAGCGCAACCACGTACTACTACCTCCCATCCCCCAAGTGTCCAACTCTACAATGGTCACACATGAAACATCTACAAAGGAAGCAAAGAAAGGGCTATAGGAGAGCTGGTTTCCTGAAATTTTGCCTCACAGTATCCCACTGTGGCCCAGAGGAGAAGTTGCAGCTTCTGCCTACCACATGGGACACACAAGACTACATATAAAGTTCTAACAATTTAATTCAAGTAAATTAACTAAACAAAATTTACTTGTAAGATAAGTAATCACTCGAATCTTGACAGACAGCCTCCAGAATTGTGATTGCTAGCTATGGACCAAGTTTACAGCCAGACTTAGACACTCAGTTCTTGGGATTTCTGGGTGTTTCTGCATAACACAAGAACATATTTGCACAGATAGCAAACAACAAGTGCACGTTGGGGTAATTGCACATGCTACTGACAATCTACACAAAACAGATAAGCATTTCCAGCAGATCGAGGAACGTGATCATTCCCCTTTATTCGACATTGGTGAGGCCTCATCTGGAATACTGTGTCCAATTTTGGGCCCCACACTACAAGAAGGATGTGGAAATATTGGAAAGAGTCCAGCGGAGGGCAACAAAAATGATTAGGGGTCTGGAGCACATGACTTATGAGGAGAGGGTGAGGGAACTGGGATTGTTTAGCCTCCAGAAGAGAAGAATGAGGGGGGATTTGATAGCAGCCTTCAACTACCTGAAGGGGGGTTCCAAAGAGGATGGAGCTCGGCTGTTCTCAGTAGTGGCAGATGACAGAACAAGGAGCAATGGTCTCAAGTTGCAGTGGGGGAGGTCCAGGTTGGATATTAAGAAACACTATTTCACTAGGAGGGTGGTGAAGCACTGGAATGCGTTACCTAGGGAGGTGGAGGAGTCTCCTTCCTTGGAGGTTTTTAAGGTCAGGCTTGACAAAGCCCTGGCTGGGATAATTTAGTTGGGAATTGGTCCTGCTTTGAGCAGGGGGTTGCACTAGATGACCTCTTGAGGTCCCTTCCAACCCTGATATTCTATGATTCTATGATTTCTATCTGCAGTTCCCTGATCCGCAAATGTATATTATATGCCTATTTCTATGCTAAAATGTCAAATTTCTAAAACTAGCAAAATTGAATTAAACTTTCTTAGTGCTCAACTGACATTAATGGAGTTGGCGTTGGTTAAACTGGAGTAGAAAGTTTGGTTAATAAAAGATGAAAAAAATCACAACACAGTAACATTTAACACTTTCAGTACCCTTTGAAGTGCACTGTACAGCAGTGGTTCTAGACCAGGGATATGTGTACCCCTGGGTATATGCAGAGGTCTTCCAGGAGGTATATCAAGTCATCTAGATATTTGCCTAGTTTTACAACAGGCAACATAAAAAGCACTAGCGAAGTCAGTGCAACTAACATTTCATACAGACAATACCTTGTTTATACTGTGCTATATACTATACACTGAAATCTAAGTACAATATTTATATTCCAATTGATTTATTTTATAATTATATGGGGAAAATGCAAAAGGAAGCAATTTTTCAGTAATAGTGTGCTGTGACACTTTTGTCTTTTTATGTCTGATTTTGTAAGCAAGCAGTTTAAGTGAGGTTTAACTTGGAGGTGCGCAAGACAAATCAGACTCCTGAAAAGTGTAGTAGTCTGGAAAGGTTGCGAGCCACTGCTGTGCAGTATTCTCAGACAGATCAAAATGCATTTGATTATCCAAAGTATCAGAAATGCTTCAGCCTGCACAATGATTCAGGAAACATCAGCAGAAGTTTGTTCTCCATGTGTTACACTTCCACCATATTAGTTCATTTTGACAGAATACATGTCTCCCCACCACCTCCCCTGGGAAGGGAACTAACCTCAGACTTTTTCAGTTTGTGTATTTGGTTAAGGTGTAGTCTCAGGAATGGGCAACATTTTGGATGGCTTCTTGTTTTAAGCTTAGCCCTTTCACTACTCCCAATTACCAATCATTGTTCACCTTCTCCTCCTCCTCTGTACTAATATTTAATTGTCATAAGAAAGGATTAACATTTGGAAGTCTGCAAGCAGAAAACGTATGTTAGCCCCAACACTACTTGGCACTTAGCTGATAACCATGAGCTTGTGCAGCCAGACAGGCTCATGTAGCGGATTTGAAATTAAAGCACATTGGCCTGAAAACATTTCCTTCTATATCCAAATGTCTCTCCCCGCTAGGACTTGTTTTACATTTTTTAAAATATTGAAGGATAACCCTTAGACACGTTTCATTAGTTACCCAAGAATTGTCTGCAGCACTTTTTAGTGCTTTTTTTACCCCCAAAGTATATTTTATGCTGCCAGCTACAAAATGCGTCAATAATTATATCCCTTTCAGGTATACAGTGCACATCACTGACACTTCTTAATTGCTTTGTGTGGAATCTTGTCATGAGAATAAATCATGCCAGCATAATTTGTTGCTTAGCAGCACAACCATCTCTCAACCAGTATCCTGCACCACCTGCCTTTTCGCTCTTCTGAACATGCTACTTGATCATTTTGTGCTGACACCACACTATGATGGGAATGGAGTGAGGCCTTGGGGCTCCTTAGAGTTTCCAGATATGGAGTCCCTTTCTCCACCTATGATACAAAATTTATACTAGGAGAAAAAGGAGTTTGTTTTTTCCACATCATTAATCCACTAACATGCTGAACAATATTGCAAAGCAGTGTTAGTTACTCAGAGCACCTTGGGCAATGGACACCCCTCTTCTTGAATGTCTAAGAAACATCTCATATGCTGTGGACACTTCCACAAACAGATAGATAGTTTGGGCAAGATTTCAGCCACATCCATGTGTATCAATTCCATACCGTAAAAGAACTTTTCCTTTTCTCTTTAAAATCATATCAACCATTCTCACCATTTTAACCACACTTGTCCAAAAAGCTATCAATGACCTAAAGATCTACCTACATTATTATTTGTCCTCTAAAATATCACTGAAGATTTATATTGGCCCATATAAACAGCAGCATGGATTAAATTCCTCTCTCTCAAGATCCTTTGTGTAAAAGGTGCCTCTATGTAACTGTGCCTTTGTTCTCTAACCAAATTCCCAATAGTCCAGACACAGAGCTGGCTAAATCTATTAGAAATTAGCATCACTATGCTAATAGAAGTGTTATCCTGACGGCTCCTGTTCTATCCACTATTACTATATTCAGATGATCCAGAAAATAGTTAAAGATTAAAACTAGATTGTTGAGTGCTAACTGGTTAACTAAACAATGCATCCTGGATGTATTTCTATTCCTGAAGCCAAGAGATTATAGGAGAGTAACGTGACATTAACCTTTGCAAAATCAGCTGATAGTAATGCAATATGCAGTGACAATCTAATGGACAGTATTAAGTGTTTCACCACAGTTCCACACACTGCTTTTTGTATTTCATCCCATACCTCTACCATACTCATATGTTAGAAATACTGTACACTGCATAATAAAATTAAAAAGGAAGAAAACCCTGCATTGCATCTGAGAAAATGAAGACTTTCTGGATAGAAGTCAGCGTTTGGTACTGCAAGCACAGCATGCTGAAGAATCAGAAAGGGCAGTGCACAACGGGGAAGAAAATTGGCAGCATGTGACCTCCAGAAGGAGAAAGAGGAGAACCCATGTATCCCCAAGACAGAGAGATGTAAGAAACCATTTTCAGGCTCTCTGCATTGGTACTACAGCAGTGAATGGTTTGGAAGAGTCATCTGAGGGAAGAGATCAGAAGGAGACCCCATTGACTGGAAGATATGGGATGCATTGTTCTAGAGATGAGGGTTCCACAACCACCACTCCCAAGAGGAGGAGATGGGTGGTGATGGTCGGGGACTCCCTCCTAAGGGAGACAGAGTCATCCATCTGCCGTCCTGACTGGGAAACTCAAGAAGTGTGCTGCTTGCCTGGAGCTAGAATTCAGAATGTGACAGAGTGTCTGCCGAGATTGAGCAAGCCCTCGGACCTCTACCCCTTCCTACTTCTCCACATGGACACCAATGATACTGCCAAGAATGACCTTGAGCAGGTCACTGCAGACTACGTGGCTCTGGAAAGAAGGATAAAGCAGTCTGAGGTGCAAGTCGTGTTATCATCCATCCTCCCTGTTGAAGGAAAAGGGCCAGGTAGGGACCATCAAATAGTGGAGGTAAATGCATGTTTACGCAGGTGGTGTCGAAGAGAGGGATTTGGATTCTTCAACCATGGGATGTTATTCCAGGAAGAAGGATTGCTAGGAAGAGATGGGATCCACCTAACAAAGAGAGGGAAGAGCATCTTTGCAGGCAGGCTTGCTAACCTAGTGAAGAAGGCTTTAAACTAGATTCGCTGGGGGATGGTGACCTAAGCCCTGAGGTAAGTGGGGAAGTGGGATACCGTGAGGAAACACAAGGAGGAAGGTGCAACAGAGGAGGCCTCCCGATTCATATTGAGAAAGAAGGGCAAATCGGCTAGTTATCTTAGGTGCCTGTACATGAAGCCTGGGGAACAAACAGAAAGAATTGGAAGTCCTGGCACAATCAAGAAACTATGATGTGATTGGAATAACAGAGACTTGGTCAGATAACTGACTGGAGCACTGTCATGGATGGATATAAACCATTCAGGAAGGACAGGTGGGGGAGAAAAGGTGGAGGAGTTGCACTGTATGTAAGAGAGCAGTATGATTGCTCAGAGCTCCAGTATGAAACTGAAGAAAAACCTGTTGAGAGTCTTTGGGTTAAGTTTAGAGGCGAGAGCAACAAAGGGTGATGCTGTGGTGGATGTCTGCTATAGACCACCAGACCAGGAGGAGGAGGCTTTCTTCAGACAACTAACAGAAGTTTCCAGATCACAGACCCTGGTTCTCATGGGGGACTTCAATCACCCTGACATCTGCTGGGAGAGCAATACAGCAGTGCACAGATGATCCAGGAAGTTTTTGGACAGCGTTGGGGACAACTTCCTGGTGCAAGTGCCGGAGGAACCAACTAGGGGCCATGTTCCTCTTGACCTGCTACTCACAAACAGGGAATAATTGGTAGGGGAAGTAGAAGTGGGTAGCAACCTGAACAGCAATGACCATGAGATGGTCGAGTTCAGGATCCTAACAAAAGAAAGAAGAGCAGCAGAATACAGACCCTGGACTTCAGAAAAACAGACTTTGACTCCCTCAGGGAACTGATGGCAGGATCCCCTCGGAGGCTAATATGAAGGGGAAAGGAGTCCAGGAGAGCTGGCAGTATTTTAAAGAAGCCTTATTGAGGGCGCAGGAACAAACCATCCCGATGTGCAGAAAGAATAGCAAATACGGTAGGTGACCAGCTTGGCTTAACAGAGAAATCTTCAGTGAGCTTAAAACACAAAAAGGAAGCTTACAAGAAGTGGAAACTCAGACAAATGACTAGGGAGGAGTATAAAAATATTGCTTGAGCATGCAGGGGTGTAATCAGGAAGGCCAAAGCACAATTGGAGTTGCAGCTAGCAAGGATGTGAAGGGGAACAAGAAGGCTTTCTACAGGTATGTTAGCAACAAGAATGGGATTTGATAGTAGCCTTCAACTACCTGAAAGGGGGTTCCAAAGAGGATGGAACTAGGCTGTTCTCAGAGGTGGCAGGTGACAGAACAAGGGGCAATGGTCTCAAGTTGCAGTGGGGGAGGTCTAGGTTGGATATTAGGAAAAACTATTTCAGTAGGAGGGTGGTGAAGCACTGGAATGGGTTACCTAGGGAGGTAGTGGAATTTCCATCCTTAGAGGTTTTTAAGGCCCGGCTTGACATAGCCCTGTCTGGGATTATTTAGGTGGGGTTGGTCCTGCTTTGAGCAGGGGGTTGGACTAGATGACCTCCTGAGGTCCCTTCCAATCCTAATCGTCAATGATTCTATGAAAAATTGCATCTCTCGAGGCAAGCTTGCTGTAAGAACAAAAACAAGCTTACTGGCCAGGTCTCTCGGCTGTAATCAGCTTATATCTATTTTACTGACATTGTTGAGGGCAATAAATATATATTGTGTCATCTTTAAGAGATCAAAGTTGTGTATTATTTGTTCATGTGGTGCTAATTCATCCTGCCTGCAGTTAGAAAAGAAGTCATTAAACACTGTCAGGATCACAGGATACTTGATGGATAGCTTGAAGTTTGACATTGAGTTGGGTACTGAGCCCTTTGCACAAAGCCTAACATGTATCATGTCAAAGTGAAGGAGAAAGCAATAATGAACAGTGAGAAACTGCCACAAAAGTTTTGCAAATTCAAAGCATGCATGAAACTTGCTGCAGTAAAACAAGTTATTTTGCGGTTTCTCTAGCAGAAATTAAAATCATTAGAGCAATTTGGCTGCTGAAGTTACCTGATTCACAAATAAGAAAGCCTTGCCAGCTAAGCGTTCATGAACAAATGAGCACCATATGAGGCAGTGGCAGTTTCTGCCTACAGCACAAACAACAAATACTATGATGGATGAAAATGGAAAAGAATTCACACAAAAATTAAAAGATATTCCCTCTCTGAAAACTCAATATAGCAATTTTATTTCCCTATTGTCATAAAAATACACACATTGCCTTACAGGACATATAAGAATGTAAGATGCTTATCCTGGAGAGGTAACTCAGAGATATGATGCATATCATGGGTGGGAGTCTAGGGAATCAGTTCTTGGAACTATGCTATTTAACATTTTTATTAATGATCTGGAAAAAACATAAATCACTCAAAGTATGCAGATGACAAATTGTGGAAGTGGTAAATAACGAAGAAGACAGGTCACTGATACAGAGCAATCTAGATCACTTGATAAACTGGGTGCAAGCAAACAATGTATGTTTTAATACAGCTAAACATAAATGGACACACCTAGGAACAAAGAATGTAGGCCATACTTACCGGATGGGAGACTATCTTGGGAAGCAGTGACTCTGAAAAGGATTTGGGGATTGTGGATAATCAGCTGAATAGTGTGAACACTGTGGCCAAAAGGGCTAATGTAATCCTGGGATGGAGAGGTTATTTTACCTCTATATTTGGCACTGGGGTGATTGCTGCTGGAATACGGTGTCCAATTCTGGTGCCCACAATTCAAGAAGGATGTTGATAAATTGGAGAGGGTTTAGAGAAGAGCCACGAAAATGATTAAAGGATTAAAAAACATGCCTTATAGTGATTTAGCTCTATCAATCTATGCAGTTTAAAGCTAAGGGGATGACTAGATTGCAGTTTAAGCACCTACCTAGGGAACAAATATTCAATAATGCACTCTACAGTCTAGCAGAGAAAGGTGTGACACCATCCAATGGCTGAAGCTAGATAAATTCAGACTAAAAATGTACACATCTTATTTTCAACACTGAAAGTAATTTACAATTGGTACAATTTACCAGGGGCCATGGCAGATTCTCCATCACTGACTATTTCTAAATCAAGATTAGATTTTTTTCTTCTAAAAGATATGATCTAGGAATTATTTTGGGGAAGTTCTGTAGCCAGGGTTATACAAGAGGTCAGATTAGATGATCACAATGGTCCCTTCTGGCCTTGGAATCTACAAATGTCAAAATCTGTGGTGAGATACACAAGTGATGAGATCAGTGAAGGTAGTCTTAGAAAAGGATTTTAATCCATTCATTTTCTATGAAGCTTCTCTCCCATTCTCTCTTGCAAAAAAATGCAAATTCAGCAACACCAAAACGTTTCATGACTTTGTGTTGGTTTTGCCAAACAGTTTTGGTTGAAAAGAAAAAAAAAATCCCCCAAGATCAAAATGTTTTGTTTTGACATTGATTTTTCCAGTTCAAAACAACCAATTCAAAATTTTCTTAAAATTTAATTTTAAAATATTTTTTTAAAATGCTTGAAATCAAAACTGATTTTTTTATTTTTTACTTTCAGTTGTAGGCAAATAAAAAAAAAGTTTTGGTTCAACCCAAATCCCCCTGCTCCCCCCGTTTTTCAGAAGTGCCAATGCACTGTCAAAAAAAATCACCCTGTATCCAACTGCCTATGTTTGAAGCAATATGAGGACATTTTTGGTGCTTGTTGCAAAGAGAAAGGGAAGCTATTCCAAGTCTCAAGGTAGTATTAAAGAGTGTGGAGCCAACAGTGGAAGGAGGGGACACAGGAAGCCGTTGTGAGAAAATACAGAGGAACGAGAGTGGGGGGGAAATTGCACTGGTAGGCATTATCACCTCTGGAGTTATCTGCAACCAACACTACTGAGGGGTACTGGAGGCTGCTCAGCCACCATTGCATAAGGGTTTACATAGACTATCCCATGGGCTCAAAAAAGAGGCAGAGACAATCAAGATGCACAGGGCTGCTTAGGAGAGGGCAATGACTTGGCTTGAGTTTCATCCAGTTTCAATGAGGAAATTTTTTTAGGACGGTAGGAAAGGTCTGTCGGCCACCTGGGACGTATCCATGCCACTCATGGTCTGAAAGACCAAAGCCCATTATTGCCGGGTTACCAACTATCCTCAAAAATGTTATGGCATCATTCCTGCTCGAGAAGCCACTGTCTAACAGTAATCTAAAATAAGCAGGGGTTGCGTGTGTCAGAGGAAAGCGGGCAGGAATATTTACACACTTCAGGTCCTATCAACAGGCCAGATAATGTATTAGTATGGGATGTGCAAGGCTCCCAAGTGTTGTGTAGGCTGCCTGCGGACAAAGCCAACCAATCCAGAAGATGGTCAGCCTAGTGAATGGAGGATGAGGGAGTAAGGTAATCTACACCTGCTCCCGGATCAGATGTAGAGTTACTGAGGAGTGGGAAAGTCATGTCAATGAGCTATCCCACTCCCCCAGATGTTGTTACATGCATCCTGATCTTCTCCCCCAGAGAATGACAAGATGGGATGTTAGGGCGAAGAGAAAAAAACCTCAAAGGAGCAGCTGCAGCCATGCCACGTGTCTTTTATTTGTAGTGTAGATGTGCCCTAAGTGTTCTCTCCCTTTTGCCCTCTCAACACACGTGCATGCACTCTAACCTATATGGAAGCTTCTCAGATAATCTACATCTACCATTTCAACCCTCAGCAGCTACCAGTGCTACCAACTAGTTCAATATACTTTCTTTAATCACCAGCATTTTGACACTGGTTAACTTTTTATGGATTACAGTACTATCATGGAGAGACACCAGGTAAAGACTCTACACAATAACCCATTACCCTCCAAGAAGTCAGGGACTTATCAAAACAGGAAGGCCTTTCTCTCTCTCCACCATCCAAATAACTTACTTAAAATTCCTTTTAGTCTTAGTCCCCTGAGACCCAGGAGAAAGTAGGAAGAAGCTCAGGGCACTGTCAGAGTCAAAGAACTCTAATCCTATTTATCTAGCTCTAGATCCCTGAGCTGGAACCCAGTGGAGTGCGTGGGCCTGGGTTCCCTACCAACCCCCTGATAGACTTGGCTGTGAGAAAAGGGTTTTCAGACTCCTGAGAACCAGGAATAGACTGACAGCCCCACTAGCACCCCAGGGGCTGCACCACACTTGGCCAGAGGGGGCGCCATCACACTATACTGATGCCTCACAGGGCTTATACAACTATTATAGGGAATTAGCCAGCCTTTCACTTGATCAGCTGGTATTACCACCCAGGGCCCTCAAAGGTTCTGGAACCTACCTTGCTTACAGACAGAAATGATCAATACACAAGTCAATTTTTCTTCACAAACTAAGTGTTCCTGTTTGGGCAGTTCTATGGACCACGACTAGGTGGGTCACAAAGATACCTCTTAAATTTACCCTGGGGGATCATCAGAATACAGTTATGCTAGTCTGGATGTGGTTAGCTTTCACAGAGCTGAGATTTTTTTTCTTATCACAAATTCTCAAGAGGTCTGAAAGACAATAAAAACCTGGTTGCATCTGTGTTTTTAGTAAAGATCAGCCTATTGGTAGCTTTGGTGTGGCTACAGATGCATTGCTAGTAGCAATGTATCCTTATTTCCCTTGTGCTTTCCTACTGCTTTCATTAGCTGTGTAATATAGATTTCTTCAGCTAGCTGATTAGCGTCTAACTGTTTCTATGTTAATACTTGAATTCAGTTCATTTAAAAAAATCCGATAAGGAATCATGTTTCATTTTTTGAAATTGCATAGTCTTCAGAGGCTGTGTGTTAATAGCAAACTTAATAATACTGTGCAGTAGAAGGAATTCTTGAAAAATAAAAAAAGTCTTTAAAAATATTTGCCTACCATATATGCCAAAGTGTAATGGCAGCACGGTTCCATGTCGTTCAAGACAATGGGCATCTGCTCAAACTGTATTAATTGCTTTTTAAAATAGAGGGTGAAGGAAGGGTCTTTGCGCTTGCCTTTTTATAAATCACTTCTATATTGTTACCCAAAATGGTTCTCCATTCATAGCTGTGATTTCATCCAAGTTAGAGGCCTAGGACATGCTGGGAGAACTGGAAATATTTTAGATGGCACCAGCAATCAAAAGATGAGGCCAGGAGTCTGGAGGAGAATTACAGGTAGAGCAGTGTTAAAAACCACACAACACATTCTTGTATTATGGAAGAAGTAGTGGAGAAAGATGGCTTTTACAGCTCTTGACGCCTTTGCCTGTTCTGGTGAAAAACTGTGCGAGGCTCCAGCATATCAGTCAGTTCATCCCCTCCTGGGCTGTCGTCTCTGGACAGCTCCTTAGTAGCTTCCTGTCAGGAGCTCCTTCTCCAGCCTGCTCACCTCTCCTGTAGCTACCCCACCCATCTGCTTCCCAGCCCTTTTATCCTCCCAGCCTGTATTCACCCTTTGAGCACTGGGCCAGCATGGGATACATACAACTCACGACAATGCCTCATGACTGCATCTAATGTTTCAAAGGGCTGGTCCACACTAACCCCCCCACTTCGAACTAAGATACGCAACTTCAGCTACATTATTCACGTTGCTGAAGTCGAACTATCTTAGTTCAAAAACTTACCGCGGGTCCACACGCGGCAGACAGGCTCCCCTGTCGACTCCGCGTAATCCTCTCGCCGAGAAGGAGTACCGGTGTCGACGGCGAGCACTTCCGGGATCGATCCGGGATCGATTTATCGCGTCTAGACAAGACGTGATAAATCGATCCCAGAAGATCGATTGCTTACTGCCGGACCCGGAGGTAAGTATAGACGTACCCAAAGAGATGCACTAAAATGACACACATAAGGGACTGAGGTAGATGAAGTGCTATTTTTGTATCCTATAATGTCCCCCCCACACACACACCCAGAAATGCAGTGGATACCCAGTGGGTGTTTTCGACATTAAATTTTCCTATGATGACAACTTTATTCAAATCTTATAGAATTAGAACATGGAAAACTGTTGCATTTGCAGTTTAGAAATACCCCAATGAGGGAAGCTCTTGATAAAAATCTAGACCTGGAGCTGCCATAGTCAGATGAAAGTTTTAAACAATCAGATTTGGAGGCTTTGAAGGTTGTCCCATTGTCATGTAATGTTTCGTGAGCTACTTAATGTACTAAGTGCACTTTAGCCAAGATTTTTTTTTTTTTAAATAAGTGCCTATATTTAGGCTCCAAAAATTGTGTCATGAAGGTTTCTTGGGCTGGGGATAGGAAGAGTAAGAGCTCCACCCCAAAATAGCCAATAGCCCAGGGATTAGGAAATTTTGCTGGGTTGGGAGAGATTCAAGTCCCTGTTTTCCCTGATTTTGGGGGTGGGTGCGTGGAAGATGGATGAGGGCTCAGTTTGGAATGTATCTATTTATACCATTAGCCAACATTTCAAATACTCAGATGACAGTGCCTTTAGAAAAAGGATCACAACCTCCCAGTATACAAATCCTTAGGATCTCCACATCAAGACAGTAATAATCCTCAGAAAGGATTGTAGAAAGCTTGTAGAGCGGACAACATTGCCATTAGTCTAAGTTATTGCTACTACAACTTGGAAGATTATAGTTATTACTTTCTTCTGTTAGCCCCCATAACAACCAAGCTCTGAGTCCTCTTCCTCTATTAATATCTAATTATTGCCTAAGTGTCCCTTTTGGTGTTATTTGCACCAAATTATTGTTATTGGTCACAGCTAAGCCTCCATAAACAGGATAGTTTCTGTGGAATGGGCCAAAATTTGTAATTTCTGGAAAGTTACAGCCGTATCAAACCAAAAGAAGTGAAAATTGATTAAGCTTTAAGAACCTTCCCTTATAGCCTGGGTTTTGTTTTGATCATTTTTCTTCTTTACTGGCAACACGAACAGCCTGTAAATGTACAAAAATGAACCACTATGCTGACAGGTTGCTATTAAGAATTAAGTTTTTCCCCATTCTGTTAACTATACGAGCATGATTTAAAATAAAATAAAAAAAAAAACAAGTAGCAAAAACCACAACTGCATAATAGCTAGGATCCTGACAATCAGCTAACAAAAAGGACATATTTTTAATAAATATACCACCCTCCTGGCTCTGCCTTTCTTCTTGTATGCTCAGCTGTAGCAATTAGGAGACTAATCTATAGGAAGCCTATCCCCAAAAGCCTCTCTCTGCTTTCTCCAGCTGTTTCCCCTCTTTTCATTGCCAGCAATCTCAAGCTCTGAAGACATGATTCGCCGCTGCAGGAGTCCAAACTACTTCTGCTCTGGGGCCATAATCCTTGCTAGGGACTGGGAAATGGTCTTTATTTTAAATCAATAAAATAAAATAATGGAGGCACTAGGCCATTGGCTCTCAAACTTTTGTACTGCTGACCCCTTTCACGTAGCAAGTCTCTGAGTGTGACCCACCTTATAAATTAAAAACATTTTTTTATATATTGAACACCATTATAAATGCTGGCGAAGTGGGGTTTGCGGTGCAGGTTGACAACTCCTGACCCCCCGCCATGTAATAACCTCACGACCCCCTGAGGGGTCCCGACCCCCAGTTTGAGAACCCCTGCCCTAGGCTAAGCAAGCCTAGACTTTGCAGAAGCCACATAATATGGGTCTGTTTTTAAGTGACATTTCTAGACCTGGCTGATATTTTCCATTCAAAAAATTTCATCTTCCTTCCTTAATCACCACTAATATTGCTTTATTGATAGGGCTTTCCAAATCAAGCATCTCACAGCACTTTATAAAGGCAGGTAAGCCTCTGCATCATTTTGGAAGTGAAGAAACTGAGGCAGTGTACGACTTGGCCAGAGTCACAACAAATAACCTACGAAACTGGCAATAGTACCCACATATCCTGACTTCCAAGCCACAAGATGAATTTGCTCCACAAGGAAGAAGTTACATTGTGGAATGCTGGGGGCGGGAGGGGGAGGAAATAGGTTTGTGGCTGTGGATTCTGAGCTCTCTTTTCTTCCATGGGAGGAAGCGTTCTCCAGCAATTAGAGGATGGAAGTGGGAAGTAGGGCTCAAGTTCTATTCCTGGAGATGTCAGCAAGTCTGCCTCAGTTTGCCCTCATGTAAAATGGGGCCAACACCACCTCACTGGGACAACGCAAGGTTTAACTAATGAAGGGACAAATCATGACTCCACTGCTTTGTTCACAACTGGTAGGGTTTTGATGTATGGGAGATAGGATTTGAAGATCCTGTGGAGATTAGCTATGGGGGTTGGGGGGGTGGAAGTGTGGCAGGGAGGGGAAGTGTTGGAGACAGGACCAGGGTTCACAGTTTATACAGTTCTACCATCCATGTGCCTCTGCATAACATGTGAGAGGGATGCTGTTCCATGGGGGAGTGGTGAGGGGTGAGGAGGGAATAGCAAAATGTCCACTTGGGGAAAACCCAGATACTTGATTGCTGCAAAATCCACAGGGGAAGTGCGAAGTTATTATTATTGTCAGTAAAAGGAGCCTGCTGCCATACCTGTCAACCCACCCAAATGCAGGAGGCTGCATAGAACAGAGATCCACAGTTACAACCATGCAACAGCTTTACATTGGTCTGGAATTCATTTGCTCAGCATATCATTTGTTTACAGTCTCAGTTTCATGAGTCGGCTTTTGAGAGTTAAAAACAGCACATTTTTGTAAACTAGGAAGGGGTTGGTAGAAGGAATGGCCATCTGCACAGTTACTGCTACCTCTTCCAGCCATAAGGAACAATAGCCTAAGAACTGTAGAAAATACAGAGTGCTTTTCTTGGTGTTCTGGACCAGGGCAGCAAGCTACAGGCTTCTGTTATCAGAGGAAGAATAGTTTTTCAAATACTAACATGGGACACTTAATGAGCAAACAGGGCCCGGGTTCTGGGAAGCTCAGTCTGACCATTTCATGAGCACCTAAATCCCATTTGGAATGGAGCCTCAACATTTGTCATGTTCATAAACAAAAGCAACAGAAGAGTACTTGAAAACAATCCATCCTTGTGACAAAGATTTCTTCAGTAGGAGAGCATGAGTTTGGAAATCAGTCTATTCCCATTGCATTTCCAATTGCTTACTAAACCAGAAAAGGGCCCCATGAAAGTGCTCTGGTTTGAGAAACAAAGCCACACAAAGGCATCATGATGAGCCCGGATATCAGGAGAAAATGCAGAGCTAAAATCAGGAAGAGGCCGTAGTCAAGGTCCCTGTTTCTAGTGTCAGTGATTTTCCTCAATATTAGGACTGCATTTCATGCCTGTCAGAACCACAGTCCAGTTTTTGCGCAGACTGACCAAAGATCAGCAACATTAAAACAGCAAAAAGAGCTCACATGCAATTGAGGGGAGGTGTCTGTCCCATGTAGTGGCACAGAGACCACTTAGAGAGAGATAAAATGAGTCTGCTCTACAGCCTAGCCAACAGCCAGTTGGCTTTTAGCTCGTGCGCTAAGCTCCAGAGGTCCCAAATTCGATCCCGCCCGCCGACGATGTTACACAAACACAAAGGAAAACTTGTTGTATAAAAAGCAAACAATCCCTTTGCACATAATAAGATACAAATAATCTTCACATAAAGACGTCACGGGAGGAGCTTAGTTTCCCTTATAGGCCTTTTTTGTATTTATCACCTCAGATTACAAAACAAAGGCCATATACACAGAGAATGTATGTTATGATGCAGGAGATGCCCTACATCACATCGAAGTATTTCACTACACAATGGAACGTTAGGCTTAAAAAAATAAAAATAAATCCTTTCGGTGATCTAAAAATGTTTGTTTCACAGGTACAGAATGCTTCTCTCTGCTCCTACAGTCTTCTGCTACTGTACTGATGTCAATATAAATTTTCACTGCTTTCTCACAGTCACTCTGCCAATACCTGTAATAACTTCAGTTGCCTCCTCTTGCTGAGATAACCAATCTTGTCACCACTCTGTAAGCATCAGTGGTAAAACAGAGTGGAGCTCCAACATGCAAATTCTCAGATTTGCAGCATATTAATATTACATGGCACAAAAGAGGGGAGGAGGGAGGGAGAGTGTGTTAGATTTGTTCAATTCCCTACATAGCTGTGGACCATATAACAGGACATGAACATGCAAAGCTATGCTGCTGCTGTCTATGTGTAATTCTGCCCAGACAGTAAGTCTTTATTACAAAAGTACTTCACATTTTCTATAGAGGAAAAAAGTCAGACCTATGCTTGTTGTGTATGTGTACAGCACCTTACATAACACAGTCCTGGTCTGTGACTGGGCCTACTGCAAGACAAATACTAACATAATCCATGACTTTTAGACCTCCTGTGCTGAATCTGAAGTTCATAACAAGAGTCATCAAAGGCAACAAGTAACATTTTCAACAGTGTCTAAGTGAGTGGGAAGCCTGAGGCCTATTGCTTTTCAACAGAGTTTAGGCACTTTTGAAAAATTACCAAAACATGGCTAGGGAACAGTCAAAACACCTAGGCCCTATCTGATAGGACCTCAAAATGGGAAAAGCAAGATTGCTGACAAGACTTTTTCAAGGTAACTGAAAAATGATTTGGCAATATAATTGCTAAACTGCAAACAAAAGTCCCCAGAAAACCCATGTTTGGAAAATATAAGAATATGCTGATGATAGAGCATTGGGTTCTCCATAACTTTCCTACTCAAATTAAAAAAAAAATAAAGATTAATGAACAATTTAGGATGACACACATGTAATTAACTATGGTACTAAAAGATGGAAAACTGCTAAATGGTAAAAATAAAGGCTGTGTTTTGCTAAGTTAATGGTTCGTGACAATGTATGTTGAACGGTGAAAGGATAATTGAGTTATGTTGATACATTACTACTGGTTTAACACAACACAAAATGGAAAATGAAAAACAAAATTATGAAAGTTGGGGTAAATATATAACTGGGTATGTGGCATGACTGATGACACAGAAGTACAAATTCATGTATAAAAATCAAGTGACCACAGGCCCAAGTTGGAAAACTCCGATTCAGAGACTGAGCTGACCCTCGTGAAGATGATCCTCTTGGTACACCAAAACTCAGTTACTTGGGCCCCTACCTGTTCTATTTTCTCACGCATCATACGTACATGATCAGAAACTATAAGTGGCAATGACTGTCTAAATTTAATCAACTTTTCAACTTTATAAATTTTCAAATAAGGTAGATTCATGCCTCAATGTCCTTACAGCATTAAATCACAGTAGAGGAGATGTTGAGCTTCCATGGTGTCATCCAAAAGAAGAAGAGAAATAACCTCAGTTCCACTGGGGGCAGCCCCTTGCAGGAAATGCTCAAGTGCCTCACAGTAATGTGCAAACCATTTTTAAATGAGCTCTCACAGAATAATATGCAGTACAGATGGAAGCTAAGTCATCTTGTCCATCCCGACCCTATTTCTTCTACAGGCTGGGAAGGAAGAGAGACAGA
Source organism: Malaclemys terrapin pileata (assembly GCF_027887155.1). NCBI lineage: Eukaryota > Metazoa > Chordata > Testudines > Emydidae > Malaclemys > Malaclemys terrapin. Next base: position 15,020,931 of record NC_071511.1, read on the forward strand.
TTGGTATTGGTATTTATACTTTAAGTACTTGGGAGGTGTCATCTGCAGCATATTAGTATTCTTGCCAAGTCAAGTTTTGATTGACTAGCAGTGAAGTTTCTATCACTTCTCTTACTTAAATCTTTCAGGAGGAGAACAGGAATTTGCATAATGGGAATCACAAGCAATAATAAGGGTGTGGCGGGGGGCTGAGGACGGAGGATTGGGGGGTAGGAGGGGTGCAGCCAGGGCTCAGGGCAGGGGGTTGGGGGCTCAGGGCAGGGGTTGGAGTGCAGGAGGGGCGTGGCAGGGGGGCTCAGGGCAGGGAGTTGGGGTGCAGGAGGGGTGCAGGGTGTGGCAGGAGCCTCAGGGCAGGGGGTTGGGGGCTCAGGGCAGGGGGGTGGGGTGCAGGAGGGGTGCGGCAGGGGCTCAGGGTAGGGGGTTGGATGTAGGAGGGGTGCAGGGTGTGGCAGGGGGCTCAGGGCAGGGGCTTGGGGTGCAAGAGGGGTTCAGGGTGCAGGCTCCAGCCGGGCGCCTCTTACCTTAAGCGGCTCCGGGGTGGCAGTGGCGCACAGCGGTGCCAAGACAGGCTCCCTGCCTGCTCTAGCCCCATGCCACTCCCAGAAATGGCTGGCACCATGTTCCTGCGGCCCCTGGAGGGTGGGGCAAAGGGCTCCACGCACTGCCCTTCACGTGCTGCCGCAGTTCCCCATTCACAGCCAATGGGAGCTGCAGAGTCGGCACTTGGGGTGGGGGCAGTACGCAGAGACCCCTGGCCGTGCCTCCTCCTAGGAGCTGCTGCTGGATATGCCGGTTGCTTCTGGGAGAGGCACGGAGCCAGGGCAGGTAGGGAGCCTGCCTTAGCCCCGCCAGACTTTTAGCAGCCTAAAATCTCCCAGATTGGCTTCAGTAGTCTCCAGCATATCAAGCCCGATTCCGGGAGACTTCCAGCCAAACCTGGAGGGTTGGCAACCCTAGTTGGGCATAACCAACACCCTTCATTTCAGCTAGTTGTAAGAAACAGTTAAGCTCCTTTATAAACCATCTGGCTGAAACAATAGCAGCCTCCATCCCAACCAATGGCTGATGTCACTACCCAAAAAAAAAAAAAACAAAACAAAAAAAAAAAAAACAAAAAAAAAAAGCACATATGGGCAAATAGCCAGTGAAACCTATTGTTTTGGGAAGCTTTGTGTATCAGACAGAAAGAGAGGAAAGAAGCAAGAATAGAAAAGCCAAGGACACAGCCTGAATAAGCAGTGGAAGCGTGGCCCTGAGAAAAATCCCTGGAGAGAAGTTTAGGACTGAGTGTGGCTTGGAGCTGCAAACAAATTGTCTCCTGCTCTTTGATTCCTGGTGCATTCAGGGAAATGGGACTTTGTATATTCTTTGTAAATAAACGGGAGTGCATCAAAGAAACATCTCGCCCCATCATCAATTTCTCCTCCTAATGCAAAAACCCCACAACAACCTAAATTTGGCTAATTGCTTAGGTCAAAAAAGGAGTCACAATATTTTAGCCTTTGAAACCTCACACTTCCAGACAGCTAAAGGAGGCCACATTTTGCAGTAAGAAGGGATGCAATAGGGCAGTCAAGATCATGCCCAGGCTCAGTCTCCCACCGAAGACTATATTGCAATGAATCAGCTGGCTCATTGCCAAGTACTGTGCTAACCTGCCCTGTGCAATGTCCAGCCAGCAGAGAGCTCCATAATCCCTCCAGCACAAAAAAAAAAAAAAAAATATTCCCAGAATTCTAAGGGATCCTGGCTCAGGGGGGAGCAGATGCAGGAAGTTGGTAGTGGATGGAAGGCCTGATAGAAGGCAACCTAAGAGCTGGGCCAAGATACACCATGTTGCTGGCAGGGGGCCAGCAATAGAGACAGCAAAAAAGATACGGGCTGCAGGCAAGAAGATGGTTCAAAGGGGTTCCACTAGGACGGGGTGGCCAACCTATGGCTCCAGAGCCACATGCAGCTCTTCAGAAATGAATATGCGGCTCCTTGTATAGGCACCGACTCCGGGGCTGGGACTACAGGCGCCAACTTTCCAATGTGCCAGGGGGTGCTCACTGCTCAACCCCTGGCTCTGCCACAGACCCTGCCCTCACTCCACCACTTCCCACCCCCTCCCGAGCCTGCCGTGCCCTCACTCCTCCCCCCTCCCCACCACGAAATAGCTGATTTGGAGGTGCGGGGAGGGAGGGGGAGGCGCTGGGAGAACTGATGGGGGGGCTGCCGACGTATTACTGTGGCTCTTTGGCAATGTAGATTAGTAAATTCTGGCTCCTTCTCAGGCTCGCCACCCCTGCATAGGACTTTGGTACCTTTTACATCCCTGGAGGGGACAGCCCCCAAGGGCTAGGTTGATCTTTTTAGTCTACAACTTTTGAAGTCTTTGTGCAGTGTGTATAAGCAACTTGTGTTTTCTCTCATTCCTAGTCAAAATAATTTAAAAAAAAAAATAGAGATATCCTATCTCCTCAAACTGGAAGGGACCTTGAAAGTTCATTGAGTCCAGCCCCCTGCCTTCACTAGCAGGACCAAGTACTGATTTTGCCCCAGATCCCTAAGTGGCCCCCTCAAGGATTGAACTCAAAACCCTGGCTTTAGCAGGCCAATGCTCAAACCACCGAGCTATCCCTCCCCCAAAGAAGTACTCTCTCTTATTTGAGGTGAGTGAGTGCCTGGGAACACATTGAGGGCTGCAGGCCAAAGAGCCTAGTGCTTGGAACTCCTACAGTGCTTGTCTCTGAGAGTACTACATCCAGGATACTACCAGACGCCTAGGGACGCGGGAGCACAACATGCATCGCACCACTCTGCAGTGGGGTCAGTTACAATGTTTTCAGACAATTCCAAATTGGTCCCTCGGGGCCAGGAATACCCTGTCCACCATTGTGCCAGTTACTCACGATTTTAAAGAGACGCTCCAACCTTCAATTTTTAAAAAGCATAGATATGTTTTTAAAGTATCAGTTTCTGATTGGCCACCTATGAATATTTCATAGGCCTAACACACTCATAGGCTTTTCTGCTCAACTGTTGATCTTTTAAAGGGTGTTTCCAGCAAGGGAGAAGCTGGCTAAGACACTGATCCTGCAAGTAACTCCATCCAGGCAGTCTCCTGAGTCCAGACATAGCTGCACTGAAGTCAGTAGGTATCCACCCATGCAGATCAGCTTGTGGCATTAGGACCCAACTAGCTGTAAAGATACAGTAAAACTAACTGTACACAATGCGCTGTCAAATGCTCAAAGTAAGCAAACTGAAAAATAGAGAAAAATATCCTGCTTTCATTAACTTCAGTTAGCTTACACTGTAATGATAGTAGGAACAAAATTTCCAAGCAATTTTGCTGTTCTAGTTGACAGTATCCCTTTAAATGACTCTACATTAGCTTTTAATTCTCCTTATCTCACCAATCACTAAAATGGGACGCTATGTTTTGTGAATGTACTCATTCAATACCATAATATCCTCATTTTCCAGTCTGTGTCGTATATTACAGTTCATACAAGGAAGTTTAATTAGTCTCCTGTGACTACGATTCACTTCCTCTGGCAAATTCATTTCGATCAAACAGAGGAGGGAAGAGAGGCTGTTTTACTGATGGCAAACACATTTCAAATTCATTTCTTAACAGTCATTATCTCTCTCAGCTGTATTTGCATATGGTTTCATTTCAGGGGAAGCATCCTTTGTTTAAAAAAGCTCTTTATTTTCCTCTTTTCATATGCCTGGATATTATTTTTAATTGTGCCACAATAAACCTACATCTAGAATCCCAGAGTCCAAGCTACAAGCTAGCTCACTTGAGCTTAATACAATCAAAGACTTTTTAAAATGAATGTCTATAAACATTTGCATTTTAGTAAAGTGTTTAAATGAGTGCTCAGTTATGTTCCATGAGATACCCAGTATAAGACAAATACAGACAGGTAGCTGGTTTGCAAATTAGCCATCTATTAGGTTCCTTACACACAGTTTATTGGTAGTCTTGGTTATCCATTCAAGCCATCAGCAAGGTTTGAACTGGAACCTATAGTGCTAAAATGAGAGCCTCTCCTACTTGAGCTAGAGGACTAAGTTGCCAAGCTGGCCTCTGTAGCAGATTCATTTATCTCTTAAGTGCAGCAGCCACTAAAGGCAAATCCACACAAAGACACTGTGGGTCTCTCTCACACGCACAGGTAACCAGGTATCAAAACATTCTTATGGGGCTTTTGTCCCTCATCGAGTCTCCAGGCTCAGGCAGGGCTCCACCTTCATATAAGTTCTCAGAAGAATCTGCCCAGTCTGATAGCCAGTTCCAACACTCCCTTGTTACTCTGTTTTCTGCTTCATCCATATACTGGACAGAGCTACAGCAGAATCATTGTTTGAGCTCTTAAAGAAGCACTATCCTGCAATTATGAAATACTGCTCGTGCTTCAGTGCTGACGTGTAAGTTGGTTCCATTTCACTACCTAAATTACCAAACCAGCCCAACCTGGAAGCAGCTACACAAGCCATTTGCTGACTGAGAACAGACAGCAAATTTACCTCACTAGCAGTTGTAGCTAAGGCAATGGCAGCATATCGGTGCAGTGGATGGCTCCTGTCACTGCACATCTCCATCCTGGATGGCAAGTGTCTCAGATTTCACCATAGGGCAATTTTTTTCCCCATATAAAGACAAACAGAATCCAAATACCAAGCGGTAAAATCCTTAACTTTGCTGCTCAGAGCAACAGTTAAGACACATGGAGGAGAGAGAAAAGGGCTAAATAAAGCTCATTACTACAGAATATAAATTATTACCCAAAAGACTCTTAGGTCATCTCTGCTGTGCTATGAAACATGCATGCTCTTAACAGGATGCTTATTAAAATACAAGGCACCTGACAGAAGAGGCCTATTTTTAATCTATGCTGAACCCTAGCGACTTTTCTGAAGCAGTTAAATCAAGTTCATAATGCACATTAGGAAGAAGCTTACACCAAACAGAAGCCACCTCAGTGACAGCACCCTGAGCTCTACCCTAAATAAGTGATATCACCACTACTACTGTCCTACACACAGGAATGGGGGTGGGGGGTTGGCCAAGTGCCCCTTGGACATGCCTACCATCTTGAATGGGTGCGTACTCAGGTGGCTAGCCCCTCCTGCTGCTCTCGCTACCACAGCTATACTCTATTTTAGTGCACTCATTCTGATTGAACTAACCTCAGGTATGGCTCCTGGAGCTAGGAATTACACCTTTCAGCTTGAAGAGTAGACATGCCTCAAACACAATCACTCCTCACTCAGGAGTGTTAGCTTTTTACTTCACAGCAGCTCATGTGCCTCTCTTACTTCTAGGCATGTTATTTTTAATGGTGTTGTTGAGTAGCTGGTAATTAACTTTTAACCTGTCTTGGTTACAGACCCCTTCCCAGGATAAATTATGCAGAAAAATGGTTTTACCCATGACACTATTTAGCCATGGTACCTAGTATACAAAAAGTCTTTTGAGCATTCTGGCAGAACTAAGTTACTGAGGATGCTCAAAATAAAAATAATAATACAAAAAAAAACCACTGCCTATAGGTAAATGTGTGACTCCAGATTGTAAGTGTTTGCACAGAACTCTCTCCTGACATTTCTTTAAATGAATGTCTTTTACAAACTGCTAATTACTTGAGAAAAATCTCACAGCACCTGGCCACACTGGTAGGTAAGTTTGATTTTTGTCTAAACTTAAATGCTGTTTATGTTTCTTTCTTGTTTCAAAAACCAAACTACATATTTTAAAATCTCAGTTTAATATATTATAATTAATAGACTCAAGTCTACATGGTATTTTCTGGTAATCTTTCACAAATAATTTGTTTTTTAAATAAGCACTATTCTGTAGAACCTATAAGTCAGTTACTTATTAACTCTTGTTCATTCTACTAGCTCTATGAAAGCATTTAACATTATTGGTTACAAATACTATGCACTATAAACAAAACTATGCACATTCCTGCTGACATCTTCAGTAATATGGAGGTTCCATTGTAGCAACAAGTTAACAAACAAAGCAGAGCCACTGGTTTTCAGTGGAAGGTCATAGCGTTTCTGTAGTATCTCCCTCCTCATTATTCCCACAGGAGTCATAACTACTTTTGGCTTCCCCTCCGCTCTTAGGGACACAGGAGAGGAAAATTAACTATCACAAAGAGATTTGAGATACTGTACATACACTGGACATAAAGTTGATATGGAGTTAATTTCCTTTCAGAAAGGGAAAGGAAGATAGAGTAGTCTATCATAAAACCACAGGTCTAACACTGCTCCAGCTGAAGTCATTGTCTGAGCTCCCAGTTCAATGGAGTGGGATGCTTATTTCAGTATTTTTGAAGCAATGGCACAAACCGTTCAAAAGTCTATCAACTATCACTCGTAACATCCACTCAGTACTGTAAAAATGCTAATTCCATTTTGGTTAGTTAATCACAAAAGGGGATAGAGGAAACACCAGGATCATCTCTAGATATCTTTGGAACATTCCCATGCCCCATTGCATCTCCAGTCTGCAAAAGCATCCAACAGTAGGGTGACCAGATGTCCCGTTTTTAAAGGGACAGTCCCATTTTTGGGGACTTTTTCTTACATAGGCGCCTATTACCCCCCACCCCCATCCCACTTTTTTCCACAGATGCTATCTGGTAACCCTATCAAAAAAGGTACTTTCAAGGTCACAGGCCTCAATAGCCTATTAAAAGCCACAGATGTTATTCTATTTAAACCAGATGTCAACAGGTTTTTCAATGTCTGTGTTTGTAAAATCTGTCTCTTTCTCTTGCAGAACAAAAGCTTAATAGAAGCTACACTTAAAAAAAAAAAATCACATGAGCATTGAGATATTTGGATTATGGAGCAGTGGGGCTATAGAATACTAAGAAAGGGCAGAGATATTTGAAAGTTCATTTTCAACAATGCATAGAATATAAATGCAGTAGCTATGTTAATGGTGCTTAGGGTACCTACACATCCCATCTGGTGATCATTGTCACAATAGTTAATGGCTCTGTATACTAGAGGGACCCTTATTCTGAGCATCAATGAAACAATAAACCATAACAGCTCCTTTAGAGCTGTGGCAATGTTTACTTGAGGAGTTTCAATCTGCAGATTATGTCATGGGAGATGCCATTATGTTCTATCATGTCAATAAGAGTTGGCATATTTCAAAAATAATATGCTTAGAATCATCTTGCTCTACTTAATATGCAGAGTAAGCATGAATACTGAATTTTTTAAATTGAAGAGTAGTTAACACACCTGCAGTCACACTGAGCTTAAAGGCAAAAAAGCAGCATCAGCATTTCAATTTCTTCTTGGTTTAAATATTCAATGGTACTTATTCACATTACATTACGGAGTAGCAGCTTCAAAATTACCTCTTTTAAATGAATCATTTGGTGACTACATGAACTTACTTGGGGTGGGAAGGAGGGGAGAAGATTCAAATAAAATTCTGTTTTACATTAATATTCATAGATTCTAAGTCCAGACGGGACCATTTGTCAGACCTCCAGCATAATACCGACCATAGAACTTCTCCCAAATAATTCCTAGAGCATATTTGTATTTAGAAGTGGTCAGTGGAGAATCCACCACCCTCGGTAAATTGCTCCAGTGATTAATTACTCTCACCATTAAGAATTTACACTTATTTCCAGTCTGAATTTGTCTATCTTCAGCCAGATCTTTTTCCACTATACTTAGGAGCCCATTATTAAATACCCACACAGACACACCATGTAGATACTTCTAGACTAATCAAGTCATCCGTTAACCTTCTCTTTGGTATGCAAAATAGATTGAGCTCCTGGAGTCTCTCTAAAAAGCATACTTTCTAATCCTTTAGTCATTCTCATGGCTCTTCTCTGAACCCTCTCCAATTTATCAATATCCTTCTTGAACTGTGGGCACCAGAACTGGACACAGTATTCCAGCAGCAGTCTCACCACTGCCAAATACACATCTTTCACAAATAATTGAAGAGGTAAAATAGCCTATTAAGACTCAAGATTTCCCTGTGTATGCATCCCAGGATCCCATTAGTTCTTTTGGCCACAGCATCATACTGGGAGCTCATGTTTAGCTGATTATCCACCAGGACTCCAAATCTTTTTGAGAGAGAGTCACTGATTCCCAGGACAGAGTCCCCCATCCTGCAAATATGGTCTTACATTTAGACATATTAAAATTCATATTTGCTTGCATCCAGTTTACCAAGAGATCCAGATAGCTCTGAATCAGTGAGCTGTCCTCTTTGTTATTTACCACTTCACCAACGTTTGTGTCATCTGCAAACTTTATCAGTGGTTTTATATTTTCTACCAGCCCTCGCTGTGCCATTGTATTGATGGACATATTACCCTTATGATGTTAAATCACAGGAGGAACCACACATCCTCAAAATGATAGATTACTGTAGACTCTAGTACAGTACGTTTAAACAATTATTGTTTGAAAATTGCTCAGAGAGGTAATGTGCTTTTTAAATGTTGCAGGCTTTCCTATCCTCCCCCATAACTATTAGTTACAGAACTATTTGTTATGAATGGAGAGGTTTTGATTAGCAATTGAATCAATCCTGATTTTCTATGAATGAATCCTTCAGTCAAGTATTAGCTAAAGAGTTTAGATAAATAATCTTTTGCCTCTAGGGGATCACAAACTGTTTGCTTCAAGTATTTGTGGGGTGTGGCTGGTCATTTAAGTCGCATGGTCTTTTCTGCTTCTAACTGGGATAAAAAAAAATTTTTAAAGAATAAGGACAACACTAAAAAGTTTTGGATAATCATTCATTCCATAACTTGTTAAAATTTGCAGATTTACAATTATTTTCCACAGATATTCAGCAGTTGTCCAGATACTCAAATAACAAATAATACAATGGTGCTATGTCACAGTAAAGCAGAGCTGGAGGCAGATTCTCACCCAATGTAGATTAGTCAGAGTTCCATTGACTCAATAGAGCTGTGATAATTAACACCAGTGAGGATGTGCTCCTTGGTGCTTTTAGTCAGGAAAATAGTCACAAATGAATTTACTAGTCCACCAGCCCTATTTGAAAATGTTGTAATACTTTGGCCTCATTTCAGGTGTTGCATTAGTGTGCAGGCGCTAGGTAGTGTTGGTGGCCTGAGATACACAGGAGGTAGATATATACATAAATCTATGACTGAAATTCTAAGAGAAAAAAAATGGAAAAATATCTATACATTTTACAATGTATTACATGAACTACTTCTGAAAATTTGGATCCATAAGTGACTAGTGATTTTAAGTGCCTACCTTAAAGTAGCCCATTTTTCAGAAAGTACTGAGCAGCCACCGTCTGAAAAATTAGTGCCCTTTGAGGAGTCTCAAGTTGCACCCCCAGAAAATGATGCACTCAAAATCTCTAGTCATTTTTGAAGACAATGTATCCCATGGTACATTAGATTCATAGATTTATTCATAGAGTTTAAGACAGAAGACGCCATTCAATGGATCATCTGATCTGACCTCCTGTCTATCTTGGAGCATTTCACCCAGTTACCCCTCTTTTGAGTCCAATAACTTGCATTTCACTTAATTAGATCTTCCTGAAAGAAATCCAGTCTTGATCTGAAGACTTCAAGGAGATTAAGAATTTATCACTAACCTTGACAATATGTCCCAATGGTTAACCACCCTCCCTGTTAAAAATTTGTACCTTAGTTCTCATTTGAATTTGTCTAGCTTTAACTTCCACCATAGAAGAGTTCTTTAGTACACAGTATTTTCTCCCCTTAAATCAAGTCACCTCTGAGTTTTTTTGATAAGCTGAATAGATAGATCTCCTTCAGTCTGGTCCCAAAAGGCATCTTCTCCCACCTTTGAAAAATGGGAGAGTGTGTAGAAAAGAATCACAAAAATGATTCAACCTCCTTTTTCAAATATGAACACCAGAACTGGACGCAGTATTCCAGTATCTGCCTCACCAACACCATATAGAAAAGTACAATCATCTCCTTACTTCTACTCACTACTCCCCTGTTTAGATCCTGAAGGTTCGCATTAGCTCTTCTCGCCACAGCCTTTCACTGGGAACTCATATTGACTTATTTGTCCACTATAACCCTTAGATCTCTTTGACAGCCACTGCTTTCCAGACTACAGTGCTACATTCTGTTTGTATGGCCTGCATTCCTTGGTGCTCAATGTTGTACTCTGCATTTGGCTGTATTATAATGCATTTTGTTGAATCGGCCCAGTTTACCAAGCAATCCAGATTGCTCTGGATAACGGCCCTGTCCTCATCATAATTAACCACTCTGCCAACCTTTGTGTCATCCCTAAAATGTATCAGCAGTGAATTTGTATTTCCTGCTGGGTCATTGATGAAAGATGTTAAAAAGCATTTGGCCTAATACCAATCTCTACAGAACCCAACTAGAAACACTCCAATTTAATGATAGAGAGTCCTGTGGCACCTTTAAGACTAACAGATGTATTGGAGCATAAGCTTTCATGGGTGAATGCCCACTTCGTCGGATGCATGTCATGACATCTGTTAGTCTTAAAGGTGCCACAGGACTCTGTTGCTTTTTACAGATCCAGACTAACACGGCTACCCCTCTAATACTCCAATTTAATGATGATTCTCCAGGGACGTATACTTTTTGGGATCTGGCAGTTAACCAGCCCTTAATCCATTTAGTGTGTACTTTATTAGTATTGCATAGTGCCAATTTTAAAAATCAAGTTTAGCAACGACGTGTTAGATAATTTTGTTCTTTATTTTAAGGTTCCTTCTTACTAAATTGTATACAAAAAAATCACCTTTTGTATACGGCAACACTTATCTCTGCATTAAGATGTTGGCTTCCATAAGAATATTAGAAAAAAATAAAGTATTCCCCCCCATCAACCCAGAATTGCTTATGGTATAAAAGGTTCTTTGCTACTCTAAGCAATACACATAAAGAGGAATAAAGATTTGTTTGTTCTTTCTGTCATTTGACCTAAACACGGAGACGGAGTCTTAGTCATCCCTTAATTATTTCTGTGATCTGGAAAGATAAGTGGTGACTGATTTTTTTTTTTAAATAAAAAAATATCCAGAAGGCAATTAGTAGTGGGTCTGGTTAGGTAATGCATATGCAAACATACTTATAAAGGATCAGCAGAGAGAACTAGAGCAACAGGTTTCCATGATGGAAAATAAATGCAATAGTAGCATGGAACAAAAAAAAATAAAATAAAATAAAAAGACAGCCTAGCACAAAAGATAATTAAGGGCATTTTGACTGCCAGGAGTGGAGCAGTAGCTATGCTGAATGCTGCTTCAAGCCAGCAGACGCTCTTTTGCTGCAGCCAGCCTGGAGCATAGTCAGGGCCGGCTCTGGCTTTCTGGCCGCCCCAAGCAAAAAAACAAAAAAAACCAAAAAAAACAACAACAAACAACCTGCGGCGCGGCCGGAGCCAGGGTGTGGGGGGACTCCCTGCACTGCAGATGTGCCCTTGCTAGCGGGGTGAGGGGAAGGGAGCGGGGGGAAAGAGAGAAGGGGGGCGGCCAGGGCTTCAGCGGGGCGCTGCCACGCGGCCCCTCCCGCCGTGCCCCCTGCTGGGAGGGCTCCGCACTGCTCCGGTCAGTGGGGAGGGAAGGACGAGAGCTGCCCTGCCGGGCTTGCTGCAGGGCGCTCCCGTCCTCCACGCCACTGCCCCCTACAGGGCGGCCGGAGCGAAAAAAAAAAAAAAGCCGCCGTGCCGCCCTAGGATTGGGCAGAATGCTGCCTCCTACAAGCTGCCGCCCCAAGCACCAGCTTGCTCGGCTGGTGCCGGCCCGGAGCATAGTGTAGATCAGGAGTAGGCAACCTGTGGCACGCATGCCAAAGGCAGCACGCGAGCTGATTTTCATTGGCACTCACACTGCCTGGGTCCTGGCGACTGGTCCGGGGGGCTCTGCATTTTAATTTTAAATGAAGCTTCTTAAACATTTTTAAAACCTTATTTACTTTACATACAACAATAGTTTAGTTATATATTATAGACGTAGAAAAAGACTGTCTAAAAACATTAAAATGTATTACTGGCACGCGAAACCTTAAATTAGAGTAAATAAATGAAGACTCGGCACACCACTCTGAAAGGTTGCCGACCTCTGGTGTAGATGGACCAAGTTCCACAAAAAACTGGTCCAGTGCCAGTCCCTGCCTTCCTTCTACCACAGTGGTGACCCCCCCGCCCTCCAGCTTTTGCACTCTGCTCTCTAGTGAGGGACAATGGGGTAGAGTGAAGGAGCCCAGGAATCACAGATCTGTTCCAGCCTTCTAATATACGCAGGATGGGGTGCCCCAACACTTAACATCTGTTACCAATGACACTGATAATTAAAACCAAAATTTAAAATCCAGTTGATTTGTCACCATTTGTGGTGTCTGAAATGCAAAATAAAAGTTAAAACTAGACCAGTCATTTTCTCTTTTTGGGTCTAATCAGTTTCGCTATCTGATTCTCAAGAACTAGCCAACGCACTAACACTGGCTATTTTGTTCAGGCATATTACAGTGATAAACATGTATAAGAACCTATATGGAACAGAATTGTTTCCAAAGCCACAAGCGAAGGGTCAAGAGGGAAAACCCCCCACCCTTTTCCTTCTCCCTCTTTTGTCTCATGAAAACCCTCTCTTCACATTAGATTTTACAAACTATTTCCACCTTTCCTCTTCCCCCCCAAAAAGAAACCTGCTATATTTTGGGTCTGAATTACTTGACACTTTTCCTTTAACACTGTCCATGCAGTTCAGGCAACCAGACTTTAAATCCTGGCCATAGGCACAAGTTCAAATGTGTTTCATAATCACTATCTCGTCTGTATTTCTTCACACATCATAAAGGCACCATAACATATGGCCTGATTTGGGACTCCCTTGAGGAGATATGGAGACTGGAATGCCCAGGGCTTTTACTTGGAGGCCAGGACTAAAATGTCTTGGCAAAACTGCAAGGGCTGGTTGGAGAGCATCTGCCCACGTTGTGCCTGGCTCTAGTCAACACTATCAATTCCTTCACTGCCGTGAATGGGTAAATTCATTTCACAAATCTTAAAAATAAAGAGCCAGATTGTAATCTAAGTTTCACTGAGAAACTCTGGGTTCTCCTCAGTGTACAGCAGTTCAGCTACTCTACATTTACACTAGTGTAAGATCAGATGAGATTCTGGCCCACAATGAGGAGGGAGAAAAAACATAGGAAGGAGAGTTTGAAAACATGTTGCAGTCTTCAGGAGGGTAGTACGGTAAAAAAAAAATGAAGCCAAGACATTCAAACTATATCAGAAACAAAAACCCCATAAAAGAATACAATGTAAAACAACATGAAGTAGAGCGGGAGGCTTGACCTGACATAATACAGATTGAATGAGAGCAATGTCACAAAATTCAGATAGAGACAGCCATAATGATGAGTAACTTCCATTCAAGAGAATGGACACCTATTTGATGAAGAAATATTTTCCATGCAAAATCTGGTCACTTTCTTTCCATGAAAGGACTTTTGACTTGAAAGAAAAAAAGAAAAAGAAATCCATGTCTCAAGAACCAAAGCAGATGTCTATAGCAGAAATAAAGGTCAGCAGCACAGCCGGTCCCCAAACAGACTGGTAGACTATAAAACGTACTAGTAAGTTACCAGCTCTCCAAGCAGACCTCAGTGAAAGACAATGGAAGTGCTACAGATGAGGTGAACATATGGAAGGACAAAGCCAATCAGGGATCAAAATATGTACCTCCAACAAAGAGAATCTTAGCCAGAGTGGACTTTGCTGGTTCATTTTTCTGTAATTAGGTGAAATGAGCATTTAATCCTTAGTGAGCAGTCTTCACCCTTTTCATTTAAGGCCCCCCCTAACTGATCATAATAAATCTTGTCTGTGTGGAAAATGATTACAGAACGAGAGATGAATAAAAGCCAACAATGTGCTGTAAGAGACCTATAGATGAAGCAGTCTAGCAGATATACAAAGGTAGCTCCACCCAGTGTAAAAAGTGTCACAACTGGTGGCAAAGAAGTTGCAAACAGAACCAATCTCTCCCTCTGTCAGAGATTGGGACATGGATGGTTGTGTCTAGTGGTCAGAGCGTGAATCAGCAGTCAGTGGCGCAGGAACATTTCGAATAGTGGGGGTGCTGAAAGCCAGCCTCTTCACCCCTGTCCGCCCGACCCCTTGGAGCCGGCAGCTGGGATGCAGGGGGCCAGGGTGCAGGCAGCCGGGACCCAGGCCCAGGGGGCTGGTAGCGGAGCCCCAGCTAAAACCTGGGGGTGCAGCAGCACCCCCCACACTCCAGTTCCCACACCTATGACAGTAGTCAGAAATCAGAGCCCAGGGTCAGAGCCAGAGTCAGAGGCCAGATGGCAGGAATTGAAGCCAAGAGCCAGGACCTGTTGCCCTGAGTGAGGCAAGGCTGGGTCTGAGGCAGGAGCAGGAGCTGTTGCAGCCATGGAGGAATGCTTTGAGCAGCCACTGCTGCTGGGCTTAGAAACCGGACTGCTGACTCTTCTCTCAGGCAGCCTACTACAGGCTAGCTGCATTCATTAGGTAGCCTGGAGACTGGCGCTGCTTCAGGCCCCGATTCCTGATACTCTCTACAAATGAATGGAGTCATTGTTTGTTGGATATCAGTAAACATCTCACATGGAGAGTCACGTATAGGGACTAAAGAAGCTTTATGAAGAGATACAACAGTCTCTGCATGAAGTGCACCAAACAGAGTAGTCACACTGAACTTTGCAATGATCCTTGGTGATTTCACCCTCAGTTCTGATGACTCCTGTAGACCCCATGGCCTTTTAGGGTAAGTCCAGGGTTAATAAAACTCAAGTTATCAGGCTCTGGGTTTAAGGTAGGGCTTGAGCATTTACACATTTGTAGCCCACGGTTAGGAATTGCTGAACCCTGGCTCCCAATCTGGACTCTAGGGTTATGTCTACACTGTGATTAGACACCCACATCTGGCCTGTGCCAGCAGACTTGAGTTTATGGGTCTCAGGCTGCAGGACTCTTTAATTGCAGTGTAGACTTCCAGGTTTGGGCTGCAGCCCACTTTGGGACCTTCCCACCTCCAAACCCTGGGTTAGTGCTATTTGCGTGTAGACTGAAGGGGGGTTAGTCTTGACCCAGAGTTTGAACTCTGCGCTTACACTGCAGTGTAGACATACCCTTACTTCCTATCAGAGTAACATCCTTCTTTAACTTGATTTTGTGGATCAAATTCCCCCCATTAAATCAGTGACAAAACAACTCCCTATAATGGAAGCAGAATCGGGTCCATCTATTAATCCCTGCCATATGCTTTGCAAGGTAGCTACATGTTCCCCTCCCCACTCCATTTCACAGTAAGGGAATCTGAGGAACAGCAAGATTAAGAGACTGTCCAAGGTCACAGAGCAAATCAATCCCAGAACTGAGAACAGAACCAAGAACTCCAAGGCCCAGATCTGTGCTCTAACCACTAGATAACAGTATTCATGCTGACATTTGAAGTACTATTGTTAATATCAGGACCACAGTCACTTTTTTTTTTTTTTTAAATCACACTAAATGTTTTGTGGTAATTAATAAGTGGTTGCTTCATGAGTATTTGCATACGCAAAAGAGAGCATCTCCACATGTGATCCAAAAGGCTGTCTATATATGGTTACGTAATACGATGCAAAGGACTCTGTATATAATGGTGTCTGAATTCTTTCTAGACGACTGTTTGTTTTTCAGTACCCTGGAAGTCACATAAAACTCTGCAACCAAAATTAATTTGTGATCACTGTAATAATCAAATTTAGTTTGTCGGTACCACATGCCAAAAGACCTTTGGGGATTTTAACAAATCTATTCAAATAAGATTGGAGGCCCTAATAAGTGACTAGAACAGGGCACAAGAACACACCCTAAACTTCCACACTGTTCATAACCAAGGGATCCCAGACACCACCAGTGAGGGGCCTTCATTTCTCTGTTTTCCCCCCCAATACATCCAGAATACTAGAGTGTTGTAATATTTTCAGCTGGGCAGGCAAACCTGATGACATTTTCACCCTAACACCCCCAGGGTGGAGGTATCGCAGCCCAGTGATGATTTTGGATAAGCATTAGTTTATTCTGTATTTAAATCTGAACACAGGCGGGCCATTTTAATGCAAGTTTCTACATGACAGGGCCATGCACAAAGGCCTGGACCAGCTTTCTGGCAGAGAGAGACTCACTGAAGAACTGCATCTCAATCACTTCCAAGAAGTGAGAGGAAGAATTAGGTTAACATTTGATTAAAAGCATTTCTATGATGCTCATCACTATAGAATAAGTTTCCCCAAATAGAGGCCTGATCTAAAGTCCATTTGAGTCAATGGAAAGATTCTCATTCACTTCAGAGGTCTTTGGATCAGATCCAGAGGAAACAACCTCATTCACACATAACATGGCAACTTTAAAGCCCAAATACAAGGTAAACCATGTCAATAGACAGGCCTCCTTTCTCTAGGTGAGGTAAACTGGACTATAACTCAGACCTGGGTTCTATTCCTAGCTCTCACTGGCCCACTGAGTGACT